>NC_133126.1:68594074-69281574 GCF_048418815.1 Hemitrygon akajei | reverse complement strand
TGCTGCGGCTGCTGCAGCGGGATTTGCACTGGCTGCTGCAGCAGCCAATGCACCCGTGGCTGCAGCTTGACTCAAACCCAAACCCAGTGTGTTAAGGTTATATCCATAGCTGGCTAAAGTGTTGAGTGCGGAGGTGATGGCTACCAGGTCATTTCCCGTGAAGCCGGATAAAACCGCTGGAAAGGCAGCGACTCCAGCAAGGTTAGCATGTCCTAATAGCCCCGCAGCAGCCGCAGCTGTTGGTAACACCTCAGCAGTGTTGGCATAAGGAGATCCAGTTGGGTTGGAGTTGGCCACTGGACCAGTGACATTGGCATAGCTGATATTAAGACAGCTGCCACTCTGCGGGTCCTCTTGGATTTTCTGGATGATAAGTTCGACGGCTTTTCGGTTTTGTTCAGGTTCCCCACTCACCGTCACCACTCTCTCTTGCAAGTTTATCCCATCTGGCTTTTGAGAGAGTTGTACCCAAGCTCCTGACTGCTCCATGACAGCTTTCACTGTGGCACCACCCTTCCCAATGATCAGACCTGCAGTGCTGTTAGGAACAATTATTTTTACCTGTAAATAAAACATAAACATCAGTAAAGTTGTTAGTCAATGTTTGCAGCAGCATCACATATATGTATTCATTGAGGTGAGAGGAGACAAAAGTTGAAACATGACATTTCTCTCCATTTTGCATCCAACTAGATCGTGCATGAGAAGTGAAAAACAAGTATAAGACTTACCCGTGCTTTACCCTGCAAAATTACCGAGGCATTTCAGCATATATGGCACCTTGGCCTTATAGTCTCACTGAACAGCCTTGCTAAATTAAAATATCATCAATGTAAATTATACCAACTTTTGACAACTGGGAAGTGGACAGGTGCCACTTATTTAATTACATAACAACACTAATAATTAGCAGAGAAAAGTAATTTTCCTTTTATCTACCTGGCTTTCATTTGAACTAAATTCTTTGAAGAACTGATTCAAGTAGAGTGACCATAAATGTATAAAAATAACGATTTTTTTTTTAGTCAGTCAATTTGGATATGGTCAAACCAAAAAATGCAAAGATGAGCACAGCAATAAACCCTTTCTTGTTGATCATTTTCCTTTTCTCTTTGATTCAGTTATCCCAGTCCAAAATATTTTTATCTCTGTAATTCTGCACCCTTCATGCCTGTCTCTGTGCTTCTTGTTCCACTTCACTTTAACGACCTGCAAGTACATTTTAAATTCAGTCACCCATTCTCATAAAATACTGATTACAGATGTATGCTCGTGAGTTGTCAGTCTAGAATGATTTGAACAAGAAATAATACAACATAAAGTGTTGTTATATGAAAGTGAAGATCAACCCTAAATGAACATTTTAAGTGCATTTAAATGTTTCATACAATACTTAAAATATTTTCACTGAGAATTTTTCAGGTACATAACAGAACTTAAACATTTTTAATGAAGACAGGATATTCAATACATTGATAATATATAGATGTCCAATCATGCATTTAACTTAGCTATGCAAGAAGCAGCTTGCAGCATGATTTATTGAAAAGCTAAAAGTCAAACAGTGCAGCAATTTTCATGTATTACTGCTGAAAATGGGAAATGACATAGCTCAGTTTAGTTTCAAAATAACAATTGCCAAACAGCCACCAAAACACCAAATGATGCACTTTTAAAACATGATATTTCTACCATTATTCTAATCAGAAACAGATGGGAACATTGTTGAAGCAGTATTTTGCTGTAAGCATATAAATGGAATTATCACCATTTGAAGTACGAAACAGTAAATTGAACTGATATCCTTTGCCTGAGCGTACACTGTTAAAATCATTAGTTGTTTCATTTGCACTGATATCCTTTGCCTGAGCGTACACTGTTAAAATCATTAGTTGTTTCACTTGCACTGCTTGCTATATTATTATTTCATTGAGAGGCTCGATGTTCAAATACACACCAGAAAACAGCAGTGCTTACCATCACCATGTAGGTGAAGATTTTTAAGGGCTTGTGGAGTCTTATTTACTACCAAACAATTTCTTTGTACTGAAGATGGATATTATTTAAATGGAAACTTATTCCTTCAGTATTAAGTCATTATTAGAAATTAAATAAAAACAAAACAAATAAGGATTTTTATATTTTTTGCTTCCATCTCTTCTTTTAAATCCCTTTCTTTTCTTTTCTCTATTTTGCTTTCTGCATATGATTTTACATTAATTCTAACTGAAACATTTTCGTTTAAGATTCCACAAGCCTCAGGAAGGACTGTTAAACCACACGGAGTAGGGAGGATCTCAATACATTCCAGGTTCACTCAAACCAAAACCTCTTGCAACAGACATTCCATGGAGGTAAATGATGCACAAAAGGCAACAAATTTTTTGGAGGCAGCTGCAGGTTTGATGAAATACAATGCATTTACTGCTAATCGCAAAATAAGAGCTAGATTCCAACAGTAGGAGTACTTCTGACAAAACGGCTTGCATATAATTTTACACTGGCCAATAAAATGCCTATGGACATTTATTTTCTCTCTGTCTCTCTCCCACAAGCTATCAACAGCTCCATGATTTCCATCAGGTTCAATGAGAAAAAGGAAAGGGATCGGCGAAGCACTATTACATCTGTGATATGATTGAATTGGCTGATTAAAAGTATGGGGGGGGTGAGTGCTATCCTTGTATTGAGAATGTACTGTAACAGATGGACACCGTCTTCCTCTTCTACATTCTTTCCACATCTGTTACACTTCTTCTATCTAGAAAATTGGCATTTTCACATATTTTTCCAATCTGGACATATCCCCCAGCCTTAATTTCACACAAAAAGTAATTCTATTTGTACCCGTTGTTATTTCTGTTATCTTTAAAATGCACCTGTCCTATTATTGCAAATAATATTTCAAAAACTGCAATTCATATTATTGGTATTGAATGATTTCCCATTACTGAAGACAATTTATATTAAGATGCAATTATGTCTAGACAGCAGCATGTCCGTTTGGTAAGAGATGATTCAAATTTTGAAATGTGGATTGAAACTTATCTTCAAAACTATAAAGACTATCAAACCTTCATTAGTTGATTTCAAGTCCCCTTTGTGATTGAAAGACATGCTGGTATCCCAAATACAATCAAGCCTGTCAGAGGTAACTTTGAATTTGGTGGCTTCAAATTTCAATGACAAGAACAATACAAATGATGATAATAAACTTATAAAAACAATTTATGGCACAAGTTATCTAATTTCTCAGTTTATTTTAGGCTACATTACTGGAAAAAAACAGTATGATTGTAAAAGAATGAGATCTGTGAGTGACTAAGAATTATGCTCCGAATTTAATAAATGTTAATATGCTGCAGTTAATAAGCTTAATATTTGTGGTAAAACAGCTTTCATGTTGATCGACTAACAGAATATGGATATATAATACCACTCCATTGCTCCTAGAGTTCTACAGCATGTAAACACATAGTACACCCATGCTGACCAAGATGTCCATCCAAGGTCTTGCATTTGCCTGCACTTAGCCCATATCCCTCTAAACCTTTTCAACATGAAAACACAGCAGCTATTGTCAAATTGGTGGTTTGTACCTGCAGCCGCCTGTGTAGATCATATGTTACAACCTGTCAAACTTTTATTCCATTGATTTCCTGCATTAGGAACTAGTTCTACTCGATTACTTTATAACCTATCCACTGCACAGTTAATCTCTTTCAAACTAGAATTACTCATTGCAAAATAACTGGTTGACTTAAGAATTTAGTGAAATAGACTAAACTGTTTCAAGTTTAATTGCAAACTGTAAGCCATTCATCACACCTCTCTCAGCTTTGGGCATGATAATTTTAAGCAATTTATCTGCCATCTTTGTTTGCAGCACCTTGTAAAATCACTGGCAAAAGGATTCTGTGTGGGTGCTTTTAATTTGCTCTTACTGCATTGGTTCAGGCCAGATAAGCCTCTTTTAGCCAATGGCAACTGCAAGCTAAATTACTCATGTAGTTCATGATCAGTGTCTACTAAGGCACATTTCCCATATGGCTTTCTTAGAGTCCAGTAGTTGGCAGTTCAGTTTGTGTTGATCCAATGTGTGCTGGACAAAGTATTACAGCTACTTTGTATATGTACAGGATGTTCTGACAATACTTGATGAAGTTTTGCTGCCAAAATGTATTCAAATTTGTTATAAATTGCAAATTGACAGGCATTCCTAGAAGAGTTGAGGTGCTTCATTAGCACTTCATGAGAATTACAGCTCATTTCCAAATTTTCTCTGAGGTTCAGGAAGTTGCTGCATTTGTATATACAACATTAATTGCAATTCAATACTTTGCCGAAAGTGAAAGGATGGTAAATGACAGCACAAATGTTAATTTGAAACTTATGACTCTGTAATGACATTCAAAGTTTGACTCAGAAAGGGCCTTACCTGATTTATGAGATTTAATTCCTATTTGTTAGTGATTTTTAAAATTGAAAATGTAAACATGTTTCCTTCTTCTTTACAAATCCAATTCTTCTTTCATTCTAAACCTGTTGGATTCTAATTCACTCAGTTCCTATCCACATCATTACCCTGTTTCTCAATCAGTATATATTAATGGTTAAGACTGTTTATCCCATTGTTTACCCAGGTCACATATATTCTGTTATTCTCTCTATACCTTAATCAGCTCAAGTTTAGAGATCTTTTTTCTATCTCAATAGATTTATCTAATGGGGCATGCCATGAGATGTTCTGCTCCAGTACAACCTGGGCAAATGTGAGTCACTTTTCTTTATATTCAGATAAATACAAATTTTATTGCAGTGGAGCAACATCTAAATACCCAAGTATGAGGATAAACTTGTCGTCTAGTTCAGCGCTTATAAATATGTACTTCTATATATTTATTATGCAGCAGATGAGAGTAGCTTTTGTATTGCTGAAAATATTAATATCCCGACATCTGTTTATCCAAAATCAAAGTGAATCCATGTATACAGATTCTAGAGATTTAATGTAGAATCTTGGGCTTTTGATATTGAGTCATGAACATTAGATACGGATGGCTCATGACTCACTTGTTCAAATGTAAGAGCTCTACCTAAACTTACCGGTTTATTAAAACTGACAGTACTATTTAAAAGAAATATAAAAAATACAAATTATTCTGGTTATAGAACACACAAGTTAATTTTAAACATCATTCTTTTGAGATTGTTGGGGGAAAACAAAACTTGCTGGACTTCAGGGGTGTGCATCTCTGCATATTTGAGGCTCTGTAATTTACATTATGTCAATGCAAGTTGGCTTTCCACTGTGATGCGCAAACACAGGACTGTGACAGAAATGAAGGCACTTCCCTGAAACTCTGACAATCTGCTAGCCATCTTTTTGAGATCTGATGGTTCAGTGACTGGTTCACCAGATAATGTTTGTTGTGCTATCTCCTGATTCTCCACTGTCCTGCTTCCTGGATTCCCTTTCCAATCACTGGGGGCCCAGCTCCCAGGTTCTGTTCTGACTCACCGAGACTTACCAACTTCTCTCATTGAACTCCCTAGGGCCACGTTTTCCAGGCTTATTTTAAACTGACCTGTGTTCTATTTCCTGCAATCTCTTCAAACAAGGGATTCACTGGGAAGTATTTTACAATACTATGCAACGATAAAAACGTAAAAAAAATTGTTGGGGAAGGAAAAACATCCAATAATCTGGAGAATCTGGGTGCCACCAAAGTCACGACGGGTGTGCCAGATTATTGGAACCTTTATGCAATCTAATGAATATCTGATTACACATTCACTATATGACAGCAGAACAGCAATGGCTGGAATTTCTGGAGTAATTCAGAAGGTGCACAATAGATATGTCCCAAAGAAGAAGTATTCTAAAGGGAAGATGAGGCAACTGTGGTTGACAAGACAGCATAGAAGTAAAAGAGAGTGCATACAGTATAGCAAAATTAGTAGGAAGCTTTTAAAAACCAGTAGAAGGCAACCAAAATAACCAATGAGAGAAAAGATGAAACATGAAGGCAAGCTAGTCAATACACATACTAAGAGATTTTTCAGATATATGAAGAGTAAAAGGGAGCCGAGAGTGGATATCAGACTACTGGAAAATGATGCTGGAGAGTTAATGTCAAATGAACTCAACATATATTTTGCATCAGCCTTCAATGTGGAAAATGCCAGCGGTATACCAAAAATTCAAGAATGTTAGCAGGCAGAAATGAGTGTAGTTACTAATACTAAGGAGAAGGTGCTTCAGAAGTTGAAGCAAGGGAGGCAAAAGAGAGGACTATAGGCCTCTTAGCCTGACTTCAGTGGTTGGTAAGATGTTGGAGACCATTATTAAAGGCAAGGTTTTGAGATACTTGGAGGCACATGATAGAATAGGGAAAAGTCAGCATTGCTTCCTTAAGGAAAAAACTTAATCTGACAAATCTGTTGGAATTCTTTGAGCGTATCTCAAACAGGATAGACAAAGGAGAATCAGCAGATGTTGTGTACTTGAATTTTCAGAAAGCCTTTGACAAGGTGTCGCACATAAGCCTGCTGAAGAAGATAAGAACCCATGGTACTACAGGAAAGATACTAGCATGGATAGAAGATTGGCTGACTGGAATTAAAGTGTGGGAATAAAGGGGACCTTTTCTGGTTGGCTGCTTGTGACCAGTGATGTTCTGCAGGGGTTGGTGTTGGGACTGCTTCTTTTCATGTTATATTTTAATGACTTAGATAATGGAACTGATGACTTTGTGACCAAGGTTGTGCGTGATACAAAGATGGGTAATGGAGCAGGTAGTATTGAGGAAGCAAACAAACTGGAGAAGGATTTGGTCAGATTAGAAGAATGGAAAATGAAGTGAATAGAAAATATTGTAGGGAAATGTACGGTCATGCATTTTGGTAGAAGGAATAAAGGCGTAGACTATTTTCCTAATGGAGAGAAAATTCAAAAATCAGAGTTGCAAAGGGACCTGGGAGTCTTCATGCACAATTCCCTAAAGGCTAACTTGCAGGCTGAGTAGATGGTGAGGAAGGCAAATGCAATGTTAGCATTCACTTCAAGAGGACTAGAATATAAAAGCAAGAATCTAATGCTGAGGCTTATAAGGCACCACATTATTAAGACATCATAAGGCATTGGTCAGATCATACTTGGAATATTTTGGGCCCCTTATCTAAGAAAGGATGTGCTGGCATTGGAGAAAATCCAGAGGAAGTTCATGAGAATGATTGTGGGAATGAAAGGGTTAATGTATGATGAGGATTTGATTAACTCCGGGCCTGTACTTGCCGGAGTTTATATGAATGAGGGTAGATCTCATTGAAACCTATTGAATATTGAAAGGCCTAAATAGAGTGGACATGGAGAGGTTGTTTACAATTTTGGGATAGTCTAGGACTAGGGGACCCAGTCTCAGAATAGAAGGACATACTTTTAGAACAGAGATGAGGAGGAATTTCTTTAGCTTTAGGTGGTGAATATGTGGAATTCATTGTCACAGACTGCTGTAGAGGCCAAATCATTGGGATTATTTAAAGCAGAAGTTGATAGGTTCTTGATTAGAAAGGGGGAGAAATCAGGAGAAAGGGGTTGAGGAGGATAAATTAGCCATGATAGAATGTCAGACTGGACTCAATGAGCCAAATGGCCTAAATCTGCTCCTTTGTCTTATTGTCTATATGGTCTTAAAATCACTGACAATGTACCTTAACTTTGCAAAACTCAGTGTGCCAGGAGCAGAAACCTTTAGGTGGGACTGACGTGGCAGGAATGCTAACTGTGCTTTCTAGGATCTCCTCTGTACTTTGTAGAGTTAGTGTGACAGGACTGTGGATTGTCATTCCAAGCAGTGTTCCAGTCTGCTTCACCCCAGAGCTAAGCTGAACCATGATTTTCGACTTGCACTGTCAGTCTAGTATTCCAAGATACAAAAAGTCAAACTTACATCTATTCTATCCATTTAGTATGACTACAGTTTGTTATTTTATCAATAAAGTTTATTTACTTTATAAATCAATAACATTAATATTTCTGCAATGAAAACAGCAGTTAAATGCCTCACATCAACATAATGCTTTTTTGATGAATCTACTAAGGCATGCTGAAGTGCAACCCTAAGGGATTTTTTTTTTTCTGGGCATTCACATTCCATTATATGTTGTATATAATTTAAATATATTACACTGTATATTTCAAACATTTTATATTATACTCAGTGCATATTTTATATTTTCAGGCTAATGACTGAAGAAGCTCACAATAATCAAACAGAATATATAAAAAGCTTAAGGGTATTGTTACGAGCAGAAACTGTTATGTATGTACTTTTAAAAAAAAACAAGAAAACATGCAGGAAGCTATCTTAATATATTTTGCTCTGGTGGGTGTACACCTCTCTGAGTTGTAGTTAATTGAAGAAGAGGTAAGGAGCACATTTTGGTAAGGAGGATGAGGAAATTAATCAATTAGGTCCTCATATAATAAGAAAAATAAGTGCAGAATACAATACAAATTATTGTTCAACAATTATTTTGCTGAAACTTCATCAGTAGATTTAAACTTGACTTGCTGGCTGTATTTTACATTTTACACCAGTACGTTCCTGCAGTACTACTCACCTCATTTTATTAACTGTCTAGAAGCAATTTATTTTTAAAAATCTAAGCTTAATGTTAAAAGAATTTTATATGGAAAATTGAATCAATTTACAATCATACATTGATATTTTAAATAGACATGGAATATACAGATGCTAATATTTTAAAATATTTTGGAATTATCTTATGCCAACAAATTGAGAGATGAATGACATATGGAATATACAGTATTGTCACTGTGGCTTTCTCACAGAATTTCTAATTGACAAATATTCATAGATGTGATTACTTCATATGATTCATCATTGGAATAGCATCCCTTCTTCTGACTGAATATTGCTCTACCCTCTGGGCACAATCTTGAATTCAATAATTTCAATTAATCAGTCTTTCCGGTCTAGATAGGAACTAGCCAGTTTTGATGATAGCTCAATAACCTGCAATGTTAATTCCATTTTGTCTCTCTTCACAAATACTACCAGACTTGATAAGTATTTCCAGAATTTTCTATTACTGTATTTAAGACTTCTGGCATCTGCAGTGTTTTATATTTCAACAACATCACTGTTCCTAATTCTCTCTTCTCCGTTCTGATTCCTCTTCTGCTATTTATGTACCTCTCCTCCAGACAGATCAACTGCAATTACCAAGCCTTTACCATCCTTTTTCAGCCAGCTGTACTGCCATTCAGTTTCTTTTTGGTCTCCATCCCATTATACATATCCTCTTTGTTCTCTACATAATACCACCCCTCTGTAATTTAAAGATGACTTGATTCCTAATCTCTAATGAATAGCCATCAACTGGTAAAGTTTAGCTGTTTCTCAGTCCATGGATACTGCTTGAATACTGTTGGATATATCATGTATTTTCTGTTTTTACTGTGAACATTTATAAATCTAACATCTGTATCAGATGCTTCAAGTGGAATCATTAATTCCATATTTTTGATTTAAACACAACTGAATCTATATAAAGGAATTTCAATTATGTCACTTGTCAGGTGGGTAATACAAACAGCCAGAACAGACTGTATTTTAAAGCACTGTAGACATAACAGTACATATAATTTAGATTTTAAAAATGACTGTGTAATTAAATAACTTGACATAGAAATAAAACACATTCATATGTAATTTAACTGGCTCCACACAGAGTCCTGTTCCTGTTTAACCAAGCACAGAAGCAAATTCTTTTATTCATTTCTTGCTCCTATACTAAACCAGCTTCCCTTTGACTGCATCTTGGTTATTTTCTTCATCTACTTATCCACTTTATGTAGAAGGAATTTGCACATTCGTACCATTCTGTGCTTTTCTTCTGAATTCCTTTCTGCATTTAGGGATAGATAACTAACATTTATGGGCTTAACGACTGCATTAAAAAATGGTCTAACAATGGCATGGACGATGCGTGGAGAATGGCAAGAGCTCTTAAATGTGACAGCTCTAAACAAAAATTGGAGTCTTGGGTGGTGGGGTGGGATTTATTATTTTACTTAGAGATACTGCGCTGAGTGACGCTTTGGGCTGCGCCGCCTGCTGTGCCAGATCTGCGGCCAGGACCAGAAATGCAGAATGGAGAGGGAAGAGAACACACCACATCTGTGAAAGATTATTGGGCATGGTGGAAGAGCTAATGGACAGCTGGACGAAGCAATGAGCCCATAGAGAAAGAAAAAGCAAATAGAGCATTAAATCCCATGTAGTAACTTCCAGGGCTGAATTCAGTGGTGGAGTTATTTAACTAATATTAAGGACTGTTTTAGTGCACATTAGAACATGAAAAATTTCACTAAGTTTGAGGCTTTTAGTTTCCTACTTCCTTGCATGTTTCATCCCATAATAATTACTCATAGCCAAAGTTCACTTTATGGTCTGCACTAATGCAGGCAAAATGGACAGGTTGTGAAAACTGCTGTTTAAGTTAAGATTTTCAAAATGGTCCAGGCCACAGGGTTTCTTCACATTACAACTTGGCATCAGCAATGTCAAACATAATGAGCAGGAATGTTAGCATAAAAGTGGTGGGCCAAGGGCCCACGTTTGTGCTGTTCACCTCCATGGCTCTACACTTTGAGGCTAATTGACATCACTGACCAGTATCCCCTGTGAGTGAGGCCTATGAATCAATTTCACATTGTGGCCATTGTTACGTACCCATGGGTATCTGGTACTTGTCACGTGACAGGTGTTGAAGCTATACTGGACTTAAGGTAATGATCTTGTGATGGTGGAGTGACGTCATTTTCCCGCCAGTAGAAGTCATGTGACAGTTTTTCAACAGGGTATAAAAGGAGGACCCCTCCCTGTGAGGAGGGGCAGTTCATGACTGGATTTGCCATTTTGACTCCATGCCACTGCGTGGTCCAATATTATGACGCAGTTTGGTTGAAAGGTGGAGTTTTATTTAATGCCTAAAGTTTAAAAGGTCATTGCCAGCGGTTTCTTTATAATACTGCCAGTTAAAAGTCAGTGGAGAGTGAAGATTGGAGTTCGGGAGCTAAAAGATCGAGGAAAGTCGATTTCGACGGTGAAACAGGTTTGACCTTGTTTGATCCTCATTTGGAAGGAATTCGTTGGCTGTCCCTGTGCTAACCCCTGCAATAATAGCAGAAAGGGTTGGGTACAGTTTTGTCAAGGAAAGGTCAGTGCCTTTAAGCCGTTTCATTTTCATCTTTGTAAATTCTCCCGGAAAAGTATAGTTCGACTGGGAACCGCAGCAACACGACGTGAAAGAGAATTTAAATCATCTAAAAAGTCTCTCCTCTAATGGACTGTAAGCATTTTGAACTTTCGCAGTACTACTTTGAAGAACTGTTTTTGCAACATTGCTTTAAGAACTGTTTTCGCTTTATCGCTTTAAGAACTGTTTAAGCTGCCGCATAGCAGCTGATTTCTGGTTGCGTTAGCTGTTAGTTTACTTTTGGGGTTTGTTTTTCAGTGTTCAATAAATGTTTTATTTGTTATAAAAAACCCTGCCTCACATATATATGTATTGTTGCTGAGTCCGTAACACCGTGCACACTAAGTAGTGCTGATTTCATTTTGGAATTAATTATATGCTCTGTTCAATCATGCATCACATTAAAACATGTTATGTTGCTAATTTTCCAGGCCATGGGCGAAGGCTGATTTGCAGCATGAAGAATGCCTGCTGACGTGAGTAATGGGCAGCGTATCTACAACTCTGTGTATATGTGTTAGGCACAACTACGTGAAGCTGTGTTTGCCTTGCTGATCAAGGTAATGAGTGCTTCTTAATCCAGCACAGCTAATTTTACTTTCTAAATAAATTTGGGACCAGTGAGTAGAAGATAAGAGGCACATACAATACAATTTCATATAAACCAAACAAAAATATATTCACATAGTCAGCGATGTATTCCATTCAAAATGTCTCCATTCTATAGGCTGACAATATAAGCCCTTAGAATTTTATCTTCAGGGTGGGTAAATGTCCTTTTTGGTTTCCCTTTATCACTTTTACTGCATTTAATCCAATCAATCTCTCACCACGCTAAATAACTGACAGATACCTCTACTTCGCATACATTACATATTATAGCTCACTATACTATGTAAATTAATTGATCCAGAAGAGGGTGACGGGGGTTGCTGTCTGCATTTGCCATTGGTAAGTTATGCACTTACCCCACGTGTATTTTGAAGGCTGCATAAATCCAGATGCAAATAGCAAGCATCACCACAAATTGAGAGAAAAGGCTCAGCGTTCAACAGGATGCCATCTATTTTGGCCTTCCCATAGTTTTAATCAGTTATGGGGATCAAGGTTAGCTAGAGCATATTGTTGTTCTGTTTTAACTCAGTGCCATTCTTTTTAATTCTGCAAGGTAGTATCTAATCTGTCAGGAGTTTCAAACACCACTTATTGTGATTGCTGAAATCATTTCCTCAAGGAGAATGGAACAGTTAATGGCTCCATTTAAAATGAAACCAAAACTGGCAAATTTAAAGTGACAAGAGTTTAATTGGAATTCCTGTCATTAAGAACAAGTCAAAACAGATATCAGACTCTTCTCCCTCTAAAATGAAGATTAATTGCTTTACAATAATCCCACCACTTCCAGACTTTATCCAATCCTACTAAATTGTTTACAGCAGATAAGATCAGTACTGAACTGATGGCTAATCTGTTGTTTACAGCAGTTACTGCCAAGGCATACATAATTTGAAAACCTATGTTTTTTCTCAGATTGTCTAATGACCTAATTTAAACTCAGTGTTGTAAATTACTACTTGGGTTTTCTTGATGTAAGTATTGTTTTAGGAATATCGATAAATCAATCAAGCATTTTCACTGTCAGACACTCTCACAGTAAGTTCACTTGTTAAGTCCATAACAGAGCATGTTCTATGTTCAGTGACTTTAATGCACTTTAAGCTCAACTATAGATGTTTCTCCTTTTTGATATTACCTCCTCTGAGGCAACCATCCAAAATTAAGAGGCAGGTAAAGTCCACTGACTCTACTCCACACTGATGCAATTCTGCAGCATCAGGCTGGATATCGTTTCCGTTGCATGCACATACTTGCCACTCTAAGGAGGGTCAAAAAATTGAATATATCAAATGTTGGATTATGCACCAGAAAGTGTTTTCCACAGCCTTTCAAAGAGAACCAGGATATATCCTTGTGTGGTAGGGTGGATTGACAGTTACCATTCCGCAGCTTGCTTATGACTTCAAGGGAATAGAAAGAAACTTTCAAAGCTTGGTCACAAATACACTTGGTTTCTCCTCTGCTTTTGTGGTCCTTCCAGGAGATTTATTCTACAACAATGAGACAGAAAAATCTCACAAAACTTTAATGTTGGTTCTTTCTATTATGTTCTCATACAGCAATCCAAGGTATTGCTATGGCAACAGAGACAAGAAAGAGCACAGAAATATTGAAGGGCTTCTGTCCTTGAATGACTGAAAATTTTCAGTTATGCTAATAAAAGTATTATACATGTTCTTGCATATCCACGCTGAATGATGGAAACTGGACTCACTGGAAGCTGGCAAGCCAAATGAGTATGCACCTTTTAGATGTGTGAATGAGTTAATTGTTCATTGGGATGAAAAGGGCCAATCATTTAATTTAAAGATACAAATCGAGCTTCTGTAACGTTCACTATTGCCTGGTAATTATTATTCCCACAGGAATGAGGAAGCAATGTGCTTAATTGAGTGTGTAATAAGTGAAAGAATTTTTGCCTTGAGGCTCTTGGCTGCAAATGGTGGATTAAAATGGAAGAGCTGGATGACCTTTTTCCTTCCCTCACTACTCTGGCCTCAAACTAATTATTAAAGCCCTCAAAATCTTCTTTTGTTCTAAGGAGAGAATGACTTTATATGTTAGAGCCCCATGGGAAATAATGAAATAACAAAAAGAAAAACAAGAAAGAGTAGGGCCATTCCATTAATCATCCTTTCCTCAAGGACAATGAGTAGGATTGTAAATTTGATTTTGCCATTTTACTAAAAGAAAATTTGATTTAAAATGTTACCAAGTACAGCTTTTCAAACAATGGTATGCTGATTTTTTTAACTAATACAATAACATATTTGAAATAAACTATTTTGATTGTATACAACATTAGTATTATTGTTCCTCCAACTTAGATGAATAGATAACTGAATTTTATAGTTTTCATTAACAGTACAAAATGGACTTATTTCAGTACCTGATCCCTGAATTAAAAGGTTTTGAATTTCAATTAATTAAAATTATTGCAGATTTCACAATTCTTTATCTACTAACTTTGCAATCATACCAAAGGTGTACAGATAATTATGGAATTTTATTTTTTATTATGGAAAATAAATGAATACTCCAATTCCTAGATGGCTCCTGCATAGTCAATGAGAGTTTTTACATTTCAGAAGGCTTAGTTTAATAGTAGAAATAATTACCTCAAAATTAATTCAGAAATTACACTGTTTCTATTCAAAACAATTCAGTATTTTGCATTTTAATCTAAGAATCACAAAATCTTTAATAGCCAAAATATTTCAGTATTTGCCAAGTTTGAAATTTCAAAAAGACTAAGTGATACATTAGAGAAACCAGAATCATTTTGTTTTTCACCATTGTGTGAACTCATTTAATATTGCTACTGTTGTCGTATTCGATACATCCAGTGATTTCAGATTATGATCTACATAAATAATATTCACCTTTTTATTACCTTGGTATTTGAATTCATGCAAGAAGGTGACATTGCTAAATTTAGTACGCAAAATTATCAGTTACAATTATCTTTTAAATGGGAGAACTGTATTTTTTAATGAAATGTCTGCTTCAGTTCAATTTTACAAATTACATGTTCCACAACAGGAATACACATTCTCCACAAGCAACAATGGAAGCACTGGAGATATTTTTACATGCAGTCTAGACGCCAATTGTAAAAAAATAAAAGATCCAAAATTTACTTGCTTATCTAACTTTTCCATAATGTTGCACTGTGACTGTTATGAATTTTCTACAGAATGAAGTGCAGCACCTTATCTTTCTTACTTGTACAACACTGAATAGCCCTACAACATCCACCAGGAAGCAGCACAAGAAGTGTAATGTCAAAGGAACAGTATCAATTCACAATCCTCCTGATTCAACTATAACATGTAATTCCTTCACTGTCACGAGTCCATAAACTGTAAGTTTCTATCTAGCACCAATCTGGAATTACCAATATAAAGGACTTCAGAATCTCCAGAAGGCGGCTCTATGCATTTTTGGAAGACAACCAAGAATTGACAACAGCCACAGTGCTCTCAGCATTACTACACTGCTCCATGCAAAAACATCAATTAGTTTTTCTGCCATGAGTGAATGGATACTATAATAACTTGATTGGAAGATTTATATCTCTGCTTTAGATAGTTAGGGCCATTACTTTGTATTATAATTACATAAAACCAGCCCAAAAATAAAATACCTTTCAATCCAAAACATTAACAACTTGTTTCTTCCCACAGATCTGCATGACCTGCTGAGTTCTTCCACTGTTTGTTGCTACAGATACCAGCATCCGAGTCTCTTATGTCTACAAACAAATCCCCCTTGTCAAAAAATGTTCTGGCTGAGGAAAACTAGAATCTATTTCAAAGCTAACACATTCAAAATAAGAAATCTAGTCTCAATCACCTCTAGCATAATCTGTCATATCAAAAGATTGAATATCTTTAATAATTTTCATCAAATAATTTAGAAATTGCTCCTTTTAATATTTTAATTTTAGATCATTTTAGTAATTTACCCATTATGACTACCTCAAACAGTTTTGAGCTTTGATATTGTCATGATCTGTTAGAAATGGTTTTTGATGATAATGTTAGAACTAAATCAATAATCTGCAGAACACTATATTGGAATCTAATTCGATGTCTTTAATTTAACCAAATATTTTCAGATGATTCCTTCTTTGTCCCCCAGCCCTGTATGCCATTAATAATGAACTTGCCTTGTATTCATGCAACTATTTGTAGCTATAGCCACTGATTACCAGTTGAAGGTAAACCAATAGTGCAGAAGTTAAAGATTTAGTTACAAGACAAATTTCATAAAAATGAAATTGTGTGTTTAAAAAAAAAGTCCCGATCCTCTGTAACATTAAATGTAAAAATACAATACCAAGCACTTGTTTTTTTAAATAAAATAATAGATGATAAATATTAAATTTCTTCTGACATTAATATGTACTTTGTCTGAAATATTAGCACTGTCATCTACATGACATAGTGTTACCACCATTCCACAGGTATTTCACACATATTGTGAAAAATTTATTGAGTAAGCTGCACACCTGTTTTCAAGATACCAATGTTTCAGTAATAACCATCTTGTAGATTTGTTTAACATTCTGGTTCGAAGCAGAAGACACTATATTTGAAGATGCACATTGAACAGACACCCCATTTCTCTTTGTGCTATTGTGCGACTCTTACAGTCTAAGGAATTCCTGATAAAACTAGGTTGCCATCCTTAATCTGAAATGAAGATCACTTACCCTACCAATGTCCTGATTTGGTGAATTATTTTTTGGTGTGTGAGAGGGGTACAAAGAAAGAAACATAATTAAAATCAATTTATTTATAAAACTGATAATCATACAAGGATACTAATCAGAATCTATTTCAGGCTGCGTTACTTTATCATTAATGAGATCATACTATTTTAATGACAACTGCACTTAAACGATAATAATCATAGTCTATTTCAGGTGGTGCAGCGTTACCATTAATGACATACTATTTATATGGCAACTGCGCTCAATCCACTGAAGTATTTCACTGGCCTGAATAAAGCTGACCTACAGCTGACAGTTCCTCTGGGAACTGCAGTTTGCAAAGCGCTCACAGTGAGCTGCTTGCTGCCATATTTGACCCCTCTCTCTCCACTGCTGGACACATCCTTAAGCTCAGTAGCAAAGCACTGGCACACTGGGGAGACAGGACAGATACACTTGACATACAACCCCTCCACTTGACACCAAGTAAGGCTGACGCAGATGGCAACCCTTTATTTTGCAGAGCCTGTAAAAATTATAAATGTAGCTTTTTAATTGAGGTGAGCCCTGCTCTTGTTAAGTTGAATTGATCTGGTGAATCAGGTGCCCTGTATCTCACAATAGTTTTCAAACTATTCATTAACCGTTCAATAGCATTAGAACTTTTTAAGTCTTTAGGAATTTAGGGACAAGAGTAGATCATTTAGATCCACTAACCTTTTCTGCCTTTCAATGCTACCATAGTCGATCTTTGAAACAGCACCATGTAAAGGCCTTATTGGTCTATGGCGTTTGACTGATATTCTTAGAACCAATACAATCTATTAACCACAAACTTGAAAATTTTAACTTACCCAAATGTAATTTGCAGAAGAGAATTTAAAATTATTACCATTTTTTGTACATGAAACTACTTACTAACTTTACTCCATGTCTATTTTACATACTGTGACTCAGTCTCAAGCAGCCTAGTGCTGAGGCTCACCCCCACTCCCTGCTCCCCAGAATACTTATCACAGGTGGCAAAGATGGGCATGGTGTCTGTCTCTGACAAAGTTTTAAATGTGAAATGTGTAACTGTGAATTTTTAAATTGAATCAAATGGCAAAAATTAAATTTATTTAACAATATTTTAAATAATTAAAGAGAAAAATCACTTAGAAATTATTAACTATTAAACTAAAGTAAAATAATTAAATAATATAGCAACGTGCTTTCTTCATACCTCAGGTTGAGAACTCCCACTGAAATTAATTGGCTCTCTAACTTTAGATTAACTTTAGTTCTGGCACTAACTCTCAGAATTCCATGCATAGTAATGCATGCATATAAAGTTAAAATTTCCTTGAACTTAAATTGCTGAAAGTTAACACTTTCAATTAGAACTAACTATTGGCTCCAACCAGCAAAATTTACCCAATTTAGTCTTATCAGGGCGAACTACTTGGACAATTCCGAGATGGGACTTCAAGATGGGGAGGCGTGTGGACATCAGTGAGTTAAACTGGCAGGAAGAATTTAGAAAGAAGACAGTTTAATAGAGCAGGCACCAGAATAAGAGGGCTTCGGCTCAACAGGGCTTCGGTGATAAAAGATCGAGCCGAGGTAAGTTACTTGGGAAGAATAGGAATAGGAAGTATGTCTGCGAGGCCGGTGTTCTGTACTGGGTATCAGATAACCATATAACCATATAACAATTACAGCACGGAAAAAGGCCATCTCAGCCCTTCTAGTCTGTGCTGAACGCTTACTCTCCCAGCCTCCTGGACAGCCACATCTGCGCCAGGTGCATTGAGCTGCAACTCCTTAGGGACCGGGTTAGGGAACTGGAGATGCAGTTCTATGGCCTTTGTCTGGTCAGGGAAAGTGAGGAGGTGGTAGAGAACAGCTATAGGCAAGTAGTCACAGCAGGGCCTCGGGAGACAGATAAGTGGGCAACAGTTAGGAGAGGGAAGGGCAACAGACAGATACTAGAGAGTACCCCTGTGGCTGTCCCTCTTAACAATAAATACTCCTGTTTGAGTACTGTTGGGGTGGGGGGAATGACCTACCTGGGGGAAGCAACAGTCTGCCCTGTGGCTCAGAAGGGTAGGGAAAGGAAGAGGATGGCAGCAGTGATAGGGGAATCTTTAGTTAGGGGTCAGACAGGTGATTTTTTGGATGCAGGAAGAAACACGGATGGTAGTTTGCATCCCAGGTGCCAGGGTCTGGGATGTTTCTGATCGTGTCCATGATATCCTGAAGTGGGAAGGTGAACAGCCAGAGGTCATGGTACATATTGATACCAATGACATAGGTAGGAAAAAAGGAGGAGATCCTGAAAACAGACTACAGGGAGTTAGGAAAGAAGCTGAGAAACAGGACCACAAGGGCAGTAATCTCAGGATTCAGAATTCTGGATCATTGGGACCTTTTTTAGGGCAGGTGTGACCTGTAAAAAAAGGATGGGTTGCACTTGAATCTCGGCGGGACCAATATCCTGAAAGGGAGGTTTTCTAAGGCTATTGAGGAGAGTTTAAACTAGAATTGCTTGGGGTTGGAACCAAACTGAAGAGATGGAGGAAGGGGCTGTTGGCTCACAAATACAGGAAGCTTGTAGGCAGTGTGAGAGGGAGGATAGGCAGGTGATAGAGAAGGAATACACTCAGACTGATGGTTCAAGATGTGTCTATTTTAATGCAAGGGGTATCATGAACAAACAGATGAGTTCAGAGTGTGGATCAGTACTTGGAGCTATGATGTTGTGGCCATTACAGAGACTTGGATGGCTCAGGGGCAGGAATGGTTACTTAAGAGTGCCAGGCTTTAGATGTTTCAGAAAGGACAGGGAGGGAGGCAAAAGAGGTGGGGGCATGGCACTGTTGATTAGAGATAGTGTCATGGCTGCAGAAAAGGAGGAAGTCATGGAGGGATTGTCCACTGAGTCTCTGAGGGTTGAAGTTAGAAACAGGAAGGGGTCAATAATTCTACTGGGTGTTTTTTAATAGACCACCCAATAGTAACAGGGACATCGAGGAGCAGATAGGGAGACAGATTCTGGAATGGTGCAATCCTAACAGGGTTGTCGTAATGAGAGATTTTAATTCCCCCAATATTGATTGGCATCTCTCTTGATCAAGGGGTTTAGATGGGGTGGAGTTTGTTAGGTGTGTTCAGGAAAGTTTTCTGACACAAAATACAGATAAGCCTACAAGAGGAGAGGCTGTACTTGATCTGGTATTGGGAAATAAACCTGGTCAGGTGTCACGTCTCTCAGTGAGATTGCACTCTAGGGATAGTGATCACAATTCTATCTCTTTTACTAAAGCATTGGAGAAGGATAGGAACAGACAAGTCAGGAAAACGTTTAATTGGAGTAAGGGGAAATATGATGCTATCAGGCATGAATTTGGAAGCATAAATTGGGAACAGATGTTCTCAGGGAAATTCAGGGCAGAAATGTTGCAAATGTGCAGGGGTTATTTGCGTGGCATTCTGCATAGGATGGTAGGGTACAGGAACCATGGTGCTCAAAGACTGTTGAAAATCTAGTCAAGAAGAAAAGCTTATGGAAGGTTCAATACATTAGGTAATGATAGAGATTTAGAAAATTATAAGGCCTGCAGGAAGGAGATTAAGAATTAAATTAGGAGAGCCGGAAGGAGCCATGAGAAGGCTTTGGCGAGCACAGGATTAAGGAAAACCCCAAGGCATTCTACAAGTGTGTGAAGAGCAAGAGCATAAGACATGAGAGGATAGAACAAATGAGTGACAGTGGAAAAGAGGTAGCAATGGTACTTAGTGAATACTTTGCTTCAGTATTCACTTTGGAAAAGGACCTTGGTGATGGTAGGGATGACACAGCAGACTGAAAAGCTTGAGCATATAGATATTAAGAAAGAGGATGTGCTGGAGCTTTTGGAAAGCATCAACTTGGATAAGTCATTGGGACCAGAAGAGGTATACCCCAGACTTCTGCGGGAGGCGAGGAAGGAGATTGCTGAGCCTCTGGCAATGATCTTTGTGTCATCAATGGGGATAGGAGAGGTTCCAGAGGATTGGAGGGTTGCAGATGTTGTTCCCTTATTCAAGAAAGGGAGTAGAGATAGCCCAGGAAATTATAGGCCATTGAGTCTTACTTCAGTGGTTGGTAAGTTGATGGAGAAGATCCTGAGGGGCAGGATTTATGAACATTTGGAGAGACATAATAAGATTAGGAATAGTCAGCATGGCTTTGTCAAAGGCAGGTCGTGCGTGCCTTTGACAAGTCAGCCTGATTGAAATTTTTGAGGATGTGACTAAACATATTGATGAATATAGAGCAGTAGGTGTAATGTATATGGATTTCAGCAAGGCATTTGATAAGGTACCCCATGCAAGGCTTATTGAGAAAGTAAGGAGGCATAACCTCCAAGGAGACCTTGCTTCGTGGATCCAGAACTGGTTTGCCCACAGAAGGCAAAGAGTGGTTGTAGACGAGTCATATTTCTGCATGGAGGTCGGTGACCAGTGGTATATCTCAGGGATCTGTCCTGGGAGTCCTTCTCTTTGTGATTTTTATAAATGACCCAGATGAGGAAGTAGAGGGATGGGTCAGTAAATTTGCTGATGACACAAAGGTTGGGGGTGTTGTGGATAGTGTGGAGGTTACAGCGGGACATTGATAGGATGCAAAACTGGGCTGAGAAGTGGCAGATCGAGTTCAACCCAGTTAAATGTGAGGTGGTTCATTGCGGCAGGTCAAATATGATGGTAGAATATAGTATTAATGGTAAGACTCTTGGCAGTGTGGAGGATCAGAGGGATCTTGGTGTCCAGGTCCATAGGATACTCAAAGCTGCTGCGCATGTTGACTCTGTGGTTAAGAAGGCAAACGGTACATTGGCCTTCATCAATCATGGGATTGAGTTCAAGAGCTGAGAGGTAACGTTACAGCTGTATAGGACCCTGGTCAGACCCCACTCGGGGCTGTGCTCAGTTCTGGTCACCTCTCTATCAGAAGGCTGTGGAAACTATAGAAAGGGTGCAGAGAAGATTTGCAAGGATGTTGCCTGGATTGAGGAGCATGCCTTACGAGAATAGGTTGAGTGAACTTGGCCTTTCCTCCTTTGAGCAATGGAGGATGAGCGGTGACCTGATAAAGGTGTATAAGATGATGAGAGGCATTGATCGTGTAGATAGTCAGAGGCTTTTTCCCAGGGCTGAAATGGCTTACGTGACAGGGCATAGGTTTAAGGTGCTTGGAAGTAGGTACAGAGGAGGTGTCAGGGTTAAGTTTTTCACACAGAGAGTGGTGAGTGCATGGAATGGGCTGCCAGTGTTGGTGGTGGAGGCAAATACAATAGGGTCTTTTAGGAGACGCTTGCATAGATACATGTAGCTTAGCAAAATAGAGGGCTATGTTTAAACCTAGGTAATTTCAAAAGCAAGTACATGTTCAGCACAGCATTTTGGGCCGAAGGGCATGTATTGCGCTCTAGGTTTTCTACGTTTCTAAGACAGAAAAACATATGAGGGTCAGCAGTGGAAAGGATGAGCATCTTCCAGTTTCTGGGTGGAAACGTCTCTGTCCTGGGCCCAACACATTGATACAATCATGAAGTAGCTATGCCAGCAGCTCTACTTCATCAAGGGGATTTGGCAGGTGACCAAAGACTTTTGCAAATTTCTACAGATTTTAATTATTGCTGTTTGGATCACAGCCTTGCATGGAGCCTTTCAGTGCACATGACTGGAAGAAGCCGCAGACCGTTGAAAACTCAGCTATTTTCATCACCTCACAACCCTTGACCATTACAACCATTGGGAAGGAGGTACAGGAGCCTGAAGGTGTTTTGCAGTGTACTGCTACCACAAAGACACAGGTTTCACAACGTATGTCAGTGATAATAAACCTGATACCGATTCTGATTTTGACCCTCCTGTAAATTTTCAAGATGTTTGCTAATTCTTTTCTAACTTCACAAACAGATTTTATCTAATTGAGTTAGCTTCCTTGGAGTGTTTGGCTTGCCATCCTCCACCACAGTAAATAATTCAACACGCCTTAATCCATTTTCAAGGGTCCCCAACCATTCGTTTACATATCATATTCGTGAACATCTTTTGTATGAATTCTGATATCCCTTGCAAGTTTCTTTCAATCTTGTTTGAATTCATTTTTATCTCTTGCCATTTTTGTTCCTTCTTCCACCCCTTCTGTGTATCAAATTTTGTGTTAGGTTTTGTTGTTATACTCTATATGTTTTTAATTTTACTTTCTGTTTCATGTGTGATTATTTTATCTCCTTGGCTACTTTTTGACAGGTAGAGATCCTGCTCTCAATATAAATTCATTTTGTATCAAATAATTTAATATTAACTTACATTTTAACATCTCTGATTGATCTTTGTCATTTTACTAATTTACAGACAAGTTCAGTTTACCAAGTCTCATTGCATGAGGATCAGTTTTATTTAAAGCTAGTTGGCTTTCGTTTCTCCCTTTCAAGCACCACAGTGTGCCACTTCATATTATCATCACTATTACCTAAGTGTTAACTTATCTTACCTTTCATTATATTTTCCATCAGCAAAAACAGTCTGAATCTCTATGGTTACATCAATTCTCTACCATTTCCTTTGACTTAAAACTTGCCATATTTAATTTCTAGTTCAGTTGTCAGTGCAGTCATGTCTCAGTAATGGTTAGGATGCCAGTCACCGGAGTTACTGTATATCTACTGATTTGTTCCCTATGATTATGTGACCATGGACTCCACCAGTTCTAATGTTTTACTCACTCACATGGTTTTATTTTTCTCTTGCTTTTTATATGTGAAGCCTTTATTTTATTTGTAGCAGCTGAAGACAATTCTGACAGTTACATCTTTTTCCCTTTCATTTCATTTAGGGCTTTTTATAAACATAGTGCTTTTCAACTGAGTCCTCACATTTACTGATTTAAAGCACTTCTGAACCATCTTTTTATCCCTCCTCTCGGGACCCTAATTCAGGTGAAGCCTATTTTAATGGAGCAATTACTTTCTGACCCAATGTCCATTGAAACATAATCATTCTCTTTTCAATACTATCCACGTGTTCACTTCCTTAAACTTCTATACTCCAATAATGCAGGAAATAAAAAAAACCTGAAGCTCCTATTCCTTGGAGTTCTTTAGCTCCTGATTTTAATTTCATGTACAAAGCTACAAGCAATGATGGTCTGATATAGTGGTATATCGTTGTATAGAGATAAAAATTGATAATATATCAAAAATTGCAAAAATTAGAATGGATTATAGAAGCCCCTAATCACATTAAATACTCATGTATACACCAGTGAATAAAAAGGAACTTTAAAATATTATTACAATAATTTCTAATCATGTGAAGTATATTGGTGTGGCAGGAGACTCACGTAACACATTTTATTTTGTGTTCCTTTGACCTTATCTGTCCTGGAGGTGACACTTACTGCAATTAGTTCAGTAATATCGAATTAAAGAATTATACTTGCTGTCAGGACTGAATAGCTGTTTTAACATTAATCATCATAATAGTTAAAGGTTATCAAAGTTTACAATAACTCTTATAACTAATTGTTTAAAAAAGTGATTGAAAGATTGGTTTTTGAGATCTCACTGAGTGACCATTAATTAAAAAGGCCAAAAAGACCAATTCAGGCCTGATATTGATCTAAGTTAGCTAATCAGAAAGGGGGTGTTTGAAGATGAGGATGAACCAACAGGAATTTCCATTTGACTGTCCAGTGATGTTGAGTGCAGAGCAATCTGAGAGTATCTGGTAAGGTTTGGGCTGTACTTAGCACTTGACTTCTGTATGTGAACAACCTGTACATATTTATACAGTAAAATGACCACATAAATGAGATATCAAAAGGCATATCTCCCAAAGGACCATAACACAAAACAATCTTGTTAGTGGAAATATTGCAACAATGAAATATTAGGAATAATATTCAAGTTCAGGCTGATAAACTAGGAATATCAATTATGACTATTTTAGAATCATTCGAGTAACTTGAAAAGCAGCTTCCAATATTTCCAAGGCTCTAAGACATTGGAAAGCAGGAAGTTATCCAAATTTTCTTATTCCTCGATAAGGTTTGCTGTATCATAAATTGTAGACAGACTAGATATAAACTGCTTACTCAATGCATGTCCAGTAAACATGCCACAAGTAGTTAGACTTGTCCATTAAAATTAAAGGAATTTTTTTTAATAACACATTAAAATTATTCCCAAACTGCCTCCCTGGTATTGATAAAAATATGTGGTCTCAATACTTCAGGTTTAATTCAAATTTTCTATTGTTTATTAAATCAATATTTTAAAAACCTTTCTTGTTCTTTCATATATCTCTCTGTTAATTCTGTATTTCTTTTCCTTATGCATGTTTGTTTTCTGTATATTGTTATAAACTTTGAATTGCATTTGAAATGTGCGATAATTACTTATTCATATTGCATGCATCAAGGAGGAAAGTTGAATGGACTGGATGAAGAGAACGCTATTCCCTATTACTTCATACAGGTCCTTATTCCCTGCAGAGGGCGCCACACTGCTTTGGACACTCAATGACCACAGAGTGCCACACTAAAGAATATGGAGTATCTGTGGGGCGTTGTAATTGAAATAACCAGCGAGTGTCGTTTGTTCACCACTGAGTGCAAACTCTAAGCCCTGAGTAACTACGTGTATGCATATACAAGACCTTCCATTATTCACGATGGGCCAGAGAGTACATTGATTTGCAAAAGTTGAAAAGTAGAGGAAAATTATATTTTAAAAATTGCTTTAGAATTCAAGCACATTGTGAAGAGTAATGCCAGAGAATGGATATATCATAAGAAATATTTGTAGCATTGCTTGAGATAGATAAAATGGAAAGGACAGGAAGGTAGGTGTTAAAATGGGAAAAGTGGGATGATAGGAAATGGTGTGGAATTCGACTGGTTTAAAAAGGTATTGACTGGAGAGAAGGTATCAGAGGGTATAAATACTGGAGTGGAGGGCATGGAGTTAAGTAGATGTTGAAATTTTCGGACTGCAAAGGTATTCTTTCAGGAATAGTACTGGGGAGGTGTTAGCTTTCAATATGAAAAGGAGAATACTTTAGGCGATTGATGAATGGAGTGCTTTTCTGAAACATCAAGATGTATTAAAGATGGAATGAAATGAGTGGGAAGTGGATGAAGTGTTAAGAACACAGAGGAAGGAAATGCAGCAAAATGTCTGATTTGAAAAATAATCAGGAACATTTATTTATTTTTTATTTATTTAGTGATACAGCACAGAGCAAGCCCTTCGAGCCACAGCACCCCAGCAAACCCAAAGAACTCTAACCTAATCACAGGACAATTTATAATGACTGATGAACCTGTCTGCTATGTCTTTGGACTGTTGGGGGTGGGCGGAACCAGAGGACCTGGAGAAAACCCACACACTCCACGGGCAAGACATACAGGGACTCCTTGAAGCACTGCGCCCGAATTGAACTCTGAACTCCAGATGTACCAAGCTGCAACAGTGTCACATTAACTGGAAATAAAGGAAATACAGGCAGGATGGACAAAGCAGAGTCAGTGGATTTTGTTTACTTGGATTTCCAGAAGGTCTCTGGCACATGAGCTTGCTTAACAAGTTAAGTGTCCATGCAGGAATGATACTATCATGGAAAGGAGATTGGCTAATTACAGGGGACAATGAGTGGGAACAAAGGGAGGTTTTTCCTGATTGTCTGCCGGTGACCAGTGGTGTTCCACAGGGATCTGCGTTAGGACCACTTCTACGCATGTTATATGTGATTTGGATGATGGAATTGAAGGCTTGTAGTCATGTTTTTGGATGATACAAAGATAGGTGGAAGGGCAGCTAGTGTTGAGGAAGCAGGAAGTCTGCCATAGTTCTTACAATCTTAGACAGATTGAGAGAATGGGCAAAGAAGAGGCAGATGGAATATAATGTAGTGAAGTGTATGGTTATGCACTTTGTTAGAAGGAATAAAGGTGTAAATTATTTTCTGCAACAGGAGAAAATTCAAAATCAGAGGTGTAAAGGGACCTGGGAGTCCTCATGCAGGTTGAGTCAGTGGTAAGGAAGGCAAATGCAATGTTAGCATTCATTCTGAGAGGACTAGAATGCAAAAGCAAGGATGTAATGCTAAGGCCTTATAAAACACTGGACTTGGAGTATTGTGAACAGTTTTGGGCACCTTATGTGCTGGCATTGGAGAGGTCCAGAGGAGGTTCATGAGAACGATTCTGAGAATAAAAGGGTTAATGTATGAGGAGTGTGTGGTGGCTCTGGGCTAGTACTTGCTGGAGTTGAGAAGAATGATGGGGAATCTCACTGGAACCTATTGAAGATTGAAAGGCGTAGATAGAGTGGATGTGCAGAGTAAGTGTCCTATAGTGGAGGAGTCTAGGACCAGAAGGCTCAGCCTCAGAATAGAGGGATGTCCACTTGGAACAGAAATGAGGAGGAATTTCTTTAACCAGAAGGTGGTGAATTTGTGGAATTCATTGCCACAGATGTCTGCTTAAGTTATTGCATATATTTAAAGTTGAGCTTGATAGGTTCTTGATTGGCAAGGGGGTCAAAGGTTACAGGGAGAAGGCAGGAGAATGGGTTTGAGAGGGATAATAAATCAACCATGATGGAATGGAGGCGCAGACTCAATGGACCAAATGGCCTAATTATGCTGAATGTCCTTCAGTATGCCATCAAAAGTGAGTTTTTCAGGAAAACCTCAGAAGAAAACTATTACAGAGATCCCTATGTTGCTGACTCCAACCTGGGAATAAAATATTTTAAATGTCCATAAGACCATTAGATAACAGATAACAGAATTAGGCCATTTGGTGCATGGAGTATTTTAACCATGAAAACTTTGAAGGTTAAAGGGTTATGATTGTTATAGGATATAAGAGCTGAACTCCAGAGATGAGATGAGAGGAAATGCCATTGATGTCAAGATGGCGTTTGACTGAGTCAGACATCAAGGATCCCTGGCTAAACTGGAGTCAATGGGAATCAGGCAAAATGCTCTACACTTGTTGGAATCATACTTTGCAGTAAGGAAATGTGGTTGTGATGGTTGAAAAGCAATCATCTGGGCCACACGGCATATCTGCTGGAGTTCTCCAGGATAACCATCTTAAGAAGCTTTATCAATGACATTCCTTCAACTGCAAGGTCAGAAGTAGGCATGTTTACTGATGACTGCTCAACGTTCAACACCATTCATAACTCCTCAGGTAATGATTAATCCTCCATTATCAATATCTTAGTGAATACCTTTGACAGAAACTAAATTGAAGTACTCATATCAGCAATGTGTCTACAAGAGCAGAACAGAAGGCAACTCACTCCCTGACTCCCCAGAGTATGTCCACCATTTTATAAGGCTCAATGTTCTCCACTACCCAGGATGAATGGCACTTCAGCAACACTCAAGAAGCTCATACAGGGCATAGAGCCCACTTGATACACAGCCCATGCGCAACGTTTCAGTCACTCCACTACCAACACACAGAAACAGCGATTCATCAAGACTCATTAGGAAGCACTTTCTAAACCTACAGCTTCTGCCAGCTAAACGGACAGGTTAGCAAAAGCATGGGAACACACCCTCCAAACCAAACACCACCCTAATTTGGGAACTATACCATTGTTCCTTCACCATCACTGGGTTGCATTCCTGGACCTCCTTCTCTAACAGTATGGTGGGTACACCAAGGACTACAGATATCCAAGAGGTAGCTTGTCACTACCTTCCCAAGGGTAATTAGGGACATGCAATTAAATGCTGAGCAACACACACAAAATGCTGGAGGAACTCAGCAGGCCAGGTAGCATCTATGGAAAAAGAGTAAACATTCAACGATTCAAGCCAAGGCCCTTCATCAGGAATTAAATGTCGGCTTAGCCTGTGAAGTCCACATCCCTTGAAGGAATAAAAACAGAAACAAAAGTCTCAGTGAATTTCCTTTCAAGGATGTTAAAACAGGTGTGTTTATATTCACAAAGGTGACTACTATCACAAAAAACTAAAAACTTCCTGAAATGTTACAGAATTATACCCTGTATTGTGTAAATATCTACGGCTTCTTGTAAGTTGATTTAGACTTTCCATTGAATATACAGGGAACTGGAATTATCTTATCATTATAAAATGATAAGAGACTAACAGTGGTAAGAATACTTGCTACCACACAATGTGGTTTGAGGTAAATGGTGTAGAAGCAATTAAAAAGGGAAGCTCATGAAGTATCTGAGAGAGTAATGAATAGGAGAAGATATTGATAAGGTGAGATGAAAAAGGATAGGAAGAGTCTCTTGTGTAACATTAACATTGTTGGGCAAATGGACTGTTTCTGTGTTGTACTTTCAAACCAAACTGAAATTATTACTAAATTTCTGATTGTTACATTTAAAAGGGTTTAATCACCTGATTGCTCAAAATTCCTAATCCAGCTGCTTATTCCAATAATTAAGATTTAATTTTAAAATGCAACTTAAATGCTAATATAACAGTCTGTTGATAAAGCTAGAATAAACCTGTGAAAATAATGCCAGTACCCAAGTATATATATAAATTGTTAATGATCTACTGTTAAAGGAATTTCTGCTACCAATACTGTCTGTGCCATTGTGCACAAGGGAAATGTCCAAAATCACAATAAATTAGATTCAATAAATTATTTGCTTTATAGTGACTTCATTGACTGGAGTAGTTTATTTGTGTTGTTGATAGATACAAATTTTTGCTGACTTTTAAAAAGTGTTAATTTGTTTCAAATAAGGAAACACACAGCAGTGAGCACTACTTAGCAGTAAGGATGCAACTGCAGTTAAAACAGTTTTTACTGTGTATGTTCTTCATTGCATAACCTGAAGAAGAGTTTGCTGAGAAATTGGAGTTCATCCTTTATCAGTACACAAAACAGAGCTTTGCATAATTGGAAACAAAATCCAGATGAAAATGCGGTGTGAGCTCGTCAGGCCAAAAAGGCTTATCATTGTGCTGCAAAAAGAAAGGAAGAAAGAAAGACAGAAAGAAATAAACATGTGGCTATTTTACTCACTGAATCACATGGTAAAACTACACCAGTGTGGTTTCCAGCAGCAGCTGCTGTTAGGGATTGTAGCTGCCATTTCATTGCACAATGAAGCATGGAAGCAAGTCAGGTGCTTAAAGAGCTCGTCTCCATGGCAGCCATAGAATAGCTGCAGAACACCTGCTGCTGCGGTGAGGGATTGTGTGGGCAAAGGGAGAGGGTGCATATGTGCAGTGAGTCAGGCTATGCATCCCTCAGTGTGGTCATATATAAAGATTAGATCCCAGGTGTGATCATATATAAAAATTAGACCCCACATCATTATGAACCTTGAATTCAGGATAGTGGCAAAAACTGCAGTCTAAATACCGTGTGGATTGAAATATGCTGAACATTAAATAGTGACAGTGGCAGATGCAGAGAGCAGTATATCAATTGGACAATAGGGACCCATTAGATCCTTTTTTGATCTGCTGTGACATTTGATCCTTTATTCTCTCTGACCATTGATTAACTGCCAGCTTCGGTCAATTGATGAGAACGAAATGTGTGACATACTAAGGTGAACTCTAGGATATAATGATCAGTATGATCTAACATGCACAAAAATGGCATGCGTTTTTACATTAGAGGTGCTATCATTTGGAAGGGATGGTAAACTAAGGCAGTGTCAGATATGGGCATGAAAAATCTCATGGCACCATTTAAAGAAGGGTAATCTGGAAGACCAATCTTGCTGATCCAAACTGTCTTGAAGACCCACATTGAGGCCCTGAGTAGCAAAATAATTTTAACCAATGTAACTAAGTGACATGGGCAAATTAGAATCAAGCCCTCACCATGATACTCCTCAGGAGACCTTCAAAAGACAACTAAACTGTGCTGCTAATGTTGCTATCTGTCAAACTTGTCAGGGCTTTTCAAAGAAACTGTATGTACATACACTCGGTGTCCACTTTATTAGGTACCTCCTGTACCTAATAAAGTGTCTACTGAGTATATGTTCGTGGTCTGCTGCAGTAGCTCATCCACTTAATGGTTCGACGTGCTGTGTGTTCAGAGATGATCTTCTGCACACCTCTGCTGAAAAGTAGAGTAACTATTGCTTTCCATTCAGCTTGAACCAGTCTGGACATTTTGCTTTGATCTCTTTCATTAACAAAGCTTTTTTGTCCACAGAACTGCCGCTCACTGGAAGTTTTTGGTTTCTTGCAGCATTCTCTGTAAACTCTAGAGATTATGTGTGTGACCATGTCTGCACGCTTTTATGCATTGAGTTGCTCTCACATAATTGATTAGATATAATCACTTATCAGATATTAATCACCTAATAAAACAGCCACCGAGTGTATTTTCCAAAACTAAAAATGAATTAAAATACAATTAAATAAAGTGAAAATTAAAACCAACTAAAGACATCATGTAATGACTAGCATGAAATAGCTATTCAAACACAATATAAATGACTGGTACTGCACCAGAGGAAGTGGCTGCAGTGCCACTGGACCCTGTATAGTAGGAGGGCAGGTGGGTAGTTGGAAGTGGAGATCAGCAAATTTAGATCTGAAATTTGAAATTTATTCAAAACATACTTGGGTATCAAAATTTGTTATTTTATTGATCTTATTGTAGGCCAGGGGTGGGCAAACTTTTTGACTTGTGGGCCACAAAGGGTTCTAAAATTTGACAGGGGGGCCGGACCAGGAGCAGATGGACGGAGTGTTTTGGTAATACACCTCATAAGAGAAAATAAAATATCATGGGATAGGTAGAAAACATGTGCTTTAATTTCAATTGAAAATGAACAAATACATTACAACAAAATATCTGTCTTTGAAGTCCCATGGTATTTAGCTATTTATTGAAATGACTTTTAAAACACTGAAAATTAAATGAATAAAATACAGCTTTTTTTAATAGTAACAGTTATTATTTTAAAGCACTGAAAATTCTGTTATCCTTCAAGATATTATCATCATCACTCTCCTCCTGACTGTCTTTATTTCAAAAACGGTAGGAGATGCAGGTCTACTTGTCCTGCTCCTTCTTATTCAATTGTCCCCTGTGCCAAAACTCAACGACCAGCAGAAGGACAGAACAGTGACAGCGCGCCAGTATGCGGAGCGCGTTATTTGATCTGGAGCGCATTTTTTATTTTGAGAACGTACGTGCACCTGCGCACTACTCATGTCCATCACTTAACAGAAATGACATGTAACATGTAAGGCTTATTGAAAAAAATATTTTCAAATGCATTTTTTACATAACACAACGAAGAAACTTATTTTTAATTTCAGTGGGAACAGTGTTGTTGGTCTCCCTTTTTAGCCAGCGCATCAAAGTCTGGATTTAGTTTTGTTGTGGCGATTCTCAGGATGGATCTGAGGTGTTAACAAGGTTTATTAATATAATTTCATCAAGTTCTGCAGGCCAGATTAAAAAGCTTAACGGGCTGCATATGGCCCGCGGGCCATAGTTTGCCCATGCCTGTTGTAGGCACATCATGTCTGGCCACTAATGTCCACTAAATACAACACCCATATCTTTCAGTGCAAAGTAGAGGTTACACGCCATTCCAATTGAACTATTCCAGGATCTTGAATGTAAAGCTCTATTTCTGATGTTAATCATACTGCATTATTCAATGTGAACTTTAAAATAGTAGTATAAGCACTGGGTAGAATTTCACTTGATATTAACATGGAATATTGAGGTCCAGTAGTTAACAAGAAACAAATAACTTCAGGATGACACACACTTTGTGAGTGAATGATGCAAATACCAATTCAGTGGACTTGATGAAATGGTAAGAAGAGGTGCTAGTGACTACCTCTGCTATGCAATTGTTTTTGAGATTGGGAAGAACAGGGAGAAATATGCCTTAAATGCAGATGTGATCAGATAACCTTTAAATTAACAACTGTTAGTTAAACTGTTTTTCAAGAACAATTTTGAACTAAAGAATGGAATGTGCTTAGGAGATGACAGTAAGCAGGATGAGGGATACAAATTATAAAGGCATGTGAAAAGGGCAATGTTACAATAATCATGGGGATTTCAATTTGCAGGTAGATTGGGAAAATCAGGTTGGTGCTGGATCCAAAGAGAGGGAATTTATAGAATGCCTATGAGAAGGTTTTTCAGAGCGAACCGTGGGTAAGTCCACTAGGGAAAAGGCAATTCTGGATTAGGTGTTGTGTAATTATTTGGATTTGATTGGTGAGCTTAAGGTAAAGGAACCCCTAGGAGGCCATGATCAATATATGATAGAATTCATCCTGCAGTTTGAGAGAGTGAAGCTAAAGTCAGATATCTTCCAGTGTTACAGTGAAGTAAAGGGAATTACAGAGGCACGAGAAAGGAGCTGGCCAAAGTTGATTGGATGGGGACAATAGCAAAAGATAGACACTTCTCAAAGATGAAGAAGTATTATAAAGAGAGAATGACAAGGGAAGTCAAAGACAGCAAAAAAGCAAAAGAGTAGGCAAATAATATTTGACAAATTAGTGGAAAGCTAGCAGATTGGAAAGCTTTTAAAAACCAAGAGAAGGCAACTTAAAAGCAATGAGAGGAAAAAAAACCTGAAATATTAAAGTATGCTAGCTAATAACATAAAAGAGGATACCAAAAGTTTTTTCCAGATATATAAAGAGTAAAAGAAAGGTGTGAGTGGATATTATACTGCTGGAATAGGATGCTAGAGAGGTAGTAAAGGGAGACAAAGAAATGGTGGACAAACTTAGTACTGTAAGTACATTGCATCTATCTTCACTGTGGAAGACACCAGCAATATACCAGTAATTTGAGAGTGTCAGGGGGCATAAGTGAATCTAACCTTAACCCTAATACAAGAAGAAGGTGACATATGTAGTGTGGGTGCACCATGGTCTGGAGGAACATTGTTTTGTTTGGCTGACAATAAACTTGAACCTGAAATTGAACTTGAAAGTGCTCGGGAAGAAGAAAGGTTTGAAGGTAGATAAGTCACCTAACCCAGACGGTTTACTCCCCAAGGTTCTGAAAGATGTATCTAAAGAGATTGAGGAGGCATTAGTAATGGCCTTTCAAGAAGCACTAGATTCTGGTAAGGTTTTAGAGGACTAGAAAATTGCAAGTGTCACAGCACTCCTTTAGAAAGGAGGGAGGCAAAATAAACAAAATTAAAGGCCATTTAACCTGATTTCAGTGGTTAGAAAGATGTTGGAGTCCATTATTAAGGATGAGGTTTCAGGGTATTTGGAGGCACATAATAAAATAGGCCACAGTCAGCAAAGTTTCCTTAAGGAGAAATCTAGCCTGAAAAACTTGTTGGAATTCTTTGAGGAAATAATAGGCAGGAAAGATAAAGGAGAGTCAGTGGATGTTGCTTACTTGGATTTTCAAAACGTCTTTGACAAGATGTCACACATGAGGCTGCTTAATAAGATAAGAACCCATGGTATTACAGGGAAGGTACTCACATGGAGAGAAGATTTACTCACTGGCAGAAGGCAAAGAGTGGGAATAAATGGGGCTTATTCTGGTTGGCTGCTGATAACTAGTGGTGTTCCACACGTGTTGGTGTTGGGACCACTTCTTTTCACGTTTTACAGTATGTTAATGATTTGGATGATAAAATTGATGGTTTTGTGGCAAACTGGTAGGTGATACAAAAATAGGTGGAGGGTCAGGTATTGTTGAAGAAGCAGGGAGTATGACAAAAGACTTAGACAGATTGGGAGAATGGGCAAAGAAATGGCAGATGGAAAATAGTGTGGCGAAGTGTATGGTCGTTCACTTAGGTAGGAGGAATAAAGGCATGGACTACACCCCAGTTCTGAAAGATTCTGAAAATAGATTTCTAAATGAGTGAAGGAACCTGTGAGTCCTTGTGTAGCATTCCCTAAAGGTTAACTTGCAGGTTGAGTCAGTTGTAAGGATGGCAAATGCAATGTTAGCATTCACTTTGAAGAGACCAGAATATAAAAGATAGATTGCTGAGGCTTAATAAGGCAGCAGATTTGGGCCCTTATATAAGAAGAGATGTTCTGACATTGGAGAGGGTCCAGGGGAGATTTATGAGAATGATTCTGGGAGTGAAAAGATTAATATATGATCAGCTATTGTTATCTCTGGCCCTTTATTCACTAGAGTTTAGAAGAGTGAGTGGGGATCTCATTGCAACCTATCAAATTTTGAACAGCCTAGAAAGAGGGGATGTTTCCTACTGTGGGAGAGTCTAGAACCAGAGGGCACAGCCTCAGAATAGAGGGATGTCCATTAAAATCAGAGATGAGGAAGAATTTCTTTAGCCAGATGATAATGAACCTGTGGAATTCATTGCCACAGAAGTAGAATGCTCTGCCACAGACTGCAGCAGAGACCAAGTCCATGGGAATATTTAAGGTGGGAGCTGATTGTTTCCTGATCAGTCAGGGCATCAAACAATATGGCGAGAAGGCAGGTGTGTGGGGTTGAGAGTGATCCAGGGTCAGCCATGAAGGAATGGCGATGGGTTGAATGGTCTAATTCTGCTCCTATGTCTTATGGTCTAAGTCTGTGGAGGAAAGCCATTGGATATATTTAAACCAGAGGTTGATGGGTTCTTGATTATTCAGAGCATCAAAGGTTATGGGGAGAGGGCAGGAGAATGGGTTTGAGAGGGAAAATAAATTAGCCTTGATGGGATGGTGGAGCAGACTCAAAGGATCAAATGGACTAATTCTGCTCCTATGTCTTGTGGTCTTAAGAACCATAGCCTTTGAGAAAGAGTTACATTTCAAGTATTCCTACAGAATGAAAAAGCGGTTGGCAGGCAGGAAGTTTTGGGAGAAAATTCCAGTTTATGTGCTTATCAGATGAAGACACAGTCATCAATGATGAAATAATTAATTATGCACAAGATGTGAGAGTCGGGGCAAAGCAGCAATGTTGGAAGATTTTACTGCTGGAGGAAGTCTTTGAAATGGGAAGGGTTAAGATCATGGTGGGATTTGAAAACTGGGAGTCCCCATAAGGATTGATGAATGGGGTTTAGTGAATTAGGGCATGAGTAATACCATTTTGAATAACAAAAATTTATGGAGATCAAAAATTGGGAAGCAGCTCAAATTGTATTAGAATAATACAGTACAGTATATCAAAAGCATTGATAAGCGTGTGAAGACTTTGGACTGAAGCAATCGATGTATTTATACAAATATTTATTTGCACTCCTTGTGCCATCCTGTTAAGTGGAATTGACAGATTCTGACATTACTAAATAATCTAAATTTTCAAGATGCAGTTTTGGATTGCATGGGATTCAGGGAAGATAGCTACTTAGATTGACAATAGATTCTTTAGTAGGAAGCAAATAGTGATGGGTCTAAGTTTGTTTCTCAGACTGCAGAACCAGGGTAGGATTTATACAATTAATGTTCCGGCCCCAGGGAGTGCTGTGGAACGGAGAGATCTTGGAGCACAAGTACATGGTTTGTTGAAAGCAATGTCACAGGTGGTCAGGGTAGCAAAGGTGTATGGCAGGTTGGTCTTTGTTGGTCAGTGCGTTGAGTTTAGCAATTGTACAAGGCATTGGTGAGACTACACTTGGAGGTTTATGACCAGTTTTGGCTGTTTTGTCATAGGAAAGACATCATTAACCCAGAAGGAATGCAGAGAAGATTTGCAAGGACGCTGTCAGAACTCGAGGGCTTAAGTTATATGGAGAGGCTAGACAGGCTAAGACTTTATTCCTTGAAGCAGAGGAGATTGAGGGGTGGCCTTAGAGAGGTGTATAACATCATAAGGGGCATAGATAGGGTATACATACAGTGACAACATCTCCTTCCCTAGTTCCCAGGGAAGGGGAACTAAAATCCATAGGGCATATAGATGACAGGTGAAAAATATAAGAGAGGCTTGAAGGGCAACTTCTTCATACAGAGGGTGATGATTATAAGGAATGAGCTGCCAGAGAAAATGCTTAAGGAAAGTACAATAGTAGTGTTCAAAAGACATTTGGATAAATTCAGGGACAGGAGGGGTTTAGAGGGAAAAGAGCCACCAAACACAAGCAAATGTGACTAGCTTGATGTTCAGCATGGATAAGTTAGGCTGAAGAGCCTTTTCCCATCCCGTATAGTTCAAATTCAAGTTTAATTATCATTCAGTCATACATGAACACCCATCAATAGAGCCAAATGAAAGAGTGTTCCTCCAGGGCCAAGGTGCAAAACACAAAAACTAGTCACACAGAAAACACAGCATGGACAGCACATACATGTCTTTACAATAGCTCTTTGAATCTATGTATAAATGAAGGTACGTTTTCTATTTGGAAGCCATACCATTATTTCTTTTATTGACAATTCTACAATGCAACACAGAACATAGAAGAAACTGAATGCGGTGTGAATATAAATGAAATGAAGCACTGCAATATCAATGCAGACAGCAATGACCAAAGTATTGTTACAGCCCAGTCTGTTACAGGTTGAGAATTCCCCAGATCAATCCCAACTAATTACAAATGAGCTGAGCTTTCAAGCAGATTTGAAACTTGGAAATTCAATTGGACAAGTAGATCTGAAATTTGGGAATTCAATCAGACAACTTTGCCCCTACCTATTCTTTATCATTCTGTGAATGATTGTCTGCAGTGGGCATCAGCTGAATCTGGATGCAGAACTTTTAAATTGACTATAGACTGCTGTGATTTAGCCCTGTTCAACAGGGACATGCTCCTGTTAAGACAGAAATCTATTTTTCCAGTGGAGCATTCTGTAATACTTAGTGACCTATGTTCAAACTTATCTTGTTCATTGTAGTCATTGAGAAGCCTTGAAACACTTCAATACACCAATTTATACTGAGATTGTGTTAATTTAAATTCAGAATATGATCAAAGCCCTGTATACATTAAAGAGAAATGTGGAAGAACACTGTCCACTGAGCAATGTGTCTCAACATTTTACTGCATTAGGTTCATTGCATTGACTGAAGTGCTTCAGCTTGCATGCAACCTTTTTAATTAAAACTATCTGAGGTATGATTTGTAGGGAACCATCAAAATCAAACAGACAATGGCTTCAATCAGCGTAACTGAATCTTCAGATATGCCAATTAAACAGCAGTAAAGGACAAATGAAGGATGTTACACCCTCAGATTACAGATGAAGCAGTTCTGAGAAAAGGAACTGACACAACAGTCTTTATGACTTGATTTTTGATGCACAGGAATGTTGAATCAGAAACAAACTGAGAGAGTGCTTTGGACATCTATACCTGCCAAATTCATTTATACACTGATAAGATTAATAATAAATTGATTAAATATATAAATAAAAGAAATAGGAACAGGAATAGGCTATCTGGCCCATCGAACCTGCTTTGCCATTCAACAAGATCATGGCTGATCTAGCCGTGGATTCAGCTCTACATACCTGCCTTTTCCCCATAACCCTCAATTCCCTAGCTCAGCATAAAAATTATCTAACTGTGTCTTAAATATATGTAATGAGGTGGCCTCTACTGTGTCCCTGGATAGAGAATTCAATAAATTCATTCCTCTCTGGGGAAAACAATTTCCTTTCAAATCTGTCCTAAATCTATTCCCTTGAATCTTGAGGCTATGCTTGAGTTCCAGTCTCAATTACTATGGAAATAATTTTTCTCGCTATCTTATTTTCCCTTTCATAATTTTATGTTTTTATCAGATCCCCTTTCATTCTAGTGACTTTCAGCAAGTATTGTCCCAGACAACTCAATCTCTCCACATAGGCTAACCCCTCATCTCCAGAATCAACTTGATGAATCTCCTTTCCACTGCCTCCAAAACCAATACATCTTTTCTCAAGTAAGGTGACCAGAACTGCATGCAGTAATCCAGCTGCAGCCTCATCAGTACCCTGTACAATCACAGCATAATCTCCCTGTTCTTAAATTCAATTTCTCTAGCAATGGAGTCCATTTGCCTTCTTGATAACTAGTTGCACCTGCAAACAACCTTTTGTGATTCATGCACAAGCTCTCCCAAGTCTCTCTGCACAACAGCATGCTGCAATCTTTCACAATTTTAATAATAATCTGCTCTTCTATTTTTCCTTCCAAAGTGGACGACCTTGCATTTACCAATATTGTACATCATCTGGCAGAATCCTTCCCACTTACCTAACCTATCTATATTTCTCTGCATCCTCTGCAGAATTTGCATTTCCACTGAATTTAGTCTTGTCAGCGAACTTAGTTACGCCACAATTGGCCCCCACTATAATTGGTCCGCTATATCATGAACAACACTGACCCCTGTGGCACTCCACACATCACTTACTGCCAAACAGAGGAACACCCATTTATACCAACTCTCTGCCTTCTATTGGTTAACCAATCCTCGAATCATTTAAAATACTTTGTATTGTAAGTATCTGGGTGGCTTCCATCCGTACAACATAAATCAGCACCTTTTGGTGACTTGCAGAAAGTTACTTTGTGGAAGAGGCCTTGGATTTATTGTCACGGACCTTTCACTATTCTCACTGCATGCTTGATGCAAGCAGGATGACTGGAGTAGTGGGGCCATTAGAGGGGCACAGCTTCAAAGGGTGCAATGGAGTAGAAACCCCAGCCATGAAATCACCCTGAAAATCTCTGAGAGTGGCAAAGCCTGCTTACAAAGCTCTTTTTGATCAGCATTTCAAAAACATATATTTAAATAAAGATAATGTTGACAAAAACACTTTTAATTTAAAAATATTCATCATAAATAATTCAAATTGGAACTAAATTTTACTCTAATTCTCTCTCCATGGACCTGCAATTTCCACAGAAATTAATGGGATCATGGATCTCATTCCCTAACAAGAGTAAATCTGCAAATACCAAGCAACACAAACAAAATGCTGGAGGAACTCAGTAGGCCTCACAGCATCTATGGAAAAGAGTACAGTTGACATTTTGAGCTGAGACCCTTCATAAGGACTGGAAGAAACCATCTCTATGGTCCCACACTCATCTCTAGAACATCTGGATCTGGACTGCATCTTTATATATGTGACAATAACAGACCAATTAATTTAAATCGGGTGATCCCTTTGCACTACACATCAGCTTTATCTGCTGGGGCAACCTGAAGCTTCCAATGATCAGTTACATTAATTTGCCATTTCATTCCTGCTCTGACTACTGTAGCAACTCTGTAGCTAGATTCTGTATTTCTTTAGAAATGCCCAATGTGAGATTGAGGGGATGCCTTTTCACTCGACCTCTGTCCTCAGATGTGGCTATACCTTTCTGCTTCATCTTGTTTCATTTTTCTTCCATCTCTGTTTGCAAGATCACTTTTAATCTGAAAACTTTGGTCAACGTCCCATCACAGACACTCCCCCTTGTCCTCTCCTCTCACCCCACTTGTTTTCTTTTCACTTTTCAACTTCTATGCAGGATCTATGATTTGAAACATTGACTCTTCTTCCCTCACACAAATACCTTTGATCCCTTCTAACATTTTCTGTCTCTGGTTCAGATTTTCAACAGCTGCAGACCTTTGCTCCTGGTTATATTATGAGATATAACCAGTAGTTCAGGCCTGTTTGTAACTCTTAAAGGGGAAGTGCACTAAGGCATTGGCAGACTCTGTTTGGTTTCAGAAATCTTTAAAATCTTCCAAGAAATAGTGAAAAATATTGTAATATATGAAAGAGTGGGTTCTGTGATTTGTCGACGCTGCATTGCAGTGCTTGGTGCAAGTAGCAGAAACCAGCAGGTTCCCAACACTCGTAAGTGCTCAGGAGGTCATCCATATTGAAGCTCGAAAGACCATAGGAGCAGATAGGCATGCAGGTAAATGTTAGGGGCTGCTCCCTAATGACATGGAATTAAGGCAGCAGACACTGAATGACCTTGCTTGGATAGTTAAGGTCACGAATGTGTCTTGAAGTCTTGTCCTGACATGTAGATATCACAGCCTGCAGAATTTGAAAAACTGCCGATGTTGAAAAACACTCAAATCCAGTGAGTCCTAATGAAGGATTTTGGCTCAAAACATCAATTGTTTATCCATTTCCAGAGATGCTGCCTGACCTGCTAAGTTCCTCCAGCATTTTGTGTGTTACTCAAACACAATGCTTGATACTCACTAAAACATTTCCTTCTGTGGGATAAAGTAATGCACGACCAGGCAAAGCAGCTAGTAATCAGGAGGCAAGACCCCCGTGTCCCCTTCATTTCAAATACTCAAGAATGTAGTTTAGTTAGGCTGTACAAGTAAGGGAATAGCTTTATTTCACTCTTGCAGCCAACATTAGCTCTAGTACTGAAATTCCTCAGGATTGGTGCAGAGATGTGATTTGCTTTAGAGAGATACTGACTATGTGTAGCTTTTAGTTAAAGCAGGGAGAGAAAAAATACAGAAGTTTGATCATGTAGCAAAGCACATCCAAAAGAAAAACAGTAAGAAATATGTGGAGCTTTGGGAAGTTGACCAATATCAAAGAGCAGATAGGAATCCATCATCAACTTGTTGCACAGGGTTCCTAGTAATTAAATAGTGGTCAGTTCCATTCAGACACACAAATTCCACCATAATGTTGCAATTTTAGGGCTGATATCACAGGTTTCACTAAAAGTGGAAATTGAAATCAGAATTAGTTTATTATTGTCACATGTGCCAAAGTACAGCGTGTTTTTGAATATGCTGAGGTACAATGAAAAGTTTGCCTTGTATACTGTTCATCCAGATCAATGCATCAGTGCATTGAGATAGAATAATGATAGAGGATAAAATGCAACAGCTATAGAGAAAGTGCAAGATCATAACAAGGTACACTTTGAGGTCAATCATCCTTGTTATCATACTAGCAAGTTATTCAGTAGTCTTATAACAGCATGGTAGAAGATGCCCTTGAGTCTGGTGGTATGTGCTTTCAGGTTTTTGTTTCTTTTGACTGATGGGAGGGGATAAAAGAGAATGTCCAGGGTGGATGAACTCTTTAGTTATGCTGGCTATTTTACTGAGGGAGAGGGGAGTTTAGACAGTGTCCATGGAGGGGGAAAGATAGTTTGTATGATGTGCTGAACTGTGTTCACAACATTCGTTGGATACACCAAATTTCTTTCGACACCTTAGGAATTAGAGACATTGGTGAGCTTTTTTGGTTCAATGTAGTTGGACTAGGAGAAGCTACTGGTTATGTTCACTTCTCGGAACTTAAAGCTCTCAACCTTCTCAAACTTAGCAGCATTGATGAAGGTAGAAGCATATGGACTGCCTCCTTTCCTGAAGTCAATGACCAGTTCATTTCTTTTGTTGGTGTTGAGCAAAATGCTGTTGTCATTTTACTAAGCCCTCTATCTCCTTCCTGTTTACCAATTCATTATTACTTGGGAAATAGCCCACTATGGTGGTATCATCTGCAAACTTGTAGATGGAATAGAGCAGAATCTGACTATGCAGTCATGAGCATACAGGGAGTAGAGTAGGGGGCTGAGGATACAGCCTTGTGGAGCACCAGTGTGTGGAATAATTGTGGTGCCTATCTTTACTGAATGGGGCTTTGTAGGTCAGGAAGTCAAGGATCCTGTTGCAGCGGAGGGTGTTGATGAATCAATATTCAGTAGTACTTGGGCTGTTACTGTGTGCACATGGTCTACTGGTGTGGAATGCTCATCAAAATTATTAGCCATATCACAATAACTATCCCTTGGAGGGTCAAGCTCACAATGGAGATAATTTTAACAGCTGTGAGGGAGTGAAGGATTGGTTGGCATGGTCATTGACTATGGTCACCCACCAGAAGGCCACTAAGGAATAGAAATGATATATCCTATCCACAGAATTCTATTAGTTACAGAAGAGGTTCTCAGAGTTTGCTGATGAGCTTGCTTGGTATTATAGTATTGAAGACAAAACTGTAGTCAATGCACAAGTTTTGGTATGGAAGGTTAAATTGCTGCCATATTTATGATAGATTAGAGTGCATGGAGACTTTTGAGATATCAGTGCAGTTCAGCAATCTGTCATCCAACTAGGTGTCTCCATGGAGCACACAGCTAGTCTACTCTCAGCACTCATCCTGCCATTCTGACAGAACTGTTGACAGTTAGCCAAATGTCAATGACTGTTTCTACCCAGGCCATTTTGTAGCAAGGGCTCTAAGGCCTGGAGTTGGTGTGTAATCCTTCATTCCCTTCTGCTCTCCTCTCCTCTCCATTGAAAGTTAGCAGCTTTTCACCAGTCATGCTCATCCATTGCAAACATGGTCAGACTGCACCATCAAAGCCATGCAAAATGGGAGCAAGGAGTGAACTTATAAACGTGCTACTATAGAAAATCGCAGGACTTCATTTATCAATTTGGTTTTGAGATGTTTATTGTGTGGTGGGTTTTGCATTTATGGACTCCAATCATCAGAACAGTAAAGATAAGGCACTGAATAGGTGGTATTCAATGAGTAATTGAAGCTAAAGTGATTGCCTTTAGACTGAATTATTAAAGGCAGAAAGTGTCCATCTAAAATGGCTTTACCTTTCCTTTTCCCTTCTACCTGCACACCATGGAGGTGGTGTATTGGCTCTAATCTTCTGATGTATGTAGTAGACTACCATGAACACTTACACCAAACGAAGCTGTGTATTAGAGCTCCTATAGAGCTGATGAAGTACCATATACACCCTCCCAACATTCCAACAGTCTGCCAAATCAATATTCAGTGGGACTTTGGCCTATGTGCACATCATCTGCTGGTGTGGAATATCCATCAGAAATATTATTCATATTGCAGTAGCTATCCCTAGGAGTGCCAAACCCAGAATGGAGATAATTTAACAACTGTGTGGGAGCTGGAATTGGTTAGCATGGTCTCTGACTATGGTTATCCACCAGAAGGTCACCAAAGGAATTGAGTTGATACATCACACCCACAAGATTGCAGGTATAAGTTTAATGTGACCTCGTATGATGTGATGTCTGCAGTCCTGGTTAGAAAGAAGGAAAAGTGGTCATCTCTTTTTGAATACAAGGGTTTATGATAAACCTGAACTGCAGTAAACACGTAGAAAAAGCCAATCACTGACAGTGATTGCAGTTGCAACTACTGTGGTGACACATTTCACAAATAGATACCTTTTTCAAAGTGTAGACATCTCACATAGTGCTCCTTGCTGACATTCGGGCAGAGCTGGCATCTGGATGGATATAAATATTTACTGTGCATCCTCACTCTCTCTCTTTCCCCTTTGTCCAACACTGCATACACTCCGTTCATTTGAAGGGAATATAATAATCTCAGGGAATAACTGGTTTGTGCAGAATGCTACAGATTAATGTAAACCAATACTAGGCAGACCACTTCATATTGAGCTCTGAACTTGAACCAAAGCTAGAAAGCATTCAACACATGTAGAACTACAGCAGCAAGTAAAGCATAAGAAATTAACATGTAAATAATTAAAGATTCATTTCAAAGATATTATGGAGAGGTCAGAAGGTATGCTGATGTAGAAAGTTTGTTCTAGTGCTTGCTAAATTTTCCCCCACGTGTGTTTAAGCCAGTACATTTGCTGGAATTTTGTGGCCCCAAATTGCAGTGCACTGTCAGATTAGTTTGCATGTCATGGGTTTTCTACAATTGTATACCATATACTGTACATCTGATGGGCATGCAGCACCCAAGCCAATTCTCTCTTGCATACTGCCCAACACACGTTGTCTGACAATGTTCACACGGGCTCCTAATGTCACTTCTGTTTTCCAAAAGCTGATATATGTAGTTCCCAAAAACTGGCACCACCTTATCCCTTTTAGTATCTTATGTATAAGTAAAATGTGCAGAACCACACAACTTTATTCTCTACAGATTTAAAAGGCAGGGTTCTTTCATGAACAATTTTTTTATCAAAACATGGTCATTTTCCAACATTTCATTGTAACATAATGATAAAGAAACTGGTCAGATTCTTTCTACAGAACAGATTTTAAACCTTGTTGTAATTTCTTTTTTGACAATGGGAAGAAACAAAATCAGGGAGAAATTATGGTATGTAGATTTGAACAAAGGAAGAGAATTTTCAAATGGAAATGTAGGTTGTGCAGGAACAGGTATAGGTTGATTGGTATGGGAATGGAGGATGATACGTTGTTGGGGGATAAATTATGGGTGACAGAATGATCTGAACTCCATACAGAACCAAGAATGAGATCTTGGACAGGAAAGCATTGAAATAATCAAACATAAAGAGTGAAAGGATGCACAAGGGGGTTGGATGCAGATAGACTGTGGCAAATGTAGAGATTAGAAGAGCTGGGAAATAAAAGTAAAAGATAAATATACTCAGTGACTTGGCTTCCACAGCCACCCATGGCAACGAACTCCACAGATTCACTGCCCTCTGGCTAAAGACATTCCCCCTCATCTCTGTTCTAAATGGATGTTCCTCTATTCTGAGGCTGAGCCCTCTGCCCCTACACTCACCCACTATAGGAAACGTCTTCTCCACATTCAATTTATCTAGGCCTTTCAATATTCGATAAGTTTCAATGAGATCCTCACTCATTCTTCTAAACTCCAGCATGTGCAGGTGTGGAGCCATCACATACTCCTCATATGTTAACCCTTTCATTCCTGGGATCATTTTCATGAACCTCCTCTGTACCCTCTCAAACGGCAGCACGTCTTCTTAGATAATACTTAGATAATTCACAATACTCCAAATGGGATCTGATTAATGCCTCAGCATTACATCCCTGCTCTTATATTCTATCCCTCTTGAAATAAATGCTAATATTGCATTTTCCTTCATCACCAATGACTCAATGTGCCCTTCCACCTATCTTCATATCATCCACAAACGTGGTTACAAAGCCACCAATTCCGTTATCCATTTTATTGCAATGTAACATGAAAAAAAGTGGTCCCAAATCACCCTCTCCAAAGGGTTCCTTCACTTTATCTCCCTAATTACATCTGGTTCATTACACAACACCCAATTTAGAATTTCCATCCCCTTACTGGACCCATTCACCAGGTGCTCTGAAAAGCATCTTGTAGGCATTCCAGAAATTCCTTTTCTTGTGATCCAGCACCAACTAGATTTTCCCAATCTACCTGCATATTGAAATTGCCCAAGACCATATGTAACATTGCCCTTTTTACATGCCTTTTCTATCTCCCATTATAATTTGTATCCCACATCCTGGCTACTGTTCAGAGGCCTGTACAACTCCCATAAGGGTATTTTTAGCCTTGCAGTTTCATAACTCTACCCACAAGGATTCTGCATCTTCCAATTCTATGTCACCTCTTTCTAAGGATTTGATTTCTTTTCTTTTACTAACAGAGCCACCCTCCCGCCCACCTACCTGCCTATCCTTTTTACACAATATGTATCCTTTGATGTTAAGCTCCCACTTATAATTTTCTTTCAGCCCTGACTCAGTGATGCCCACAATGTCATACCTGCCAATCTTTAATTGTGCTACAAGATCATCTACCTTATTCTGTCTACTGCATGCATTCAAACAACTTCAGCTCTGTATTCATCACCATTTTTGATTCTATCCTCATGTTGCAATGGATTGACGGATAGCATGAATTTGGAAAGGACGTTAGGGGTGATACAGTGAATGAGATGTGCTAAGGTAAGAGCACCAGTTTGGGAAAGTCTGATTTGGCAAGAATATGATATTGCTCTATGTATTCCTAATCTAGGCTGCTTTCTCCTACCTATTGACTCTGAAAATTTCACATCACCTAAACAAGTCCAAATTGTGTGCTCTCCACAAAGCATCAAGGAAAAGTTTCTACAGCAAGATTTTTAATTAATTATTTTTATTTAGAGATACAGCATGGAACAGGCCCTTTCAACCCAATGTGCCACACCACCCAGCAACTCACCTATTTAACCCTAGCCTAATTACGGGACAATTTACAACGACCAATTAAACTACTAACCAGTACATCTTTGGACGGTGGGAGGAAACCGGAGCAGCTTGAGGAAACCCAGGTGATCATGGGGAGAACGTGCGACCTCCCTACAGAGAGTGCCGTAATTGAACTCCGACACTCTGAGCTGTAATAGCATCGTGCTAACCGCTACACTACTGTAGCACTCTTTTACAGCAACAGATACTGGAACGTCAGACCCAGAAGTTTTCATGTTTTCCCTGTGATCATGTAGGTTTCCTCCAGGTGCTCTGGTTTCCTCTCATATCCTAAAGACATGTTGGCAGACAGGTTACTTGACTTCTATAATTTGCTCCTAGTGTGCAGATAAGTAACGTCATCTGGGCAAGTTGCTGGGAATGTGGTGATAAATAAATTTAGTGTCAATAGGTACCTGATGATGATGTTGACTCAGCAAGCCGAAGGCCTGTTTCCATGTTGCATGACTGCATATGCTTCTCCAGAAACTTCAAATCCCTCTCACATCCCACAGATCTGCAGGGTGATAGGTTAACTGGCCACGTTTAAAACAAAATGCTTCTAGTGTGTGGGTGAGAAGTATAATCTGGGAGGAGTTGATGGGAAATTGGGTTGAATTTTAAACAGATGAGCTTTATGTAAATAGGTGTTTGACGGTCTGTGCAGACTTGGTGGGCTGAAAGACTCATTTCTGTGCTGTATGACTTTATGAATGATGGCATGTGGAGTAATTTACGTAGCTTTATCAATGAATCCAAGCCATATGCAAGACAGCTTGCTAAAGGGGTGGGATGTTGGCTATGTAGGGGGTGGGGTTGTCAGAGGTAATTTAGTTAGGGTTTGGTGAAAGCACACAGAGGGAACATTATAGAGATAAATCTGCTTAGGAAACAACAATATTCATCCCTGAAAGATCACACGTTTCACCAGGCTTTTTCCTTTAAATGAGAACTTTGTTCTATGAAGAGAGACAGAGTAGGAAGGGCTTTCTTTCTCTGAAGGTTAGGATAGAAGTTGATGATTTACCCTCACTCTCGAGAGTCTACATTCCTGGTTTTAAGAACCTCCCTGTTTTCTTCTGACAATGGTGAGGAAGGCCTTTGTGCCTCTACATAGGAAAAATAAAGCCCTTTGCTCTCAGAACAGCATTACTAGTATAAAATAGTGCAAAGAACCAGACGTAGCTTCTTTAATAATCAGACATAAATAGCTTAACTTCGAGCTTCTTCAAATGAATACAACCTCAACCCACCCCCAGGAATCTGACCTTATCCTAAGAGCCCTGTTTTAAAATAGAATTTTTTTCTTGTCTGATCCTATCCTTCATTATAAAGTAGGAGGCTCAGAAAGTGTCCGCTCATATTGAACCTCTACAAAAATAAGCACGAGCTGCATCCCCAGATGCTGGATGCAGGAATATCTTGGCTTGGGATGGGTATTGGGGTGGAAGCATTGTGAAAATACATCAATTGGAATGGGAAAAGCAATATTTCCCTCTAGTGAGTGGAGAATGTGAATGAACAGGAGTCTAAATATAAATATGAGAGGCTCTGTTACAGGGAAGGCTCTTTAAGATTGGGCCTCTAATTCTCACACTCTGGTTGAGAATTAAGACGCCACCAAGATAACTATCATGCAGATACCGAACATTAGAATGCAAGGTAAAGTGAATCTGGTATTGTGTTGAGGGAAGAAGTGAAAATGTTCACTTCAGTAGTGTAGCTGAATATTCAGTGAATACAAGTTGCTTGGCAACAGCTCAAATAACAGTAATTTTAGAGTAACAATGCTGAAAATTTTATGTAGAAATGGTCACTTGATGACACAAAAATCAAACACGTCCAGATGCAGAATATGTTTTAAAACAGTAGGGATTAATAAGCAAATTAAAGTTAACAGAATGTTTATGTGTTCATGGTCTTAGTCAGGTTAGGCACTATGGAAAATCAATTACTGTCTCAAAGTGATTTCATAAATTGATTGGGTTCTGCACATAAGGTGCAGTAACACTGAAGTTGAAGATCCCAGGTGCATTATGTAGATATTCAAAGATCACAGTAGTTTAATCTTTGCAACTGTAATTTATTTTTAACAAGTGGGAGTTTAAACCTAATCTTGAAGCAATAAATCATGTTGCTGCCAAAGCATTCAGCCATTACCCTTCAGTATGAGTGGATAAATGGAATGAAGACTGGTTAAATGCAAAAATATAAAGATTATCATTGATCTTAACAGAGGAGGAAGCTGCAGTAATTTTTTTCCTCATCGTTTTTTAAACAAATATAAAGGTGCAACTGTGCAAATTTCCCAAGAAAGTATGGAGTGGAATTATTAAAGGTAAGTCAATCCATAACTCCCTTTAGATTTTGTGCCATTCAAAGGTTGCCATGAGATGGATGTGCTATTAAAATTATCCAGGTCTCCTGGAACGTCAGAGCCATTTGTTAGATGAATCCAAATTAAAAAAGGATCAAAGCAGTTCAACCTTTTTTCATAAACTCAGACCAAAACTTTGCTGAATTGAAGATGATTTCTTTTGACATCAGTTCAATTAGAAGTTAATAACTTTGCTGTCAATGAAAGAAAGCTACAAATAAGTCAACTGTCTGGATTTACCCAGCTAACAAAAACTGATCAGCTTTTTATTTTTGGCTAAGCCATTGTTAGTAACAAATGTCCAATAATTCAGGTTTGTGTGTTGTCAACCTTTTTTTTTCCACATTCAAGACTAAAAATTGTTTTCTCTCTGCAATGCCCTTAAAGTGATAATGGAAAAACAAAAATCAATTTGTTTCCAAGGCAGCAAGCCAACCCTATTGTGGATCTTATTAACTCTAAGATTGCGTACATTATGCTTCCAGTCTCAGTTTTTCTCCAGATAAACCTAATCTTGGTCAACACACAATAGTGATAAATTGCTCGTGTCGGCTAATCTCACTATGCTGTTTACCTATAAAGTATGTCGACAGGTCAGAGATTACCTCTCTGCAACCTTTTCCAATTTACTGCTGTGCTGCAAATGGATTATCAACACACTGATGTGAATGTTAATCACTGTTACTCTTACAAACAAATGTCAGGCATGTTATTTATCACAGAATAATGAACTTAAAAGCAGACCCTGTCTGTTCAAACCACCAAGACATCATGATGGCAACTACACAGCAGTTTCAAAAAGAGGAGGGGCAACAGAAGTACTGGAATTTATAAAGAAAAGGGCAGTAAGACTCCTGTGTCTGATACCAATTCATCATAAAATTGTGAAGCAATAAACTTTCATTAATACAAGTGTGCTAATGTCAGTTATCAATCTTCCACATAGAACAATAAACTGAACTGAGCAGCCAGCGTCTTTTGCAAGAGGCTTTGCTACAAAAGTAAGTAGAGCCACTCTAAGTGCAGGATGTGGTGAGTGACAGATACCAGAGCATCTACTACTTTTTCACTGATGATTTCATTGTGGAGTCCAGTGGCCTCAATGTTTCTACAAATTCAATTTCTTCAGTACTGGCAATTGGTTTTAATTTGTGCAACATTAAATGCATGGAACATAAGTTCTACACACAATATGTTAATCTGCATTTTGCACATTAGTTGTTTAAACTTTCATATATCTAGACCTATTTGTATTGTTATGATACCAGCCCCCTCCTTTGTGAGAATTGCAAGAGCCCTAGTCAAAGGGGGGTCAATGACCCGAGAGAGAGAGCAAGAGCGAGAGAGAGAGACAGGCTGAATGGACACAGGAAATGGAAAGACAGCAACGTGCTGGATACCGCATTCCACTGGGACAAAAGCTGGGGACTGTGGCATTGTTCTCAGGAGACACCTGGGAACTGCAGACGTGCCAACTCGCAGGGACATTGTAAAGCCCTCGGGCAAAGTGGGCTGGTTGAGAGAGAGATTGCATCACCTGCAACCTGATTGACACCTGAGATCCCGTGAGGCAGTATAAAGAAGGGTCTGAAAGAGGACGACCCTCAGACGCACCAAGGAGACACCAAGAAGCACGATAACGCTTCCCGTGGGAACGGGAAGCCATTTTGAAATAAGCCACGTGCGTTAAATTCCGAATGCGGGGTTTGTGGCTGGAACCAACGGAAGATCGCTTTTAACTAACAACGGGGAAGATCGCTCCCCTGATTCCACGGATGTAAACGGCAAGTTTTTCCGTTTTATCTCTCTCTCTCTCCAACACGTGAAACCAAAAGAGAAAAGCCTGCAGACTTCAGAGTGACTCTTTATATTTCCAATTGGACTCAGTATTATACCCTAGACAACGAAAGAGCTTATTTCTGAGTGATTATTAATGTACCTGCGTTTTAGATTGAGTATTGACGCATGTTATCTGAATGTTTGTATTAACCTTAATTTTTGTGCCCCTTTATTAATAAAACTTTTGAAAATAGTACCATTCGACTTCAACTGACATATCTATCTTTGCTGGTAAGTGAAACCAGTTACTGGTTTCATAACAGTATGCAATAGATGATGATAAATAATGTTATCAGTTCACTTGGACTGAGTTCTTCAAATGGATTCCAGCTATTGTTCCATCATGTGTAACTTCAGAGAACAATGTACAATTAATCCTTGACCTTGAGAGTATTTGAAACCAAGGAAGAAAGAGGTAGCATAGTGATACAGTTGTAGAAACAGAATGTATTTTCCACTGTGATAAACTGAAAGAATAACTTTGTATAACATTGTATAATCTTCGTTCTTAATATTCATATCAAAAAAACAAATTGCAATGCATAAGAAAAATAGACCTGGTCAGTTATGCCAGTGAATAGTTGTTAAAATGTTTTGTACAGTTTACATACTTAATTAATTAAAAATAATTCACATCAAATCTAAACAGAAATAATATTCTTAGTTATTATCCATAACCATAGATTAAAGATCAAACATTATAATTATGATTGATTATTTCTACATTGCTTTAAGTAACCATAATCAGAAATTATGTAATTTGATAACAAGAACAAGGTTATCATGTTAGGTCATGGACAGGTGCTTCAGAAAGCAAAACCATTTTGTGAAAGATGCATAGAAACCTGAATGAACAATTTTCTGTAAAAAGGCTGTACTTTATTCAGTTTAATGCTGGTTTGTGAGTGGGAGGTAACAAGTAAGTTTGAGAAGAGGCCTTTTATACAAAGCACTTTTATGGTTAAAAATTATAGGTCAATAGGTAATGTTCTTCAGGAGCATTATTACAGAAAATTCTTCAATTAGGCACAAAAGAAGTTCTTTTGAGAGTTGGCAAAAAGCTTATTAGCAAAGATGGTTTTTAAAGAAGAACAACTACAGACCAGGAAAGATTTAATAGAAGAAATCTAGCTATTAAGGCTAAAGTAGCTGAAGATGCAGCAGTCAATGGGGGCATGATTAAAATCACAAATGCACAAGAAGATAGAACTAGACTAAGATAAAAAAAATGGTGAAGAGGCACGAGTCACTGCAGTCATCAATTTATAAGCCAGACCTGATAAGAAATGAAGAAATTTCAATTTTATTTCAAACTTCTTCATGTACTCTGCAGCAATGAGACAATGTAACGCAAGGCTTTCATTACGCTACTTCATTAAATTATTTTATTTCAGCAATCCATTCCTATCTAATGCACAGCTGGAACTTCTACTTTCTACAGTCATCAGTGTACAACACAGAAACAGGCTTTTTGGCCCACCACATCCATGCTGGCCTTTTAGCCCATCTATATTAATATAGACCACTTTTAGGTCTGTAATCTTCTATGAAATGCCTATTTCATAAATGTAGAGATTGTTTCTGCAGTTGTGGAGAATTTTGGGGATTTTGTAGTTCATACACATTGCATGCTTGTTGGCCTTTGTTGTGTGTGGTTTCTCATGGATTCTATGGTGACTCATTGCTTTGTGGTTGCCTGCAAGAGATGAATCTCAAGGTTGTATATAGTATACATAACTTTGATAATAAATTTACTTTCATCTTTGTACCTAATTCCATTACCTCCTCTAGCAGCAGATTGTAGATAACAACCATTAGTTGCTTAATAAAATTTACCCCTCAGTTCCTCTTCAGAACACTTTCTTCACATCTTAAAGCTAGTCCTTCTTGTTTTTGATAACCCTAACATGGGAAAAAAAAGATTTTGATTTTATACCCTATCATAATTTCATATACCTCTTCAAGGTTATTCTTCAACTTCCTTTGCTCTAGAGAAAACAAACCCAATTTATCCAACCTCTCTCTGTAACTCAGGTCATCGAATCCAGGAAACAGTCTGATGAAACTCCTCTGCATTTTCATCAGCATATCCAAATGCTTGCTAGAATGCATTGAGCAGAATAGTTCATGATTCACAAAATGCAATCTAACCAGAATTTTGTTAAGCCGCAACATAAATTCACAATTTTTATATCCCATGCCCCAAACTAGGATGCGTTTCAGGGAAATATAGACTTAGATCCAAAGATCTCTCTGTTCATCAACATTCTCAGTGTCCTACCATTTACTAAATATATCCTATTCCCTAGCAGACTTCTCAACTTACATCACCTTTCTAACTTTTGCTAGAACCTGCCGTCTCTGAACTCTTGCTAGCTCTCTATTAAATGATCATTCATCTCAGCTATTTTACTCTTTATTACCTGCTCCACATCTACTTGACCCTCTCTTGCAGTATTGAAGATGGCCTTTCCCCAATTCAACACTTTATTGTGAAGACCAACTGTATCTTTGAAACTTACAGAATTACTGTCACTCTTTGAAAATGGTTCCACCACTGACACTGTCTAGTTTCACTTTCTAAAAAAAAGGCTGAGCACTACCCCATCTCTGGTAGGATTATATTGGCTCAAAACAATTCTTGAATGCATTTAACAATCTTTTATGTCCAAATATCTATGCAATACAGTTTGAATCTGGATATTTTCTGTATTATATCATGTCTTCTGGTTGGAGTGTGTACAGCCGAAGTCTTGAACATTGAAATCTTGAGCAACAACCTGCTTCTTAAGGATCCCAGGTATCTCTGTTCCATTGACTGCTTCTTACTTTCAGCTCCTTAAAATCTTAATTGTTCTGAGGGAGAAGACCCTTTCTGGTCTTTAGTTCAGTTCCAACAACAAAATGCACCTTAAACATTGTGCTCTACGAGTATAACAGCTCTATAAATTACGAAATTGCAGTGACTCTCATTTACGTTTGAAACACACACACACATACACACGAACAAAATATCCTATCAACAAAACATAATTGGTCTTACCTCATTTTCAAACAACATGACCAAATATTGATGAAGGCACCATTAACACTAGAGCTTTTGAACATGCTCAGCAGGGACACAATACGAGTTAAATCATGATGCACAATGGGAAGAATGATTAATCTAATTTAGAAAGCCTTTGTCTTTGTGCTACATTCAGCTGAGAAAGCAGATATGTTATTTCTGACAAAAAGGCAAAATGGTTAGTGAAGGGAAATCTGGAAACAAAAAGGCACAGAGACAAGGATGTATTTTCTGCTCTTACCAGAGACAGTCAATCAGTTAAAGCAAAAGCCCACAATACTGTAGACAGGAAGTTCTATAATAAGCAGCATCATACTTTTGCTGTGGAATTAGCACTCCAGTCTAATCTAAAGCTAGTTATTAACATATGTACCTGTTACAAAATATTCAAGTCCAGGAAAGGCCTCCTTCCCAGCGTGGCTGCACAATGTTCTCTATACCTGTGAAAGTATGGTGTAGATGATAGATGATACTGTACCTGATTGGCTCTGGTGGTGGTCATGGGGTCAGATGGAGAGGACTTGGTGGTAGTTGGGGAAGATGGCAATGTCTGGGAATAAAGCAATTCAGGAGGAAATCACCAACCTTAAGCCTTATACTGAACAATCCCAATGCAAAATATTGCAAACAGTCCATGGTAGCTTAGTTTGGTTAATAAATTAGTTATTATTTCCATAATTATTCATTCATAACCAGCCTATGCCAATGAAGGATGGATGAGATTTACGATGAAGAGCTGGTGTTTAAATTATTAAGTCATTAGCATCAAACAGATTACGCCTTGTCAATATTTTTCAATTATTGCTACCTACTGTAGCTGCTACGGCACTGAATAAGATGCAGCCATCTCTGTATTTTTAGCACAAATTTGAATAATTCTAAGCAAATTCTTGAACAACATTTCTCTTTACACATTTCTAAAAAATACAGTACATTTCCTTAATCTACTGTTTTGAGGCAGAATCACATTGGAGCAACATGCTGTATCAATTCAATGCCAGTTAAATGCCATTCCAAGAGTTGTAGGATAGCATTTCAACAGATCTGATGGGGCATTCCTTGGTATTGAATAGAATATCAATCTTTGGCTAAAGTACAGCTTCACAATCAAATGATTGACAATAAAGTTATATAAACTTATAAGATTGTACTGTAAATCTGTTTGTTAAAGCCACAGGAAAATGTAGATTTGCTAGGCTGGGAAATAATTTGTCAGTATCCCATTTTACCAAATATTTTGTGAGAATTAAGACTCAAAACAGTTTATAATCATTATTAAATCAATATTAAAAAGTATGTTTAGAAAAAAATCACTGTCAGTGTAATTTGATTTTGTCTGAAATCAACAAAGAAAATGATTTTTGTTTGCCATATTTTTAAAGCATTTCTTGTGCTGCAGAAATGTTATTCAAAGGAATAAAGGAAGACTGTCTGCTGAAAAAGAATCCCTTTAGTTGTCAAAATAAGTTTCCCAAACCACTTTTAAAAATCACCTGTCAATAATGTGGGAAATTTGCATGCAAATATTTCATTAGTCAGGCAGCTGTAACTTAAATGCACAATGAAGTTTTGCTACTTTCAAATGGGACATAAAGGTACTCTGTTAAAACTTTCAGATATTTAGTTGTAACTAAGGAGTTCAGAAACAGGTTACTGAAAATCATGCACACAAACAGGGAAAGTAAGAAAGATAAATATAACAAAATTATAATCCAGGTGTCTCCAAAGTGATCTAATCGCTAGGGCTCTGTTGGGACGTCAAGTTGATGAATAATACTAGTGCTACATGTATCTGTTAGCAGATTAGGTAGCAGGATACCTGTCCATGTTTTATCCTCTAGCAGTGGTTGTTTAAGAGCTTTCTTTCCTATTGCAGTCAGTAATTGTCAATTTGGGCTTCCACTTTCATCACAGCTCTGAGATAGGTTTTCAACCTTTTACAATTATTTGAGATGCTCTCAGAGCAAAAAGGGATCTCTGGAGAACTAGTTTTAAGAATTTGAAAGAACAGCTTTGCCCATTTATTTTGCACATCATTCCAGCTGGCTTTCAACTACAAGGACTTTGTACCGAGGACTACAAGGTACTGAAGATCTTACTCCGATTTGTATTTCTTGTGTCCTTAAAAATAATCACGAAGCAGGAAATGGCAAGATACTATATTGGAAACAATGATAAATCTGGTCTTCCATTTTGTGGGTAAAATGTCACATAATTTCATCTGAATTGTTGTGTACAAAAACAAATTTTCCCTGATTCCATGCTCCTGGTTTTACAAAAAAGAAATGATGATGAGGTTCATGCACTGTTAAGGGAATCAAAATATAAATTTGTTTCCTCATACGCCATGTATAAATGGACATTCCTGCTTTGAAGACTGGATAGTTTTCTGTAGGACCTTAAAAACTAATATTGGTGATTCCAACTATTCTGTGGATTACTTCAGTGTATTAGATTTTCATTGGATGTGTCTCCTATTGAGTTTCAACCGTAAATGTGGGAGATTTTCCATACAATATAAATGTAATTTACTGTGTGGAATCTGCCTCTTATAGCAGGTTTAATGCATGGAAACTTAATGCTTGGGGAGTTGTAGTTACATGGTAGTTGAATGATTACACACTTTCTACAAATAATTATGAGGGATAAATTTGCTTTTGGTCCCTTGTACTAAATACAATTTGTAGTTATGCATGTAAACTGAGCTTGAATTAATAAATTCCATTCCATTAATTTTAATGAATCTTAACTTTGGAAGAGCAAACTGTTCAAACAATACACATGACTTAAGTCAAATTCTACACCCCCTTGTCTTTGGCAAGATCTTGTGGTTGCATTGAATTATCCGTTTCTAGAAATTGAAGGTTTCAGCACTGCTGTTAGAATGCAAACTAGCAAAAAAGTAGAGTTGTTTCACAGTATATGAATGTTTTTGTACAAACCACTGTTAGATCAAGATTACAATAAAGCCTCTTATAGGGATCCCAAACATTAAATCTAACATGTGGGCACATGTTTGTAATCAAACTTCCTAGCAGAGTTGGTAATCAATATGGATACAGCTTTACATGGCTCCGACAGTTTTCTTTGGGAAGGAAGTCATGAGACATCAGAAGAGGCCCTGCACATTACAAAAACAACTGTATTCTCTTAAGTATTCACAGCAAATTAATTAATTCCTCCCTCTGAAAATCATGTTGTTTCTTTTTCAGGTGCATTGTGGGCCTGTTGGGCCAGAACACCTATATTTTCAATGTATGTGAAACCATAAATGATTTTTTACTTGGATTGTCTCTTGTTCCAGTCAAAGGGCTGAACATGACAAAAACTCAAATGTGAATACATTCATCTCAAAAACAATCTTCATCATTTATTTTGATTTTAAATTCTTGCAATTGCCTCTGATGGGGGCAGAATGGGAGCAAATCACATTACAGTTAATTGGTAATATTCAAGATTTGTGCCTAAGATTTCACTCTGATTTTTTATAGTCAACAGGAAGAGTAATTGAATCAAGATTATTAATGAGTTATTAGTGATTTTATACATACTTAAAACAAATAATAGTGTGATCCCAAAAATATTGCCTTTGATATGCAACATATTATGGAAGACTTTAAAGAAATGTATACTTTTTCCTAATTTTCATTGTTATATGTGCACTGCCTGACTTGTTTTTGTTTTAAATAATCACTTTACAAATGCCAATTTTTTTAAACGTTGCACAGCGCTTTTACAGAACAATGAGTGATGTTAAAGGCTGCAAAGAAAATCCTCACAGTAGCACATTCTAGACCATAAATGAATGTTACTGCAATACAAAACAAAATATCTCAGATAGGAATCATTTTCAAAAGGAATGATTGTATCTGAAACTGTACTGTATTAAATAACAATGACATAATTGGAAAAATAGGTGGTTCAATTCACAGGAACGGAAAGAAAATTATGATAAACTCATCCTCTAATATGATGTTAAGGAGTCATGCACAACTGAATTATATGAAAAGGTAGTAATTTTGCACAATTGTCACTGACTAGAAAAGTAGTTAAGTGTAAACAATCTGAATGTATGATATTTCTTTTTCTAAGCTCAAAAGGGTTTCCATTTGCTATTTATTTACACAAAACCATTGCAGACAGTCTTCCTTTAATAATATGTTTCATCAACACAATTAATAAACCTATGGAAATTTATGCACTTGTACAGCTCAAGGGTTAAATTGAGGACAATCGGCAAGAGAATTGTTCACCACAAGGTAGCAATACCTAACTTGCTTCCATTTCTTGAACTAAATTAATTATAGTTACACATAAATAATGAACATGGGCTTGGGAAGATGGAAGGAGCTAACTGAGTGATTGATTAATTGATCACCTCATCAAAATAGGTTGCAGACAAACAGGTTTAAAGCTAAATTTCTGATAACCTCAATCTCAATTTAGTTGTTCTTTGATTGAAAAGACTTGCATTTAAAGTTAGCATTGTCTTACTCGCTATGTAAGGAGTGGATTTGTCAGCATCCTCTTCCCTCCACCACTATCTGTGTATGCTAATACAAATTCAAACAATATTCTAATAATAAACATCATTGGTAACTTACTTGTTTGATGCGATCTGGATTAACTGTGGTCTGAGGCTGTAGAATACTAACTGGTTCTGTCTTTGCCACATTCTGAGGCATTTCTCGGATTTTCTCTGCAATGAAGCTGTGAACTGCATTCAGAGCTTCCACTGTTCCCTGGATCAGACATACCCTCTCTGTTGTACCTGCAGAGATAATGTCAAAATGCAAAACATAATAAATGCTAAGGTGCAAAACAAAGAGAAATAAGCAATATGTGTTTCTGCTTTCGAAAATCTCCTCAGTTCTTCCCTTTTAAGGGCATTTTCTACAGGAACATCATTGACTATCTCTATGAAATAGAAGAGAGAATGGATAAAGAAAATGGAGTGATGGTGGTTAATATAGATTTACAAAAAGCTTACAGTAACAACTATTAATTAAGAATTTTATGCACGTTTAATAAATGGAATTAATATAAAATATGGCCATATGGAGAGGGAAAGGGTTGTAGAACATACAGCAAAATGATACAGGAAAAACAATGACTTTCAGATTGAAAAATGTATATGTTGCTTGTTGTTACTCAGAAGTGCATGTGTAGTTACTTGACAAAAAGAGAACTGTAAAATTAAAAATATAAAATAAAATTCAACTATTGAAATATAAAAAGAGTTGAGAAAGATACAGCTGTAATCAGTTTAATTTATAAAGAGTCATTCATAGTCAAACCTAAATTTTAATTTGCAGTTTAAAATAAATAAACATTTCATTCAAATAGTTTGACTATCCACAATTACAAGGCTTAAAAACAGGTGCACACACAATCTAAAAATTAAAGTAAATAAGTATGGGTTAATCCTGTCAGTGACCTTAAATATTAACTCTGTCTCCCCACAGAATCTATCTGACATGCTGAGTATTTGAGCACATTCTGTTTTTAGTTCGGATTTCCATCTGGAGAAACACTGAACAGCAAAAGTAACCTCTTTTGAAAGTGCTAAACATAAACAATTTTTTACCAATATGTACTATATACGTGTACTGACAATGACCTTGTGAGTTCCTCTCTCTAGTGAGGTAACATGCAGAGGTTGCTGAATAATACCAGGAGCTCCAGAAAGTATGCCTGATTCATCTGAGGTTCTTCTCAGACTGTGCACAAGCAAAATGATCAAACATGCAAAGCAATGTTGTTATGCTCAGACATTTTCCCGTTTGAAAGAAGAATAAGAGTGAAACAAGTTCAACAATATTAACAAATTTACAAATCTAGCAATAATTGTTTTTGAATTATCTATGATCTTTTTAGGTGAACTATATTGATTGTGCAGTATCCATCTTTGAATTCACTGAAGGTATAACAGCAAAGTTCTCTTCAGTCACCTTGTACATCAACAATATTTCATCTGCTATAAGACTCATTTCAGGTGCACGTGCACACTCACAATTCTTCCCTCTTGCAAAGCTTTCTGACACCCTCACACATTCTATTGAGTTAATTCTTGGAACAGTATATAAACATAATTCTCTGATTTTTTCCCATTTGTTTGCTGATCTCTCAGTTTCCTCATATGGCTATGTGAAACATTGTTAATATTCTGTTTCACAAACTGTTCAAAATGAAATTCCTCGGAAGTGCAGACCATTATCCAAAACATTTTTTTATGGGAGACTCATGTGACATAAAAATGGATCTAATTCTTCTACAGTGTGTTCCATGATGATGCACAATCCATTACACTTTGAATGAATGTCCATCCAAAAATGCAGTTCACACCTTTCTCCCAGTAATTATGCAGATACTTTAGGAGTAGTGCTCCCTGTAGTTGTGAGCTGTAGCACTGGGTGGTACACTCTGCACTTGCTGGTTAACTCCTTTAGATCCTTATCTACGCTGGCCCAACAAACAGAAGTATGTGCTATCGCTTTCATTTTAACTATGCCCAAATGTGCCAAGTGAAGTTCCTTTATTATTGTACTTCATAGTTTTTGGGGTGTAATAATTTGATACAGCCTTGATTTTTGGGCAGTTTTATATTCTTATCCCAACTTGTTATTGAATCAGTTCTGCAACTCAAATTCTACTCAAATACTGGCTTTAACACTAAATAATACTGTTTCAACTTGCTATTTCCACCACTGCTACAAGAAATTCACTCTCTCCGGCCTATTGAGCAGACACAGCATATCATACATTATGGGTTTTCTATGTATTATATGCCCTTCTTTGTAAGCCAGTCTTGGTAATGCACTTCCTATGGCACTCTGTCTGTATAATTGATATTCAATATTATACACATATGGGGGCTGAAGGACGGCTGTCTGCCATATTTGTGAGGCTACTATTGTGGGAGCTATCCAAGTACTTGGTGGTTGTGGCCTGAGTGAATGGCTTGTCTCAAAGGAACGCTTTGATTCTAAATATGGTTTCCAATGTTCTCTCTGAGTGTAGTTTCTTCTTGCTGGGTCCAATGGTATGTAACATGGCTTATCCATACCTTACCTCCATAACTGGAGGCACCTCAAGCAAACTTTATTATGGGAACAGACACACCAAGTCATTTCTTACAGAGGTTGCTGTTTCCAATAGTTCACTCTCCTTGAACCATTGATGCTTTATGAAATCTGGCAAAAACTGGCAGGGCATTGAACCACAACACGGGAAAGATAAAAATTCAGGAACATTCTTAGTTTCTGGTTTTGTTAACATCTTGGTTGCATAGAGTGTGTGGGGCTGCCTTTAACATTTTATCCACAGTGGCTTGAGAAGTCTGGTTGCTATGAACATGGGCTGTCAGATGGTGTTGCTTTATTTTGCACACACAGATGACAGGTACAGTTTGGCAAAGACAGTGGAATCTGCTAGTTAAGAACGCAGGGATACAACTCTTACTTTGTATGCAGAGGGCATTCTCTGTGGCCTACCCATCAGATTTGTTCAACTTGTTCACATTTGATCATAAATGCCAAAGAGAAGCATCATCATCAAATTCATGAGACTTTTCTTCATGTGACACCGATCCCAGTAAATTGACTTGCCTTTCAGTGAATGTACATATGGGCTTTGTGCCCCTCAGTGCTGGTAGACAAGAGAATGTTTCAGTACTGATCCAGAAGCTAATTCTTAAAATGCCCTTTAAGTTCCTTAGTTTGTCTTTCCTTTATCTATTTGCCTGGTCTGTGGCCATGACTGGTAGCTTCACATTTTTATGATTTTGAAAACTATATATTAGAGTTTTCAGCATCCTTCCATAAAGTATTTTCAGATTCACCATGTGTTTTGGTTAACTGCCTTTACTGAATGCATCATTGTCTTCTCTGCCTATGAATGAGAAGTTAGAAACAGTACTAAAGATCATTAATTTTTACTTTAATTTTAAAACTGCAGCAGATTCCAATGATGCTGCTAGTTGGATACATGCTGGTTAGGCTTTGCTCTGCACGTCACTCATCACCTTCAGTATTGTACAAATCTCTCCCATGAGGCTTTCTGTTATTAGTGTTACCTTCACCTACCTGGCTGATATTATTGTGAATTTCAGCTCTTACATACAGGTTATGTCCTTTGCTTTTACAGCTGAACCATCACATTGCCTTAAACTGCCACACTTCTTACAAATTATCGCCACTGCACCCATAGCAACTTCAAGTGTCAGTCTTTGCTTTCATACCAGTTTCACTCCTGTGACTCTGACAATATTGTAGCTATCACCTTTGCTACTGATATTTGTCTCAAACAGCATTTATATTGATATTATACACAACCAAACTTCTTTCACATTTTTGACATTAAATCCATCAGTGTGTATATCTAACATGCACACTCAAAAGTTAGACATTGGTTTAACATTTTTAATTTTATTTCCTTTATTGTTAAATTGGTCACAAATGTCAGCACTGCCCAAGTCAGGAAAGGCCATAATTATAGCATTGAAAGAGATTCTTCAATCTATGTAATGACTGCTTGTTGCCTTTTGACTCAAACTTGTACTCTCTATGAACTCTGAGGATGCTCGATTGAAGTGATTCTGCAATCTCTCTGTCACCTTCCTGAATGGAATATCATTTGTCTTGTGCATTGCTCCAAGGCTGTTCTAGATGCCAAAATTTGGCTCTTGTTTTAATTTCAATAAAGTTGTTCGAATGAAAAAATATTCTCTTTCATTCTACATAAAAACTAAAATTCTTAAATGCTTTATCATAAATGCTAATATTGCCATGTAGCCAAATTGTGTTTGAAATGCCAACTTGCAAAATTCCCCTTGATAATTTCAAGGCTTATACTCAAAGATCTCCATATATTGCCCTCCATTCTTTTATGCTTGAGTCTAAAATTGACACTTACAGACTCAGGTTTGCACACTGAAGTAACTGAGAATAGCACATGGAAAATGCTGGAGGAACTCAGCAGGTCAGGCAGTATCTATGGGAAGAAATAAACAGTCGACATTTCAGGCTGAGACCTTTCACCAGGACCTGCTCCAGCATCTGCAGATTTTCCTGTGCTTGTGTTACTGAGAATAACTTCTGAGTTTTCACTTTAAGGTCAATCAAATGGCTTTATAATACAGACAATGAGGATGTAACAGAACTGCCTGGAGTAATGCAATATCTGCCTCCATGGATTCCTAGGTTATAGCAAAGTAATATATAGAATGTTGTCAATAATATGTAAGATAGAGTAGAAGATGATGATTTTGGTTATTTGAGGTTCTCCTCAGACCTTACAAAATGATTAAAACACACCATGCTGTGATGATTCACTAGTTTTCACTTACAACAAGAGACAATTGCATTCAATCACTCATTCAATCATTCAAGTGCCACCAATTCCAAATTTCAATAGAAAGCATGGCATTTTGAGCCACAAAAACAGTGAAAGGTTGCATCAAAACAAAAAAATCACTACACATATGGTAACTACATTAAAATGAAAGCAGACTTGACCAGAATGACCAAATCACAAATTTGCTTCAACTTGCCTTGAAAAAATGTCAGGCTGGGTGCTATAAACATTTTCATGTAACAGTCAGGTTTTTGTTTTTCTACAATTACCATGAGTGTTGGCCTCGCAATTCAACAGAGTTACCATGAGAGCAAATTTTACGTTTTCATTTTGGCATACAATAGGTCAGAATGGAGCTTCAAATATATTAATAATGCACCAGAGTCAAGATACTGACTAATTCATTTTATATCATAGTGACTTAAAATAGGACACTGAATGACTTAAACAAATGATCCCTAGTTGACTTTCAGTACCTACATGTTGGAAATGCCTTGCATTTTAAAACTCTCCAGTTAAGTTTTTTATTTATTTGTTTGTTTATTTATTGAAATATAGCAAGGAATAGACCATTCTGGCCCTTTGAGCTACACTGCCCCGCAACCCACGATTTAACCCTAGCCTAATCATTGGACAATTACCATGACCAATTAACCTACCAACCAGTATGTCTTTGGAATATGGGAGGAAATCCATGTAGTCATAAGGAGAATGTACCAGCACCCTACAGTCAGTGGTGGAAATTGAACCTGGGTCGCTCGTTCTGCAAAGCATTGTGCTAACCACCATGCTACCGTCCTGCCCCTAAACCAATAAGAATTTTAACTCTAACTAATGTAATCCAACATACATCAGAAATCCCAACATTTCTTAATAATTTCAACTAAACATCTCTTCCTGGTAAATAATTATTTATCTTCACCAGCCTCTATGTGAAATATTTCTGTTCAAATTATTTACTTATTTATGTTTTTTAAAGTTTTTTTTGGAGTTTTGGTCATTGATTACAGTTAGAATACTCAGATTAACAGGAAAAATAATCTATGTTGTTGTTCCAAAAAGTATATGTTTTATACTCAAAGTGTCTTTTACCAGTGGTTTGGTTCATATTTTACATCTTACTGCTTCCTATTCTGCTGTTGCTGTTCTCTGGGGGCTTGCTTTAACAAGGGCACCAAACTACTGCTATGGAACGGGCTCAGGGGAGTCTTCAGATTGAAAACATTAATTCTCCATTAAATGACAGATGGGAAGTGATATGGATTGATCAATGACTAACACGAGCAATTTTCAGAAGGTCACCAGACCGCACATGAAAACAAACTTAAGATCAGATTACATGCTCTGCACCAAGTCAAGACTAGAGACTGCATATCTGAGAAGGGAGCAATGCTTATGTGCCATTCCCTTCCAGAAGAAAACAAGAAGAATGAGTTTTTGAAATTGAAAATAATTAGTTATAAATTATTGAATAAAAATAATGTGTGATTTAAAATGCATCGGATCTGATAATAATAAATAAAGCTATTAGATATTATCTTAATCAGGTTTTTTAAAAAATCAATTACATTCCCCAAACTTCAGTTTGAAAATATCTAATGAAATGAATGTGGTCTCTGATTCAACACCAAGTCTGAGTTGCTTAGATCAGAGTCTCAGTTACCCAAAATAATGACTTTGGGACCTGGGGTGTGATCAAATGATTTGGACAGAGCAGCTACACGAGTGTGGGTTAGAAATGAATAGAAGGCTGGCCTCCCCTTACTTTGAGGCAGATTTGGTCAGCCTTGCAAACTTAAGTCCCAGCTTCTTGAGTAACCAGCATTGCTGGGTGAATTTGATATCACCTCCAAAAGGAAATTTAAATGAGTAATAACTACATTTCAGGCATGTCTGGTGCTAGAAATGTGTCAGATGTGTAAGCTTAACTCAAGAAAAGAAGCTGTTGATGAATTAGCATACAGAAGGGAGATTGAAAATCTGACTGAGTGGTGTCACAACAACAACCTCGCACTCAATGTCAGCTAGAGCATGGAGCTAATTATTGACTACAGGAGGAGGAAACCAGAGGCCCATGAGCTAGTCTTCATTGGGGTATCAGAGGTGGACTCGGGGTCAGCAACTTCAAATTCTTCAGTGTTGTCATTTCAAAGGATCTGTCCTGGGTCTAGCACACAAGTGTCATTACGAAGAAGGTACCGCAGCATCTCGACATTTTTAGAGATTTACGAATGTTTGGCACGTCATACAAAGCCTTGTCAAACTCCTATAGATGCATGTATACTGACTCTTTGCATCATGGCTTGGAATGGAAACAACAATGCCCTTGAATGGAAAGGTCTACAAAAAAGTCCATCATGGGTAAGGCCCTCTCCACAAATGAACTCATCTACAAGGAGTGCTGTCGCAGGAAAGCTGTATCTATGATCAAGGAGCCCCATCATCCAGGCCATGCTCTCTTCTCACTGATGCCATCAGGAAGTTAGTATATGGGCCTCAGGTCCCACACCACCAGGTTCAGGAACAGTTATTACCCTTCAACCATCAGACTCTTGAACCAAAGGGGATAACTTCACTCACCCTAACGCTGAACTGATTCCACAACCTATGGACTCACTTTCAAGGATTCTACAATCTCATGTTCTTGATATTTATCATCCACCCATTTATTTATTTATTTATTTGCAGTTTTCCCCTTTTTTTGCATTTTCACTTTTGAATGTTCCGAAATAAACAGTGTTACCTGGGCAACACACACAAAATGCTGGTGGAACGCAGCAGGTCAGGCAGCATCTATAGGAAGAAGTATAGTCGATGTTTTGGGCCGAGACCCTTCGTCAGCATTTTGTGTGTGTTGCTTGAATTTCCTCGTGTTTGAGTGTTACCTGGGCACTATTTTTCCAAATCACATTAAGTAATGCACTGAATACAGACACCAATAAATAGAGAGCAATGTTAATAGTTTGACTCATAGCTATGTGGTTAATAATCTCACCTTCCTTTTAAGTTATAGTTCAATTTCATTTAGTTCTGAGTGCTTTTCTCTATTTATTGGTACTTCTTGGTTTTGATAGTTATCAAAAATTAACTTTGCCACTGGTTAACACTGTATCAGAAAGCAAGCATCTTTGATGCTGTGGAGCTCCAGCTCAAACCAACCAAGTTTTAAAACCTGGGCCTCTGTACTTGGATCTTCAACTTCATTGTCAGAGATCACAGTCAGTACAAATTAAAAATAACATCTCCTCATTGATTATCAACACAAGGCACCTCAAGGATATGTACCTAAGCCCACTGCTCCACTCTCACTACCCTCATGCCAGGGTAGCTAAGCACAGCTCAAATGCCATCAATAAGTACACCGATGGCACCACTGTTTTTGGCAGAATCTCATTTGGTGATAAGGAGGCTTAATGGAGCGAGATAAAGCGACTGGTTGAGTGATATCACAACAAATTTGCTTCAAGTTCCTGGATGTTATTATCTCAAAGGATCCATCCTGGACCAAAGACATCAATGCAATCACGAAGAAGACATGTTGGCACCTCAACTGGATTTAGTACATCACCAAAGACTCTTACAAGTTTCCACAGTTGTACAGTGGAGAGCATTGTGACTGGCTGCATCATAGCTTAGTTTGCAGCCTCTTTTGCATGGGATCACAATGGTCAGCTCCATCATGACCATAAACATCCACTGTATCAAGGACATCTTCAAGAGTGGGTACCTCAAGAATTCAGCATCTCTTATTAAGGACTGTCACTATCTGAGACATGCCCTCTTGTCATAACTACCTTAAGGGAGGAGGCACAAGAGCTTGAAGACTCAAACTAAAAAATCCAGGAACAGCTTCTTTTCATCCATTCATTAGATGTCTGAATGGTCCATACAGAGTACATCGTTATTCTTTTTCTTGGATGTTTATTTAAGTTCAAAATTGAAAGTACATTTCTTGTCAAGGTACATATATTGTATGTCAGCCTATTTGAACCTGAGATTCATTTTGTTGTGGGTATTCATTGTAAATCCATGAAACATAATGGAACCATTGAAAGACCACACTCAACAGGACAAACAACCACTGTGCAAAAGTCAACTAACTATGCAAATACAAAACAACAAACTAACAAATAAATAAGCAATAAATTGAGTATATGAGATGACAAGTCCTTGAAAGTGAGTCCATAGGTTGTGAGAACAGTTCAGTGAAGGGGTGAGTGAAGTTATCCCCTCTGGTTCAAGAGCCTAATGGTTCCTGTTCCTGGGGTTTCTGTACTTCCTTCCTGATGGCTCCAGTGAGACAAAGGAAAGGCCTGGATGGTATGGGTTTTTGATGAAGGATGCTGCTTTCCTGTGACAGTGTTCCCTGTAGATGAGCTCAACAGTGGAGAGGGCTTTACCCGTGATGGACTGGGCCATCCATATCTAATAGGTTTATAGGCTCTTCCCATCAAGGGCATTGGTTTTTCCATGGCAATTTGTGATGCAACCAGTCAACATACTCTCCACCACAAGAAGTTTGTCCAAGTTTTAGATGACATGTTGAATCTTTGCAAAACTTTAACAAAGTAGCAGCACTGCTGTGCTTTCTTTGTAATGGCACTTACGTGCTGGGCCCAGGATAGATCCTCTGAAATGATAACACCGAGAAATTTAAAATTGCTGACCCTCTCCACCTCTGATTCCCTAATGTGGACTAGCTCATGGACCTCCTGTTTCCTCTTCCTGAAGTCAATATTCAGCTCATTGGTACTGTTATTGTTGTGGCTCCACTCAGCCATACTTTCAATCTCCCTCCTATATGCTGATTTGTCACCACATTTGATTTGGCCAGTGACAATGGAGTTACCAGCAAACTTAAATATGGCATTGGAACTGTGTTTAGCCGCACAGGTGTCCCCTACTTCATGAAAGTTCACTTTACGTCACTTCGCTTTTACGAAAGACCTACATTAGTACCTGTTTTCGCTAACCGAAAGAAATCCGAAGAGGATTTTTGCTTTTTCTGAATAAAGGCGCCTGCTTTAAACTTGTGTTTATCCCAAGAAAGACTACCATGACCATGAAGCCTTGCGTGGGCAGGTGCGTGCATATGCGTGTACGTGCCAATTTTTCTTCTACTAATCAGTTTTTGGTCAAATCTTCCCGATTCTGGTAAGTGAAACTACACTGTACATACATTATTTCTACTTTATATAGGCTGTATATTTATCATATAATTCCTGCTTTTACTATATGTTGGTGTTATTTTAGGTTTTATGTGCTATTTGGTATGATTTGGTAGGTTATTTTTTTGGGTCTGGGAATGCTCAGTAATTTTTCCCATATAAATTAATGGTAATTGTTTCTTCACTTTACAACATTTGAGCTTATGAAAGGTTTCATAGGAACATTCTACTTTCAGATAGCAGGGGAAACCTGTACTATATAATGCAAGGAGAGCAGGGGCTAAGCACACATCCCTGTGGTGCATTTATGCTGCTGGAGATTATGGAGGAGATGTTGTTGCCAATCCAAACTGACTGTGGTCTGCAAGTGAGAAAATTGCATAAGGAGATATTGAGACCAAGGTCTTGGAGTTGATTGATTAGTTTTGAGTGGATGATAACATCAAACGTCAAGCTGTAGTCAATGAAGAGCATCCTGAGGCATCCTGATGTCTGCATCTTCACTGTCCAGGTATTCCAGTGTTGAGTGAAGAGCCAATTAAATGGTATCCATTGTTGACCTTTTTGTGATGGTAGGCAAATTGGAGCAGATCCAAGTGCTTCTCAGGCAGGAGTTGAAGGCACACACTCAGCGATTCAGGAACAGCCTTCTTCCACTATGCCATCCAATTCCTAAATGGACATTGAACCCTCAGACACTACCTCACTTTTTTTTAAATATACAGTATTTCTGATTTTGCACATTTAAAACAATCTATTTAATATATGTATACTGCAATTGATTTACTTGTTTATTTATTATTGTTATTTAAATTAAATTATTATTATTTTTTCTCTTCTAGATAATGTATGCGTTGAACTGCTGCTGCTAAGTTAACAAATTTCACGCCACATGCTGGTGACAATGAACCTGATTTTGATTCTGATATGTTTCATCGCCAGCCTCTCAAAACACTTCATTGCTATGGGTGTAAGTGTTGCTGGGTGATAGTTACTAAGGCAGGTTACCACATTCTTCTTAGGCACTGGTATAATCAAAGCCCGCAGGTGGGTAGCTCAGAATGCTGAAGTGAGAGGTTAACGATATCAGAAAACACTCCAGCCAGTTAATCAGCACAGGTATTTAGTGTTTGGTCTGGTACTCTGTCTAGGCCAGACTTTTTCTATGGGTTCACCCAACTGAAGGATGCCATTGGCATCAGAGAATGTAATCACAGCGTATCAGAGCTCCATGTTTTGACAGTCAAAGTGAGCATAAAAGACACTGAGCTTACCTGGGAGCAAAACCTTGTTGTCACCTATGTATGTCACTTGGCTTCACTTTGTTGGAGGTGTAGCCCTGCTACAGCTATAGAGCATCTTTCAGTGATTTAAGTTTGGTGTAGAACTGCCACTTCACACATGAGATGGCTTTTCAGAGATCGCACTTGGACCTCTTGTATTTCATTTGCTCGCCATGCCTGAATGCCACTGATCTGGGCCTCTGCAGATTGCAGATCTCATGGTTCATCCAGAACCTCTAGACGGGGAAGACTCTGAATGATTTTGTGGGACACATTCGCCTTCGACTGTTTTTATAAAGTCTGTGACAATCATGGTGTATTTGTTCAGATCCTCTTATGAGTACTTGAACATGGCCTAGTCCACTGACTTGAAACAATCCCATAGACACTCCTCTGCCTCCCACGACCATCTCTTTGTTGTTCTTATCTCTGAGGCTTGCTCTTTAGCCTCTGCCTGTATGCAGGTAGGAGGTCGACAGCCAAGTAATCAGATTTTACAAAATGCAGTCTCGGGATGGAAGGGTATGCACTGCAGCAGTGGGCAAGTGTGTTGAGACCACTGCTACTGTAGGTGATATATTGACGTCTCTGTGAAACAGAGAACACAGCAATTCCTCCTTTCTGTCCGATGGAGCAATCTTGTCCTGAGCTCCTCAGTCTTTTTCTCTAGCTTCTGTACAGCTAACAAGATGTTGGGTGGGGGAAGTTTCATAGCTCGGTGTTTCAGTCTGACTTGGAGTCCTCCCCTTCACTCCCTCTCTCAGCCACGACAATGTACCTTTGTCCGATTAGAGGTACTGTTCCTGCACGCTTGACAGTCAAATCTGCTGAGTCCTCCTGAAGATCATGAAATCACTAGTTTGTTAAGACAGTTCAAAAGTATGTTACTTAAAGGAAATTATAGGCTGCATATTACAGTGAGAGTACATTTAGAAGTTTTGTAAGCTGTCTGTAATACATTGCTGTGGTTCACCAGCACCATCTTCTCTATTATTTATTCTTGTAATTTATAGTTTTATGTCTTTGCACTGCACTGCTGCTGCAAACAACAGATTTCATGTCATATGACAAAGATAATAAATCTGATTCTTATTCTGCGCCTCACATTCCCAGACTTGTTCTGGTGTGTTAGATTTTCATCAGCTGTGCTTTAAAAATTTAATGCTGTTATGTAAGGTAAAAAACAACCAGCATCATAGACCTGTTCTGGTGCTAGATTTTCACAGTCAGCAGACACTTTAAAAATTTAATGCCGTGCTTTTTATTAAATTTCTGCAAACAGCCTGCCGAATATTGACAAGACCTTCAAGAATGTAAGGTACAAACAGGGAGAGTTACATTGCAAAATGATAATTTTATGCAAAAGGAATACTTTGCAAATGATTTATGCAGCTTATTAGCATTAAACTGACAGTCAAGCAAAAAACTTCATGCAGACCTGTTCAATTTACAAACGCTCTATTAATAATGTTTTATCACAATGCACATAACCTAATTGTCTTGATTCAACTTTATACTCAGGAGTATAACTTTTCAAAATAACAGCCATCCTATACTCCAACAAACTGAGCACTAGTAAAGAGAACTATTGTACAGCAATGGACATGTGTTATCTTTATGTTCAGGGTAAGTAGTGCAACTGTTCATAACTTGTTTATAGTGATAGTTATCATTTCAGTAAGCAGTGTGCTGAAAGAAATTGACTGTTTTAATAGATTTGGTATCAATTGAATCAATTTGTTCACAACTTTTGTCTAATATAAGGTCAAAACCCAAAGCCACACCTTTCCAGTGACTGCCAAATTTCACATTTTCGTATTTGCTGCACAAATCACTCTCTCACCTAGAGGGGGTCAGTTGTGCTGTGAGGATTACATTCCTTGACTTCTCTAGTGCCTTTAACACCATCCAGCCCAAGATCTTAAGGCACAAACTAACGGAGATGGGAGTAGACTCTCACATGGTGGATTGGATAGTGGACTACTTGACAGATAGACCTCAGTATGTGCGGTTGGGAGACTGTAGGTCTGACACGGTGGTCAGCAGCACAGGAGCGCCGCAGGGAACCGTACTCTCTCCGGTCCTGTTCACCCTGTACACATCAGACTTCCAATATAACTCGGAGTCCTGCCATGTGCAGAAGTTCACTGATGACACGGCCATAGTGGGGTGTGTCAGGAATGGACAGGAGGAGGAGTATAGGAAACTGATACAGGACTTTGTGATATGGTGCAACTCAAACTACCTGCGTCTCAATATCACCAAGGATATTGTGGTGGACTTTAGGAGATCTAGGCCTCATATGGAGCCAGTGCTCATTAATGGAGAATGTGTGGAGCAGGTTAAGACCTACAAGTATCTGGGAGTACAGTTAGACGAGAAGCTAGACTGGACTGCCAACACAGATGCCTTGTGCAGGAAGGCACAGAGTCGACTGTACTTCCTAAGAAGGTTGGCGTCATTCAATGTCTGTAGTGAGATGCTGAAGATGTTCTATAGGTCAGTTGTGGAGAGCGCCCTCTTCTTTGTGGTGGCGTGTTGGGGAGGAAGCATTAAGAAGAGGGACGCCTCACGTCTTAATAAGCTGGTAAGGAAGGCGGGCTCTGTCGTGGGCAAAGTACTGGAGAGTTTAACATCGGTAGCTGAGCGAAGGGCGCTGAGTAGGCTACGGTCAATTATGGATAACTCTGAACATCCTCTACATAGCACCATCCAGAGACAGAGAAGCAGTTTCAGCGACAGGTTACTATCGATGCAATGCTCCTCAGACAGGATGAAGAGGTCAATACTCCCCAATGCCATTAGGCTTTACAATTCTACCGCCAGGACTTAAGAACTTTTTAAAAGCTATTATTAATGCTTTTTGAGATAGTGATTTAGATGCATATCATATTTTTTACTGAGTTAAGTATTGTATGTAATTAGTTTTGCTACAACAAGTGTATGGGACATTGGAAAAAAAGTTGAATTTCCCCATGGGGATGAATAAAGTATCTATCTATCTATCTATCTATCTAATGCTGTCAGACGCTTGGTTCATTTTTGCTCATCAGCTGCTAAATTTCACATTCATGTCTTTGATGTTTCTGGACTTTGACCATTTTAATATATTCCATCTGGCATCCCTTGTTCTCCATGCATTGTCTCCACCTTTCACACAGTTATTAAAATGTGTGTATTTCAGGGCCCATATACTTAAAACTAAATTATCTCGCATTTACTCAGATGTTGACCCTGACTGCGACAAATGCAAAAGGGGTGAGGCTTCCCTTATTCACATGTACTGGACATGCCCTAGATTGGAATAACACTGGAAAGATGTGTTCCAAACTCTATCCCAAATACTTAATTACAATCTGGAACCTAACCCTTTGATTGCTCTTTTCAGCACCTCCGGAGAGGGGGACATGCACCTAAGTCCGAACAAATGTCGCACACTGTCTTTTGCCTCTTTTTTGGCTAGGTGCGCAGTCTTGCTCAAGTGGAGGGATGCTGCCCCGCCCACCCATGCTCAAGTAACTTAGGGACATCGTGTCCAGTCTATACCTTGAGAAGATCCATTATTCAATTCTCAACTCGGACATAAAGTTCCAAAAGGTGTGGGGACCCTTTCCTGAATATTTCCAGAATTCCCAGCCAAACTAAAGGTCCATCCTTTCTTCTTTTCCTCTGCACATAACTCCCTGACCTCCGGCATTTTCCGGTAAAATTCTATGGGCTCAGATTTGTAAACATACAACAGTCTATGTGTTAGGAAAATACACTTTCTCCATACCAATGCAGCTCTGTGGGGATAAAGGTTCTATTTAACCCTTTTTGCTAATGCAGTGATGGTTTGGAGATGGAAATTGGGAGGGGTAGGTTGGGGCAGGGAGGCAACCAAAGCATGATCGTACTATGGGTGCATCTCTTTCATAGATGTGAATTGTACACTTAATACATTTGCTATGCACTACACAAACCTCCTTTATACTATGCTCTCTTTATTTAAAAAAACAATAAAAATATTGTTGAGAAAAAAGGTGTATACTTTTTTGACAACACTTCTGGTCATCTATCTAAGTGTCTCCCATTGTCGGTCCATATAAATTATTTTGTTTAATCGCACTTCTGCGAAATACCTTGGTTTGCTTTTGCCGTGTTCAAGAAGCTCGGCCTTTTCTCCTTGGAGCGACGGAGGATGAGAGGTGACCTGATAGAGGTGTATAAGATGATGAGAGGCATTGATCATGTGGGTAGTCAGAGGCTTTTTCCCAAGGCTGAAATGGCTAACACAAGAGGGCACAGTTTTAAGGTACAGAGGAGATATCAGGGGTAAGTTTTTTCCACAGAGAGTGGTGAGTGCGTGGAATGGGCTGCCGGCGACGGTGGTGGAGGCGGATACGATAGGGTCCTTTAAGAGACTCCTGGATAGGTACATGGAGCTTAGAAAAATAGGGGGCTGTGGGAAAACCTGGTAATTTCTAAGGTAAGGACATGTTCGGCACAGCTTTGTTGGCCGAATAGCTTGTATTGTGCTGTAGGTTTTCTATGTTCTATGTTTCTAAGCTATGTCAGTAGACATTATTGTTATACAGTTGATTGCAAATACAATTTTATCATCCTTCTTTTATCAAGCAAGTCAAAGCTACATTTAATAAGCTTGGAATATGTTATATTAGCTGTCCTTGAACAGCTCTTACGGCAGAGTTGTGAGAGATTGCCTCTGAAGTAATTTCCTTACTTTGCCCAGTACATTATCAAGTGCCATGACTGCCAAAGTTTCTGGTGCAAAGGGGAAAAATGCAATTTTCCAATTTGCAGTAATGGTAGTTTAAAATCTATCCCGTGATTACTAATCTCATGAAATGGTTATTTACTCTTGCAAATCACACTCACTTATATTACCTTTGAAATGTTCTGGAGTTTGTTTATATTGCTCATACCACAAGTCTTCAGTGCATAATATTACACTTAAAAGGAAAAAAAAACAACAGAAGAACACCAAACATTAAAAAAAAATCTAACGTTGAAAAGATAAGCGATTCACTCAAGAAATCCAATCAAGCTCTTGGATCATATCTGGAAACATACCTTATCAACCAGAAGAAAATTTATCAGAATGAAGTCACGGAGCTGACACTGATGTGAAGCTCATTACTTATTAGCGAAAGATAATGGCAATGCAATGGTACTTCAAATTCAAAGAAAATATATACTCCTTTGTGCATTTCTGCCAACTAGCAGGCAATTTTTCATATCTCTGGAGGGAACAGATCATCTCATTCAATCTAACAAAGTTTTTGATAGCATGTATAAATTCACAATAATTAAACCTAAATTAAATAATTTGCATTAAAAGCTTTCGAATAGACTTTTACAAATATTTGGATGCAAGGACTGTTTTTCATTAGGTTATCAAAAACTCACTTGTAACGTGAATTATGATCAACCATCAGATGCCTATTTATAAACTGTATATTTGCTGTTGCTCTGAAATCTGTAATAAACTATCTGAAATTCAGTCAAAGTGAGAAAGATATTAATAAAGTCTGTTATTATCAACATCCATGTTTTCTCTTGTCAAGCAGATGTATATAAAAAACCTGCAAAGTAAGAGGATGAACACAAGGTGGTTAGCACAACGCTTTATAGTGCCAGCGACCTGGGTTCAAATTCCCTGCGCTGTCTGTAGGAGTTTGTATGTTCTCCCCGTGACTGAGCGGGTTTCCTCGGGGTACTCTGGTCTCTTCCTACACTCCAAAAATGTACCGGTTGTTAGGTTAATTGGTCACTGTAAACTGCCCTGTGATTAGGCTAGGGTTAAATTGGGGTTTGCAAGACAATTACAGCATTTACAAATTGAATACCAGGTGGTTCAATAAAAAGTTCATCAACCCATAAACTGATAATGATCATAACTAACAAATAAAATACAGCTATTAATTGCAAGCGTTTCCACAACACACAGCCAATCTTATTAAGCAAGGTAATCACATCTGTTCAAGTTAAAGAAAACCAGATAGTTACCCAATGCATTGCCAAGTATTATCTGTATTAATATTGCAGGAAAAAAGGCAAAAGAAACCTTTAACTGCCAGGCAGTGAAGTCAGGTAGAGGAAAAGCAGAGAGGATGAATGGAACCTATAGGTGTCAATCATGAGGCCGTACTCATGACGGAGTCAGGAGGTTATGGGATCATATCCAACATTTTAAACTTATACTTACTATCTGGCACAACCACACCAGGAGGCGGCCACATTCTGGTGTAGTTGTGCAGACAGCAAGTATCAGCTGTTGGGAAAACCTTTATAATCCAAGGCAACGTTTGCTCTCGTGAATCAAATATTAATTTTCAAAGAAGCACAGGAGTACCACAACTCTAGATAATAATTATTCCTCAGCACGCACCACTGAAACAGATTGCTATTTTATTGCTAGAAGTAGAAGCCTGCCATGCACATATTAGTTGCTATGTTTCTCTATTTGGCTTCAAAGCATTCTGACACATTCTCAAATCTATTGCAGACATTGTCAAAACTGAGTGCCCTTCCTTCTCTAAGATTACTGTCCTGAAGAAGAAAATTCTGCTTAAACAAGGGATCTCAACTGAAATAATGTCATTATAAAAGGTACTGTGAGAAAATGCACACTGCACACTTGGGGCATATCAAGGTTTCCTACAGATCACAAGGTATACAAAAATACATCTTCCGGTAGAGTTGCAGAGTGTCTGGATGCTGCAGCCACTCATCAGCTCCATCCTGAAGAAGGCCCAGCAGCGGATGTATTTCCTGCGGCTCTTGAGGAAATACGGTCTGCCTCAGGAATTGCTGCTGCAATTCTACACTGCAGTCATTGAGTCTGTCCTGTGCACCTCCATCATTGTGTGGTTTGGAGCCGCCACCAAGCAGGATAGAACCAGACTACAGCGCACAGTGAGGACTGCCGAGCGCATTATTGGAGCCTCCCTGCCCTCTATTGTGGACCTGTACTCTTCCAGGTTGAAGAAGAGGGCGGGGAACATCATAAAGGACTCCTCCCATCCTGCGCACGGACTGTTTGATCTGCTTCCGTCTGGTAGGTGCTTCAGATCCCTCCAGACTAAGACTAATAGGCACTGGAGAAGTTTTTTCCCTATTGCGGTCACTTTGCTGAACAGTTAACTGCCGGTTAACTGTCAGCTAACTATTACTTGGATTGCACTACCTGTATGTATAATTTATATTTTCATTTATATTTATCATTATTATTGTTATGGGCAGAGAGACAACATCTGCCGGAAGTAAATTCCTTGTATGTGCATAGGTACTTGGCGATTAAAGTCTGATTCTGATTCTGATTCTGTATGTCTTTTTTACAATTGCAAGACATTGCCATATATTCAGAGCATTAAGTACTGCAGGTCTACCATATCAGCGAGTGATGGAGCTGGCCTTACTGTGTATTGTTTTTGTGTTGTCGCCTTGACTTGATACGTACCATTGTTATGTCATGGCAGTGCAAGTGATCATCTTGGATGTTTTGTGATTGCGAGAGCCTGATGCACATTTGTAACATAGAAGAATATAAGTCACTGATTCACTGGCGATACTGATGGTGGGGTAGCTGCGTTGCCTCAGTTGTGGCAAGGACCAGGCCCTCATGGTGTAGTGTCATCTGCTGAAATCTGTACTGGGTTGGGGACTGGCTCCTCCCATCGACGCTGTGCCTCCCGTGTTTACTTGGTGCTGCTCTCCAGTGTTCGCTCAGTGCCGCTCTTCAGTGTTCACTTGATGGAAGAATAAGCTCGATCACCGACAACTTACAGGCTATGCCACTCAGGGACTTGGGCTATATATTTTTTTCTTTGTTACTGCATGTTTTATTGCTATTGAATCCATATGTACTATCGTGCTATTTGCTACTGGCAGTGTGTTGTGTGCTGTTGGTAATGTGTTTTGTACCTTTGCCATGGAGGAATGTGTTTTGTTTGGCTATATTCATGTATGGCTGAATGATAATTAAACTTGAACTTGAACAATTCATAGGCAATTGTACTGAGTCAAAGAGTTGTGGGCTAGGCTGGTAGCAATCATTTTCTGCTAAGTAGCTCCAGACCAAACATAAGGATAGTTGAGTCCAGAATAATCTTCTAATTTCTGGTTACTAGAAAGATCGGTCAACAGTCAAATTCCAAACAGATTTTCTTCACCTATTAGTCTAATAATCCCAGCCTCAAACTGAATTTGCTTTGAAGGACATCTGAGAACAAAAAAACTTTTAATTGCCTTTGCCATTTGCATGTTCCCAATTTGGAAAATTGGACATTTCTCCACTCTATTCCATTGCATTTACTTTTTAAAAAAATGATATAATTTTTGAACATATTTTCTAGATTTCCTTGCATCACGATAAATTATGTATTTCTTTCTTTTTATTACTCCTGTTATATTCCATATATTTCTTTAATATTACTGAATTCTAAAATTCTCCACCAGTTTTTGTAAATTTGGATCTAAAACATTAAATATTACTTCTGAAATCACAGATGTTAATCCTTTTCTTTGTGGCTAGCATTTCAAGCTGTAAGAATTCATCCACCACTTTTTGCTAATAAAACTTTAATTATATATTAGCAACCCTACAATAACCTTGCAGATTACCTAAAAATCAGGTTTTCTTTTGGAATTCCATAGATTTGTAGATTTTTTTTGTGATTGGAGGCAACAGGAGAACACTTGTTTTTGAGTTTAAAGAAAGCTAGGTTCTATTCCGGAGGTCTGGTAACATTGTGGAGATCAAAGAGGCTGGGCAATTAGTCAGACTGGAACAGAAAAACTACGTAGATGTAAAACACTGAATAGCATTCATATTTTAATCATTTTGCGGTAAGTATCAGAAAAATCAGATTACCTGCTGTATATGAAATTACAACTGCAGAAATTTTAAAAGTGTAAACAATGAATTCATATTTTAAAACTTATTCAAATGGAAGGAAGCAAATGATAGTCCATATTTCTGGAATTAATTTTTAAAGGACAGAAAATTTGTTCATCAGAAGGTTTCAATTAGTATTATTTTATTGGAAAATTGCATTACCGTCCATTTTACAGGGATTAAGATTTTCAATGTTAATTTGAAGAAGAGCAACATGTAAATATTGAAGTTCCCAGTAACCTACTGTTCAGTGTTGATTACATCTATGAAGTTTGCAATAGAGCAGCCCTTAGAGAAGCAAGGTATTTCTGAGAGCAGGTTCTGGATTATTGGTTTGAACCATAGAGTGTAGTCACCAAGAGATCAGCTTTACACAGCAAACATGGTCAATTTCACTATCACTACAATTGCAGAGTCATAGCAATTATTTTTTTATTATTTTCGGATTACTAATTTTCAACAATTCTACATGAATTTAATATTGAAACAATTCCACCATGAGAGGAAAAAAAAAACAATTTCAATGATAAATGTTAAAAGCCTCCAAAGACTTCCATGGAAGTCACAGGCAGACTACCTGGCCATTTCCCCACTGCTGAAATCCAATGTTAGCGAGGATCTGTGGGCTGTGGGAATAAAGGAAAAGTATACTTTCCTTCTTTTAATTTTTGGCATTTTAATATTTATTGTTATTGGAAAGTGTTTTAACTGGTTTACATGATCTAAAAATGCATTAACGATCTTCAGTACTGTATTCTGAAATGTTAGACACACTGGAAAAGTGAAAAAAAATTGACAGCGTAAATAGCCTGCAAAACTGGTGTAGCTTCTTAGCTAGCCATGTTATTCTGGTACATTTATACCTTTGCAATGTTCAGGACATTGTCATGGAGACAGTATGCACAAATAAGACCAGCCCTCTGGTATCAGCTAAAATAAATTTGGGCAAGTAGTGACCCCTGGGTTGCAAGTGTGGATGCCAGACACATGGTCAATATATCTGGGCCAATGTATGGAGAGAAAGTAAGAACAGACAGGAGAATCCATATCAATAAATAGCTCTCACACACAGCTCTACTAAAATGCTTTATAGTCTTTGAAAAATGTCCTGTTTCAAATGGTGAAATACTTTTTCACAACTTTTGCACTAGAATATTGTGTACATGGAGCTCATGTACTCATACCCTCTGTATACTGTATTAAACTGTGCTGAATACAGTATAAAATTCAATTTGCTGCAAGTGCAAATCCATCTAATTTCATAACTGTTGAGCCACCCCACGCCATTGGAAACAACGATTTGTCACCAACTGATTTAAAAGCAATATAATCCCATGTGTCTTCATAAGTGCAACTTATTAAAAGAGCACCTTATGTTTTCAACTTCAAGTTCTTTTTCACTAAAAAAGCTGTACTGTTAAATTTTATGTCATTTCAAATGATCTGACGACTTATTGTCAATGTGAATGCGCACATGCAATTTTGCACGACTAGAACATTCCACTTGAAAATAATCTCTACTAACTAGAAGTTTGATTTAAAATAGGTAAGATATTAATGGCTAAACAGCCAGCAAATACAGTAAATTAACTGGGCCTTTACAGTGTTAGTAAGATAGAACTACAGATTTTATTATAAGTAGATTTGTTTGACTTCCTGAAATATCAGCAACTGTGGGCTATCAAAGGAAGTTAATTATAACAAGTTTCATTTCTGTAATTGTACTTTTCTCATAATACTCTATCACAGTTTTTCTTCCTTTTATAGCAAGTTTCTTCTTTTTCATCCTATTTGTTCTTCTTGCTGGATTCACTTTGCTACCATGGATATTTCTGAACATCTGACTAATAGACAGGCTTCTTGACCACAGACATTTCATCACATAAAGCCCTGGGATCTGAGTCAATCTGGCAACAGTAACAAATCTATTAGATGACAAAATAGAAATTTGGTGCAAAAGGAGGAAAACTTGTGAGAGAGTATTTGAGCAAAGTGCAATAGGAAATAATACATGCTGCAATTAACTTCATTTTATACCCTGCAGGTGCAGATATTTTAGTATGTTAATTGAGCTACGGACACAAAATACTTTAAACAGAATTTCAAATAAAGAAAATTAACACAGGGGCCCCAAGTGAAGTCACAATCAAGCACGTGCACAATCTTGGAACTGCAAACATGAGCATGTTGTTTCACGAACATTTTTTAGAAGGCAAGTATCGCCTATAAAGCTGTATAACGAAATAATATTTTTTTCTGGCACACATTATCTTATCATTACCTTCTGCAGTTTACTAATAATATTGAAGCTTTCTATTCAGATGAAAGGTTAGATGATTCAATATCTTACACGGTAATTTATCACTGAAAGCTTTCAATTATTTTGAGCTTCATTTATATTGCATTTCATTGGGAAAAAACAAAGGATATAAGGGGCAATCGGTGCAGATTTTCAACTTCACTACCATGGAAGCTTAAGGGGTGGAGTGGTTTAGCAAATCCTCCTGAATTTTGTTCCTCTGAAGTCAATGAAAGTAAAATTGGGCAGCAGCTATAAACAATGGGTCATTTATTCTACTGTTTTACCAATTGATGACATCGATGAAAATTGATCTCAATTCTTATAATGATGAGATGATCTACAAAACATGACAAATACAAGGCATACCAAATAATATCTGACTGGCACTAAATGATTCACTGTAATGTCAATCAACTTAAATGGTCAAAATTATTATCAATGTAACTTTTTTCTGTAACAGTTTAATCAATTTATCTCTAACAAACACACAACAGGAATTAAGTTACAATTTTCAACAGCCAGAATGTACAGCAATTACTAATCAAAGTGGGAACAAGAAAAGTATTGCTGTAAAATATTGTAAATCAATTAATTAGCACCTCATGAATCTGTAATGATCTGAACTGAAACAACTTGTGAAGCTTTAAGGGACAGCTGTGATACAAATATTTAATTAACTTCTATGATTTACCACATCAGGGACCAAGAATTAGCACTTAATTTCTTTTTAAAAATATGAAATCCATCACTGCCCTGCATGGAGATCATGCAAATTGTTTCTAAGATTCACAGTGAGGTAATTAACAAATTAAGGATGTCAAACCCAGACCACAGTATGTTGGCTTTCTTGTAAGTCACGTGTATCCTGAAGGTCTTGATGTTATTACACACTGGAACATCAAGGCTTAGCAGAAACAGAATTCAAGAATGTGGGTGATAGGTGATTAGAAATTTGCCTTGGATTAGCTAAATCGTTGATTTATGCTGCATATTGTGTCAAGTGGACTATGGCTGCCTTTTGGTAATAAGTGCAGGGAGCTTCACATCCTGAATTTGCTTTGGAATCTCCAGCACTGAGTTGGATTGAAAGAGGAGGAGAACAATGCCTAGGAGGCTGTAATGTGTCAGAAGACGAGATGCTGTTCCTCAAACTCATGTTGGGCTTTATTGGAAGAATGTCCAGGGAAGCAGCCATCAGTTTGGGAAACTCAGATACATTCCAGGAATGTTAATAGCCTGAAAGGCAAGGTTAAATTGTCATGTTTCTGAAAGCATATACAAAAGAAACGTTCATCAATGCCTTACTAACATGTAATCTGTATTTATTTGGAGCAAGGGATCTCCTTGATTACAAAATATAATTCCTGCTTATGGCTTTTAAACTAACACCTCACTCCTTTCTCACACAGAAACATATTTCTACAGAAAGAAATGTAATATAAGCTAAATATAAATCTGGGAAAATGTATCTTCAGCACAACAGAAAAATATTTAGGACTTCGATTGGTTAACAACAAATTGGACACCTTACAGGGAACAGTCAAAGAATCGACAATCATTAAAAAAAACATGTAAGAAATACTCATCAGACCAAGCAGCATCTGAGGAGGGAGAACACAGAGTTAACACTTACGTTTTAATGACAGGTTGTCAACCTGTTAGAAAGGTTAAAATACAAATACTTTTAAAGATGCTGAGAAGGGGAAGGAGTGGAGAGAAAAAAAGATAGAATGGGACTGTGCCAGGCTGACACAATGAATGGTGGTGCTAGAGGTTCTGGTGGATATTTAAATTTAAGCAGATGGATGAGTAAGAGATACAAGGAAAAGAAATGCAGGAACTGGGAGATACAAAACAACTTGGTTCCTGAAAATCTGAAATAAAAAACCGCTTTGGAAATACTCAGCAATTCAGGCAGCATTTGAAGAAAAACAAAGACAGTCATTATTACTAGTTGATGACCTTATATTGGAACTGGCCAGCTCCAATACAAAAAGTGGAAATGCTGACAATCTGAATTCATTATTGAGTCCTAAGGACTGTGATGAGTTAGAATATGAGATACTGTTTGTTCCTTGGGTTTATGTTGGGCTTTACTGGAACAGTGTAAGAGCCCAACAACAGAGAGGTTAGAGTTGGAAAAGGACAGATAATTGAAGTAACATATGGTTGGAGGGACAGATGAAGTGATCACTAAATTACAAATAATATTGAACTATAAATGTATATATTTATAGAGAACAGAAACTAAGTACTTCTGAACTGGATTATAAGAATGGGAGACTTTCAAACATCCTTTGTTAATTGCATAGCTAAACACAATTGTATAGATTTTAACATAAAACTCTACAGCTCAGGAATAGACCCTTCGGCACACTAGAACGCCAGTCTACAATATTCCAAGTGCGGCTTAACAGAAGTTTTACACAGCTACACTGTGTAAATCTCATCTGTTTGCCCATGGTCTGTTATCTCACCATTCCCTGCCTGTTCATGTGCTCATCTAAACATCTCTTAAACAACACCATCATATTAGCTTCTATCACCTTTTCTGGCAGCACATTTAAGGTACCAACTTTTCTGTGTAAAATATCTTATCTTGGAAATCTCCATTAAACTTTATCCCTCTCACCTTAAACCTATGACAACTAGTTTTTGATATTTCAACCCTGGAAAAAGACTTTGACAATCCACCCGATTAATGCTGATAATATTTTTATTTATTCCTTTCACAACTTCTGAAGCTCCATTGAAAACAATCCAAATTTGTTCAATTTTCCCATTTTCATCCCTTTTCATCCCCTTCCACCCCGGTCCTATCCACCTACTACCCACATACTTTACCCAATGGATTCACTTTCTCCATCTGGTTACATTTGCCCTTCATTACTCATTTAATGGCTCCCATTATCAACTCACTTATTTAGCAGATTCCAGCAATTTAAGTCTTGGTGTGCCCACTGGTCAACGTCCAACTTCTTTCTCCACCTTCCTCTCCCCCCTACTCCCACTCCCCCACACCTAGTTCCATTTGTCTCTTTTTCGTTTGTATGCCTCCCCCATCAACCACCTGTTTATATCTCCCACTTCTAGCCATTCACACCTGGCTCATTCTATTCATGATTCCATGCCTTCCTTGTTCCACCTATCACCAACCAGCCCTTGCCTCACCCCTGCCCTCCTCTTTATACCAGCTATCTTTCCTACCCACTCTCAATCTGATGCAGCACTTCAACCTGAAATTTTGAAAATTTTTTATCCCCAAAGATGCAGATCCAATTTGCTGAGTTCCTCCAGCTGTTTGTTTTTATCTCTTCTTATAGCCAATACACTCCAGTCTAGGACACTTCCTGCTGAGCCTCTTCTGAAGCTTTTCCAAAACCTCCACATCCTACCTAATTCAAGGGGAAAAGAACTGCATACAATATTCAAAGCACAAACAGGAGAAAATCTACAAAATCTGGAAATACAATATTCCAAGTGCGGCTTAACAGAAGTTTTACACAGCTACACTGTCACTTGCCAACTTTTAATACTGACTACACCAAGTATGCAACATGCCATCCTAACCAGTCTATCTACATGCTTTGCACTTCAGGACCTATGGACTTGCACGCAAAGATCCCTCAGCACATATAAGACAATAAAACTGGAAAGGCATGTGATCAAATCAATGGCTATACTTAAAAGATTCAGGCACAGTACAAATGAACTGAAGATGATGCAAACAAAGATTCAAAGGTTCAAAGTACATTTATTATCAAAGTATGCAGACAGAATGAAACACTGAGATTCGTCCTCCCACGGGCAGCCATGAAACAAAGAAACACCATGTAACTCATTCAAGAAAACATCAAACATCCAATGCACGAAAAAGAACAAAGTGCTCAAACGGCAAAAAGCAAGTGAACAACACATAGAATATCAAATATCAAACCTGGAGTCCAGTACTATTCAGTTTCGTTCAGTTCAGCACCGTTCCACTAGCCTACTGCAGGTTGCAGAGACATTCTTCAGTAAAGCACTCCAATCCGCATCAACCAAACCGCTCCAAACAGTAAAAAAAAAGTAACCTGAATCCAGGAATATATGTAACATGACCTTCAAAGTCCCCCAAAACAAGTCCACGGTTTCATGGATCAATCCTTTGCAGCGTGGATCCTAAGACTCCTGCATTTCCCTCCAATGCCACGAGTAAGGAAAGGAACACCAGTCAAGCGCAGGTAGGCAGTGCCAACCACCTGCCTGTCCTCCACTCTCACACTCGCCCACTACAACCTTGCTTGATACCTTAATCAGAAAGAGCCTAACAGTGATGTTTTGGTAAGAATAATCAAAATAGGACATAGATGGTAAATGGTAGGGCATTGAGGAACGCAGTAGAACAGAGTGATTTACGAATAATGGTGCTTAGTTCCCTGAAGGTGGAATCTCATGTGGATAGGGTAAGAAAGCTTTTGGTATGCTGGCCTTTATAAATCAGAGCATTGAGTATAGGAGTTGGGATGTAATGTTAAAATTGTACAAGGCATTGGTAAGGCCAAATTTGGAGTATTGTGTACAGTTATAGGAAAGATGTCAACAAATTAGAGAGGGTACAGAGGAGATTTACTAGAATGTTACCTGGGTTTCAGCACCTAAGTTACAGAGAAAGGTTGAACAAGTTAGGTCTTTATTCCTTGGAGCATAGAAGGTTGAAGGGGGACTTGATAGAGGTATTTAAAATTATGAGGGAGATAGATAGAGTTGACGTGGATAGGCTTTTTCCATTGAGAGTAGGGGAGATTCAAACAAGAGGACATGAGTTGAGAGTTAAGGGGCAAAAGTTTAGGGGTAACATGAGGGGGAACTTCTTTATTCAGGGAGTAGTATCTGTGTGGAATGAGCTTCCAGTAGAAGTGGTAGAGGCAGGTTCGATTTTGTCATTTAAAAAGAAATTGGATAAGTATTTGGATAGGAAAGGAATGGAGGGTTATTGACTGAGTGCGGGTCAGTGGGACTAGGTGAAAGTAAGCATTCGGCATGGACTACAAGGGCCGAGATGGCCTGTTTCTGTGCTGTAATTGCTATATGGTTATATCTTAGATTCTACTTTCTGTTTGTGTAAAAGTAGGAGAATGTTGGTGTGATCTTGTTCAGAGTACTGTGGACTATTTTGACCCCTACCTTAAGAAAAGTATTGTAAATCAAGGGAAGATGCCAAGGAGAGATATGGCTTACTTGGAATAAAATCTACTGAGTTTTAGAATTAGGTTTGCTGATCACATGTGGAAATGGAGGATATTTAATCCAAGTTTTTAAAGATAGTAAAATGACATGCAAGTGGACTGTTTGAGCTGATAGACCAATTAAAACAATGAGACACCCAATAAACTGAGGAAAACAGGCAATGACGTTCAATTTGATTGAACTGTGGAGCAGGATCCAAAGGTTATTACATAGTTATTCATGAAACTACAAAATGCATTTTGGAAATCTATAAGAGCAACTATGAAGAGAGATATTGCATAAAGTTAACAAGTTAGGGAGTGTTGGTCAACCTTGTAAAAAAATCTTGACTACTCTTCATCTTTTTTTCTCCAGTCCTGCAGAAGGGTCTTGGCCTGAAACATCAACTATACTCTATTTTCCATAGATGCTGCCTGGCCTGCTGAGTTCCTCCAGCATTTTGTGTGAGTTGCTTTGATTTTCAGCATCTGAAGATTCTCTTTTGTTTGGGATATAGCTCCTGTTTGCTTTCTCTTGAGATATTGATAAAGAAACACGGATATGTCTTCAAAGAAATTAAGTTTATGAGTTTGCCAGTCTTCTTTGTCTTGAAAATATAATACAAATAATCATTAAATGACTGAAATTACCTGATCTAGCCAGGTAAATTAAAAAAACTCATGAAATAGATAACATTAAGAAGGCGCACAAGCGTGAGATCAATGCTGGTTGAATGGTTTTACACCTATGCACTTGCAGTCAACATCAGCGAGCTTAAGGAATTGATTCTGGACTTCAGGGAGGCAAAGCCAAGGGAGCCTTCACCAGTCCTCTATAAGGGATCAGTAGTGGAAAGGCTGAGCATTTTCCTGAGTAAGTTCCTAGGAGCCAGAATCTCTGAAGATCTGTCCTGGGCCCAACACATTAATGCGATAACAAAGAAAGAGTACCGCCAGCTTTATTTCATCAGGAGTTGAGTAGATTTGTTATGTCACCAAAGATTCTTGCAAATTTTTTTACAGAGGAGAGCATTCTGACTGGCTGCATCACAGCCTGGCATGGAAGCTCCAGTGTGCTGGATCGCAAGTGGCTGTAGAAGGTCGTGGATTCAGCCAGCTCCATCACGGGCACAACTCTCCCCACTATTGAGAACATCCTCAAGAGGCACTACCTCAAGAGGTCCGTCATAAAGGGCACATATCATCCGAGACATGCCCTCTCTTCATTACAACTATGGGGGGGGGGGGTACAGGGGCCTGAAGACCTACGCTTAATGATTCAGGAACAGTTTCTTCCCTTCCCTCATCAAATTTTTGAATGGTTCACGAACCCATAAACAATACCTCATTATTCTCTTTTTACACTATTTATTTTGCAATTTATAATAATGGTGCATCTTTGCACTATACTGCTGCTGCAACAAATTTCACATCATAAGGAAGTGTATATTCTGATTCTAAAATGAACTTTTCTTCACATTTGTCAATGAATGACGTTACTAAGGTTTTTAGAAGAATATCACAACGGGTTTCAGTCACGCATGCCATGCTAAATTTGCAGATACTCCTGGTTGAATCATCTTCAAAACAGCTTTCATGAATTGTATTTGACAAATTTTTTATCCGTAATACACAGCAAAATACTGGCCATTGTTAAACATGCATTAATTTATTTATGCACAGTGTAGCTTTGGGAAAACTAAGCTATAGGGAAATTAACAGCACGAGCAATAAAGTCTTTCCAGGACAATCCTGGAAAAACAGCTGATTTTTCCAGAGCAACTCTGATGAGTGAGGACTATAGTGAGTACTAAAATAAGTTGTATTTTTGAAAAGGGTAGACAGATGTGGTTTTGAAATGCAATTATCAATAAAATGCAGGTTCTTTTGAAGAAGAAAACACTTGGAAGGAATTAGAGGAAGAGGGAATATGGTGGAGAACAGTAGAAGAAAATGGTTAAAATAGGCCACATCCAAGTGTAAACCATCTTAACCATTTGAGACCATGGTTTGTACTGACTACTATGTATCACGTATGCAATATTTAATCTTTGCCGATGCAATAATGGGTAAGTACTCAGATACATTATGATATAAGGACTTAAAGAAATATCATAGATCTGTTTTTACATGATGATAAGTAATGTGTGAGAAAGTAAAGGGTAGTGCAGACCGAAAAACTAGGGGGCATAGATTTACGGTGAGTGGGGAAAGACCTAAAAGGAAATAGGACTAGTTGGATAGGCTCTGTAGTTGGCATGGACTTAGGCTAAAGGGAATGTACCCATTGTGCATTGCTTGGTGACTCCATAAGATATATTAAATTTATGTCCTACTCAGAATGCTACAGTAACCAATGGTACACCATTTACTGCAGTAAGCAGCTGTGATGTGAAAGCATCAGCTAAAGAATAGCATCTACAATATCACACATCAGGAGAAATAATATATGAAAACACAATCAGAGGAGGCTTGCAATCATCAAAGATCACAGCTGCAAATTGGTAGCAAAATTTTACAACAGTCAAAAAAACATTTGGAGAAAGATTGCAAAGCAATCTAAACAGCAGACAAAAGAGCAAATCAGAAATACTCATACAGACAAAGGCTGCAATGAGAACAAGAGAAAAGCACAATGCACCAAGGGCAGTTAAGACGAAAGTGCCTTCCTTTCTCTTACTGGTAACACATCAGGGAAATAATTATAATTCTGTAATCCAATTTCAATATTCTTTTTCCATTCCTTCTTACACACTATGGTTTTTCTTATAGTTTCTGTATATGGTTCAGCCCTCCATAAAATTCCATTCTACTTCTCTAGAGAGTTGTCTATCATTACATCAAATCATTACACAAAATCCTTCAGCAATTTCTCTGAATTTTGACCAAAAAATTCACTAAACCAGATATTTTAAGATTTTAAATGCAGGCCCATTTTATAGTACATATACTTGGTTGAATTTCTGGAGATAAAATCACATTGTCATTTAAAGAAAGTGCCATTGGACAGAATGAGAAATCTGACTTAAGTTTCAGAAAAAATATATGGCATTTAAATAACTTGTCAGATTTTTAATTTCATGAATGCTTAAATCCAAAAATAGTTTTATAAAAATGTGTTTAATTCATATTTATTGACAGTCCTTTCAGCCACACACAATACAAAAAGGAGTGATAATGAGACAGTCTGATGAACACCCAATACAGTTTTTATTACCACTGAACTAAACATAGTCCCATGGTCACAGTCACATAGTGGTTTACAGTACAGGTGACCCAGGTTCAATTCCCGCCACTGCCTGTAAGGAGTTTATGCCTTCTTCCCGTGACGAGTGGGCTTCCTCTGGGTGCTCCAGTTTCCTTCCACGGTCCAAAGACGTACTGGCTGGTAGGTTAATTGGTCATTGTAAATTGTTCAGTGATGAGGCTAGGACTATATTGTGCCTGGTTCGAAGAGCCTATTCTGCATTGTATCTCAATAAACAAACAAATAAATAAATAGATAGATGCGCTATAGCTCCGCGGAAGTTAGCAAACTTCAGTTACCAAGTTTGGGTGTCACAGTAGCTTAGCGGTTAGTGCGACGCTGTTCACAGCTTGGGGCATCGGTATTCGGAGTTCAATTCTGCTGCTGTCTATGAGCAGTCTCTATAATCTTCCCGCGGAATGCGTGAGTTTCCCCTGGCTGCTCAGGTTTCCTCCCTATCATGTGCCGGGTCGGTTAACTGGTTATTGTAAATTGTCCTGTGATTAGGTTAGAGTTAATTGGTATTGTCAAGGGTTGCTGGAGTGGTGTGGCTCGAAGCACCAGGAGGGCCTACTCCATGCTGTATCACTAAACAAATAAATAAAAATCAGCGTGGGATCAATATACTTACAACTCATTTCTCTATAAGCAGGGTGTCAACAAATTTCAGTCAAATTAGCAGTAGAAAGTTCATGCATTACAGACATCCTTTCCCTCCCTATATCCTTCGTAATAAAATTAGCTACATGCAAAGAAACACTAATTACTTGAAAATAGTATTGGGGAGCCCCAGCACAATCAGTACACCTTAAAGCAGTGATCAGGAAAGGAATTTCACTTGATCTTACAGAACAGCAATAGTATAGTGTTTATAGTTTGCATATTTAAATTACTTGGGAAGGAATTCTTACTCTGCATGACTTGTGAAGGGAACCCAATGATTAGTATAAATTATTCAGTTTGTTGCTGCTGTTTAAAAAAAACCTGCAAGTGCAAAGAGGGTATCAACAGCTTCAACTTTATCAGCAGATGTTCAATAAAAACAATGTTTGGACCCATTGATATTATCACATACTCATTAGTCAGCTCACACTCTGCTCTGCATTTGCAGGATCCTTAAATGGCACAGACTCCAAGTCACATCAGTTGCCAGTTAAATAATTGCACTTGTGAGTACAATAATAAGAGAGCCACAGTATTTTCTGCATCTCAAAGACTGTTCATCTGATGTAATGTGCTATTGTAGGCAAAGTGACTCTGATAGAAAGGAATTTCCAAGGTAACATGCCAAAATTGTTTTATCCTCAAGTAAGCCCACTGCTGTACTCTCTCTACACCCACAACTGTGTGGCTACGCACAGCTCAAAAGCCATTTATAAATTTGCTGACGACACAACTACTGTTAGCAGAATTTCAAATGGTGACAAGGAGACTTACAGGAATGAGACAGATCAGCTGGTTGAATGGTATTGTAAAACAACCTTGCACTCAGCATAAGGTCAAGAATTGATTGTGGACTTCCAGAAGAGAAAGTCGAGGGAACACACACCAGTCCTCATTGAGGGATCAGCATTGAAAAGGGTGAGCAGTTTCAGGTTCCTGAGTGTCAACATCACTGAAGATCAATACTGGGCCCAACATGATTGATACAATTACAAAGAAGGCACAACAGCAACTATATCTCATCAGGAGTTTGAGGAGACATGGTATGACACCAAAGACTCAGAAATTTCTATAGATATACCATGGAGAGCATTCTAACTGGTTGCATTACCATCTGGTATGGAAGAGCGACTGCACTGGATCAGAGAAAGCTGTAGGAAGCTGTGAACTCAGTCAGCTCCATCATAGGCACGAGCCTCCCCAGCAACAGGTGATGCCTCAAAAAGGCAGCACCCATTATTAAGGACCCACATTACCCAATTCATGATCACTTCTCATTGCTACCATCAAGGAAGCGGTTCAGGAGCCTGAAGATACATACTCAATGCACTACCAACAGCTTCTTTCCTTCCACCATCAGATATCTGAATGGATAATTAACTCGTGTACAAAATCTCAATATTTTATTTTGCTCTATTTTTGCACTACTTGTTTAATTTTTAAAAGATATATTTCCTATTGTAATTTATATAGAAACATAGAAAATAGGTACAGGAGTAGGCCATTCGGCCCTTCGAGCCTGCACCGCCATTCAGTATGATCATGGCTGATCATCCAACTCAGAACCCTGTACCTGCTTTCTCTCCATACCCCCTGATTCCTTTAGCCACAAGAGCCATATCTAACTTCCTCTTAAATATAGCCAATGAACCGGCCTCAACTGTTTCCTGTGGCAGAGAATTCCACAGATTCACCACTCTCTGTGTGAAGAAGTTTTTCCTCATCTCGGTCCTAAAAGGCTTCCCCTTTATCCTTAAACTGTGACCCCTCGTTCTGGACTTCCCCAACATCAGAAACAATCTTCCTGCATCTAGCCTGTCTAATCCCTTTAGAATTCTATACGTTTCAATAAGATCCCCCCTCAGTCTTCTAAATTCCAGTGAGTATAAGCCTAGTCGATCCAGTCTTTCTTCATATGAAAGTCCTGCCATCCCAGGATTCAATCTGGTGAACCTTCTCTGTACTCCCTAATGTATTATGTATTATTATGTACTGCAAAACAACAAATTTCACAACATATGTCACTGATATTAAACCTGATTCTGATTACCTTATGATACATGGTTTTATTGAAGTCACTATTTGTATCAGATCCTAACAAGCTGCATCACTGCTTAGAACAGAAACTGCATTGCGGCGGACAGGAAAGCTCTACAATGGGTTAGTCAAAATTATCCAAAGCACCACTGGCACCAGCCTACCCACCATCAAGGGCATATATACAGAAAGATGCTGGAAAAGGGCCAGTAACATCATAAAGGATTCCAGACACTGTTGTCCCACTCCCATAGGGAGGAGGCTACGTAGCATCCACGGCAGGACCACCAGACTCAAAACAGTTACTTTCCCCAAGCAGTAAGGATGACAAACACCTGCACCCACTAGCTCCACCACTAATTTATTATTTCCTGTCAGTCACCTTATGTACAGCCTAGTGACATTTTATGGGCATACTATCCAACAATGTATACAAGCTATTTTATATATTTATATTTATTCTGTGTGTGTTTTTAGTATTATTGTGTTCTTTCTCTTTTGTGTTTAATTTTGTTTTCCCTGCACTTGTGCACGGGAAATGACATTCAACAATCTTGAATCTTGAACCAAGATTTTACATGCCATTTTTTGGATTTACCTATGTGTCAGTGATCACTGCACTTCAAAATTACTCAGTCAATCTGCACAGTTTCCAAATGCTACTGAAACATATAACATCATATGAGTATGGTAGTGTCTGCAATTTCCAAAATAATTTCCTCATATCCAATAAAATCAAGATTGAAGGTAGATTAATGCATTTCCTGAAGGTGACCAGGATAACTATGTAAAGAATTAATGATTGCAATTTCCAATTATCGTGGAATGGAGGAACTGTCTATCAGGGAGAACAAGGGAACTGTCCAGTCAGTGAGAACAGGGGAAACTGTTCAGGGAATGGACTAAATGTGCCATAATTTTATTTCCTAAAGTGGCTTCAGGTTTTTTTTTACCCTCCTTTGTCAGAGGTTAGTAGTTGATGTAAAGAGGGTAGAGAAGGTTGAAAGGTGGGGAATATGACACTTTGCCTGCAAGGCATACACATAATCGACCATGTGAGAATCTTTCTTTTATATTCATAGCACAAAGAAACTGAACAGCCAACAGAGATATTAGTGACATTTTATTATTGCTACAGAAACAATGAGCTGAAAAGATTGTCTTGCATCTGATTTCCATGTGATTCATTCGTCTGACATCCTTAATAAGGGCTTCCTACTCAGCAACAAAACCAGGATTGGGGCTGGCTAGGGAGCAGGATGCTCTTCCTGTTTTGTTTGATAAGAAGAAGAAGATTGCTCAGAAGAAGATTCATGACTTTTAGAAGAGTCCATATTCTTAAAAAAAAGAAAACAACATCACAAGAAAACCACAAACTAATGTAGTTATTAATTTAAGAGTGAATGATGAAGATAATTTTCTTCAGGTTTCATGAAAGCTTTGTGCCAGTTGCCTCATGATAAACTGTTGTATTATTTTGAGATGGTGAAGACATGTGTCATGTTGCTTTTTGGACTGTGAGGTTGCTCATTATTTCAATTCAGGACTGACTGTTAATCATTAGTTTCGGGCTTCTTGAGGCAAAATTGGGAGAAGGCAGATACATATAAACTATCCGTTTAACACTGCCACATCCATTACTTATTCGCAATTTCAAACAATAGTAATTCTTAGTGAATACCTCAGCTTTTGTGCGTATCAAAATCAACAGCTGTGTAAATTGAAACATTTTACACCGGAAATACACACATCAATCCTCATAGACAGGTATCTGGTGAAAAAGGTAAGCTTCAAGTTCCATCTCACAGGATCAATCTTGGGCCCAACACATTGATGCAATCATGAAGAGGACAGGCCAGTTACTCTACCTTAACAGGAGTTGAAAAGATTTGGTATGTCATCAAAGATTCTTGTAAATTTCTATAGATTTATGGCAGAGAGCATTCTGACTGGTTGTATCACAGGCTGGTACGGAGGATCCAATGCACAGGATTGCAAGAGGCTGCAGAACGTTGTAGGCTCAGCCAGTTCCATCACGGATACTACTCTCCTCACATTGAGGACATTTTCAAGAGGTGGAACTTCAGAATGCAGCATCTATCATTTAGGGTCCTCACCATCTGGGACATGCCCTCAAGTTGTTACTACCTTCAGGGAGGAGGTACTGGAGCCTCAAGAGCAATACTAAATGATTCAGGAGGCAGTTAGCTTCTTTCCCTCTGCTATCAGATTACTGAAAGGTCCATGAACCCATGTATATTACGTTATTATTCCACTTCTTGCACTATTATTTAATTATGTAATTTATAAATTTTTATGTCTTTTCACTGTACTGTGGTTACAAAGCACAAATTTCATGTCATACATAAGTAATGGTAAATCTAATTCTGATTCTGAAGTAGTATTGGAATCGGAATTTACCTAGTACCTGGGTTAAAGGACAATGGCCAATACCCTGCTCGATCCATCCATTACTAATGCTATTTCTCGTGTTGCACTTGGATTTGGTTATACTGTGGGTGCAAGACATCTAATAGACTGGCGCCCTGGGTCACCTCATGAACTGGTTGGACTCTGACCAGTTACTAGGCCTCAGACAGCTGATCCTGAGGGTATCTTTCCCTAGTCAAAGCCTATGGCCCTTCAACAACTCTCAATTAGCCAGTGCCTTTTAATAATCTTTAAATGTTTCTGATCAGAAGTATGTAGAAACCTATTGTAATAAAATTAAATACAAGGTATAGAAATTAAAATAATGCTTAAATCTTGTCTAATTTTAAAACAATTAGAAATATACAGTCAACAGTGCACTACATACACCAGACAACCCTTGTGCATCTGGCCCTTCACTTCTCCTGGACTCATGCCAAGTTTAGTGATGGACAGGAAAATCAGATCCAACTTCTGGCCTATTTCTTCTAACTTTGGTATTGGAGTGTATGCAAACAGAATTCAGGAATGAACTCAAATGAGCACTGCAGCTGTTTGAAAAATTGGTAAGATTCAGCCCATTAAGTACATCATCAGAACACGTTTCGTAATGAGGAACTGTTGAACACAATGTGTACTGTTAATTACAGAGATTGTGGATGAAAATGCAAACAAATTTTCTAAAGGAACTGGTTATAAAGTTAAAAACTTCACACAAACTTGAAGAAGACAGAGGCCCATCTAAATAAATCCAGTGGAGCAACACTAGTTTTCCATCAGGAAGAATTCTGCTGTGCAATTGCCTCTCAAAGCAAACAATGTATTTTGAGAGTTACTCCAGTGAGGTATCAATAGCACTAAGTCCATTCAACAACTCTAAATTTAACCATGGTAAAAAAAAAGTGTCACTGAGCTTTTGCTGGAATGGCTGTCACTTTGATTTAAAGTGTTCAGAATACAACGCAGCTGTGTTTACAGTAAAACTGCTACCTTCAGAAATGGAAGTTAAATCTTTCAGGTTGCTCATCAAGCAAATCTTGAGAAGGTGTAGATCTAGATGTCTCAGCAAATTACAGAACATGCATTCAGTTAAAATTAAGTGTTTGTGTTTCAATTGAAAATCATTGTCTTTTAGCACTGATTCAAATGAAGAGTTGTATCAGTGCTTCAAGTAATGAAGTGTCTATTTGTATATCTTTGAAATTATTTCAGTAATTCAAATGTGTGAATTACTGATGGCTGAGCAAAACCACAAAAGACTGAGAAACTGTGTTTTTTAAAATTAAGTATCTTCTCTTATTCTGTACATGCCATCCCTCACCAAGAAAAAAGGCAAGGCATTTGCTCCCAAGATTTTGTATCAATCTCCAAAACGGGCCAAGAATATCTTTCGTATAGACTTTCCCATACTTCCCATGGCCTTTGGAGTAGTACTGATGTGAAACATTCCCTCTGGAGAATTTCAGGCATGGAGCAATGTCAACACACTCCACGACTCCATTATAATGCTCAGCATGCTGTACTTCTTAAATTAACCACATACTCATTTTGAGTAATCCTATTGAAAAGCTTCAGAATCGATCCTGATTCACAACTACAGTGATTCAAATCCTCCTTTGAGCATATTCCAATTCAATGGGGCAGCTTCTGGTGGAAGTTAGTTGAAGTTTATTTGATAACTAAATTTCACAGCCTGTGCCTACCGTTTGAACTTGAAGGTCAGCAACACCATACTGCTAAACTCTCATAAAGCTGTAGGTGAAGTTTGTTTTCAGATCACTTTGTAATAAGAATTGTTACAGATATTAATGAACATCAGAAGCATTTGTTTATTATTGATCTGAATTCGTGTACTAACCTATTTGGTTCTCACAATTGCAAAAAGCACATCAGTTTATCAAAGAATACAAACCTTCAGCACTACATGTAGAGAAGGCGACCATGTAAAAACAAATTGACTTTTAAAGATAACTTCATTACCTAGGAACATTTAAGATTGCAGACTTGCATCGCCAAGCGGTAGGAGGGAGAATGACTTTCTTATGAACATTTAAATTCATTGCATTGCATACCAACTGTAACACTGAGGTGAGGTGCTGGAAATTCCTTGCTGGATAGTCATTATTCACCTGAGTTAAGTATCAGGCAGTTTAGGATTGCCACACATTGTGGCTGAGCTCAGATGGCAATTTCCCATCTGTTCTCCAGTGTTAGATTCCACATGGAGTTCAGCAGTGGAGAACAAACAGCTGCAGTACCCCAGTTATTATCTTGTGGAATCTGTCTGCTGAACTTGTGCCTGATCAGAGCAAATGGACAAAGAGTGAACATATTTTTTTGAATGAAGAGTAATAGTTCTGAGGAAGAAAGGTGAGTATAATAGTAATTATTTCTTTTTAAATTAACTGATGTTGCTTTAATATTTAAGTATCTCTGCTTTAGAGTGAAGTAAGTTTTATAATGTGTTAATTGCTTATTTGATTTTTATTAGTGACAGCACTGACAGCCATCAAAATTTGACGGTCTGTATGGTTTAAACAATTACCAAAGCCCATACCCATGTAAATACATTAAATTATATGAGATCCAAGCTCCATGCACCGCCTTTTGGATGGCACAGGATGGCAACAATATTCTCACACTCCATTTGGTGAAAGGCAATCTAACTGCCTTTTAGTTTATTATAATAATCACAAGATGTCTGCAACTAAGTTCACATTTAAGAATGCACAAATACTTGTCAAATCTGTTCTTTGTAACATGACAGGGAAACCTTTGTTGATAACATAGGTACACTGTTAAATCAATGATTCATGAAGTACTAAATAACATTAAATAGAGCATTTCAAAATGATAGCGTATTGTCAATACATCCTCAAAACATTTCTTTTTCAGTTAGAATTTGATGATCTTTTTCTGTTGGAGCCTGCAACAAGCTTCTGTCAGGCCTCCTAATTTTCCTCCATAGCCTCGAAACTCACACCGTCATAAGTTCCCTACCCAGCAAACAAATCAACTGGTGCCAGCATGGAAATGCCAATCAGCCACTGTGGGTCCAATTATTTTTTGAAGTTAAATTACAGCACTTCTGATATTTAAAGGCCATCTTGGTTTTTATTAGAGGAAGGTCAACTTTGAATTAGCCGATCCCCTGAAGATGTTGTCTGTAATAGTCACAGCAGCTGTACTTTACTGCTCCTAAATTATCCAACGTAACAATGTCATTCTCAAACAAGGTAAGCTCATTTCCAAAGGTTAATTTAATTAAGGAAGACCTTTAATTTCCATATTCATGGAAATCAAAGTTTATAATGCTAGGACCTTGGGATTTAAAGTTACGCAAACTTCCAAAGCTAAAAGCAGTTTATTCTTCAATGATCTTGTCCACATTATTCAGAAAAGGTCTGGAAAATAAAACACCTTTGAACCTAGCTGGATCTACGTGGCACTGCTCAAACAAAGTTTCTTGAAACTTTTCTTTTCCCATCAGCTTGTCTCCAATGGTTGAAACTAGAGGTGTCATCATTTGTATGTCAGAGCGAATTCCATAGCATTTGTATATGATGTCAGGGGGAAGTCTATAGGATTTGTATAAGATGTCAGAGCGGACCTTTGTCCAGTGCAGAAATAAACCAATGCTTCAGGATGCTTATCATTTTAACTTTATGCTCCATTACTATTCTGCTTCTGTTTTCTACATTGGTTTAGTGAATCACAAAGAAGAGCTCCAACTAAGTATCAATGGAGGAATTTGAAGTCTTCTGGACTCAAGATTTGGTTCAACAAATTCAGACCATAACCACTGATGCTAGCTTTTCAGTCATCAGTAGGTTGAGAAGTGACCTGGCAGCAGTATACAACATTACGTGGGGTATAGATAGGCTATATAGTTGCAAATATTTTCCATAGGAAAGGGTCAGATACTAAAAAGTGGTGGTTCAGGATAAGGAGATGGAGTTTTAGAGGAGATTTCAGAAGATTTTAAAAAAATTAAAATAACATTTGGAATCTAGAACACACTGTTTGAGTGGATGGTGACAGCTGGAAATCTCACAATATATTAGCATCTGGCTGAACACTTAAATGGCACAATATATTAAGGCCAAGGTACTAATGCCAATAAAAGGGATTAATATAAATGAATATTTGATGATCAGCAGGGACTTGGTGAGCTGGAGTGCCTATTTCTGTGCTGTATGACCCCATGATTCCACAAGACGCTGGGTATGGTTTGGCTGTCAACACTTAGAGCCCACATAAACCCATCTTTTATTTCTTTTCTTGTCCTGTTCATGTGACATCATCCATTTAGTCATTCCTCCTTTCACTGTATCCCTTTGTACATTCTACCCTGCTGTCTTGCCTCATCTCTATATATTCTTTAAAGATAGTTGCATGTCCTACGCTTTCTAGTTTTGACCTAAGCTTATTGGTCTGAAACCTTAATTCTATCTACATTCTAAATGGTTTATGAAACTACATCTGTCACTCCTTTTAGAACCATAGAACACTACAGCACAGTACAGGCCCTTCAGCCCTCCATGCTGTGCTGACCCATATAATCCTTAAAAAAAATACTAAACTTTTATGCCTTCTTTTTCTTTCAGACGTGGCCCTGCTACTGTTAGAGCCTGTTGTCGACATTTTGGTGCTGTGTTTTGGACTGTGTTTTGAGTGTTCTGGTTGCTTTGCTGTTTCTAAGGGTTTTTCAAGTGAAGCGTGTGACCACGAGGTCAAGAAGTCTGAAGACAGGGCACAAGCACACAGTTGACTCAATTTCTTGTCAATCTCACTGATTAAAGCACCAAGGAAGATTTAAATCATCAGGGTACAAGCAGAAGGCAAGCAAGTGTTCAGCGCTGTCTACCAGCCTCTTACTCGCTACTGCTAGTCTCTCCCTCTGGCTTGTCGCTCCTGAAGGAAGGTCCATGCATTTGAGTGGTCTCGCTTTCCCTTGATGCTGTCAGAGGATAGTGTTGGAGCCTTGGCTCTTGGACAAAGTTATGTCAACACAATTTGTGGATTGGACTCTGTAGCTCTTGTTATGACATGTTTCTGGTTCCTGGTCGTTCCTTCTTTTGTTTCTATTTTGGACTATTTTGGGGTGGCCTGCAAATGATGAACACTGAGCTGAACTGAATATGCTTGTACTCTTTAACTTTTATGTTTTATATTCCCTGTTTTTCATTTTTTTGTTGTTGTTATGTGCGTAATTTGTTCTTTTTAACACAAGGGGTGGTGATAATGCATATTCTTTGAATAGATTCAATGGCTTTCTTTGTTTTGTGGCTGTCTGTGGGGAAGACAAACCTCAGGGTAGTATGCTGCACACATACTTTAATAATAGACATACTGTGAATCTGGAATCTTTCTACAGGTATCATCTCACCTGATTAAAATATGCTTGTTTATCAGTGAAATACAGTACATTTACTGGTGTTCTATATTTTGTCTATACCACCTTGAGTTAATTTTTCTGTTTCTTCTTCCCCAAAGCCTTGTAAATCTGTTATGTTTCCCTCCCCTTCCATTTCCCCACAAGGTATTCTAAAACTAGCATAAATATAATTTTATTGCTAAGTTTCTCTTCTTACAAATGAACATACTTATATAAAAATGGTAGATTTTGAATGTTTAATGAGAGAGATTTATTTTATTAAACCCATTATTGGTCTTTTGATGGCAACTTATTTCCTCACATAACTTATAAGTGTACAAAATAATCTCCTCTGGAAATCCAAAACCAAGTCAGCAAAGTTCATTGGTGACAGAAAGCCTTAACAGAGAGTCTTGAACCACATCAAATTTTCCAAGTATATAATTGCTTCTCTTTTGTGACAGAGCAATGATAGAAGTTTGCAGCTGATGAGCAATAATGATTGGATCCCGAGGAAGTAATAGAGATGATAGTGATATCAAGTAACATATAGGTTTTCTTCTTGCAGAGACACAGTTCATTAAAAATCTAACATTCATATCATTGCTGGATAATACACTATGGCAATGTCCACACTGAGTCTTCAAATTACATTGGTTAAGATATTGCCCGTGCAGTCAAAACTGTTCCAGTTTTACAGTCAATGACTAAAACTCATTCTTAAATGATCTTTGATTTTGTAGCTAAGTAGCAAAACATGCAGTAATTCAGATGAAGTCATTAGTTTTTCTATAATACAGCCTAAAGCATCAACAATGCAAAACACACAAATGCAATGAGACATTTAAAGAGTCAATTTACCTTATGAATTCCTAATAGAGATAGCTGACACTGCTTCTCAAAATCCAATCCTAAGTCCCCGTCATGAGAGATGGGAATGGGTAAGGCTGGACTACGGGGCTCTGGTGAAGATGTACAGGCCAATCTCCTGTACAGCAGATGCAGTGGATTGCAGAAGATTGATGAACTCCAAACATACCATCAAGTTCAGAGGACGATGAAGGCCGCAGGTCATCAATGGCCTATGCTCCACTGGGAGCTAAGGACCCAAGTAAATATAGCTGACACTAATGTGTGAGACCAGATCTGGGCTCATAAGTGGCAGGTTAGGTGTATTCTACACAAGTTACAGCTGATGACCAGCTCATTTAATAGACACAGACTCATTGGGCTAGAGGGCCTATTATCATGTTGTACATTTAAATAAATAATAAAAAAACTAATTAGCTTATTTCCTCCTTTCTTTCTGTTGATATAGATTTTTTTAAAAAATCGCTTTCATAATCTGTGCATTTTCAATTATTTCCCCAAAATTCACCAATTTTAGACTTTAATTTGTTGACAGAGGTCATCTATTATGTGATATAAATTATTAGAGTCTTTGATTTCCTATCAACTTCTAGATGGCTACTGCTGGACCCAATAGCAAATATAGAATATTATATTTAAGTTATATATACAACATAAAACAAAGTCCCTTAGTGCAAATGCATATGCTTCCAAAATTTTCAGTAAAATTGCTGCTTTGAACAGAATCATCAATGCTGTAGATTGTATATGAGCAAAACCAATTACTTATCTCTCTATTGAGATCAATTAGGATCCTAATGATGATAGTAATAGGGTTAAACAAAAGTATGAAGTGAAGATTATGTGCAGATTGATATCATCTTGTGCATAAATTCAACTACACAGTTCAGTTGTGAATTTTACTCGATCTACTTTGACCCTTTCCAAAATTATGCCAACCCTCAACACCACTCTTAAAACACTCTTCAAGAAATGTCTCTTCACTAGCTAGACTTGTTATTTACTAACTTAAGATGTTATCTTGTATGCAATTAAATAATTCCAGACTCCTCTGCAGTTTCTACTATTTCTGTTCCTGTTAATGTTAAGCAAATTGAATACATCCACTATAACTGGTCTCTTGCTTCTGAGCTTCTCAGAAACGTCCCCATATATATTTGTTGACAGTAGACTAATAGATGAAATTAGCACTAACAAAAAAATAAATCCTAACCCATTGCCAGATGATGATGATGACCAAGAAACTGTCCACTGGCGGAATTGAAAAAACAGAGCCCACTTCTGCTCCTCATACTTGCTTGACATTTTCACTTCAGCTGGAATTTTTAGTTGGTCTTAATTCCTTGATTTTATTGACATTACATGGACCTGTAATTTGATGGAATTGACCTGTTCCAGGGAAACCCATTTGCTAATTTTGCATGACCTATGACTGGAAGGAATTTACACAAATTCACATGACCATTGGAAGGCACTTCTAACTCCTGACTGAAAACCCTTTATTTGGGAATAACTGAGTAACATTACCAACCATTTTTAAACTACATTTTGGTTAGTTGTGCTCAGCGCCTATTTGCATCCTTTGCTGACACGTAATTTTTCATCTTCAGGTAAAATATTGTCATTATACTCTTGCAATTTCATCAGCTTTTTTTTTATTGACTTCCAACCATGTCCTACCATGCTTTTCTCCTTTATGAACCTGTTCTAAACCATCTCAGCTGTGGTACCAAATCCTGCAAAGCTACTTGTTCCAGTGCTGCTGGGATACCATCTATACAGTTCACATATTCCCCACATTTTCCTAGAATTAGTCACAAAGTCTTAGTAAACAAAAGCCCTTTCTGTTTCTCTGTTCTGTGAATAATCCTCCTGCTCTAGCACAGGTCATCATCCAGAGCTTAATGACTACCAACACAACAGATTACATGATAATTTACCCGAACAATTTTTCTGTGACCTTGCTGTTTAAAGGTTAGCTGTAAAGCAAATAAGACACCGAGAATGTAAAAAGAAATATGCTACATCATTGTATGCAGCAACTTCATTATTGTGGAATTTGTTAACTTGAAAAAGTAATTTAATCTTGAAATCAAATAAAAGGTTTCTGCATTCTTTATTACTTTGGACTAAGCCTTGGGTGTGATTGACATTAATCTAAAAATTATATGGAAATATTTGTCAACCTTATATTTTTTAATCATAGATAAATATCAAGTATGAACGTTTTACTGATTGCCCTGTTATCCACATTTGTGATAGCATATCCACACAATCCAATTTGTTTGAAGCTTTTCTCCCCCTCTCAGTTAGCTTTTCTTTATGAAAGCAATCCAAGAGGTAATCTCTAAGTATGAATATTTACATCTGGGATGCTGTATTCTAAATACTGTCAAGCAAGACTGCACTGCCAAAAGGCTAATTATTGAAAATAATATCTGTAGCCGGACTCGGAAGATATAACAAATACATAGCTGAATGCAATCCTTTCAAAAGGAAGGAGAGCACTCTGAACAGATGCTATTACAACTTTTGTAAACATTATACAAAGTAAGGACACTTCTCAGTACATCTGTGAGAAATGCTGGGCCCAATCTGCTTGTTTGTATTGTATGTGAGAAAGAAACATTGATTTATATTCTTTTATTTCAACATCAAGGCACAATTTAAAAGAGGAAAACAGCTGGCAATTGGAAGTAGGACAACAAAAAGAGACAAACAAACCCATGCTGTGGCTTATTTAGTGATTCCATTTTACTTCTTGCTTCTGATTTTCTCAAAAACTTCCTGATATGCATTTGCTGGCTGCAGACTACGTGGTGAGATCAGAGCAAACAACTTCATGTTATGTCAGTAACAAAATACCTTCAGAAAAACCATTTATTGGGTTGGTAAAGTCATCTGCAATTGCCCTATTCCTTTCATACTAAGTAATGTTTCATATTTGAATTTAATCAGTTGTCATCTCTAAATATTTCACTGCTGATGGCTGCAAAGGCATTAAAATATACCATACAGATTTCTTTAAAAAAACCTTTTCTTCTCATAGTTCCTTATTGCTCATACTTCTGCCCAAAATGGTTCCCAATCTGCTTGAAACATGTAAGTGCAATAGGTTAATTCTAAATAAAGATAGAAGGAATTTTCTTCTGGAATTGTTGTAAAAGATTTTACTCATGGGACCAGCTTGAAAAGGCAGATAGAAAGAATCTTCTGGATGTAAGATTTTCAATTGAAATTCATTAAGTTTATTTTTAATAACTAGCATGAACAAATAAACTTCAGCATTCATTTCTAACCTCTTCTTGCATAATACAGTTAGATTTGTTTTTAATGATGCAAAATATTTTACAGAAAAAAATATGTACACTTTAAACACCCAATCTTGAAATTGTTTTACATTTCAAAATCCAAGATAAACCAGCAATTCCAGAACTGGTTTTGTTTAAGGCTGCTGCCGCATGTGAACGGAGGACATTGCAGATTTAGCAGAGGATCGATTTTTAAGCATAGGCAAGGAATGTAATTTGTTTTCTACAAGACCTATGCAGAAAGTATCAAGTTACAATTAATAAATCTAGTTTTTGACTGAATTCTTTCATGTCACACACAAGAGCGTTGCGCCAATAATTTGTAGCTATTTAGATGTTGTGTTAGCAGGTATACTGAGCCTGAATTCCAGTAGTATCGTTGGCCAACTAAAATATCCTATTTAACTTTATTTGAACAATACTACCCACACATTAGAAATGTAAATAGAGTTATTGCCTTGGTTTTCCTTAAGTGGAATATGCACAAAAATGGTTTAACGCTAAATGGTTTTTAACATTTTGTGAAATGTCAAATATCTTGCATACAATTTTGAATGTAACATTCATTGCCAAGAGACTTTGAGTAATATCTTGATATTATTAGTACATTTTAGACTCCAAGGACTCATACTCATATTTTGTGGACTAATAACTGATATAAAGCTCCATCAAAAAGAAAAGGATTGTTTATCTGGAGAATAGCCTTACATTCATTTGCCCTTCAGATGATTGATATTATAAAATTGATCAATAAGTTTTGACTGAGAATATCAATTCTGGTGATACTTGATCATAAAATATTTGTTACATTTGTCTAATTACAATATTATAATATTTAATGTAATGAGTAGTAGCTAGTTCAGAACTGTAATACTGAGAAACTTAGCAGCCACTTTGGAGATAACAATTGGGTTATAAAGAAGAAAATAGTTATTTAGTTAGAAGGATCATTCTTCCTTCTATAGTAAGTGAAATAGGATCTTTTAAAGCGACCCAGAGATCAAATAGAAACATCTTTCCACAGTTCATCCAGAAGCTAGCACATCTGGCAATAAAGTATTTCCAAACTAAGGCACTTTAACATTAGTCACAATTGCACTTAACTCCAAATTTAGCATAGTCTCAAGTCACTTTGCTGAACTTTTATCAAATTCATTTTGGCACTGATTTACATAAAATTATTTACTCTTGTTTGGTAAAAAGAGGTAGGCTCTGAGGAGTGTTTGAAGAGGCAGGGAGCTTTCGGGAAATATTCCATAACATGATTCCTGGAGTACTGCACTCAGTTCTGGTCGCCTCACTACAGGAAGGATGTGGAAACTAAATAAAGGGTGCAGAGGAGATTTACAAGGATGTTGCCTGCATTGGGGAGCATGCCATATGAGAACAGGTTGTGTGAACTCAGCTTTTTCTCCTTGGAGGATGAGAGGTGACCTGATAGAGGTTTATAAGATGATGAGAGGCATTAATCGTGTGGATAGTCAAGAGGCTTTTCCCCAGGTCTAAAATGGCTAATACAAGAGGGCACAGTTTTAAGGTGTTTGGAAGTAGGTACAGAGGAGATGTCAGGGGTAAGTTTTTTTTACACAGAGGGTGGTGAGTGTGTGGAATGGGCTGCCAGCAATGGTGGTGGAGGCAGATATGAAAGGGTCTTTTAAGAGCCTCCTGGAAAGGTACATGGAGCTTAGAAAAATAGAGGGCTATAGGTAACCCTAGGTAATTTCTAAAGCACATGTTTGGCACAGCATTGTGGGCCGAAGGGGCTGTATTGTGCTGTAAGTTTTCTATGTTTCTATGATTTCTTGGTAGCTTCCCGTGGTCCAGAAATTAAAAGAGCATTGATAACATATGATTGTAAAGCTGGAGAATTTGTTTCCTGCTCCAGGTAATTTGTCTTTGCTAATTTGACCACATTCACTCAAAACACTGGCTATCCAAATTCTGGACATCATTTTTGCAAACGGTTTCCACTCCTCAATGATCCTCCTTTTATATTTAGAATTATCAGGTCTTTAGGAAACAGAGGTTCAGGCCCTCAACCCTTGTTAATAACCATTACATTTTCTCCAAAATTAGTGATCTTCAAATTAAGTTTTTTATTGATGTACATGTGTCACCATATGCAACCCTGAGATTCATTTTCTTGTGGGCATACTCAATAAGTCAAATAACCATAATAGAATCAACGAAGGACAACAGGGTGGATGAACAGTGTACAAAAGACAACAACCTGTGCAAATCCAACAAAGAGAAATAATAATAATAATCATAAATAGATAAGCAATAAATATCATGGATATGAAATGAAGAGTCCTCAAAAGTGAGTCCATAGATTGTGGGAATAGTTTAGTGATGGAGCAACTGATGTTACCCCCTCCGGTTCAACAGCCTGATAGTTGAGGGGTAATAACTGTTCCTGGACCTGGTGGTGTGAGTCCTGAGGATCTTGTACCTTCTTCATGATGGCAGCAGCATGAAGAAAGCATGACTTGGGTGATGGGGGTTACTGATGATGGATGCTGCTTTCTTGTTACAATGCACTGTGCAGATGTGCCAAACTGTGGGGAGGGCTTTACCCATTATGGACTGGGCCATATCCACTACTCTTTGTAGGATTTTCCATTCAAGGGCATTGGTTTTTCAATACCAGGCTGTGATGCAGCCAGTAAATATACTCTCCACCACATGTCTATGGAAGTTAGTCAAAGTTATAGATGTCATGCTGAATCTTCTTAAACCCCTAAGTAATTAGAGGCACTGCCATGAATTCTTCATAATTGCACTTATGTGCAGGGCTCAGGGCTGATCCTGTGAAATGATTACAGCAAGGAATTTAAAGTTGCTGACTCTCTCCATCTCTGATCTCCCTAAGCCCTATTGTCACTAATGTCAAACCACAGTTGTTAAGCATCCCTCACTGAATCACATTTAGTCTGGAATTGCCACCGCCCGTGAGATGGCTTTCTGGACCTCTTGTAACTTCCTTAGTTAACAGACTTGATTTCCTCTGATCTTGCCCTCAGCAGGTTTTGAATTTGACTTCCAGATTTACGCTTATTTTTCTTGTGATTTGATGTTTAAGTCTTTCAGAACAAGATGACCTTTTGTCAAGACATGAGGCTGCAAATTTTACAATGTGTTTAAGTTTGGAGGTGGCTGAGAAATGCCCTGTTACACTCCTGATCTCAGAGTTTGGGAGGCACACACCCGTGGGTTAAATTAAAAAGATGAATTCAAAGTCACTTTTAATGAGTTTTTATTTACCCAACTATTTTTCAGGCTGTGCACGTCATTGACAAGGCCAGCACTCATCCTAACTACATTGATAAGTTTATGGTGGACTAGATTTCTGATCCACTGCAGCCCTGCAGGAAAAGTACTTTGGGAAGGGTTATCGATGGTTTAGATCCAGCAATAATCACCTGTACATCCATGTCAGACAGCTCTAAAACCTGTAGATGGCTGTATTCCCAAATGATTCCACCTTTTTGACTCAATGGCATGAGTCATGGGTTTGGAAGGTGCTCCGAGTTGCCCAGTCAAGAAACTATCATGCATTTTTTAGATGGTCCACACTGTAGCCACAACTGCTGACAGTGAACGGTTAGGTTGATGGAACAGGTGCCAATCAAGCAGGCTTCAACATTCTAGATGTCGCCAAGCTTCCTAGTGTTGCTCACTCAACAGATTTAAATTATTTCATTACACTTCCTACTTACGCCTTTTAGATGAAGGAACATCATTGTCGTGACACTAGTAGGATAATCAGACTCGTAGTGTTGCAGTCTTGGCATATATTTGGTTGGCCCAGTTGAGTTTCTGATCAATAGTCACCTCCCAGGATGTTGACGGGGAATTTGCCAATGGCAAGAATAGGTGGTCAATTCCACCTCATTGAGATGGTCATCGCCTACAAGATGCACAGATTGCATGCTACTTGCCACCTGCATGTTTGAATCTTACACAAAGCTAAAGTGACTCCTTAAATATCTTATTGCATTTTCACCTCTGTGAACAATTAACCTGAAAACCCATGCATCTTTGGAATGCAGGTCAAGGGGAGAATGTACAAACTCCTTACAGACAGCAATGGAATTGAACCCACGATGCTGGCACTGTAATAGCATTATGCTAATCATTACACTACCATGCCACATTTAACATAATACCCAAGTCAGAAGTGTGATTCCAACTCACACCTCTAATGGAGACCTCAACCTTAATGCTACTTCTCAACCTTCCTGACAACTATGACAATTTAGTTGAAGCTCAAATTCCTTTCATGGCTCGGTAATCTTAATAAAAATGGCAAATCAATGGGAGGCGAGGAATGGGCACATACAATCTTATTCTGCTCATTGTCTCTAGACCCAAACTTTTTTAATGCCATGGATCAATACTATTAAAACAAAGTGTCTGTGGACCACAGGTTGGGAACCCTTGCTCCAGACAATTCAAAGGGGTTTTCCAACTTGTCAAATGCACATTGTCTACCACATCATTCAATATATACAAGGTATGTACCAGACCAGGCTTGGGACTGATCTTTCATGATAACATTCACTAATTAGTGCTTTAAGCCACCTTTTGTCTAGCAGAAATTAGCTGTTAGTAATCAGTAAGGTTTTACAACTTGCAATAAAAATAATACACATTGTTCATGACTAATTATTTATTGAAATATTTCTTGCAAGCTTTCTACAAATTTATATTCACCAGACAGTAAATGTTTTTACAGACTAGAACAAAATACATTCCAATGTGCCATGTCTGTAAATTGTTTCTTTGGAACAATGGGTGTAATTAAAGATATAAATAGCTGTTATGACCACAACCTTCAGCTTGTTTTATTAGAGGAGCATTCCAGTAGTTGTAAGAATTTGTGTTAAGTTCCCCAAAATCACAGGTCATGCAAAATTTGGCAATAGTAACTGGGTTCCCCAGGAATGGGCCAAATCCACCAAATCAAAAATTTAACACTACTTATCTCAAGTAATCAAGAATGGCCAACTGTTTCAAGATGAAGTGAAAACGAAATCAATCACTTTGGAAGAAGAGAGGCAATGACTCTTCGGTGGATTCATACAATTTTTTGCTTGCTCTGATCCTACCAAGTAGCCTAAAGCTGGCAGATATTGATAGCAGGTCAAAGATTTCTGAAGTAATGTAGAAACACTTAAGAACCACAGGATATATGGTTTAAAAGTCAATTTATTATTGAAGATTAGAGCAAAATAAATATTTCTTCTGGTTTTTGGATTTTGCACTTAATTTGGAATTTACGGTAAGTTTGGTGGTTGTACCAAAGACTTCTCAGATTTAATAACTATATAAACTAATTAATAAAAGAATACTTGTTAGAATAGTACCATGGATGAGTAACCAGAGAGCTTGAAATTAGAGGTAGGTAAGAAGATAGTTAAAAAAACCGAAGCGTTATTATTTAGCAGTAGTCTATACTAGTGACTGGGGGAAGGTTCAAGAGTAATTTAATTCTAGGAATTAAATTTTTAAAAAGTAGGTTCTGCAGGGAAAGGAGGAGCTTGACACTACTTGAAAGCTCCTTCAGACAGCTGATTGAACTATCATGGCAGGAGACCTAATCCCAAGAGTTAATTCAATGATTCCACCCTATAAATCAGACTAATGATTTTCCTGAACTGAGACCAAGTGTGTAGTTTTGACTAATGAAGCTATTGGAAAATGTAGTGATACATGATATGTTCTAGAAAACTACATTACAACACCGATGATTCTCTGCTCAGACTTGGGTCTCACTACATTTTCCAAGAAATTGACTCTAGTAACAAAAGTCACCAATCCATGAAATAGACATGTAAAATCCAAAGCAGTTTTCAATGAATTTACATGTGACAAAAGCACATTGACACCTTACCAGGTCAATCATTTTTTCATTTCAATTTGAAACTGTCATTCGTTACTTGATGAAACTAGAATTTCAGCCATGACCACCTCAGTGTACACTATATTTAATACTCAACTCTGGATTTGTTTAATTACAATTTCTTATACATAGGTTTTCTGCATCAGAAATTGAATTCACATATCACCTTCAGTTAACTTTGCGTCTTTGTATGCCACAAGTAAGGGACCATTCCATTTAGTTGATAACTTCACTGAGCGAACACCATGCAAAAGACTTCCATTTGATATCAACACCTAAAACTGTCAATAAAGACAATGATATGAAATCAGTTTTGATTATCATGATCCTGATCAGGTGCTGACATTTGAACATGTATTGGCTTTTCCCAACTCACTGGAGATTCTAAACATCGTCATTAAAAGTTGCCAGTAGGTCAGCTGTACTCTCTTTTTCCACCAGTTATTTATTTTACTGAGCAATACAGTGGGGAGTAGGCCTTTCTGGCCATTTGAGACACACCACTCCAGCAACCCCACTACCTGATTAACCCTAATGTAATCATGGGACAATTTACAATTACCAATTAACCTACCCGGTACGTAGTTGGACTGTGGGAGGTCAACGAAAGACTTACAAAGTTAAAAAAGCAAGTGAACTAGCTGACCAGTATTACTTCATATACAACACAGATATTCCCTGCTGCATCTAACAGTTCTGTTGAAAAGAAAACATATGTACAGTTTGTGTAAGGTACTGGTTGGGGTTTGGGGGGAGGGGTTTGATGATGGACTTTGTAAGTAAATTAGAAAATGGATAATCAAGTTAAGGCAAGTAACATCCTTCGAATGCCAAGATGTGAAATCTTCTTCACAGCTGTTCCAATGCTTGATGATCTGTTTGATTACTCTTGGAATCATTTAAAATTCAGCATTCAGGTCTGGATCAAGTGTTTTTTCTTTATTACTGTTACTTTTGAACACAGAATAAATTGCAGCTTCAAGATTTTGACATCAAACAGGGATCACCCCGATGCCTCCAAACACAATCTGGATATATGACCTATCCTGGGTAAATGTTTGCATTCCAGTGGCATTAGATAGCTCATGTCTTATAGCTCATAAACTAAGATGGTGTTGCTTAGTGCATGCAGCCAGATTTATGTTGGCAACAGGCAATGACACAGTAAAAACTAGTCATTCATGTGAACTGCATGCCCTTTGAACTAAACCCTCAACAGCCAATATGCAAGGTTGTGCAAAGCTAACAATAAAACTACTTTTATTAGACCAATACCAACAAGACATTCCTTTGTAATTTAAAAACTTCTTAAGACATGATTTATTTTACAGAAAACAGGGAGAGCAATGATAAGAGTCTGGATTGATCAATGAATATTTGGTCTGCATGCTATGTAGTAAGACAAAGTTAAAATAGCTACAGCTTGTCAGGACAAATATTTGTATTGATGTGATGATAACCACATTGCTTTTTTATAAATAATTCCAGGCCCTCTGAAGATATCCATTAAAAAAAATAACAAAACAATAGAGGAAAATGCTACATCGTGCAAACTCTCATGCAGGGGCCATCTAGTGTTCAGTTACCAATATACAAAGACCAACATAATCAATTCCTTAGAAGGTAACAACAATAATCTCCAAGAATAAACTCAGTTAACAGGAGGAAGTAAAAAAAACATAATTCAGTAGTGTGGTTAAAAGTCCATTTTTGTCCCAAAGCTACAACTGAAGTATGCAAAATACTAGAATCAAACTAAGAACCAGTAAAAATCCAAGTGGTTAACCTGGTGACAAGCTTCCAATAGGTTCAGCAATGGATATGATGGAACACAGGAGCAGACAGAAACATCTCAGTCTGCTTTCAGCAGGAGCAGGAGGCACAACATCATGTGAAGCAGCTCAATCTGCTACACGTTGAAATAAGTAACTATTTAAAGATTTCTGAAGCATAGTAACACCTATTTGTATAACTTCAATTGACAGCTCCTAAATGTGCTCCACTAATTATTGAAGCATCTGTTCTGTGAACTTGTCCAAGACATTTCTCAGAGTACAGACGAATTAAATTACGTAAAAAGTCAATATATTATTTTGGGACAAACCTTATGGATTGCACTCTTACCCATCTCATTGTTGCAGGTCTATCTAGCTGTAACATAATTTATAAGAGTGATAACCATATGATTTTTATAGAGACAACATTCTCCTTTAGAACTAGGGCACCTCCAGCACACAATGGGAAACTACCGGCATGCTGAAAGGAATAAAGTCAAAAAAGATTTTACCAGTCATAGCAAAGCACCCATGTGTTGCTGTGGGTAATCGGCAGAAGCATATTATTCCACATGCAATAACCAGGAGTGTGAATGAACAGGACCAGATCCATTGAACATAGAATAATAGAGAGCAGGAACAGGCCCTGACTGATGAAGGCATGCAAGCATGCAGTTCACTTTCGTTACTACCCTATACAATTGCATTGACTTCTTCAGAGGATCTATGGACTTGTATCTCTAGAAATCTTCAAACTTTATTGCTACTAAGGATTTCCAGCATCTGCAGATTTTCCTGTGTGTTGCTACTAAGGATCCTGCCATTTGCTTATATTTTCCTGCTGTATCTAACTTCACAAAATGCAAATCCACACTTGTCCAGATTAAACTCCATCTGCTACTTCATAGCCCATGTGCAATTAATTTGCATTCAGAGATGAACTGATGCATTTATATTGAGGAAAATACACCTCTTGGGAACATCTGGACAATACAGACATCTAAGTTAGACTCTTATTTATTGACTGCAGCTCTGCCTTCAAATCTAAAACTCCAGGCAAACTAATCTCCAAACTCTTAGAAGTATGACTCAACACCTTCCTCTGCAATTGGATCCCTGACTTTCTGATTAAAAGATCATAATTAGGAAGAACAGACAGCAACAGCTCCACCATGATTATCCTCAACACTGGTGCCCAATAAGGCTGTGTCTTTAGCTCCCTTCTCTACTCCCTACACTCAAAACTACACAGCCAGATTCTACTCTAACTCCATCCACAATATTGCAAATGATACCACCGTAGTGGGCTGTATCTCAACTAATGATGAGTTAGACTACAGGAAAGAGATCGAGAGCCTAGTGACATGGTGTCATGACAACAGCCTTTCCCTCAATGTTAGCAAGAAAAAGAGGTAATCATTGATTTTAGGAAGGGGTGGAGGGTGGAGCACTGGTTCCTTTTTACTCAACGCTCAAGAGGGTTGAGAAACTCAAGTACTTGGAAAGAACATCACTAATTGCCTGTCCTGGTCCAACCACACTGATACCATGGTCAAGAAAGATGCACAGTGCCTCTAGTTCCTTAGGAAACTAAAGAAATTTGTCATGTCCCCTTTGACTCTTACTATATTTTATTGATTCATCATCAAAAGCATCTTGGCCCATTGCATCATGTATCATATGGCTTTGCTCATGACTGCAAAAATCTGCAGGGAGCCATGTGGGCACAGCTGTGCAGATGACAAAAACCAGCCTTCCCTCCATGGATACTTATACACTTTTCGCTCCTTGGTAAAGCAATTAAAGATTCCACTCACACAGGTTAGGGTTTCTCTCCTCTCCCCCATCATGCAGAAGATACAAAAGCCTGAAAGCACATATCATAATGCTCAAGAACAGCTTCTATCCTGCTGTTATAAGACGAATGAATGATTTCTTAGTATGAAAAGATGGATTCTTGACCTCAGTGTGACCTTGCACTTTATTGTCTATCTGCACTGCACTTTCTCTGTAACTGTAACACTATTCTGCCATGTGTTATTGTTTAACCTTTTACTATTTCAATGCACTATTGCAATTATTTGATCAGTATGAAGAGTATACAAGTCAAACTTTTTACTGTTACCTCAGTACATCTGACAATAATAAACCAATTTACTAATTTTTACCAATTTATGTAGACCATATGCAGGTAGATTGGTTCAGTTTAGATTGGCAACATGGTCAGCACAGACATTGTTGCTGAAGGACAACAGTGAGCTGAAGGACCAGCTACTGTGTTGAATTGTTCTATAGCCTGTACTCTTTTCTATCATTTGACAGCGTTCCTCACTGTCCACAACTTGATCAGCTTTCCAAACCTACTGATCAGACCACCTACATATTCATCCAGATCATTTGTATATGTTACACACAATAGAGATCCCAACACTGATCACTGCAGAACCTCACTGGTTATGGACCTCCAGTCAGAGAAACAGCACTCCACCACTATCCTCTGACTTCTATAACTCAACAATTTTGTATCCAATTTACCAGCGCCTTGTGGATCCTATGTGAATTAATTTTCAGGATCAGCCTACCATGAGTAATCTCATTGAAAGCTTTACCAGAGCTCATTTTGATTTAAAAAAATCACTATTATTAATCATCTTTACCACCTCTTCATAAAACTAATGTCATCTAAACATGTGGACTAACCACTCAAAGCTACAACAGTGCATTATATGGAATGGAATACCATTATTCTAGCATGCCTGGCACATTAGTGGTGACAGACTGGTAGAGTTTCTATTGGACATTATTCTTACTGATACTCAAGTGCACTTTAAATACTCTTTTTCAGTTGTTACAACTTAGAATAATGAATGTAATAAATTTTGATGTGTGCAAAATGGGGGCTTCAATGAATCAGAAGCAAGCAGATGCCAGGGACGTGGCACGTTGGAAGAGAACACGAGAACTGTGCCATCGGTGTGTCGGAAAGGAGCATGGAAGTCAGAGCACAGGTGAAATAGAAGTGAGCACAGCATCTGCCACATGCTAATCTATAGGAAAATTCAAATAGTCTGACAACAGATTATCAGAGTTTGACTTTATGTGGTCATGATGAAAAGCATTATGCAGTAAACAGGCAATACCAAAACCAATGGATCAGACTAAAGATCAAAGTTCTGCTGTCCTGTCACATCCGACCATGAACAGTGGTGGGCAATTAAACAGCCAACAGGACAAGTAGTTTTCAAAAGCACCTTCATCCTCAGTGAAAGTGTAGCAAAGATGAGACTGTTGCGTTTACAAATATCTTAAACTAGAAGTGGTAAGAAGATGCTTCCTTTTTACTGCTTTCTGAGTAATTTCACAAAAGTAATAACAAGAAACGTTGACTGCTTCTTTCAATGGATGCTGCCTGACCTGCTGAGTTCATCCAGCCTTTTTGTACGTCTTGATTTGACCACAGCATCTGCAGTGTACTTTGTGTTTAATAACAAGGTAGTATCACAGATACAAGTTATGTTCCAAAACTGGACACAGCTCTGGTCAAACTGTTTGACCACAGCTAAAATTCCATCATCTATTATGCAATGTAGAGCATTGTCCTAACTTGACGAAACTAAACTGAGCTAGCCACGCAAATAACGTGGCTTCAAGGCCAGGGTCAAAAGCAGGATCTTTTTTTTATTGGAATACAGCACAGAATAGGCCCTTCTGGCTCTTTGCACTGCTCAGCAACCTCGAATTTAACCATAACCTACAATACTTGAATTACCACTTCACAAATGCTTTCCACCATTCACAAAACACAAGAGTGGAACAGAAACCTTTCCATATTCTTGGATAAATACTGCTACAATAACATTCAGCACTAGCCGAGATGAAACAGATCACTAGACTAGATCCCAACCACCTTCCTTAACTTTTGCCATTGCTATTGATGCAGAGTTACAGTGGGTGCCACTTATGGAATCTAATACAGCTGTATGTCAAGGCTATTTTGAAGCTAGCGTATCAAAGAACAAGAACCAACAGCCACGTGGGAACACCACTATTCCTAAGCCACCCTCTAAGTTGCATACAATGTGGATATGGAAATATATTACCATTCCTTTATTGCCATTGGGTCAAAATCTCTGAACTCCCTAACCGTCTCTTTTAAAAAATCCTTTATCAACAATGGCTCAAGAAAACCAATTGCACCAATTTCACAGAGGTAATTAGGCTTTGCAAGCGATGTTCACATCCTGTTATTGAATACAAAACAGAATATTGATGGAAATCTAATGTATCACACAAGGAATCGCAGAGTATAGAACTTCAGTTAATTTTCATTTGGAATTCAGTTTAAATCCTTCAACAAGGCTCTGATTTGTATCTTACTTGAAAACACTTAAGAGCATAACATATAGGAAGAATTGACTGAGTAAGATTTAAAATAATGGAAGGGTTGGGTTGGGCTATGCTCATATAATTAAATTATTTGTGTAAAATAGATTAAAGTTAATGATGAGGATGCATAAAGTTCCTAGAACATAGAAGCAGGCTAACTGTCAGGAGCATATATATTTAAACCACAGTAGGTCATCAAATGTGGAAAAAAATATTCTGAGTAATGCAATGAATTTCAAAGTTTGTTGATTTTTTGCATAGAGCTTGATGAAATCAAGGTTTAGCTGATAGCAATGTTACTGATATGTTTCACAGTCACAGTAGTCATCCGCAAAATAGAATTCGAAAACTTAAAACAAAATTTCCCATAATTCTCTTACCACTGAATGTGTCTTCTTTTAATGTTTCACTTTAGCTCTTCTTGTAGATTAGATAACAATTGATAAAGAGCAAGTTTTAAAAGAAGTCATAATTATCATTCCAAATGATATATTGGTGCAGGTTGAAAAGACTTGCACAAACTTGAAAAGGGGGATAAAAATGTTTTTATCCCTCCCCATTATTTTCAAAGCTGTAATCACGACAGCAATTTCAATTCACTTATAACACAAGTAAAACATCCCATGATATTTCTTATCAATCAAGATTTGATCCACGATATATTAGTTCAAATAAGCTGGTAGGTTTTGAGGCATAGCTGAAGCTCAGAAAGAACTGTGAAGAGATACATGAAAGAAGCTTTTGAGCTTCGAATGTTGATAGCTGAAGGCATGTCTTCTGATTTTTAATTAAAATTAGGGATCTGCCAGACCTGCAAAAATTCAGGTTGCCTTGAAAGCTTGTGAAGCTGTAACAGATAGTGGTGTGGGCTTTGTGGAGATTAGTTTTGGGACAACACCATAGCAGAATTAAAAATAGTAATTATAATTACAAAATTGAGCCAGTTTAATTGAGAACCAACATACCTTGCCAACTAGATTCAGCAAGCATGGGATACTGGGTAAAATTGGCATACATTAGGGCTTAATTAAGTAAATTTATTGAAGGAGGAAGATGGTCAGGAGCAAATAAGAGGATTTCTGAAGATTTACAGAGGCAGGTCAGAGCCAAACAATATAACAGGGTGGAAACAGATATGGGATTTAGCCAGAAGCGGATCTCAGGATCAAATGTAATATTAATAATTATAATTAGTATAGTTTATTATTAATAAATTATAGTCTAACAACAGGAAAACAATGTTCTTACTGCACAGTATTGTTTTCTATCAGTCTATACCAGGGGTGGCCAACCTTTTACATTCTATGCGTCAATTTTTCACGCATGAGTTCAGATGCGCCATACAACTCTTGTACCCCCATTCAATTCTTGTAAAAATATGTTAATATAGACATATTTAGCATTTTTACATGATATATTGATTTAATATAAAAACAAGATAAACATTACTTACCTTAATGAGACTTATAACAAATATATTTTGTCTTCTTTTGATTTCTTTCTTTTTCTTAATCACATATTCTTTCCGTAACTTAGACCCAAGCCCGAGCTTCAGTTTTCCTTCTACTTCAGTCTGACATTGTGTTTTATAGTGTCTATTAAGATCATGTCTTCTTCTATGTGAGAAAGTGTTTTCACAAACAATGCACAATGGTTTTCCTGACGGACCTGCTATAAATAAGAACTAATTTTCCCACTCTTCATTGAATTCACGCTTGCTATCACGTTCTGCTTTTCTTTTGCTCATTTTCTTTTGCACTGTGATGGGTAACTGAATGTAAAAAGAAGGCTTAATTTTCAAAAAAGTACAAAACTGCAAATGTTCACAAAGGACGGACAAAGCACAACTCCGTAGCGCATGAGTGTCAATTGTAAAGTGACTGGCAAAAACCTGCTGGTAAGACGCCTGGCACCTCAGGATCAAACAAGTATCAAACATGTATTGAACAGTTATAGAACAACTGCAGAACAAAAGTCCTTCTTTTCTAGTTTGACTCATTGAACATCTTTTTTAATTGAAAACAGATTAATGTGAAAGAAGATAACATTTGCCAAAAGATGTGCACAAAATAATAAAATCGCTAAAAATAATTGCTAAGTTTTAGATTTATCCTCAGTAAAACCCATTTCTTGCTCTAAGCTACATGAATTCCTGTTATAGATTTTTTTTTCCTACAAATCGGTTTTTGGTTAATACTTTTTGCATGAGTAGGCTTACTTTTTTATCATTATCACTGGGGTGCAATGCACCACTTTTGGCACATGCGCCATAGGTTGGCCATCCCTGGTCTATACAGTTACCGGCAGCAAACTCATAAACCTAAGATATATTAGTGTTGTGATTCTTGGGTTCAACATCAGTGGTGTAAGTATAAGGTTAGATTCAAAATAAAACAATGACTCTACCTTTGAATTTCTATCATTCTTACTGAAAGTGAAATATATACTGGGCTGCCAACAAAAAGGCAGAAGATATCCAATCGAGCTAATTATGACCCAATCCATCTAGTCTCAATCAAACAAACTGATGGACAGTGTCAATGACACTGCTATCAAATAGTACTTAATCACCAACAGCCTGTACACTAATACCCCCTTAAATTCTGTCAAGATCACTTGACTCTAAGCATCATTACAGCCTAACTTCAAGCATGAACAAACATGCAGTATCCTGCAGATGAGAAAAGACAGTCTCTGCACATAATATTGGGATAGCATTGAATCAAATCAGGCATCAAGGAACCTTGGTTATAGTGAGGTAATCAGAATCAAAAGGAAATTATACAGATTGAGGTTATATATCATACAAAAGCAAATAGTTTATGTATTTTAGGTAAATTATTTCTACAAAAATTCTTCAGGACTATGTCCTAGGATCAGTTTTCTCAAGCTGGATGATTGCTGATGATAGCACTGTGTTAGGTTTCATTTTCAGGTTTTTAGAATCAAGGCATTTTTGTATGCAGCCTAACCTGGATTATAAACATGAAAAAGTCTGCAAATACTGGAAATACAAAGCAGCACACACAACATGGAAAAGAGTAAAACAGTCAATGTTTTGTGCTGAGACCCTCGTTTAGGGCAGAAGAGTCCTGAAGAAGGATCTCCGCCCAAAACCTTGACTGTTTACTCTTTTCCATGGATGCTCTCTGACCTGCTGAGTTCCTCCATCATTTTGTGTGTGTTAACCTGGATTAAATCCTGGTTTAGACAAGAGGAAAGTAACACATCTACCACAGAACTCCCAGGTATTGACTATTCCCAACTTAAGGAATTCTAACCTCTCCTTGATATTGGACAGAATTACTATGATTAAACCATTACCAAAGTTATCTAGATTTCTTTTCTGACCAGAAGCCAAGGGATCTGTGACAAGCAACAAGATCCCTCTGTTACCCTACACTTATTAATATCCTAAGTCAATTTAAACCTTTAAAGCCCAATGCATATTAGTATAAAAAGTAGAGCAAAATTATTAATTGTAACTTATAACAATTTTTGACAATAAAATGTCAAAACTTCAGGAATCAAATAATAATGAGTTCCCTTAAACTTCTAATGTATTTGATATGTTAATACTTAATCCAGACTACTATGTATGCTACACTGCTAATGTATTTGATGTGTTAATACTTAATCCAGACTACAAAACACATACAAATCAGTTGCTTGTCTTTTGAATTCAACTACAGTTCTTAAAATAAAATTAGAAACAACCTTTGATATGACTCCAAACACATCATCATAATAGATATGAATTAGTATTATGTGTAAACAAACTTTAGACCAGAAGACATAAGAGCAGATTTTGCCTGTTTGGACCATCAAGTCTTCTCGTCATTTGATCATGGCTGATTTATTAACCCTCTCAACCCCATTCTCCTGCCTTCTCAATATAACCTTTGACACCCTTACTAATCAAGAACCCATCAATCTCTGCTTTAAATATACCCAATGGCTTGGCCTCCACAGCCATTTGTAGCAAAAGAATTCCACAGAATAACTACTCTCTAGCTAAAGAAATTCCTCATTTTTGTTCTAAAGAGATGTGTGGTATTTGAGGATATTCCTTCTGGTACTAGACTCTCCCACTATTGAAAACATCCTTTCCATATCCACACTATCTAGACCTTTCAATATTCGAAAGGCTTCACTGAGAGCTTTCCTCATTTTTCTAAACTTCAGCGAGTATCGGCTACTCATCACCCATTAATCCTTTCATTCCTGGGATCATTCTCATGAACCTCCTCTGGGCTCTCTGCAATGCCAGCACACCGTTTCTTGGATAAGAACAAAACTGCTCTCAGTACTCCATATGGGGTCTAACCAATGCCTTATAATGCTTATCAAAGTGCATGACTATACATGTCCCTACACTGTATTCCATCTACCACTTCTTTGCCCATTCTCATAATCTGTCCAAGTCCTTCTCCAGACTCCCTGCTTCCTCAGCACTGTCTGCTTCTCTGCTTATCTTTGTATTGGTCACAATCTTGGCCACAAAACCGTCAATTCTGTCATCCAGATCAATAATATAATGTGAAAAGAAGCAGTTCCAACACCAATCCCTGTGAAACACCATTAGTCATTGGCAGACAACCAGAAAAGGAACCCTTTATACCCACTCTTTACCTTCTGCCAGTCAGCCAATCTTTTGTCCATGCTAGTATCTTTCCTGTAATACTATGGGCTTTTATCTTGTTTAGCAAGATAAACAATCTTTATCTTGTGAAGGTCTTCTGAAACTCCCAGTATATAATATTCACTGACTTTCTTTTGTCTGTCCTGCTTGTTACTTCCTCAAAGAATTGTAACAGATCTGTCAGGCAAGGTTTCTCCAAAAAGAAACCATGCTGACTTCGGCCTACTTTATGCGCCATTGAGTACACCAAAATGTCATGCTTAATAATGGCCTCTAATATCTTGCCAACCACTGAAGTCAGGCTAACTGAATTGCAGTGAAATTTTTGTCTTTTGCCTCCCTCCCTTTGTAAAGAGTGGAGAGACAATTGCAATGTTCTGGACTTCCGGAACCATTCCAAAGCTAGTGATTTTTGAAAGATCATTGCTAAAGCCTCTGCAATCTCTTCAGCTACTTATTTCAGATCCCTGGGATGTAATCCATTTGGTTCAGGTATTTTATCTATCTTCAAATCTTTCAGCTTCCTAAACACCCTCTCCTTAGTAATAGCTACTACACTCACCTCTGCTCCCTGATGCATTCTAATTTTTGGCATACATCTGGTGTCTGCCACAGTGAAGAGTGGCACAAAATACTTATTCATTTCATCTTTCTCCCCCATTACTACCTCTCCAATATAATTTTTCAGCAGTTTGATATCTACTCTTGCCACTCTTTTACTCTTTATATCTGAAAAACGAACTTTTGGAATCCTCTTTTATATTATTGGCTAGCTTACTTTCATATTCATCTTTTTTCTCCATATCACTTTATTAATTGCCTTCAGTAGGTTTTTAAAAGCTTCTCAATCCTCTTGCTTCCCACTCATTTTTGTTATATTATATGTCCTCTCATTTGCTTTTATGCTGTCTTTGACTTCTTGTCAGCCACAGTTGATGCATTCTCCCTTTAAAATGCTTCTTTTTTGGGAAGAACCGATCCCATGCCTTCCAAATTACTTCCAGAATCTCCAGCCATTGCTACTCTGCTATCATCCTTTCTGTGTCCCCTTCCAATCATCTTTGGTTAGCTCCTCTCTGTAATTCCTTTTATTCCACTGTAATACTGATACTGATACATCTGATGTTATCTTCTCCCTCTCAAACTACAGGGTAAATATCATATGATCACTGCCTCCTAAACGCTCTTTTACATTAAACCCCTAATCAAATTTGGTTTATTACACAACACCCGTTCCAGAATTGCCTTTCCCCTAGTGGGCTCAACTGTGACCTTCTCTCAAGTGCCATCTTGTAGGCATCCCACAAATTCCTTTCTTTGGGAACCAGTGTCAACATGATTTTCCCAATCTAACTGTATGTTGAAATCCCCCATGTCTATTGTAACATAATCCTTTTGACATGCCTTTCCCATCTCTCACTGGAATTTGTACCCCACATCCTGGCTACTGTTTGCAGGTCTGTATACAACTCCCAATTAGGGACTTTATACACTGGCAGTTTCTTACGTCTACCCAAAAGAGTTCTACATGTTCCAATCCTATAATCACCACTTTCTAAATATTTGATTTCATTTTTTACCAACAAAGCCACCCTACCCCTCTGCTTACCTGCCTGTCCTTTTGATATGATGCATATCCTTGGACATTATGCTCCTAACTATGATCTTCTTTCAGCCGTAACTCAGTGATGCCCACAATATCACAACTGCCAGTTTCTAACTGTACTACAAGATCATCTAACTTAATCTGTATACTGTGTGCATTCAAATATCTCACCTTCAGTCCTTTTCAATTTTGTTTCCATGTTACTGAAACTTAAATTCTTATTCCTTTCTAAATGTTTTGCCTTCTGTTTTATTCAAGGGACTTCCATAATCTCTCCTGCACTCTCCTTCCTTCTTATTTTATTATTACTTTTCCAAGCTGTTGAAACCACTCCCTCCACCAATTACTGAGCCAGGAGGTCTATCCATTGCCCTGGTTATGTAATTGAGCAGGACCTTGTCCCAGCATGATTCAGGTGGAGTCCATTCCAGCTGAACCATTCCCTCCTTTCCTAATGCTGGTCCCCCTTTGCACTTCTTGAGATTTTATTTCAAGGTGCTGGGAATTAACACTAGGAAATTTTATTTTCCACACTCAAAAATTGTAATGAGCATTATTGTACCAATAATGTTCAGGACAGACCCATACAATTGGGAAATGTTTTTGAATAGCAATATAAGCTATAGTTAAAACATCATACTGTGGTCAAAATAATCATTTTCAAAGAGTACTAACTATATATCTATTGAGCTTTCACTGATTTTGTTAACAGAATTAAAATAAGCATTGCTTCCAAATACAATAAAATATATTTATTACAAGATAAAAGATGATAACACAAAGCTCTATTAGACACTACAAACACAACCCTATAAAGATTATGACACTTTATTTTCTTTCTTAATTTTTCTTGACCATTCTATGACGAATTGTTCATTTTGTCTCTGTAAAATGGTTAGCAATTACAGCTTTTTATTTCCTGATGAGAATTCTTCATTGTAATTGGCTACATAAAATCTCCTCTGTTAATTGTTTCTCTTTCCACTTTTGTTACAGTCAGTTTTGCCATAATGGATGGTCTGCATGATGTAATGGCAGCAGATGGTCACCATTTGCTGACGATAATGTGACAACGACAGCAATGAAATTTTAACAAATGCAGTTGAATGTGAAAATCTTAAAAATGGTGTCAGCAGTAGTTTCCCCTTCACTGCAGCAAGTTGCTGAAATCCTTACAGATGCAATTTTTATACATCATTAAAATAAATGTGACTTTAAAATTTTATGTGCTGCATTCATAAAAGACCCTGGAAAAAGTTGAGCCTTGCTGTATGAGATGTACTAAACCATAATAATCATTAGCAGTCTCTTTGGCCTAAAAACTCATTTTATGTCTGGAATCCAATTTCCTCAAGATGGGTTTCATAAAAAAATAAAAGTTTATGATATTTTAGCTTCTATATTAATCTTTATTAATCTTTCTATGCCTAAATCTTCATTTCTTCCTTATAAAATGTTTAACAAGTTGGTTAACAATTTGAGCTTTTTACTTCCTGGTGATAATTTTTCAATGTGAAATGCAGCTCAAGATGTTTGATGCCATTACTATTGTTGGGAGACCAGAGACCTCAGAAACCTGACATCCAAATGAATAATGAAACTCTAAAACAATCTGGCATGCTTGGAACTTCAGTGGTACAAATTTTACAGATTTTCCAGACTACTGATGTTATTTAAATCATCTCAATGCTTTTTAAATTTAGTTATTTTTAAACACACTATGAAAATAATTTTTTCAGTGAGCACATGAGTGAAATGAAAATGCTGGAACCAGGATCTAGATGAGTCAGAGGAGAGCAGAAACTGGGGCCCTGGTGTGTCAGAAGACGCATAGGAATCTTGGCCGAATTGGGTAGAAAAAGAGCTTAGGAATCAGGGTTTTGCCATGTCAGAGGGAGCACAGGCACAAGGTCCCTGATGTGTCAGTAAGAGTGTGGCATCCATGCTCCTAATATGTCAGTGGTATTATGACAACCATGCCCCTGGTATGTCAGTGTTCCTTCAACCAACACCCAAACAAAAATGATCTGGTCATTTACTTCAATGCAACTTTGGAAGCTTGCTTCTGCAATTTGGTCATCATATTTTCTACATGAAAACCAGAAAAGTACTCCAAAAGTATTTTATCGATAACATGCGTTTCAGTGTGTTCTGTGGGCATGAAGGCTGCTTTAGAGGGAGGCAACATTCCTTTGCAAAGCAACAGAAATTTTAAAGCACTTTTTGATCACAGGCTGGTACAAACTAAAATTGTAGCAAAATTCAATATTTTGTCACTACTTCTAGTATGAACAAAATTGTCAATAACATATCACTGAATATTTGTGCATTAAACTTCACATTCAATGAGCTACTGTCATATTCCCTTAGCTCCACTGCTTGCCAATATCAATAATCCCATGTTGATTTGAGACATACCTTTCCCTTCCTAAACTGGTGTCTCAGTGGAGATTCTAACACCAGACACTTTCTTCATAAAAGAACCCCTTTTTTTGCCTGAAGCTAATCTGTTGAATGATGGCTTGTCACCAAAATAATCTTCTGCGGAGCTGTATCAAACTCCGAGCATTTTTTGAATGAAATACCATAATAAATAAAGATATTCATACTTCATTAACTGGTTTGCTGTTGCTATTAATTAGGTCAATATTGTAAGGATTGACAACTACCATTTGCCAGTTGACAGGAATCTGGCAGGAGGACCCAACATACCATTCCGTAAAATGAAGCAATTTATTGACCTGTCACTGCATACTGACAGCAGTAACAGGCAGACATGTGTAATCTCCCTAACCTGGGTTTAGGTTTAATGTTCAAACTTAACTTGCTGTCTCCTACAGTTCTGCTGATTCTCAGATCAAATTTCAACCCTTTGGTTACCTGAAGAAAAACTGTAGGCTTCTTACTGGATATTCCAATCCACTGAGAGACGAAATAGTCAAAATGAGCAATTGGAAAATTGAAACGTTTCATTAATAGGTTTTACGCAGAAAATATATGGGAATGTTTCATCTTCTTTCATGTCACAGAAGGCTTCATACGCAGAGGCCCAGCCTGTCAATGCACTTAAAAGCCTCTAGGTACATCAAGCAGAAAAATGAGGTGCCTCCAATAATAGATCTTAATGAGCAAGTTGTTGGTTAGGTGGAATAAGCACCAATTTTTAAGCTCAACAGAAAGCTGAAACTTACTGATGCATTAACTGTAAATTAGTTTGAGATGTTAAATTTTGATCAACAGTTCCATCAAATGTTATTAACTAGCTTCGAGCAGTAGTTTCAAACGGCATCACATGCCAGTAAATTAGCAACAAAACTACATAGCCAGCAGCAGTTCTGTGAAGCAAATAATTACATTGATTATTCTGAGCTTTGTTCTTTGTAATCTATAACCCATGAATACTCTTAAAATTGGAGTAAGGCACTGGCAATTCGATTTATTGATTAGCAGTTGTTCATGAGTTCGCCTGATGACTTAGTGAATAAAAACAATGCTCAATATTGCCCTGATGCAGCACAAAACAACTTCTATTTAAATAATGCCTTCAACATTTAATGAAAAAAAAATCTTACTTTCCAAAAGTGTAATCAAATAAACAATGGGAAGTTAGAAGGGCGATGGTGGAGGAGGTGGGCAGGGGGATGGGAGGAGTATGACCAAAGGTTCAAGGGTTAAACAGGATCCACGTTTGCAAAGGATTAAGAATTTCACAGAGGGAAATAGAAAGCATGAAACCTCAATGGCAAACAGGCACCATCCAAATACAGGAAAAGGTATGGATGGATGACAGCGGAAAATGGATTTTGTTCTTATTATGTGCACTAGACAAGTCACCTATATCATGCTAACACCTAGTTGGGCAAACTCTGAGTTGTACCCAATTACCAGTAGAGCTTGATAGAGCAGGTCTGGAGTTGATGCTTCCCTGGGGTAGGGCACTGAGATGGATCACAGTCTCAAAATAAAGCCAAATTAAACAAAGACTTCACAAAGAGGCTAGTAAACCTTTAGCAGGTCGTGGAAAATTAATTATGATATTCAAGACAGTAACAAACATATTTTTAAAGAACAAGGCAATCAAACATTACAGGTTAGTGCAGGACATAGGTAAATTATCTTAATGAAAAGTAGAGGGGGCATGGGATGTTGAATGGCTTGCTCCTGTTTCTCTTTCTTATGCTGTGACGTTCTGCAGGTTTCCTGATTGTGGCCACTTGAAGAACCCTCAACTACCTTCTCATTATCATGCTGAGCTCTGGGAAGCTGGTCAGCCCTAAGGAACCTCATTTCACAGTAGCTATAAAACAGCAGAGGAAAGGCTGTCATAGAGCTGAAGAAAAATGTGTGGAAAAGGAACAAAATGCAATCTGCAGTTCCATCCTCTATCACGAATGGGCCCATATTATTGCGACGTAGAGGCTAAACTGTCTGGCAGATATCATGGTATCTTGTGCTAAGCTAAATAATGTGGGAAACATGAGATCATTAAAAGAATACAGAGCAAGGCGATCTGCATATATCGTGGGCAAAAGAAGATGAATAGATAACCTAACTTAAAAAAAACTGCATATATAGATGATATGCATATAAAATGTTTGCACTAATAGACCCAATTTCTTGTCAGCACAGTTAAGAGGAGGCAAATGAAACTTGTTCTTGGATCTGAGGAGTAGAGGCCAATTAGGATAGCGATGAAAGAGGTCATAATGAGCTGAGAGTGAAGATGTTCGGAGATGACGTTATAGTCAAAAAGACCCTTAGCAGTCTGGTTCATACTGAGACAACACTGTGTTGATAGCGTGAAATCTGTTATCACAATATAACATCTGCGATATCACTGAAAAGTCATTATCTTACAAAATCCAAAAAAATAGAAGTTCTGATTTATGCTACACTGGTGACAGAGGAGAAATCTGACAATGAAGAAACAGTGAGAAGGGTGAAAGACATGATCCAGATCTTTCAAGAGCTGAAAGAAAGTTGGAGCTGTCAGGCACTCACATGCACATGGAGGCTATTTCTACCACCTGGAGGCACATTATCCTTGATAAACAAAGAGATTTGAACAGAGAGCACCTACCTAGAGGATGACTGAAGGGTCAATGTAGAGGCCACTGCTGTAGATACTTAAAGTGTAATCCATTTATATATAAATCATGAAGGCTAGAGATTGGGGAACAATGGTTGACTGTGGTAAAGATTACTGATGGGTGATAGAGGGTGATAATTTATGGCATAGGCAGATTCTCTAATGACATCAGGGCTGTCTTTTGATTGTGGAAACTCCAGAAATGATCAAAGTTGGTTTGCAAGAAATTCAACATCACATGTTTGAAGAGATAACTAAATTTAAGATGAGATGGTAGTTTACAAGTTAGGAGGACTGTGGGTTTTATAGAGTGGAGGTGTGAATATTGTAGGTCTGTCAATAGAAGGGAAACATAGCAAAAGGCCTTATTTATAATACTAGTCAGTGGAAAGCAGACAAAGAACTCCAAGAGGTTTGGCATGGATTTGAAAAGCACAAGAACAAACACTGGAGAATTGTACTCAAAGTCCTAGAACAATACAGGATGGAAACAAGCCCAGTGAGTGTTCCACTAATCATCAGTTCCAAAGTAAACTAATCTTGCATTAATGCCATTATACCCTCTCAACATTCTCATCAATGCTCCTTGATTTTACCACTCAGTTATACTACAGGGATAATTCATAGTGGCTGATTCACCAACCAACCCACACACCTTTGTGATGTTAGGGGAAACTGCAGGATCCAGAGGAGACTCATACGATCACAGAAAGTACATGCTAACTCCACATAGACAGCACTGATTATCTAGCTTTAATCTGATGCTGTAAGGAAACAACTCTACTAACTGCATCACTCTGCTGCCCATTGCGTACAGTAGACTTTCATTTAACATAGGCCTGTAATTAGGGATAATAAATGAATTTTTCTTTTGAAGCTGTGGGTTTTTTGAAAGTGAAATAAACAAATAGGTGATTAACAGTAACCATTTATAATGACAGCTCCAGTATCAGTGACATGTTTAGCATTTTGTTGAAGACTGGTTTAGGAGGAAGAGGAGGTGGTGCAGGAGGAGAGAGAAGAGAAAAAATGTAGAAAGGCTTGAGCAGAAAGACAAGTGATGCAAAGTTGTGGGTTCAGTCTTCACCAGTTGATGTCTGAACTGGAGCAGAAATGGAGCACGATTGTTCACCTCAGCTCAGAATATCTGAGATAGAGGGAAGGTTAAAAATAACCTTACTTGAACCATGGAAGGTAGAAAAATAAACATACCCAGAACTTGACCCCTCATTTTTATTTGAATGCAACTATTTCACTTATGATCTCTCTTCCATCATAAAATCAGAAATGGAGATATTTGGTGATAGTTGAGTAATGTTTAATTCCAATTGCAGTTCTTTAGAAAATGAAGCAGTCCATCTAAATCAGCATGCAGCAAGAAGGAGACAAAATTCAAAGCAGATCAGTGACAAATAACTTTAATGCCACTAATATGCCATTGAATAAACACCCCCTAGCAAGGATAAGTTTTATCACCACCCCTGATGACCACCAACAAACACCACCACCATTGCCTTGGGGCCACCACTGACCTGAATCAAGGTCATAAATAGTGTGGTTAACAAGAGAAGATGAGTGTTTGGCTACCTGATTAACTCTCCACTTTACCCCTCAAGTTGCCATCTGCAATACATGATTCAGGATTGTCATACGACACTCTGCTTTCTCAAGCACCAGTGCATTTCCAAAAGTATTCAATATATTCCAAGGCAAAGTTGCCTGCCTAGTTCCAGCTCACAAAATCTACTGCAGTAACTAGCTAATGCTTTGTCAAAACCACTTTTCATTGACGTGATCAGTTCTACCTGGCAGGACATGAGCAGGAAGCAGGCAGAAACAGTGCTACCTGAGGTTCCCCTCCAAGTAGTACAATCAGTGGGCTTGAAAGTGTATGCTTGATACTTAATTTTGTTATCTAAACTTAATTCTTTACTTTGTTGAACAATGTTGAGCATCCACGAATGCAGTGGTTGAGGATGGCTCTCATGCAGAGCGGTACAGTAAATGCTATTTAATCTATAATCATTGTTTGTGATTATACATTTTATGAGAGAATTAATGAAATGTCAAATTTTCACAGGTCAGCAGTCTGAGACTGATCACAGCATCTTTAGTTCCAAGACATCTAACAAAACATTAAAATACTGCAGGACTAAATTCAAAAGTGTGCAGCTGGATTTTTTCTTTGAAAATTATCTACACTTTGGATAAAGTATTGGGATAAGACCATTAGTCAGAGTGGATTCATGCCTGTGCCACCAATCTCATGATTTATCTTTTAACTTGGTACCACTTGTATGAACTAATTCCATATGCCTTGGCTTATGCAGAGGTCTGTCAAACTGTCTTAAGTATTCTTAATGTCTGAGCCTCTTCTGCTCTCTTATATTGAGATTTTTAAAAATTCACCACAGTCAGTAAAGAAATTTCGATACATCTCCTGTCTTAAAGCACCAATTCTTTATTCTGAGGTTTTGACTTTAGTTCTAAATGCCCCAGCTGACCTATCATTTCTCTTATTACATGCTTTTTCTATTTCTCATTGTAATTTGCACCCCCTCCCCATCCTGGCTACTGTTTGGAGGCCTATATATAACTACCATCAAGGGCTTGTTAGCCTTGCACTTTCTTAATTCTAACCACAATGTTCCTACATCTTCTGATCCTTTGTCACCTCTTTTTAAGAATTTGATTTCATTTTTTACCAACAAAGCCACACTCACACCTCTGCCTTCCTGCCTGTCCTTTTAATACAAGGTGCATCCTTGGATGTTAAGTTCCCAACTATGACCTTCTTTTAGCCAAGACTCCATGATGCCCACAATGTCATACTTACCAAATCACTAACTGCACTACAAGATCATCTATCTTATTCTGTACATTTCTGCATTCAAATATAGCATTTTCAGTACTGTATTCATCACCCTTTTTGATTTTGCACCCAGGCTACATTTGAACTCATCCCATAGAAAGCAATTATGCTCTATTATCTGCCTGACCTTCCTCATTGTCTCACTACACACTGCATTGACTTGTATACCACCTGCCCCATTCTTAGCCCTATCACTCTGGTTCCTGCCCCCCCTGCCAAATTAGCTTAAACCACTCCCAACATCTCTGTGAACCTGCCTGCAAGGATATTGGTCCCCCTCGGGTCCAGGTGTAACCTGTCCTTTTTTTGTATGTCATTCTTGCCCAGAAGAGATCCTAATGATCCAAAACCCTGCCCCCTGCACCACTTCCTCAACCACTCATCCATCTGTACTATCATCTTATTCCTACCTTGACAAGCATGTGGCACTGGCAGTAATCCAGAGATTACTACTTCCTGCACTTCAGTCTCTTCCCGAGTTCTCTAAACTCACTGCGCAGGATCTCCGCCTTCTTTCTACCCACGTATCATTGGTGCCTACATGCACCACAACTACTGGCTGTTCGCCCTCCCTCTTGAAAATTTTCTGCAGCTGATCTGAAACATCCTAGACCATAGAACCTGGGAGGCAACATACCAGCCTGGCTTCTCTTTGGCTGCTACAGAATTGGCCGTCCATCTCCCTAATTATCGTGACTACCATCACAATCACTCTGCTTGACATTACCCCTCCCTGCTGAGCCTCAGGGCCAGCCACTGTGCTGCTGTTGTGCCCTGACATGTCATACATGGCATGCAGAGGAGGACACTTGTTGCTGAGGGCAGCGGCCACAGGGGAGCCCTGCACTGATTGCTTACTCCCCTTACTTCTCCTGGTTGTCACCCATCTGCTCTCTGAGCCTGCACTCTGGGTGTGACCACCTCAGTAAAAGTCTCATCTGTGAGCTTTTCCGCCTCCCCGATGGTCCTGAATACGTCCAGCTCTCACTCTGACACACACAAATACAGATGTGCTTTTCCTAATATTAAATAAAAATCTTAAAAAGAACTCCTTCTGTCCATCCAAATACAATTTGAAAAAAATAGCGAACTGCAGTACAATTCAAGTGAAAAAGCAATTATAATTGAATACAGCTCTAGCAAACAGTTCAAAAGGAAGTTTCTATGGTAACCAACATGCACAGTAATGATGCCTTGGGAAAAAGCCATTACCACTGAACTGCTTGAAAACCAAAAAGGTCTGAGAAAACTGGCATTTTGTCTCATCAGCCATCCAAACTGTTCCATTCATAATACATAAAATGTTCAGTCATATATTCCATATATTACACATTTTATGGAAAAAATCCCTATTTCCACGTGGAATTTCCTGTTGCACTTCATTTTTGAATCCTTAAATATGACTGTTAAAAACTAATTCCCCTTGACAATCCCTAGGGACATATTTCATCTAAAAATGGTGATTTCTACATGGGTTATTTAAAATGCATATTAAAAAAAATCTTTCCAATCTTTCATATTGGACCTGTATTTCTGCAGTAATATAGCATATTTTGGCAACAATGTGGCAGAAAAGTTTTTCCTGCTTTATAATTTAACACTGCAGTTCATGGACATTGAAAGCTCATTGCCAATATTAAGAGTTCGCTTTTAAAATACCAATGACTTTTCTTTAAAAAAAACAATTAATTGTGCCAGCAGCACTGCAACTTCCCTCATCATAAACTGCTGACCGAAGATTTCTGTGTGCATTTGAAATATTTCACTCCATTTTTTTTTAACTCGGTGTTTGTGTGCATAACTATAATTACCCCCTTTCATAACAACTGCAAAGCAAAAGATTAAGCAGACATGCTACATGAAGCAAAATCTGACCCAATGAGAAAAGTACAGTCAAGTTTAACACAGTCACATAAATTTGAGGGAATGTTTTCTCTAATTCTTTGGGCAAAGGTTTAGCATTTAAATTTGATTTTAAGCAGCTGTGAGACATAAACGTCTAGATACAGCAGCTGTCTGGATTCTTAAAAAACTCACAATATTTTCTTGTATATAATAATATAGTAGTTAATTAGAGCTTTGTCATTTCCTTCTCTGCATAAGCAGCTCACAAATCTTTTTATTTTTATTTACTTCCTTCCCATTGAAACCTGTCTTTGATCCCAGCCTGGACAAGTGAAATTAACGTCTTTCCTCAAAAGCTGTTGTGATCTGACTGTGAAATAGATTTTCCTGGGTAAGTACAGATCTCAAGGAATTGCAATTTACAAAGTGAATTCCCGAAATAAATAGACACAGCTGTAAGAGCATCTCCATACCCATAGGGAATTCACAGGATGACTGGTGTCAGAAATGTCATCCTGATGGGTTTATTGTTGATAATTAACCATGCCACCACTTTGCTATTCCCACAAACACACTTTGGTGTTCTTGAGGGTCTAACCTAGGTGGAGATCTAGCAGTCACTGCTGAACTTTGAGTCAGAGCACTCAGTTATTGGCAACTTAGCACATCAGGAGCAACAGGCCAGGCAGCATCTATGGAAAAGAGTAACCAGTTGATTTTTTGGGCCGAGACCTTTCATCAAGGACCCAGAATCTGCAGATTTTCTCTTGTTAGCTATTCAAATGATTTACATTGTATAAATTTACAAAATATCTAAACAAGGACAATACATTACTGAAAAATACAATTGAGTGCTCAGGATTAAAAGCAATTAAGTAAAATTCAATAAAAAGACTTATATGCTCTTATCTTTTCAATCCAGGCTAACTACCTCATTCAAATGAATAGATCATGGTGCATATTCCAGCCAGTCATGGAATAAGATTGAGGGGCCAGGTGCAAAGTGCAGCCAGCTTCTCAGTCTAGGGCATATCTCCTAAAGATGGTGCTAACTCTAGCTCTAGCAGAAAGCAGGAGGAGGGATGGATTGGCATCTGACTTTTGACTAATTTCTGACAGCTTCATTGCAATGCACAGCTGCAGAAGTCAAGAACACAATGACACACATACTACAGTTAGTTGACTATACACTATGAATCCAGCAATTGAATTTTGGGTTGTTCCAATCTATTCTGTCATGCAACTGCAGTAAACCAACATACTGCTTCCCAGACATCCACATTCAACCATCTTCCCACCATCTTAACAGGAGTAGAGCTCCTCTGTCTTCACCTACCACCCTATCAGCCTCTACATCCAACACATCATTCTCTTCAGCTTCTGCCATCTTTAATGGCATCTTACCATCAAACATATCTTTACCTCCCCTCCCCACTCTTTGCTTTCTTCAGGGATCACTCACTGTGATTCCCTTGTCCATTCATCCCTCCCCACTAATCTCCCTCCTGGCATGTATCCCTGCAAGCAATAGAAACCTGTCCATTCACCTCCAACCTCACCTCTATTGAGGGCCCCAAGCAGTCCTTCCAGGTGAGGCACACTTTACCTGTGAATCTATTGGGGTCATCTACTGCTTCCCGTGCTCCTAATGCAGTCTCCTCTCCACTGGTGAAATCCAAAGTAAATTGGAAGACTGCTTTGTCAAAAACCTCTTTTCCATCTGCAAAAGTGGAATTTTCCAGTGGCCAACAATTTTAATTCTTATGCCCATTCCTGTTTCCCAATTCTGATTCCTAAATGGACTTCAAAGCTTTGGACACCACCTCACTTTTTAAAAATATACAGTATTTCTGTTTTTGCACATTTTTAAATAATCTATTCAATACATGTAATTGATTTACTGGTTTATTTATTATTATGTTTTATTTTATTTATTATTATTATTTTCCTCTCTCGCTAGATTATGTATTGCATTGAACTGCTGCTGTTAAGTTAACAAATTTCATGTCACATGCCGGTGATAATAAACCTGATTCTGATTGTGTTCTGAAATGTCAGCTGATGACCTCCTCTTCTGCCACAAGGCCACTCTAGGAGTGCAGGAGCAACTCTTATATTCCATCTAGGTAGCCTCCAACCTGATGGCATTAACATCAATTTCTCCCTCCGTTAATATTTTCCCTCTCTTTTCCCTCTTCTTCTATTCTTCACTGTGGCCTCTTACCTCTTTTCCTCACCTGCCTATCACTTCCCTTGATGCCACTGCTTCTTCCCTTTCTCCCATGGTCCACTCTCTTCTAATAAATTCCTTCTTCTCCAGCACCTTGCCTTTTCCACTCATCACCTCCCAACTTCTTACTTCATCTCCCTTCCTCCACTCACCTGGCTTCACCTTTCACCGTCTAGCTTGTTCTGCTTCCCTGCCCCTCACCTTCTTTATTCTGGCATCTTCCCTCTTCTTTCCAGTTTTGATTAAGGTGTCTCGGCCCGAAATGTAGACTGCTTATTCTTTCCTATAGATGTTGCCTGACCTGCTCAGTTTCCCCAGCATTTGATTTGTGTTGCTCTGGATTTCCAGCAACTGCAGAATCTCTAGTGCTTACTGCTACCATTGAACTAAAACAGTTACTAGTAGTATGCACTTTAACAGTGAGTATCATCCCACTGTTTAATAAGCATCTGTAGTATTTGTTAACCTGACACATATGGCTCTCAAAGACAGCACGTGGGCAATCTGAATCATGAGGAAAGGAAGTATATTGTATTTTTTTACTGTAATGTGAAGTGGATTCCTATGCTTGTTTGCTCTTTTTTTAAAAACACATTATACATTATTACTTTAAAATCAGAATTAAAATAAATTGCATTGAGAATTTATCATGGAAGCAAGCTGCTCAGCTCAACCAATGCAATGCCATCTTTCCAATGTGATGACTGCAGATTTCAGTCCCAAATCCCGTACTTTTATATCTAATCCTTCCTCTTCCCCATCCTTTATCCACCTATTTTTGAATGTTGATAGGATCTCTCCATCAATATCTCACTATAAAATTAGTCCTTCCAGATATTTGATGTAAATTTCTTATGTTCATATTTTTATTGAATGTATAAAATGGAATGGGCTTTCATAATTTTAAAAGGCTCTGTCAATCTTGCCTTTTAGAGTGGCACAGTAACTTAGTGTTTAGCGTAATGCTGTTACAGTGCCAGCAACTCGGGATCAATTCTGCCGTTGTCTGTGAGGAGTTTGTACGTTCTCCCTGTGACTGCATGGGTTTCCTCCCACAGTCCAAAGACATACAGGTTAGTATGTTAATTGGTCACATGCTTGTTGGGCCAGAAGTGCCAGTTGTAACTCTAAATCAAAATCTAAATTTTTTCTAATCAAAAGAACCTCAATTTTTCAAGCATTTCCATTTTTGTTTTAATTTAATTAGAGAAACATGTGAATGAATTAAATTGTTTCCTGAAGAGTAGCAGCTAGGCAGATTGTAATTGGCCAGTTAGTAAGGAAAACTCGTGTTTATACTGCATCCTTTACAAAAAAAATCTTAATGAGGTCATTTTTGAAATGTCGTCATCATTTTAATATTGGAAATTATGAATGTGAGTCAAGATCTTACAAGATGGAAAGAGTTAATTTAGTAAACAATAGAAATAATTGTGGTCAACATAACTGTGGTTATAATAATAACCATATTTATAATTGTAGTTATATAATAACCACAATTATAATAGTAGTTAACATGAGCGTCATGTAGTGCGATAATATTACAGCATGGGACGTCAGAGTTTGGAGTTCAATCCAGGTGTCCTCTACAAGGACACCTGGAAGTACATTCTCCCCATGGAATGTGTGGGTGTCCACCCTTTCCATCCTTTGTGGGTGCTCCAGTTTCCTCCCACAGTCCAAAAATGTACTGTTTAATAGTTTAGTTGGTCATTCTAAATTGTCCTGTGATTAGGTGAGGGTTAAATCAGTGGGTTGCCTGGTGGCACAGCTTGAAAGGCTGAAAGGACCTGTTCTGAGCTGCATCTCTAAAATAAATAAAAATTGTCTGTGAGTCTACTGGTTTACATTTACTTTGATTGTTTTTCCCGTGCACATTGCCAAACATTGTAAAATGACCCTTAAGCCACAGCATCTTAAAAATCACAGACCACTGCTCAGATCTATTTTATAGTTCTCAATAAAAATACGGTTTAAGTAGATGCTCTGTGAGTGAATGAAAGAAAAATAGTGGGTTTTGTGGTTTCAAGATGATAGAAGTTAGGAAAATAAAAAAAGGTCTTTTTAATGAAATACTGTACCACATAATGAGATGACTTGAATATCGACAGGCTCTTAAGAATGAGCAGCAAGCAGAATTACGGTTGGCAGATCCATACTATTGAACAATATTGAGCACTGAAAGAATGCGCTGTATAACATGGGAACTGATATTTACTGATATACTAAATTGCAAGGTTACTAAGGCGTTGATTCAGCAAAAAGGAGGTATTCCTTGAGGATGATACCCTTGCTTCATGTGATAAAACTGATGCAAAGGCTTAGGGTCAAAGGGGAGCTGTTTCAGGAGCAGCTTAATGAGTGTCATGAATGGCAATAAGAAACAGTATGAGGGGAGGGTAGACACTACAACAAATCCTCCAAACGGATGCTAAATCCTCTTATTGCTGTGGTCAATGCTGTTTATTTTGTTAGCATGTAAAAAATAATGGTTAAGTAATTTTTAAAAATGGATGTATATAATACACAGTTGTGCCTGGTTCAACAGGACTGAACTACACTTACATTTTAAGACATAACTAATGACAGCTCATTTCTCTATTGTGTCCCATAGAGCAGAACCCAGAACTACACATCAGGCACAGGTGTCACAGAGCGTACTTAAAACAATGTTAATCAAGTAGTTCCAGTGTTGCCACAACCACGTTTGCAGCAGACAGAAAGGGATTTGTGAAAACAAAAGAATTCTCTCAAACCAAAAATCGCCTTTTACATTGAAAATATTGTTTATTAATAGTCACCTAAGACACAGAATATAACTTCGAACTATAAATCTAAAAAAGATAGACCTTTCCACTGGCTAAGAATTGGGCTCCTACAGCTAGATAACGAACTGTGAGATTTGACAGGCTATTCTTCATATATAAATACTGCAGTATTTAACTAAACTTGAGCAGTATAACGATTTTCATAATTTCTGACTATTGTTCGATCTCCTAATTTCCAAGACAAAAGGAAAAGATGATCCTGAAGATTGGTTGATCAGAAGACTTTTGCACAATACTGTATTTGTCAACATGAAGCGGAGAGCAAATTTGTAAATCTGGAGGGAGCAAAAGATATTGAAAATGGTGAGAGTGGAGTGCCGCAGGAGGGGTGTGGGACAAGCGCTAGAGAAGAAGTGATGGGGAGGGGGTGGTGTGGGTGTAGACACACCCAGCCCTGAGATACCAGGCAAGGTCATTTGACTACAAACAATTGGTTTATTTATCATAACAGAATGTACCTCTGGTGCTTCCCACTCCCTCGCCTCTCCCTGCCCATTTTCCCAACCAGGATTGCTCTCTCCCTGCCTCTTTTCTACTCTCAGTCCACAATGGACACCCATATCTGGTTTATCATCACTCATGTATCATGAAATTTGTTTTCTTTTGCTGCAGCAGTGCAGTGCAAAACATAAAATTACTACAGTGCCTTGCTAAACTCTTAGGCTCCCTGACTCTCATTTATATAGAGACTTTTATAGAGTCTTATATATAAGACTTTTGCAATGTACTGGAAATTCTCATTCTACTGTAAACTGTAGGTGATCCAAAGCTCTCTAACCACCTTTTTTCCTGGATAAGCTCACCTATTATTTATGTGCTTGCTGGCCTATACTACCTCCTGCTTAAGCAAGTATAACTTTTTTTTATATAGAGCTTGACAGTTTCCACTGCCTAGGATGTTAAGGGCTAGAGATCACAGTCTCAAAATACAGGACTAGTCTTTCAAGAAGAAATGAAAAGAAATTTCTTCTCACATAAGAATTCACTCCCCAAAAGAACAGCTGAAATTCGGTCTCTGAGTATATTCAAGACTAATATATTTTTTTCAGATATCAAGGGAATCAGGGTACATTAAATTTGTGCAGGAAAGTGGAACTGAAGGAGAAAATGTCAGCTATAATCATATTAAAAGGTGGAGCAGGGCAGCTCCTACTTCCATTCTTTTTGTTCATATGCAATGCTTTGATTTTAAACTGTTCATCCTTGTTGTAAACTGTTCCATTGTTCAGATTTAGTTTCTTTTAGCCCTACAAACCTCCAAAATTTCACTCTTCCACTTCTGGCTTTAGTCATCCCTTCTGCAAAGGCTATACCTTCAGCTGTCAAATCCTTCCATTTATCCCTTCCTAAATCTCTATACTCTTCTTCCCTCCTTCAAGAATCCTTATAATCCATGAGGGAAAAGTTTGCCTCTGATATGACAGTCCTCTAATTTGTGTGATGCTCTGATTGTTTTGTGCAGTTCCAGCTACCCTGTTACTTATGTGCAGTCCTAGTCGCCACATTAGAGGAAAGATGCAGAAAGGCTGCAGAAGAGGTTCACCAGGATGCTGCCTGGATTAGAGAGCATGAGCTACTGTATAAAGAAAGATTGGACAAATTTGGGTTGTTCTCCCAAGAGCATCAGAGGACAAGGGGAAAGCTTGATAGATGTTTTTACAGTTATGAGAGACATAGGGAAGACATTCTGGGTCTTTGCCACAGGGTAGAGATACCAAAGACCAGATAACGTGCTTTTGACATTAAGCAATGTTACGTACCCCGTAACTGGGTTACTTACCAGCAAAGATAGAGAGGTCTGTTGAAGTCTGATGGTACTATTTTTAAAAGTCTTTATTTATAAAGGGGCACAAAAATAAGGTTAATACAAACGTTCAGATAATATATGTCGTCAATACTCAATCTAAAAGCGCGGGTATAGTAATAATCATCAATAAGAAATAGCTCTATCGTTTGTCTAGGGGATAGTATATTGTCCAATGGAAATATAAAAGTCACTCAGTTCCTGCAGGCTTCAGCCTTTGGGGACCGCTGGGTTTTCACTTGTTGGAGAGAGAGAGATTTGTGAGAAAAGAAACTTGCCCGGGTCTTTTGATGAGGCCAAACCGTTGAGTCGGGGGAGTTGGTTCCCTGTTGTTAGTTCAAGAAAATCGTTTCTGTGGTACCCGCCACCGGTTTCCAGGCAAGGGAACCGAACGCACTTGGCTTCCTTCAAATGGCTGCCCGCTATTACGGGATTGCTAGCGTTTCTTCTGGTGCGTCTGAGGGGCTGTCTCTACAGCCCCTCTTTTATTTTGACTCGCAGGGTAGTAGATGTCAATCAGGTTGGGGGTGATGCAATCTCTCTCTCAACCAGCCCACTTTGCCCGAGGGCTTGCACGTAGCCTAGTTCCCAATCCACAAATGTGTCTCCAAGAGACAATGGCCAATGTCGCGTTATTTTGCATCGCCGGGGAACGAGGCATGTCTCTCTCCCATTTCCTGGGTCCACTGACCCCCCCCCCCCCCCCCAGTGCTCTTGCGATTCTCACAAAGGAGGGGGCTGCGGGCATAACACCTGCGATTCTCACAAAGGAGGGGGATGCGGGCATAACAGCAAAAAGTGGTAGGTACCTGTAATGGCTTACCAGGGATAGGAGAGGATGCACATAATTTGGTGGAGGCCTCCAGAAAATCACATGAAAATGAAAGATGCACTTGTTTTACGATCCACACAACACCATAGGCCGAATAGCCTGTCAAATGCTGTACTGTGTTATTTCTATAACTAAGGTCTAACTTCTTGTGAAACTATTGGTTGCTGATTGTGGCTAAACTCCACTTCTTTGGTTCCTCTCAACACAATAGAAGCAAATGTTCAGAGGTGACTATGATTGTAAAACTGCAACTATTCTTGTACGTATGTGGCGTGAGGAACTGTAGATAAATTTCTTCTCTCCCCCTCCTTAATCCAGCCTAGGACCATCTCTCTTGTGTGACACAGCATCAAATTTTGTTTCCTGAAAGTGCCCTGCTGACATGTATCAAACCTAAGTAGGACAGAATGACAACACACCAGTAAGTATTGTATAAAAAAGGTGGGAGGTACTCAGCATGTCAGGCAACATCTATAGAAATGAACAGTCGACATTTTAGGCTGAGACTCTCCTTTAGGACTAATAGGAAGAGGGAAGATGCCAGAATAAAAAGGTGGGGGGAGGGGAAGGTGGATAGCAAGAAGGTGATGGCTGAAGCCAGGTGTGTGGGAAAGGTTAAGAGCTGGAGAGGAAGGGATCTGATAGGAGAGGAGAGTGGAACATAGGAGAAAGAGGACCAGGGGAAGGTGATAGACAAGTGAGAAGAGGTAAGAGGCCGGAATGGAGAACAGACAAAGAAAGGAAGGAGAGGGAATTTTTTTTTCCCAGAAGGAAAATTGATGTTCATGCCATCTGGTTGGAGGCTGGATGGTATATAGGGTGTTCCTTCTCCATCCTGAGAGTGGCCTCTTGTAGCCCAAGACGAAGCAATGGACCAACATGTTGGAATGGGAATAAGAATTAAAATGCTTGGCATCCAGGTGCTTGATGATGCAGTCCCCCAGTTTATAACGGGTCCATCAATGTAGAGGAGGCCACATTGGGAGCACCAGATACAAAAGATGACTCCAGCAGATTCACAGGTGAAGCTTTGCCTCACCTGGAAGGACAGTTTGGGGTCCTGAATGGAGGCAAGGAAGGAGTTGAAAGGACAGGTCTAGTATTTCGGCCGAATACAGAGATAATTGCTGGGAGGGAGATTAGTGGGGATGGGAGAATGGTCAAGGGAATCAAGGAGGGAGCAACCCCTGTGGAAAGTGGAGAGTGGGGTGTGGGAGGAGGCAAAGATGTGTTTGGTGGTAGGATCTCTTTGGAGATGGCAGAAGTTGAGCAGAAAACTGTGTTGGATGCAGAAGTTCTTGGGGTGGTAGGAACGGACAAGAGAAACTCTATCACTGTCAAGATGGTGGGAAGATGGGGTGAGTGCAGGCGTCTGGGAAATGGAAGAGTTGCGGTTGAGGGCAGCATCAATGATGGAGGAACGGAAATCCTGTTTTTTTTCTTGAAGAAGGATGACATATATGATGCCCTTGAAAGGAAAGCTCTTCCTGGGAACAAATATGGTGAAGATGAAGGAACTGAGAAAAAGGAATAGCATTTTTCTTTTAACAGGAGATGGTGGGAAGAGGTATAGTCAAGATAGCCATGGGAATCAGTAGGCTTTTAAAAGTTGTCAGTCAACAGTTTGTCTCCAGAGATGGAGACAGAAGATTGAGAAGGGGGAGGGCGAGTTTAAGGGCAGGGTGGAAGTTGAAGGCAATATTGATGAAATTGACAAGCTCAGCATGAAGCACCACCAATGCAGTCGTCAATGTAACGGAGGAAAAAAAGTCGGGGAGCATAACCAGGGAAGGTTTGGAGCATGGACTGTTCTACGTAGCCCACAAAAAGGCAGGCCTAGCTGAAGCTCATGTGGGAGTCGATGGTTACCCCTTGAGCCTAGAGAAGGTGGGAGGAGGCAGAGGAGAAATTGTTGAGGGTGACTACCAGTTCTGCCAGACGGAGAAGGATGGTAGTGGAGGTGAACTGGTTGGTTCTTTTATCAAGAAAGAATCAGAGAGTTTTGAGGCCTTCTTGATGGGGAGGGTGGGCGAGAAATGTATAGCTACTTGACATCCATAGCGAAAATGAAGCGGTCAGGGCTAGAGAATTGAAAGTTAGTGAGGAGATCGAGAGCATGAGAAGTAAACCAAGGGGGTCAGAATGGAGTCGAACCATGTGGACATGAGTTTAGTGGGGCAGGAGCAGGCAGAGACAACAGGTCTACTCAGACAGTCAGGTTTGTGGGTCTTGGGTAGGAAGTGAAAGCAAACAGTACAGGGTGAGGGAACTATAAGTTTGGTGACAGAGGAAGTTTTCCAGAGTTGATGAGGTCAATGATGTTGGAAACAGTTTTCTGATGGCTTGGAGTGGGGTCCTTTTCAAAATGCAAGTAAGAGGAGGTGTCTGACGAAGTGGCCTCAGCAAGGTACAGGCCAGACTGCCACACTCTGCTGGTTTGTGCTGAAGTTGAGCCAGTTGATAACTCATCAGCAATTAAAGATAAAAGATCCAGGACAGGCAGAGAACCAGCATGGGGTGTCCAAGAAGAGGAGGAGGAGGATTTGAGACGAACGATGGGATCATTGGTGCTGGTTGGGGAATTCTTGTCAAAGAAGTGGGCTTGGAGACAGTAAGTATTCTCTATTCAAATATAATGAAAGAGAAAAAAAATTAATTACCTTGGCCTTAGCCTGTTATTCAAAGTTATTTTGTCCAGTCATAGCCTGAAACATTGACTATTCATTCATTTTGACAGATGCTGCATGACTTGCTGAGTCCCTCCAGTATTTCTTGTGTACTGCTCTGGAATTCCAGCATCTGCAGAATCTCTTCTACATTTTATTTATTTGGAGTCAACAGCATTTAGTGGTTCTTTGATCAATATCTCCATCTGATCATCAGTTCTTCTGTACTTTCAAGGTTAGTATGTCACTTTGGTAATGATTGCTAACTAGTATACCTCTTAAGTTATGAATAGGTTTTCCCTAACAACTTGCCATACTTCCAGTTGAACTTGGTCACAAAGAGCTGTCAAATGTAGTGTCATAGATCAGTAAGTAGGCCTTTCAAGCTCATCAAGTCCACACCAGTCCTCCAGTATCTTTCCAATGTTCAGCCCATGAAATCATCTCCATCTTTGTACTGCCTATTCTTTCCCATTCGGTTTTGCCAATGAAAATACATTAATTGTTACAACTGATTAAAAGATGATGCTATCGCCACAGCACTACACACTGTCTTCACTCATTTGGAGAAGATGATGCTTATGTTAGACAGCTGTTCTTGGACCACAGTTTAGCATTTGACACCGTAATTCCATGCAGGCTTGACAAGAAGCTTGGAGGCCTCAGCCTGCGCCCCACCTTGTGCAGCTGGATCCTGAACTTCCTGTCAGATTGCCGCTGGTAAATGGTAGGTACCCTCACCTCTGCCCCTCAACACAGGAGCCCCTCAGGGCTGTGTCCTGAGCCCCTTCCTCTACACCCAAAACTGTGTTGCCAAACACAGCTCCTATCTGCTTATCAAATTTGCAGATGATAGGCCTCATTTCCAACAATGAGACAGCCAACAAAGGAGAAGTCAATGCCCTAACACAGTGGTGCTAAGAAAACAACCTCTCCCTCAATGTCAAAAAAACCATGTTGATCATTGATTACAGGAAGAATGGAGACAGACTAGCCCCGATTGACATCAATGGGACTGTAGTTGAGAGGGTGAGTAGTTTCAGTATACAGATCACCGAGGATCTCACAACAGCCCCTCTTCCACCTTAGATGGCTGAAGAAGTTTGGCAAGAGTCCCCAAATCTTCAGGACTTTCTACAGGGGCACCATTGAGAGCATTCTGACTGGTTGTGTTACTTTGTGGTACGGGAACCAGACTACCCTCAATCGCAGGGCTCTGCAAAGAGTGATGTGGACAGCCAAGCAAATCTGTGGGTGTGAACTTTCCTCTATTCAGGATATTTACATCCGCAGGGCCCAGAGGACCATCAGGGACTCCAGTAACCCCCAAACAAAAACTACTTCAGCTGCTTCCATCTGGCAAATGGTGCCGCAGCATTAAGGCCAGGAGCAACAGGCTCCAGGACAGCTTCTTTCACTAGGCCATCAGATTTATTGATCTGATTGCATATCTAACTGTACATTGTATCTGACTATACATGCATGTATACAAAACAATTATATATACAATCTTAGTGTTCGGGCAGTATCTTTCCACATTTCCCTTGTTTATTGCTTGTACATAGCAATGGAGAAGCAACATAAAGATTTTTACTCCCTCATGTTGTGAGATGGATGCAAGAAATAAAATAAATTCTAAATTCACTTTCCTTTGTCCACTAATTTGGTAAATTATAACAAGATTACAGATAAAATGGCTCCATTTTAACCAGGTGACTTTTTAGGTTATTACTCATCCCTGTACTAGCACACATAACCATCAAAGTTTCAACTCAAAACTTAGATTGGAAAAATAGTCTGTTCTCCCCAGAGCATCATCAAAGTTACTTATTGTTATTCAGTGTAACAATTCACACAGGAGATTCCTTAGCTGCTCAAAGATTCAGTACAGACTGATTTAATCTGCTTGTACAACATTCCCATACAACTGTGGGTATCTCAAATTGACAGGGCGTTTTGCACTTTGAGAGGATTTGTAGAGCTTTATCTTCTTAATTTAAGCTTCAGAGCTTAATTAAATGCTCATATGTTCTTTACTGCAGTGTAAACTTCACCAACAACATCTGCCCAAAAATTTACAGAACAAGTCCACAGCACTAAGAAATGCAAACATCCCAATGTTTTTTTTAATGGAAATAGGAATGGAAAAAAACACAGCTATCCTGTTCAAGTGCCAAACAAAACAATAAATTATATTCCCAGGTCAAACCATTCTCTGGGGAGTTTTAGTTTATACCATAGAGCACAACTGCACACACTCATTGTAGTCAATGCTTTGTTCAACTTCCCTCCCAATTTTACAAGTTTGAAGACACCAGATGTATATCAAATCAAATTTGCAAGAATTGTTTTCCATAAAGACAAGGGAATGGCCTGTTCCATTACCTAATACTTAAGTCATGTGCTTATTAATTTAAGTGACACCACTAACATAGAAGGGCAACTATTAAAAGCAATGATAGCGAATATATAAAAATCCAATGTGCTTAGTTTTTAGAGTACAGGATTCTACTATACAAGTCTTTTATAAGCATTAGTACACTGACTTTAGCTAACTTAGTTTTTAATTAAATTTGTTTAAAAACTGAAAATACTATTAACTTCCATATATAATTCAATACTTTTCCAATAAGCGTTTCAACTTTTCATTATCAATGATGTAGCAAATTGGCTTACTTGAAAGTACCAAATGCCTCGATTTTATTGTTGCCAATATTATGTAAATATAAATCTCAGGACCTATTTCCCTCAGATAAACAATGCACTACAGCAAATAACATAATCTTATACTTTCTAATATGAAATTTAAATGAATTAGGTTGTAGCTTTGGAATATTTACTAATACGCAGTAACACTCATTCATTGCTTACGTATCAGACTAATATAGTTAAGCAAAGAATTAATAAGATTTTTAAACCTTAATTATCATTTGGGAGTTGTATTGTAATCTTCAAACTTTCAGCTATTTTTTTAAAAATTAAGTCCTGTCTGACCATTCAATCCAAATGCATCTAATCTGCAATCATTCTCAACAATTACAAACCTTTCCTTCATTAAACTATAAAAATACAATATCAGCAAACTGCTTCAGAATTTGAAGCGATATCATTTAATCTAATTTTATTTTGTTTTGCCACATTTTAATCACTGGATTGGCATCTCACTATAAGTGGTTGCCAGGCAACTCTGCTAACTATTTCTATATTTATAGCTTTCTGCTTGCTTCTAGTTTGTCTTACAAAAACACAGTCTACCCATTCTCATACAAAGTTCTATATAAATAAATAGAGGAATTTATAAGAGACAGAAAGCAAAACCTTCCACCTTCATGTCAACACAGCACTGAAGAGAATGAGCACTGCCCTGACACTTTCTCTGACTAGTAACAGCACTCCTTCCCCTTTAATTCCTCCAAATGTATCATATCTCAAACAATGGAGCCCACCGCGGTACTCCACATGCTCATGGGATTATGATATTGCATGATTATGATATATCATGGGATCCCATGCCCATGGGATTATGATATTGCAGCCATTAGCGAAATTTTGAGAGTACAGAGTTTGTGTGTTCCTGTCAGACTAAAAGGCAAGGATAACAGGTTTATGGAACCTTGATTTTCAAGATCGATTGAGGCCCTGGTTAAGAAAAAGAAAAAAGAGCGTAACAGGTATAGGCGGACAGGAATGAAAGAGGGGACATGAGGAGTACAAGAATTGCAAGAAAACACTTCAGACAGAAATCAGGAGGGCTAAATGAAGACATGACGTTCTAGCAGACAAGGTGAAGGAGAATCCCAAAGTCTTCTACAGATATATTAAGAACAAAAGAATAACGAGGGACAAAATTGGTCTTCTGGAGGATGAGAATGGCAATCCATACATGAAGCTAAAAGAAATGAGGGAGATCTTAAATGGATTTTTTTGTATTTGTATTTACTCAGGAAATAGATACAGAGTCTATAGATATGAGGCAGTGCAGCAGCAAGGTTATGAACAGATTATAGATGAGGAGATGTTTGCGGCTCTGAGGCAAATTTGGGTGGATAAATCTCCAGGGCCTGACAATGGGTTCCCTCAGACTCTGGGGAGGCTAATGCATAAATTGTAGGGGCTATAGCAGAGATAGTTTTAAACATCCTTAGCTTCAGGTGCCGGAGGATTGGAGGATATCTAATGTTGTTCCTTTGTTTAAGAAAGGCTCTAAAAATAAGCAAGGAAATTACAGGCCAGCAAGCCTGAGATCAGTAGTGGGAATTATTGGAAGGTATTCTAAGGGGACTGAATATATAAGTATTTGGATAGATATGGACTGATTAGGGATAGTCATCTTGGCTTTGTGCATGGTGACTCGTGTCTCACAACTCTCAGTTTTTGAGGAAGTTACCAAGAAAGTTGATGAAGACAAGACAGAGGATGTTGTGTACATGGGCTTTATTAAGGACTATGACAAAGTCCCGCATGAGAGATTAGTCAAGATGGTTCAGTAGCTTGGCATTCAAGATGAGACGGTAAATTAGATTAAACATTGGCTTTGTAGAAGCCAGAGAATGATTGTCGATGGCTGCCTCTCTGAATTGAGGCCTGTGACTAGTGCAGTGCTGCAGCAATCGGTGCTGGGACAATTGTGGTTTGTCATCTATATCAACAATTTGGATGATAATATAGTAAACTGGATCATCAAATTTGTGGATGACACCAAGACTGGGGCTGAAGTGGACAGCAAGGAAGACTATCAAAACTTGTAGCAGGATCTGGACCAGCTGGGAAAATGGGCTGAGCAATGGCAAAAGGAATTTAATGCAGACGAGTGTGAGATGTTGCAATTTGGGAGGGCAAACCAGGGTAGGTCTTACGTGGTGAGCAATAGGGCACTGAGGAGTGTGGAAGAACAGAGGGATCAGAGAATACAGATCCACAATTCCTTGAAAGTGGTGTTATAGGTAGATGGGGTTAAAAAGAAAGCTTTTGGCATATTGGCCTTCATAAATCAATGTATTGGGCACAGGAGTTGGGATGTCATGTTGAAATTGCATAAGATATTGGTGAGGCATAATTTGGAGTACTGTGTCCACGTTTGGTCATCTACCTACAGGAAATTTGTAAATAAGATTGACAGTGTACACAGAAAATTTATAGGGATATTGCCAGAACTTGACGACCTGAGCTACTGGGAAAGGCTGAAGAGGTTAAGACTTTATTCCTTGGATAGAACATAGAAGATTGGTGGGGGTGGAGGGGGTAAGATTTGATAGAGGTAAGTGCAAGCAGACTTTTTTAAACTGAGGTTGGATAAGACTACAACTAGAGGTTGTGGGTTAATGGTGAAAGGTGAAAAGTTTTTGAGTAAAATGAGAGGGAACTTATTTCACTTAGACGGTGGCAAAAGTGTGCAATGAACTAACTGCCAGTGCAAGTGATGGATGTGGGTTTGATTTCAACACTTAAGAGAAATTTGGATAGGGACATGGATGGGCGAGGTATGGGGGGCTCTGGTTCGGGTGCAGGTTGATGGGACTAGGCAGATTAATGCTTCGACAGAGGCTAGATGGGCCGAAGAGCCTGTTTCTATGCTGTAGTGTTCTATAACTGTACGACTCCAAGTTGTTCTGTAAGCTTCAATGAATGAATACCCCACTGTGTGATGAAGCCATACTCACATTTTCACTTCCACTTATGTCACTTTTTGGCTACCTTATCCAAACTGCAAATGTGGGCCAAAGTATACATGCAGTTGGTTTTTTTAATTCTTGAGGCGAGACTACCCTCAATTAAGGTTGATTTTGGAACCTTTAACGGATTCAGTGGAAATAGCTCTGACACTGAGTTGTGAAAAAATCTTGCAGGTAGCTGTCTAAGCAACTTCAACTAGTTAGCAACCCCTCACATAAACCACTGTCTGTAAAACTGCATGCTCATCATTATATATTAAGAGATCTTTTGTAAATTGTCTGGTGAGCTAATAGTAGAATGACACTGTACATCTACATGAACTTATTCTATTTAAACCATCTCAATTTTTAGATTATGTTGACTCAGCAACCAAACTACTAACCACCAAAGTATGCACAGTGGCACAGCTAATGGAGCTGTTGCCTCATAGTTCCAGTAACCCAGGTTGCATCCTGATCATTGGTACTGTCTGTGTGGATTTTACACATTCTCCCTGTAACCGCTTTGGTTTCCTTCAACATCCCAGAGACACACTCAAGAATCTCAATAACTAGTTGCACATACGCTTTAGCCCATATTTGCAATTTGCATAAGGTGGCCAAGTAGTGGAAGAACAAGTGGAAGTGAAGTGGAAGTTAAAATGTGAGCATGGCTTCATCACACAGTGGGGCATTCATTCATAAAAGCACAAAGGATAACTTGTTTCATTGGTAAAACATTTTGCTACTGTAAATTGCCCCGGAGTAGGAGGGTGATAGAATATTGGGGTAGCGATGGGTATATGTGAGGAACTAAATGAGATTAATGTAGAATGGGTGTACGTGTGTGCTTGTGGATTAGAGTGGACTCAGTAGGTTGTATCATCTGACTCAATAATAACATCCAAAACTTTTCAAGGCTTCCATTTTGAAATATCTTAAATTACGTTTGCATCTGATAAGTATACACTACAAACTGGACACAAGTCTATTTATCTCTACTTTAAGTACTCATTGTTGCATTGCAACATTAAGGTAAGCATGAAGGAATTTAAGCATTATAAGAGAAAAAATTGCATATGTTATGTTTTGAAAACATCTTCCTATTTGTGTTGCCACTTAAACTATTTGCAGAGGTTTTCTGTGACCCCAAAGGATTGAATCAGATAATTCACTATGTGCTGCTCATTGAGAAATAGAACTTGGTAGGAAAAAAATGAAAGATTATGACAAGAATTTGAAGGAAGACTAGAAAAAAGGAGAGAGAAAATTTAAAGCACTGGTACTCAGAGTTTTGGTATTACCCTACACAAAAACAGGTCCATCAGCCTACCCTTTTGTCCATGCTGGCTGTTGTTAACACAGCCCTCGATTACATCTCAGCTATTTCCCTCACTACATCAGCAACTCTCCTCTGGGGCAGCGTAAGGATAGAGTTCTCCTGGTCATCACCCTCCAACTCACCAGTCTCTGCATTCAGCAGATCACTTTCCACAATTTATGTTCCCTTCAGAGGGGTTCCATCCACCACATACATCTTGACCTCTCCTCTTTCAGCATTTTGCAAGGGCTCTTACCTTTGTAATTCCCTGGTTCACGTTTCCATTCCAATCAACCATCCCATAAAAAGTACTTTCCCTCTGCAATTTCAACACTTGTCCTTTCACCTCTTCTTTTCTAACCCAAACACACTCTTTCCAGGTGCAGCAACAGCTCACTTGCATCCGTTCTGACCTTGCATTTAGTGCTCACAATGTGGTCTCCTCCAAAACCGAAAAGCCAAACTCAGATTATTAGGCTACTCTGCAGAGCATCTACATTTAGACCTTCAGGGACAACCCTGAGCTTCTTTCTGCCTGTCACTCTAACTCTTCATCTCACTCCCTAATGGCTTGCTGGACTATGGTTCCCTGCTCTACACAATAAAGCTAATGCAAGTTTGAGGAACATTACCTCATCTTCCATCTGAACACATTGCAGCCATCTGCAGTCAATTATGCATTCTACAACCCCTGGTAACTTGATTTCTTTGTCTGCATCAGTCATTAACTTCGTGATATTGGATCGGCTTGTTCTTCAATGTGGTTACCTAACGTGCCCCACTTACCCCGCCCCACCCTCCCTGCAGTTTAACAAGCTTCTTCAGTCTTTTCCCCATTGCTCTTCCCACAGATGAGATCTGACCTCCTGAATATTTTCTGCATTTCCTCTTTTTCTTATCAAAGTGAAGTGTTTACTTAAGTCTGCACAATAATACTCTGTGCACAGGTTTCCCCTTTGGTCTGTAACAGCCCATTGTCTCCCTTAATATAATATACTTTCTTGATATACCTATATCAAGGTACATACACATATCCTGCTGTTGTTATTCCTCTCCGCACCTCGCAGTAACTTTGCCACTTCTTTAGCATTTTGCCTGTGTTTCTATGACATTCAACCCAGCACAGATGGAAAGCATGTAAGACTCAGCCAGATTCAAAGCCGGGACCACTTGCCTTGAAGTCTGATGCCACTTATACACTGGCTGACTCCCTATCCCTTGGGATAACCCCTAATCTTGTCTGCCAGTGATATTACATGACCCCTCTTTGCCCTCCTAATTTCTTTTACATTTCTTAAGCATGTCTCTTACTCCCCATTACTCTGAGGGGCTTCCCCATTTCCAGTACACTGTGGCCACATATGCTTCCTTTATTTCTTAATCAAACCCTTGACACTAACTGGTTCCTGGACTTCTCATTCTTGCCTTTCAACCTGATAAGAACTTGTAAGCCAATAACTCTCATTATTACTGTCATTTATAAAGGACATTTCCTTATTGCATTTTGCCCAACCTTGTTTGCCAGGTTCTGTCCAAAAATATTAAGATCATTCTTTCCCTAATTCAGAACCTCAATTTCCAGCCCACCCTTAGCTCTTTCCAATAATTACCTGTAAATTTATGGAGCAATAGTTGTTATTCAAAAATGTTTGCCCACAACACCTCAATGACTTGCCCAGCATCAGTATGCTGGATTAGGTCTGGCAGTATCCCTATCTCTACGATAGTAGGACTGATAATGTACTAGCACCAGAAGTTCGCCTAAATGCACTTTAAAATTCAAGCCCATTTAATCATTTTGCACTAAAATGATCCCAGTTAACACTGGGGAAGCTAAAAATCTCTACTTTGATAATCCTATTGCTGCAACACTTCTCTGTAATTTGCCTAAATGTCTTCTCCTCAATCTGCTGAAGATTGTAAAATAATAATCCCAACAAAATCATCCCCCCCTTTTTTTAATTCTAATCTCTTTCCATTAAGACCTTATTGAAGACTTCTCTAGGATATCGTCCCTTATTATTTCAGTGAAAGACTCCATAATCATCATGGCAATACCACCTTCTCCTTTATTTCCCTCCAATCATGCTTGAACATTCTATACCCTGAAACACTGGGATGCCAGTCCTGGCCTTCTTTCAGCCATGTTTCTGTGATAGCTAAAATATAGTAATCCCATGTGTAATCAGTACTCTAAGCTCATCAGCCTTACCAATCAAGTTTCTGGCATTAAAATAGATGCAATTTAGCTTATTATGCATCCTCCCACATGCTTTATTGTGCCCATGTCTGTTCTGTCTACCTCAGCAATCTAGTTTTTTTTTAATCTTTTATGTTTGACTATAACTCCTCTCTGTATCCTACTTCAACAACATCAATTTAAGAAATTTCCTCCATGCATATTGAACCCATTCTATTTAAGGGGCAACATGTCCTACCCCAGAAACATTGTTAAAGATCCAAAAATCTCAAGCCCTCCCTCCAACATCATCTGATCTATGTTTCTCTCCCTTTGCTCAGTCACACATGGCACTGGATTTTCAAAGTTCTTTCATTATCAGAGTACATATATGTCACCACATAGAACCATGAAATTCATTTTCTTATGGGCATAGCATTAATGGTAAGACTCTTGGCAGTGTGGAGGTCCAAGTCCATAGGACACTCAAAGCTGCTACGCAGGTTGACTCTGTGGTTAAGAAGGTATACGGTGCATTGGCCTTCATCAATTGTGGGATTGAGTTTAAGAGCCGAAAAGTAACGTTGCACCTATATAGGACCCTGGTCAGACCCCACTTGGAGTACTGTGCTCAATTCTGGTCGCCTCACTACAGGAAGGATGTGGAAACCATAGAAAGGGTGCAGAGGAGATTTACAAGGATGTTGCCTGGATTGAGGAGCATGCCTTATGAGAATAGGTTGAGTGAACTTCGCCTATTCTCCTTGGAGCGACGGAGGATGAGGGGTGACTTGATAGAGGTGTACAAGATAATGAGAGGCATTGATCGCGTGGATAGTCAGAGGCTTTTTCCCCAGGGCATGAGAGGGCATTGTTTTAAGGTGCTTGGAAGTAGGTACAGAGGAGATGTCAGGGGTAATTTTTTTTTAAAACGCAGAGAGTGGTGAATGCGTGGATTGGGCTGCTGGCGGCGGTGGTGGAGGTGGAAACAATAGGGTCTTTTAAGAGATTCCTGGATATGTACACGGAGCTTAGAAAAATAGAGGGCTATGGGTAAAGCCTAGGTAGTTCTAAGGTAGGGACATGTTCGGCACAGCTTTGTGGGCCTGTATTGTGCTGTATGTTTTCTATGTTTCTACTCAATAGATCCAGAAACGATAATAGAATCAATGAAAGGCCTTATCAACTGGGTGTTCAACCAGTGTGCAAAAGACAATCAACTGTACAAATACAAAAAGAAAATAATGAATAAGTATTGAGAACCTGAGATGAAGAGTCCACAGAAGTGTAATCTAGAGATCACAATCTCAGTGATCCAGCACTTTTAATTCTATTACCAAACTCCCTGGTTTGATGTTGCACAATGTTATCCCTTTCTATGCCCACATGTGCCTCAACCACAGTTATACAGCACAAGGACAAGGCTAACTCCCTTCTTAAGGTTCTCTTGAGGGAATTAAAACAGAAAAGTATAGAAGTCCTGTATAACTGCCAGAATATTAGAACGTGGAGACTGAATCTCTGAGCACATTCTTTGACTTTAATGAACACATACAAAGAAAGCTGAATTGGGCCAAATACCAAAATAGTAAATTGTGAAGTTTGAACTCTGTAAGATACATTACAATTGCCTCTAGAAAAAAGTATACCAGTTAATGCCACAATGTTTCATATAAAAAGTGTGCTGACCATCTTGACTCTTTCATTGGAAAAGGAACAGAGAATCAATATGCAATAACTTGAAAACAAAAGCCAGGTGATATGAGAAATTCCATCTGTCAATTGCCATCACTGGCAAAGACACATCAATGTCAAGTTCTGTGGTAAGACAAAATCTTAAAAATTGACTTCTATTGCATTCTCAAAATTAATGAGGGTCTTGTCTGGATTAACGGAAATGTTTCTTTCCAGTTATTTTTGTATCATATAATTGCCTGAAAATTCTTAACACAATGGTTAATTCTAGTATCATTTGTTGCATGGGGATCCACAGTAGTTTTGTACGGGCCATAAAACGATATCTATAAACATACAGTACAACATGCAAGGTGTGTGCACATGTGTAATGTGAATCTCAAGTTTTCTGTGACATCACAGTATGTTAGAGGTCACAAGGGAAGGGAAAATTTATAACTGCATTCTTGTACAATGGTGAGGGCTTTATAAGCTACAAGGGGAACTGCAAGTAGTGGAGCAGCTTTGGCTATGTTGGAAGATTATTGATGGTAGGAGGCAATAGTGGTCTGCAATGCATGATGATTTACTGCACCTTAAAAGGTTCACATCAGGACATAATGTGAGCAGTTGGGTGTATTAGAACATCCAGTCCCAAGAAAACTAGAACTTGAAGGCATCTGAATCATTGTGATAGATTTAATATTTGTCCTAAAGGAGCAACTTCTCAGTAGTTACGTATCACTAAACTTAGAAACATTCCTTCCTTCTCCCATTGACATTTGGTCCCTTTTTGATGCCATGTAGTTTCTTCAATGCCATATTCAAGTTTGATGACACCACTGTTGTAGGCTGTATCACAGGTGGTGATGAATCAGCATATAGGAGGGAGATTGAAAATCCAGCTGAATGACTGGATCCAGTATACAAATGCCATTACGAAGAAAGCACACCAGCACCTCTACTTCCTTACGAGTCTGCAAAGATTCAGAATAACATCTAAAGCTCTGACAAACCTATGGATGTGTGGTGTTGAGTATAGTGACTGGCTGCATCACAGCCTGGTATGGAAACACCAATGCCTTTGAACGGAAAATACTACAAAAAGTAGTGGATACTGCCCAGTCCATCATGGGTAAAGCCCTCCCCACCACTGAGCACATCGACATGGAGCATTGTCCCAAGAAAGCAGCATCCATTATCGGAGACCCATGCCACCCAGGTCATGCTTTCTTCTCACTGCTGCCATCAGGAAGAAGAAACAGGAGTCTCATGACTCACACCAAGTTCAGGAACAGTTATAACCCCTCAACCATCAGACTCTTGAACCAAAGAGGATAACTTCACTCACCCCATCACTGAACTGTTCCCACAGCCTATGGACTCTCTTTCAAAGACTCTTCATCTTATGTTCTCGATAATTATTGCTTATTATTTATTTCTTATTGTACCTGCAGAGTGTGTTGTCCTTTGCACTAAGTTGAATGCCTAGTTGGCACTGTCTTTGATTCTATTAGAGTTATTGAATTTATTGAGTATGCCCACAAGAAAATGAATTGCAGGGTTGTGTATGGTGACATATATGTACTTTGATAATAAATTTCCTTTGAACTTTTCTGCCAGTATATGTACAGTATTTAAATATTGCAACAGCCTTGACAAATGCACAATGTCTGCTAATTCATATCACTTCTCTCTTATATGCACTGAAGATTATAATGAAGTTCTGCAATATAGTAATAACTTATGCTATCACTGTCTTACAGGTACTGAACACTGTAATAAAATTCCTGTATGCTCCACTGTGGGCCAAATGGCTTTAGCAAATGATTTTCCATTTCAAACCTATCGCATAGTGCAAAAAATACATCAGTTCAATGGATTGCTAAAAATATCAAAGAAATATGAACTCTGGAACACATGATTTGTTTTATGTCTACAATAACCCCAAAATAGTAATTCATTACTTAATGGCACAATGATAAATTAGGAGATGTTTGAAGAGTTTACATGAAGAGTAGTCTGTAGCCATACTCTGCCAGCAGAGAGTTTCTGCTAGCAATATCAATATTGATATTGATCAATATCTAACTAGTAACTTTGATTTTCATATATTTTGGTTCATAATCTCTTACATTACTACTACAGTGGAAATACAATACAAAATTTCTTTGCATTTCAAATGTGGAGTTTAAAAGGGAAAGGATGAGAAGGGTGTCGGACACATCTGTTCAGAATCCAATCAATGCATAGTTTTAACCTTTGAATTTGCCTTGAGGTGCCAAACAGTAGTTGCACATTTATACTAGATGCAATTTTCTCATGTAGGTAACACTAAATATGGGGTATTTCCTGGCTTTTATAGAGCAACAAGATACATACTGTCTTAAAGATAAGAAGAGAAGATCTACAGATTTTTGAATACCACAATGGGCAACCTGTACAGGCAAACTGTAGCCAAGGAGAGTGAAAAATTAACACCACATGTCCTGCTCTTACAAATAGGTTGATTCCAGTTCCCACCCTTACCTCTGCTGCTCTCTTTCATAGATCCTGCTCCTCTGCTTTTACTTCTGATACAATCTTCGCTCCCACTCTGCCTTTCTATCCAAATAATCCTGCTCCCATTCTCCTTGCAGGTGTCAGGGGAAACCTACAATCTACTGGATGAATTCAGTGGGTCTAGCAGTATCTGTGGGAGGAAAGGAATGGTTAACGTTTTGGATTGAGACCCTGCAGCAGTTCCCTTGCTCTCACAGATGCTGCTTGACCCACTGAATCCTTCCTGTAGAATGTTTGCTGCTCCATATTCCCACATCTGTAGTTTTTTGTCTCTCTTGGAAAACCTAACTTTGGGTATCCTGCAAATGCTATAAACTGCATTCTAGCTCCTGACATTGCTTCTTCTAAGTTTGTTTTCTAATCTCAGATTTTATGTCACTCACTTCAATATAAATTTGACAAAGTGACTACATAAAGTGGTTTTTAATATTACATTCAATCATAATTTTCCATCAATTTGTGCATAATGTTTTAAACATACAGTTATTATGCACAAAGACTTTTGCTCAAATAAGCATAAATTAACATGAAGAGCAAACAAGTCATGATAATTAGGGAACAGTAGATAACTAATTGTTCAAACTTATATTTAAAACCTTTGTGAATAAAGTCAAAGGTTCCTTTTTGATAGACTTCTGTAAGAGTGAGAATTATGACTCCATACACACAAAAGAATTGCGCTTTTATTATGCCAGGTCTTTTGCACCAAATTTATAACTACATAATGAAATTTTAGAATCCTAGCTGAAGAAAGCAAAAGTATATTCCTAAAAATCTGACAGCACCATTTGGTAGGCTGGAAAATATGGATGAAGCTGGTAAGCTTGAGAAAGGTTGAATAATGATGTTGCAGGCTATTAAACATTCTTATTGACTAAACAATACAGCCTCATTTGTACATTTTTTTTCTATTTCATACCACCACTCTTACTAGGGCAGTAATTAGGATTATATTTATATTTTTACCCATAAAATGTGAGTCACACATAAATAGTACTCAACAATGGAGAGCACTGAAAGAATTCTGCAGGTCAGGCAATAATTACACAATGTCTGTGTATGAAAACAGTTAATGTTTCAGCTCCAGGATACTACTTCTGACAAAGGGTGCCAACATCAAAAAAATGCTACTTTCTCTTCTCATAGATGATGTCTAACCTGTTTCCAACAATTTCTCTTTTAATTTCAGATTTTCAGCATTTGAACTTCTTTTGATATTTAGAGTACTCAACAACACTGAGGGATTATTTTGACAGCATTTCCCCAAGGCACACCATCACAGCACATACCAAGTAAATTGTTTTTTATGCGTCATACTTCAGCAGGCTTGCCAAATAAGAAAACTAGCAACAGGTGACTAACAATTTCAAAGAGTTGCAAATAACACAACAGCTGGGAAGTTCATTTATTTAACAGTTTGTTTGAGATAGATTGCAGCATTTTGAAGTTTATAAGGTAATGATCTTCCCAAAAGTTTGCATTTCTTAAAATATTTTACATCCCATTCTTGCAAACCATTTATGAAAAGAGGTATGTTCAGAAAGGCAAGGGTTGCTAATTGTCCTGATGAAGGGTCTCAGTCCAAAACGTCAACTGTTGATTCATTTCATAAATGCTGCCTGGTCTGCTGAGTTCCTCCAGCATTTTGTGTGTGTTTTCAGAATCTTTGCATGTCTGTTTCTCTCCCTCCAGCAGCTGCTTCCCATCTTCACATTCCTCTCCCTGCAGTTGGCTCCATTTGTTGTCTTTTTTCCTTTTTCCGAGAGGTGTCCCTCCATCTATCAGTCATCTGTCACAGACTTCCAACTCTAACCCCCTCCCTGTGGTAAACTATGTATACCTGTCTGGACACACCCCTCTGCTGACTGCTCCTGTGGCTCCTCCCACAGATGATTGGAGGCACTGCTCCTCCCTCAGTCTCCAAGATGTCGTGGTTCCTTTTGCTGCTAATAAAAGCCTATTGTTCACCTCCCGTCTCCGAGAGTTATTGATGATGCATCACTCCCCCACTCAGATCCCCTACCTGGTACTACCTGCCTGTCATCTTACACCTTTCCTCAGCCCGCCAGTTATCTCGGAATCCCTTTCATCACTCCTCGTCTCCTCTCTATACTGACAATCTTGCCTCTCCACTCTCAGTCCTGATGCAGGGTTTCAACCCAAAACATTGTCAATCTCTTTCCTCCAACAGATATTGCTCAGCCTACCGATTTCCTCTTGCAAATTGTATGTTCCACCAGATTTCAGCATCTGCAGTCTCTTGTATCTTCAAGACAGTCGTAATGGTTGAAAGTATTAGTTCTCTAATGATGTAATGAATCTGTGTTGTAATTGATCCAAATCTTGTACCAAATATTCTTGAATCCTCTGTATTCCACTTTCCACTGTGGGATTTAAAAATTATCTATCATATAAACATACATGTACTTAGCACTTGAAGACTGCTCTGCCATTTAATAAAATCCAAGTGTAATCTCAACTCAGCATTTCACTGGAAATCTATTTAGCTTTCATCTGCTTGTTTATTAACAAATTATATAAGTCCATCTTAAAATTATTCAAGAATTCTGTTTTCACTGACCTTTGTAAAAGAAAGTTCCAAAATTCATAACTCACTGAGAGCGAAGATTTCTCAGGATCTTCAATGTTTCTATCAAGTTCCCTCCCACTCTTCTAAACTCCAGCAAGGATAACCCTAGATACTAATCCAATAAACCTTCTCTGAGCAGCTTCCAATGCATTAACATCCTTTCTTAAGAAAGGAGACCATTGCCACAAGCACCCCATAACAAAAGCATAATCTTACAGCGTTTGTATTGATTTCCCAAGCAATAAACACCAGTAGCTTTCTTAATAGTTTGTTGTACTTTTTCAAGCTTTTTTTTGCAACAGGACACACAAATCCCTCTGCCTCAGAGCAAAAAATTGAAAGAGTAATGTTGGCTGAATTGCTACAAAGATACTGTAGCATAGTAGTTATATTAATTGAGTAGTAATCCAAAGGCCTGGATTAATAGTTCAGACACACAATCAAATCTCATGGTAATCAGGGAAGTTATATTTAAAAATAAAAGGAATGTCAATCTCAATAATGTGTTACTGAGACAACAAATTGAAAACCATTTATGACAGATGAAGAGTGACATAGGAGATAGCTTTAGAATATAGTAGATCAGCTGAGATTAACATATGTATTTGGTTATAAAGTTCAGATACAACATAAAGTTAATGAATAAACAAAAACTTGAATAATTAATTGTTGCTTTAACTATTAGGTTCACTAATCTCATTAATTTAAATTAACAAAATCAGTAGATATGAGCTTAATGTCTGAAATAAAACCAGAAAGGGCAGTTCCTGTATGCAAAATTAATTGTAAAATGGTTATTACTAATGCTTATAAGTGCAGTTGTAATAAGTGAGCATAAATTTTAACAAATTTGTAATAAAAATAGAAATTGCAGTAACACTCAGCAGGTCTGGCAGTATCTGTGGAGAGGCATTTCAAGTCAAACATGCTTATTGTGAAATCCAGACCAAATTTTAAGGTCAGTGCTTTTCAATTGTATTAATTCCCCATAGAGGAAATCATTTTAGGTTCCAGACAAACTCTACAGGCATTTTACAAGAAAACTTCAGTGAACTGTTAAAAGTCCATTTCCTCTTCACTGTTAACTATCATGTTCTACTTTTATTATACTATTATAGGGTTTACCTTGATCAACAAAACAATCTAAAACAATCACCAAAGGAATTAAAATGAAGCCACTAGCTATGCAGTGGTGAAAACAAATAAAACAAAGTAGACTATTCCGCATTGGACTGAATTTTGCATGCCTAAAGACAAAACAAAATAAAAATTAATTTTTCAAGAAGTACCGGTAAGCCGAGTTAAAAACAAAAAGAATAAAAAACAGAAGAATTAATTTAAAACTATCTTTCAGTTCATTTGGTCCACCACCTGAACATTTTCAAATTGATTTTGTTTTAAGTCCACTGTCAACGTAGACTACTGGGCAAGCTGTATGCCAACTGCTTAGATATCGGTAAGCTACTTACACAATAGGTTCCTTAAAGTTATCACAGCTAGAGGAGGTAGTGAGGATGAGCTCCCACTACCTGCTAACTGCTCCCAATGGAATGCATCTCAACTAGTTTCTGACACCAAGTCCAGCTCCTGGCCCTCACTTGTGGCTTAGGTACTAAAAACGGCAGAACCATTTTTACTGATAGGAAAAGGGACAAAAGTGAGTTACTGGTACCTTAAAACCAGTTGCTCAGGACAGATGGGGTTCTTTGCAGTGGTTGGCAGCTCATCCAGGAGAAAGAAAACTCTGATTTCTAACCTCCATTGCCTAGTCTCTGTATCCACTCATGGGGAAGGCTTTGGGAATAAACCCTGAAGAAAACCCAGAGCTGAAATTGTTGTGTATTTAACATTTCAGTAATATTTGAGTAATATTGTAAATATATTGTTTGATTAATCATTCTTGTCATTTTATTACGGGTTATTTGAATAACTATGTGGACTGCATATGTCATCACGCTATCAAGCGATATTTGTGAGCCTTTCTTAAAGTAAAGAATGAACTAAGGTTCTCATCCTTTGGCTATGTTGTTTTCCTTTGAATTACGTAGTTTAATGTTTTGAAGTTAGAAAACTTAACAGTGGCAATGACATGATTTTTGATGAACCTGAGATGGCTGCCAATCTGTTGAAGCACAGCGAGGTACAGTGAGTTAAGAAAAAAGCGCAGCAAGCGCAGAGATAGCCAAATTTTTTTAAAAAGAAGAAAATGGAAGAATTCACAGGTTCATAAAGTGAGTACCAGGCAATAATAATCATAAAAAGAGCAGTAATGGCTGGCTACATCAGAAAGATAGACACATTTGATGCACATCAGAAAACTGGATTTTATATACTGTGCAAATTGAACAGTATTTTGAAGCAAATGAAATAGCCAATGAGAAATAAGTACCAATTTTTCTGAATGTATTGGGTTTAAATGCAGTTTGCTTTGAAGATTGACTACTCCAACCAAACTGGCAGAAATAAACTTTGCTGATATTGCAAAAGGAATGCAGGAACATTTAGAACTGAAACCATTGTTGATTGAAGAAAACTTTAGGTTTCATAAGTGAAATCAAAAGGAAGGGGAATCCATTTCAGCAAACATGGCTGAATTGAAGAGATTGAGCATTGTTAGCTCAACGAAGGGTTTAATGATGCACTGAGAGATTGTTTTCTTGTAAAATTCCAAAAATAGAAAATATTCAAAAATGACTCCTTACTGAAGCACAACTTGCATTTAAAAGAGCAGTTGAAATTGCTATATCAATTGAAACAGCAGACAGACATGTAATTGAATTGTAGTCAGGAATGAAGGTGAGCATGAACAAAATTGCAATGTCTAAACAGAAACTGAACTGGCCGAGAAAACTGTGTTACCGTTATGGCAGGGGCTCACATACACCACAGCAATGCAGATTTAAAGGCAAAACTTGCAGAAAATGCAACAAAGTAAGACACATACAAAGAGCATGTCAGGCAGGCAAAATTAAATGGACTTGAAATGAAAGAGAAAAAGATATTTTAAAAAAGTCATGGCAGTTTCAAGAGCATGCTGTTGATGAAAAATCTGCTATGAATGAGAATGCCACAGGACTGTGTAGCCTTGAGATTTACAATGTTAAAACTAACAACAGTCAAGCAGTATGGCTTATGCCAGAGATGAACAACAGATTAATTAAAATGGAATTGGACACTTACTCAGCTGTTTCAGTCATTCCACAAAATGAGTTTGAACAGCATTTTAAAGATACTAAACTGAAGCCTGTAGATATCCAACTGAGAATTTATACTGGAGTAAAGATCACTCCTGTGGGAATGACATTGATAGCACTAAAATATAACAATCAACATACCACATTGGGCTTGCTTGTGGCAAAAAAAAAAAAACAGGAGGACCAGCATTGTAGGGACATAATTAGCTGATTGGAGATCCATCCATCATTTGAATGCCACATCCTCTGCAATGAAGCCATTGGAAAGCAAATTAAGAAAGACACCTAGATAATGTCACAACTGTCTCCATACTGTCCACCATGAACCACTGCCCAGAGGTCAAACAGGTGTTGGTGCCAACTTCTGTTCCTCTGCGTGTAAAGCATATTGGACAAAGGAAGGACCATGCTGCTCTGAGGAAGCATGAAAGTGATGAAATCAGTGCACCAACTACAATAGTTTTTGTAGGCAACATATCTGAGAAAGCTTTTGCTAAGTTAATCAGGCAGATACTTGTGAAATGTGGCTTGCTTTTGAATTGGAAGAGAATTCAAGCAGTTTCAGGAAAATTGCAAGCATTTGGGTTTTGAGAGTATGAAGAATCAGAATCTAATCTACCTGCATTAAGAAAATTGCATGAACTTCAAGCGGGAGATAAAAAGTCGCTTGTAAAAATAGAGACAAAACCAAAGTCCAGCTGGTTGAATGGAAAGACGAAAAGAGTCAATGGATTCACAAAAACCGAGGATTCATCACATGATGTTGTGAATGAGGAAATCAAGGAGAGATCAGATCATTAAGGAAGCAATAGAAGGATTAATAAGAGAATACTCCATTTAACTAAGTACACCTTCCCAGGATCAAAATGCACAAACTAGAAGAAGAAAGGTGAACACCGCTGTCAGAATAATTTCTGGCAGTCTCTGAGTCAACGCCTAAAACCACCATGGAGGCACAGAACGTCAGACTGTTTCACAGCCACAAGTCTCACCTGCCAAGCAGAGTGACCCCCTTGTCAGGAAAGATGTTATCTCACAAGAGTAAGAAATTCTCCACACCCTTAGGCTCGAAGGGGACAATGTAAACTTACAATGCTGTGGATAATTGTATAGCATTTGTATTATATAGTGTACTGTGCATATAGTTGAGATGCATTCACCATTGAAATGGAGTTTATAGCTCAGCAGGGAGGACTATTGTATATTTAATTTATTTGAGTGATATTGTAAATGTATTGTTTGATTAAACATTCTTGTTTGATTAAATAATTCATTATGGGTTATATAACTCGCATCTCTTGGCTCTCCCGTTTTCTTTTGAATTAGTTTAAAGTTTTGAAGTTACAAAACATAACAGGAGTCCCCAAGGTGATCCAATGTTGAGTTCAACACTGACTGGCAACTCTTCCGACAGTGCTGGTGCCAAACTGTTTCGGTCTCTGCCGTTCCTTTGGATTCATCAGCTGCATGGAGAGTGTGGATCCTGCTGCATGGACAAAAGCTTGCTCTCCAAATTGTATTGCCTTGGCTTGGGTACTGGCTTATGTATCCACTTCAACAGCTAGGATGCAACGTCCACAGTCAACCCCAAACAATGGAGGGCCACAACAACTTACAGCAGATTTGTAATCATGCAATATCAATGAATACCAAATGTTTGCAGAGGGAAGAAAATACTGCAAATAACCAGGTTGCAAGGAAGTATATTGCTTGATAATGAATGGGATTGACCTACTAAAACACTTTCGGCAGTTTAATTCTACAAAACTAGATTCTAAAATATAATCTTGTCATGGAGTGAAAACTATTATCAATTTCTTTTAAATGTGATATTATATTCTACGAATATTTTAAAATGAATCTGCACTAAATGAAATACAAAAATTCAAGAATACCTGGTAGAATAATTGGGTGAACCAAATCAAAAATGAAGTAGCCAAGATATGCTGCAACCAGAGATTTTTGTTTATCATCGACTGAATAAATGCAAATGACTGTAGTTGGCCATTTTTCAGTGCAGCAGAGATTATACCACACAGTAGACAATACCTAACAGTAATTTAGCAGATCCATAATGGGACTATCAGAAGTGTGTAAAATACAAAGAAACTTTTGATATTTCAGGCAAATCCTCTTCAATGAATCCTTTCAGTTAAGATCTGAGCAGCAATTTAACAATTTAGTTGCAAGTCTTCAGAAAGTGTGTGTTATAGTTTTTCCATTGGATTAGCAACAATAATGTAACCACATTGTGCCACATAATATTGGGAGAAAACACATTCATGGTCGTACTTGAATTAAAACTCATCTTTGTACTTAGCTTTCAGTCTGACTTAAACCATTTACTATGTAATAGCTTAATTCCAGTATACCATTTTAAATAAAATCAAACATAAAATAATATTTTAATTCCTTAAATGTGCTCATGCAACTTGTATTGAAAACAGGAAAATCTGATACAATGTGCAAGGAATAAGAGATTACAGTTCAATATTCAACCTTTTTTTCCCTTGACAGCTACAATCGAATGACAGCTTTTGAAAGATAAAGCAGTTACTGGAAAATGCAAACTGATTGCTGAACATAATTTTGGGAACATTTTATCAATAATGAAAAGTAATTCAAAGTCTGTTGTCCAGTTTCGTGTAACATATTTTTACAAATCAACTTCACACAAATACAGGAGTTAATATATAACAATGGATGCTAACATTGGGACATGATTGGTGTCTGTCATCTGTCACCTAATGCCATTTTACATTTGCACTTGATTACAAATGTAACATACTTATCACCAGGTTCTCTCATTTTCAATTTAAGCTCTGTGCAGTTGAATTGAGGGCACACTGACAAGACCATTAATGTTTAATTTTCTCATTTCAATAGTGGAATTTGCATTAAATCTGTGTTGTCCACTGAGAATGCTTCTTCTATTTATAAGAGCTGTTCATGAAAATACCAAATTTTCTGACTCCAAAATTCTAATGCTACAGCAATACATATACATATACTTCTATTACTAATTTTAAAAATAGCACACATAATTTTAAACTACAATTATTTGATTCTACCATCTTCAATACAGGCAAAGCAATATGATTAGCCCCAATTTATAGCTGTGAAGTTAGTTTGTGCAGGGATATCTTACCAGATTTGTAAACAGATGAGAAGTACTGAAGATCAAGATCTGGAGAAATGAGTTCCAGGCACCAATCAATCAAAGATGCCATTGTGCAAAAGTAATATTTACAAAGCAGTGAGCAGGAAAAGTATATTAAACAGAGATGATTAATGAAGGGTCTACAATAGATACATCCATTTGTATCAGAGAATATGGTGCAATGAAATATAACCAAATGAACAGCTATATTCATATTACACAAAAAAAGATAATCAAATACATTAATTATGTGCACACCAGCATTCAATATCAGCTTATGGTGATAAAAAATAAACAAGGCTATAATATTCTATGCAAAAACAAATGTTGAATGCCATGCAACCTGAGGAAGCAAGACTCTCCTCGTTCTCTGCAGACATTGGATTTGCAATTTGTATCCCCTTTGGATTAGTGGTTACTCCTGTTTCTACAAGCGGTATCAAAACAGCTTCTGTGAACAGAATGCAACAATTTTCCAGTTATTGTCTACAAATTGGTAAGTGGACAATTATCCAATAAAGAAAGTTAAAATTAAAACAAAGTTGTGGAAGCACTCAGCCAATCAGGCAACATCTGTGGAAAAAGAAATTGAATTAACAATTCAAATTATAGGACCTTCATTAGAATGGATCTCATTTGCAAAATTTAACAAAGTACCATTAATCTATTTTTTTCCTGCAGGCTGGAATCAGCATGAGAAGTTGTTTGTTGGTAACGCAGCGCAAAGTTTAAAAACAACTCGGGAGTTTTCAGCTTTCTTGTGGCGGGCTGAAATCAGTGCAAGAGGGTGTTTGTTGGCGACACGGTGTGAAGTTTAAAAAGAACTCAGGAGCTTTCAGCTTTCCTTTGACAGGCTGAAATCAGCAAGTCAATAAAAAGAAAAGAGGTGTAAGCGGAGCAGACCAGTGTGAGAGTGGTCTGGTTTTGGCTCAACAGGCTTGGGTACGAAGGGGTGGAGGTTCTAAGTACGTAAGAAAGCTTCAGGCAAGTTTTTTTTTCCTTGTTAGTATATAGCTAGTGCACTTGGAATAAATCTGGAGGTAGTGGCGTATTCCTTGTGTGAGATGTGGGAAATTGGGCAGACCTCCAGTCTCCCTGATAACTGCATCTGCGTGAAGTGCATCAAGCTGCAGCTCCTTAGAGACCATGTTTAGGAACTGGAACTGCGGTTGGATGGATGTCCTTTGGTTCATATGGAAAACTGAGGAGATGATAGATAGGAGCTACAAGAAGATGATCACCCTTAAGTTACAAGAGGTAGGTATGTGGGTGACCTGTCAGGAGAGGGAAAGAGAATAGGCAACCAGTGCAGAGTACTCCTGTGGTCACTCCCCTGAACAATAAGTATACCACTTTGGATCTGTAGAGGGGAAACAACTGACAAGTAGTAACAACCAGGTCTTTGGCACTGAGTCTAGCTCCGTGGCTCAGAAGGGAACAGGGGATAAGAGGTGTTGCTCCCAGGTGACATATAAAGATCCTACTAACTGCATCTTGCCATCCATTTGGTCTATAATTAGAGGAACAGAAAGCAAATTCAGTGGACGTGAAAAAGACATCTGGATGGTATATTGCCTCCCAAGTTCCACAGTCAGGGATGCCTTGGATTGGGTCCACAGCATTCTAAAAGGGGAGGGTGAACAGCTGGAAGTTGTGGTACATATTGGTACCAATGACATAGGATAAAAGGGAAGAGGTTCTGAAGAAAGAATATAGGGAGTTAAAAGAAAGCTGAAAAGTAGGACTTCCAGGTTAGTAAACTCTAGATTGCTGTCTGTGCCATTCACCAGTGAGGGTAAGAATAGGATAATTTGGCAGAAGAATATGGGGCTAAGGAATTGGTGCAGGGGGGCAAGTTTTCAGATTACTAGACCATTAGGATTCTTCTGGGTAAGGCATGATGTACAAAAAGGACAGGTTACACCTGAGCCAAGGGGGAACCAATATACTTGTGGACTGGCTTTTTAGAGCAGTTGGGGTGTTTTAAGCTAAATTGGCAGGGGAATGGACATCAGAGTGATAGGGCTGAAGAGTGGGCAGTTGGTATATGACTATGAGTATGTAGTGAGGCTTTGAGGAAGGACAAGCAGATGGATGGCAAAATGTGGTCAGTAGGATGTTTATATGTCACCCGAGGGAAAAGTAGAAAAGGGTAATGAATACAGGACTGAAGGAGTTCTATTTGAATGCATACAGTATACAGAATAAGGTAGATGATCTTATGGCACAAGTAGAGATTGGTAGGTCTAATGTTGTGGGCATCTTTGAATCGTGGCTGAAAGAAGGTCATAGATGGGAGCTTAATGTCCAAGGATACATATTTTTTTCAAAAGGACAGGCAAGTAGGTAGAGGGAGTGGGGTGGCTCTAATGGTAAAAAATTAAATCAAATCAATGGTAAGTGGTGACATAGAATCAGAAGATGTAGAATCCTTGTGGGTAGAGTTAAGTAACTACAAAGATAAAAATATCCTGATAGAAATTATATACAGGCCTCCAAAAAGAAGCAAGGATGTGGGCTACAAATTACATTCGGAAATAGAAAACTTGTGTCAAAAGAACAATGTTGCGCTAATCATGGAGGACTTCAATATGCAGATAGATGGGGAAAATCAGGTTGGTGCTGGATCCCATGAGAGGGAATTTGTAAAATGCCTATGAGATGGCTTTTTAGAGCAACTTGGGCTTGAGCCTACTTAGGGAATGCAATTCTGTATTGAGTGTTATGTAATGAACCAGATTTGTTTACAAAGCTTAAGGTAAAGGAACTGTTAGCAGACAGAGATAATAATATGACAGAATTCACCCTGCAGTTTAAGTTGGTGAAGATAAAATAGAATGTATCAGTATTACAGTGAAGTAAAGGGAATTTTAGAGGCATGAGAGTGGAGCTGACCAAATTTGATTGGAAGGAGACACTAGCAGGGATGACAGAACAGCAATGGCTGGTATTTATAGGGGAAATCCAGAGGACGAAAGAATGACAGATCTCAAAGATGAAGTAGTTTTCTAAAAGGAGGATGAGGCAATCCTGGCTGACAAGGGAAGTCAAAGACAGCAAAAAAGCAAAAGAGAGTGCATGTAATATAGCAAAAATTTGTGGGATGTTAGAAGATTGGGAAGCTTTTAAAAATCTTCAGAGGGCAATGGAAACAAGCATTAAAGCCATATGAATGCAAGCTAGCCAATAACATAAAAGAGTATTAAAAAAAAGCTTTTTCAGATATATTAAGAGTAAAGCAGAGAAGAGAGTGCATACTGGACCACTGAAAAATGATACTAGAGAGGTAATGTGGGAATAGAAGTGGCAGAGGAACTTAATAAGCATTTTGCATCAGTCCTCACTGTAGAAGACACTATCAGAATGCCAGAAGTACGAGTGTGTCAGGGGCGAGAAGTAAGTGTAATTGCTATTACTAAGGAGAAGGTGCATGGGAAGCTGAAAAGCCTGAAGGTAGATAAGTCACCTGAACTGGATGGACAACACCCCTAGGGTTCTGAAAGGAGTAACTGAAGAGATGGTGGAAGCATTAATAATGATCTTTCAGAAGGCATTTTCAAAAAATGCCACACATGAGGCTACTTAACAAGTTAAAAACTCGTAATATTACGGGAAAGGTACTAGCATTGATAGAAGATTGACCGACAGACAGGAGGAAAAGATAAGGAATCAAGGGACCTTTTATTGTTGGCTGACAGTGACTCACGGTGTGCCACAGGGGTCAGAGTTGTGACTGCTTCTTTTCACATTGTATATCAGTGATTTGGAAGACAGAATTGATGGCTTTGCGGCCGGTTTGCAGATGATACGAAGACAGGTGGAGGGGCAGGTAGTGTTGAGGAAGCCAAGATGTTGCAGAAGGATGTAGACAGGTTAGGGAATGGGCAAAGAAGTGGCAGATGGAATAGTGTTAGGAAGGGTATGGTCTTGCACTTTGGTAGAAAAAATAAAAGCGTAGACTATTTTGCAAATGAAGATAAATTTCAAAAGTCTGGGGTGCAAAGGACTTGGGAATCCTCGCAATACACACAAAATGCTGGAGGAACTCAGCAAGCCAGGCAGCATCTAGGAAAAAAAGAGTACAGTCGACGTTTTGGGCCAAAACCCTTCAGCAGGAATCCTCAAGCAGAATTCTCTAAAGGTTAATTTGCAGGTTGAGTCGGTGGGGAAGAAGGCAATTGCATTGCTCACATTTACTTCGGAGCAATAGAATATACAAGCAAGGATGTGATGTTGAGGCTTTATAAGGCACTGGTGAGACCTCACATGGAGTATCCTAAACAGTTTTGGACCCCTCATCTAAGAAAGGATGTACTGACATTGGAGAGGATTTAAAGGAGGTTCACCAAAATATTTCTAGAATTGAAAGACATCATATGAAAAGCATTTGATAGCTCTGGGGTTGTAATCACTGGAATTCAGAAGAATGAGGAGGGATCATATTGAAACTTATCGACCATTGAAAGGCCTCAAAAGAGTGGATGTTTCCTACAGTGGGAGAGTTACAGGCCAGAGGACATAGCCTCAGAATAAAGGACGTCCATTCAGATGAGGAGGAATTTCTTTAGCCAGAGAGTAGTGAATCTATTGAACTTGTTGCCACAGGCAACTGTGGAAACCTAGTTACTCAGTATATTTAAGGCAGAGGTTGATAGATTCTTGATTAGTCAGGGCATGAGTGGTTACAGGGAGAAGGCAGGAGATTGGGGCTGAGAGAGAAATAGATCAATCATGATAAAAGAGTTTAACAGACTCAATAGGCCAAGTGGCCTAATTCTGCTCCTATATCTTATGATCTTACAATTATTTATGGTGATTAGAACCACAAATGGTTGAAACTAGTTTGAAGTCATGGAATTAAAAGACTTCATTATATTAAGGGTCATAGTTATAAATCAGTATGCACTCAAATAGATCTTCAAGAACTTCACTGAAAACCACAAAATTGTTCAAAAGTGAATGGGAAATGCTGACAATTGCAATTCTTTTCATAAGTTTATTTTGATAACCAGCATGATCTGAAAGGGGTGAGTGGCCAGGATACATATTTAGTTAATTGCCTTAACCTTTTATTTTTTTTATTTATTGAGATACTATGCAGTATGGGCCCTTCTTGTCCTTCGAGCTGCACTGCTCAGCAATGCCGACTTTAACCCTAGCCTAATCACAGGACAATTTACAATGACCAATTAATCTAACCCACCCGGTAGGTCTCTTGTCTGTGGGAGGAAACCAGAGCACCCAGAGGAATCCCACACAGTCACAGGTAGAACACACAAACTCCTTACAGACAGCAATGGGAATTGTACCTGGGTCACTGGTACTGTAAAGCATTGCATTAACTACTATGCTACCTTGCTGCTTCAACTTGATTTATGTAAAATGATAGTAGGACTGTAAAAACAGGAAAACCCGTCTTAAATAATCATGTGTTATGTTGTGCAAAATGGCAACTCAGAGAAGTACACACACAATTAACTGTGCCATATTTTTACAGTTTAAGTATCACAGTAAGTCAGAAAGAAAATTCTAAAATCTTTAAACAAAATCTTTAATAGATGTGGCTGTAATAAGAAATAAACATCTAGAACATTTTATAAAAGAAAAGGAAAATTACTACAATAAAGTAAAGATCAACAAAAAATAATCCAAGGAATGGTGCCAATACCCACACACAGTTTCACCAAACACATTAAGCATCTTAATAAATAAGACTTGTGAGGTATGGTGAAGAACACCGCAGTTTTTTTTCTCTACAATTTGGACTCTACATTACAAAACAAAATGTCGTAAAACCAAAGAGACAAGGGTGTGCATTTAAACACAAAATTGAGAATATATTTGACCACAGGAAAGCACTGCACTTTGCTATGTATAGTGTTCAATATTATGTGGGTTTGTGACTGAATGAGGGAACAGAAGAAATCGAGTTGACATAGTGAAACCAGTTTGTTCATATATTATTTTTATATATTTTCATTCACTTCTTTAACTTATTTTGGAATCAGTTATTAAAATAATGCCAGCCTTACAAGTTTTCACCATTAGCTATAACGAAGGCTGCTCAAAGGATCTGAAATTTAAAAGGAATGCAGAATATGGACACAGAGTTTGCAAGCCTGCTAACCAAGATCTATCAATGACTTCCCACTTGCCCTTTGTCATTGGATTCTTCAAGGGATTTAATGGACAAGTTTGCTAAATGTCTACACTGCAGCATTTCTCTGCAGAAACCGTTTTTTCAAACCTATTGTTTTGAATGGACATTCTGTGCATTTGAGTAAGAAATGTAATACTCAGGCTTGTGACACTTCCTCCTCATTTATCTTAGTTTAGTTTAACTTGTTTAATTACATTAAAATGTTTATATTGAAAATGATTTACTCTTAATAATCAGTATGTGAAAAGTATTAATTTGATTCATACAAGTTTGGTTCTTCTGAATTCAGAACATTCAAAACCATTTGAAAAGAAAAGTTGATGGTTCTGACAGATGGCAAAACTGGGATGTGGATTTCCCAGCTGCCTAAGATTTTCAGCTGTTTCACACAGAGCTTATTCTGGCCCGCCCACATGAAAATATTATGGCATGTGAGGCCCTGCTGATAGGTCCTGGTCACTTGTGTCCAAAAATCCAGCCTTCTAGATACAAGGTTTATTTAAGTGTGGACTATCAATATCAATTGTTAAAACCTAAATGCTTTCAACAATTTTCATATCATCACTGCTGTCACAAGAATACACTCAGAATTACCCAGAGGATTGGATTAACATGCTTGCACTGCTACTTAATGTATTCCTTGCCCAGTGAAAAAGCATATTTGTTTTGCCATTATAAAGAGTTCGCTATGGATCCATGAAAGCTTCCAAAATAAAAAGAACAAAATACAGTGATAGACTGCTGCACATAAACCATGGAATTAATTGCTGGAATTCCACTGAGACAAGCAAAAAAAAAAGTAAATTAATAATTTAAGTCTTCCAGCTGAACTTCTCAACATAGTATAATCAGAAAAGAATGCATTATGAGGCAATGCAGGCCCTTGCTTTCTCAAGGCTGAGATTCGCTCTTTTCACCACTCTCAGCCTGAAAGCTGACCTCACAATTCTCAAACACACTTTTAAACAGCCTCATTCTGCTATAACTTAGCAATAATGCTCATCCCAATGTGCACAGACATTCCTACAACAGAGCTTATAGTGAAGGGTAAATACCATATCCATGATCTGCTGGTTAGAAAAGAATGACTATTGAGGATTTGACATGCCTATCAAGTGACTTGCCTTGGGTGCATCAGGCTACTTCAAAGGTGCTCTCATCAGGCAATTGGCTTTGTAGATGGTGGAATTGCTATGGAGAGCCAGGTTGTGAGCTGTTCCTGCAGAACACCCAACCTCTAACCTAAACATATATTGGTGTGTTTATACAGTAGCTACAATGAAATTCTTAATAGTAATAGTTTCCAGGATATAAACAGTGGAGACACAGTATGATGATGATATTGAATGTCAAAAGTAATTTTTGTTCAAGATGGCACTATCTTCAATCTATTTGATGTGCATGTTACTTAATACTCACAAGACCAAGCTTTCTTAAATCAGTGTTATGTTTATTTTTGTTTATTTCTTGATTCTCTACTTCAAAAGCAAGGAGGCTTTGATGAAAGTGCAAGACTTCCAAACCATGGAAACATCAACAGTATCTGGGGAAGATTACTTTATTTTGATCAGCTGGTCCAACAAGAATAACTCATCGACAAGGGACATGTTTGGCTCAATGGGAAAAAAACTGCAAAAATAATACAAAGGACAGTAATATTTATCAGGCACTTAATGTTAAGTAGGAACAGTTTGGTGGATTTGGTTTGAAAACAACTTCTCAGCTACAGGTCAAAGCCAGCAACTGCATTAGTATGAGGCAAGCCTGATCTATGAATGACAGAATTCTAAACTTAGATGAAAGATAAATGTTGTAAAATTTCATACAGAATAGTTGTGGTGAACTACATATACCTGTCTGGACTGCTCCTGTGGCTCCTCCCACAGACCCCTGTATAAAGGCGATTGAGGCCTGATGCCCGGCCTCATTCTCCAGGATGTAGTGTTGTTCATTCTTCCAGTCAATAAAAGCCGATACCTCGCTTCTTACGTCTCAGAGTGAGTTATTGATGGTGCATCAATAGTGTTAGATATTCATTAATGGCATCCACACATGAAATGTACTTTTAAGATCAAGAGATTTACTACCAAAAGTAATCATCCAGACTTTCAAACTAGTGCTTATTAAACATCCAAAATCTGACTGATATTTCTTCCTTTGCCTTCCATGCTCTTCAGCAGTTGATTATTTTTGGTTATATTCTTTTATCTCTTCAAGCCTAGATTAGCAGCTCTTATTTGTTCAGCCTATCAAAAATTGGAAGAGATGAACAACATTGATGTTGATAGGTTCCAAGGGAATCCCATCTTTCCAGGTTTCAAAACCTCTCTCACTTATCCTTCCCTGTTTCTCAAGTAATGTCAAGGATTTGCAATATACGTCAAATATTTCTAGAAATAATCACATGTTCATCAAAAGCATCAAAAATGGAATATGATTGGAACATATATTGTACTTCATATAATAATGGCTGAAATTGGTGAACATTTCAAACTAAAATGGCCAAAAAATTCACAAGTGCTATCAAATAATTTGTGTCATTACAAGATCATTTCAGAGCTGGGTATCATTTAGAAGAGGCTCCAAGTGATTTTATTTTTACAGATAATTGTTGTGGTTATTTTTGTATAATTTAGGGAATAGTAGTTGTTGGTTAAATAGAATAACATATCACATATTTAAGTTATAAATTTATTAATGTACCTTTTATATGCTAATGGTTATGCAACTTGAAATTTCCATAAAAATCATTTAAAAAGCTTTATATCAGAAAATTACTTCAACATGTTCTGCACCATTTACTTCATGCATATTTAAAATAATGAACCTCCAAGTATTTCATTTATATACCAGAACAGGTTGTGTTTTGCATCCCACATTAAATGTAAAGCTTACGAAGGGCTGGAACCTTTTGAGAAATAGCAGCAGTTCCATGCTGGACTGCTCCAGCACTTTTCAACAGATATTTCATGAAGTTAGAGAATACTGAACTACCAAACTTGCTTGCCTTTTCTCATTGATGGCCATCAGCCATACGTTGATGGCAGGTACTTCATTAACACTTCACATTGCAGACACGCCATCTTCTGCCTAGGGACCATGTGCCAGGTTAACCTTGGTGTGAGAACTGTACCACATCCATTGAAATGCACAGGGTAGGTTTTGAGGGAATGAGCTAAGTGCAGATAATTGAAATGGTTTTGAATTAAATATTTTAATAGTTTAAAAAACTTTTTAAGTAAATTAAATACGTCATTTAAAAAAAAAATTCGTTTGAACTTTATTTAACTGTCTGAGCACATCTATTTACAAACATTCAAACTGACAAGTGACTAAACGGGTGGGCATGACTTAGCCAGTTGTCAGTTTTTCATTTGCTTGTCCTGCCACCACATTGGATGGCATAATATCGCACAACAACCTATGCTGTACAGGACCTAATGCAATAGATAGCAAGTCAAGGAATGAATATTCCAGAAATGCAAAGCCAATCTGGCACATAGGTCAGCAGTGAGTGACCAGAACAGGTTGGGTTTTGCAATCTAGCATCAACTGTAAAACCTTAGCCTCATTTATATCTTATTTTTTCTAACATTAATTTTTACTCAAAGTGGTTGTGCAATTAATCCCTCAATAAATTATAACACAGCTTTCCTGTCAACTTCAAGCTCAGCTGAAGTATTTCCTGTGGTTATGGATTTGATCCTAAATGAACCTCAGATTCACAAACTTTGAAAAACGGAACAAACCACTGTACATTCAGCGATAATCAAATATTCTTTTCACACATTTTTCACAAGCAAGTGGACTCAAGTCAGTACTTAATATTTATTTTTATAGTTGGTTGAAGTGAAGGATATGCGGAAGGAAAGGAAGAAACAAGTCAGAAACTAAAAGATGAAAGAGAATCACAATGAGAACACACTCATGCACAAAAAGTGAAAGAATTACACACAGAATAGCACAGCTGAGCATTGCACATCCGGAATTTATTTCCACTGACATCAATGAATTTCAGAAGTTTAGTATACAGGATGTAAGAAATAAAGTCAATTCAATTCAATATATGCAAGCATCATGTTAACAAAATATCTCACCAAATCTGTTTGGATACCTGGCCATCAATTAGGAAAACTGAAGCTAATGGAAGCATTACAAATAGGGAAGAGAGTAGCCACCATTCTAGTCAGAGTAATAATTAGTTTTGTTCTTGGAAAATACCTAAGGTAAATACCACTGTAGACTGAAGGATCTAATGAAAAAACAAGACTGCCAAATCCAGCAAATGCCAATATCAAGAGCAAGATAAAACAAGAGAAAAAAAACATTTTGAAACTGTGGTCAAAAGCACTGGAAGGAAAGCTTCTTCTATAGGTACAAGATGGTAATTGAGTGCAAAGCATTCAGTGATCTTGTATTCTCCAGCTCGTCTCTGGCTGTAAACTTGTGGTCATTAAATGTGTTGCTGCTCCTGTCCTAGCTTACACTAAATCTTTCTCACATGCTCAGATAATGAAAAAGTCCATAACCACATGCAACAATACACTGTAATATCCAAACCTCTGGTGTTAGGTGGCAAATAACATTCCCACCACACAAGTGCCTGCAATGATGATAACCAGCAAGAGAAAGTCCAGCTATGAGCCCCCCACAGCTGATGGTATTACCTCTCTGCACCCCCCAGTATTGATGTCCTGGGGGCTGCCATTTCTTAAATGAAATGGAGTAGGCATAAACACAAAATGGCTACAAGAGCAGGTCAGAGGTCGGGAATCCTACACCACTGAACTCTGCAGAGCTTGCTCACTACAAGGTTTAATTCAGGTGTACGATATAATAATCTCCACATACATGGATGAGTGCAGCTTCAATAACACTCAAGATCCAGGCCAGACAGGACATGGCAGTCCACTTGATAGGCCCTCCATCTAGAATCATGCATTCACTTCAATACCCACATATAAGAGGCCATGAGCAACTACATTTCTTGCCAATTAAAGCGTTGAGGAAGATTGAAACATCGAGGCAAATGCGAAGAGTGAGCGGTTCTCAGAGAGGCCGTTGGTTTGTGTCGCTTTCCTCAGGGGCCCGCTGGTTCAGGTTGTTGCTGTCAGAGGGGCCAGTGGTTTGGGCCACTGTTGTTGTTGGAACCCAATGCTCTCGGGGATGCTACTGAAATTGTGAGATTTATGGATTGGATTGTGGTTGATATTGACCTCTTTCAGTTCTATGTTGTTTTTCGTGTTGCCGATTGGCGGGCTGGGGGGTTTGGGTGATCTGTTAGTTTTTGTGTTAGAGAGGGGTTGGGGGTGTTTGATGCTGTCCTCCAAGTCACACACTATCATGACTTGAAAATAAATCACCATTGCTCCACTGTCACTAGATCAAATTTCTGGAATTCTCTCCCTTACAGCATTTGGTAACAGCCACACCTCAAGAGGGTGGCTCATCTGCACTTTCTCAAGGGCAACAGGAGATGGGCAATTAAATTCTGGCTCAGCTTCCAAAACCCAACTCTCTTGAATGAATACATAAAAAAACCTTTCCAATCATGATCCTGCTGACCTACGCTAAGACAGCACTCAAGGAATCTTTATTTTAAAATATCTCACCTTGATTTTTATATCACTTTATAGTTTTGCCGTCATATTTCTGGAACTCTCTAAACTATATTCCTTTGATACTTTCAATTCCAGCCTCTTGATCAACATCTAATTTAACTGCTACAGCAATGGCAGATGAATTTGAACTGAGATGGACTCAGACTCTGGCACGAGTAAGAGCACTGTTCTGTAGCACAAAGGATGGAATATTCACTCTTGGGCTGCACATGTTAATTGTTATAGCAATATCAAAACAATTATAACACTACAAATGTATTTTAATTGGTTGTAAATTGTTTTGGGAGATGGTGAGTCCTGGGCTGCAGTCCTGCTCACTTAAGGAAGGTGAGGCATCTTCCATAGCCTCTCCTTTCCAGGTGTCGACATCGCCACAGGAGCACTGTTTGACTTACCATGCAGGAAGTCACTCACACATAGCCACTCCTACACTCCTGTGCCCATAGCAATACCTTCACATGGCATTCCTGTTCTTACAGAGTTTGTTATGTCATGGCGTGACTGAGTGTCCAGCAGTATAACTGGGCGGGCAGGCTGGTCTCATCGGCCTTGGCTGGCAGCCAGCCCAGGAGAAGGACAACTCCAATTCCAAACCTGGGTAGATGGGACTGGTTAGCCTTGCCAGGCAGTCTGTTTAGGATAAGGGAAACTCTGATACACAACCTACAGTCTGGCAGTTACCACAATCACTATACCACTGTGGAACCCCCTCCAGTCTAAAGAGTGGAATAGGTCCGCGTGCACCTCACTAAAAACCTATGCAGCACAGGTGGGAAGAGAGAAGTCCTACAGCGATAGAGAAGTAGTGCCCCTACATTCACCAACGATCGTGCTCTCGCTCTTCCCTCCAGATCTTCGCAAGAAGAGAACCATATATCATCATCAAATTGTTATGAGATATCCTGAGACAATGACAAACTGTTTCCTTGTTAAATGATCCTTGCAGACATTAAATTTCATTTTCTGTGACTAATGCTCGGAATTGTTAGAAGTTTGAAAGTTTAAATAAACTTACTATCAATGTCACATATTTTACCATATACTGCCATAAAACATTTTCTTACAGGCATCTACAGGAAGAAAGAATTTTACAAAAAACTATACATAACCAGGTAAAGACGGACAACCAACATGCAAATGAAGACAAACTGTGCAAAATAAAAAGAATACCAAGAACATAACAGTCCTTGAAAGTGGGTCTTTAATTTGTAGAATCAGTTCAGAGTAGTGGTGAATGAAGTTATCCATGCCAGTTTAGGAGCCTGGCAGTTTTAGATTGTGTGAGAACCAAGGTTTCTCTATCTCGTGCTTGATGATGGTAGTGAGAAGAGCTTTCTTGTGGCAGTGTTCCATATGAATGTACTCAGTGGTGAGGAGGGCTTTGCCTGTGATAGTCTTCTCTGTTCCTGGACATTGTCATTTCCATACCTGTCTGTGATGTAGCCAGGTAGGATACTCTCCACCATGAACTTGTAAATGTTTGTCAAAGTTTTCAGTGACATTCTGAATCTACGCAAACTTCTAAGGAAGTAGAGATGCTGTTGTGCCTTGGTTGTGATGACACTAATGTGCCAGTCCCAGGACAGATTCTCTGATATGTTGATACCAAGGAACTTAAAGCTACTGTCTCTCTGAGCTTCATAAGTGTATTGCTAACATTTGCAGTACAAATTCAACAAAATGTTCGTTATTTTCAATTTCAACTGTATTACATAGACATCTTCATGACCTTTCCATGAAGTTAATTCAAAGAAAGATCTGCCTAGTTGTGGCTACAGATTCAAAAATGAAACAATTTCCAGTGTTAAATGAATATACTGGTTCAATCCTGATTCTCCAGAAAACTATTCGGCCAAGATAATTGCCAAATCTTATTAAATGAGACCCATTTGCTAAACTGGACTGAATCATCTGATGCATCTTCCAAGTGATCTACCCATGCTACCAGCACATAGCCTAAAAATCATACTTCCCCCATATAGGTTTGCATTCTTAAAAGGTTTCTTTTTACAATTGGTGACATTATACTGCAACAAATAACAATCAATAGTGATCAAAAGTTAGCACAGTTTTCTTCCCCCACCTAATACAGAGCAAATTAAGCATATAAGTTTTGGCTAATCAAAAGAGTGAAGATGTTTCTCCCACTTTCATATCTCTCACGTACCTCATGTAAACAGAACTCTTTTCTATAATAAATCCATTTCACTATTTTCCCACAGTAAACCAAGCTTTTCAAATATGGCCTAGCTTTTCTGCATTCATTTGAAAAGTAGCCATGTTGATTTGTGTAATGAGTGTGAGATATTTTATTCTTTCCAACGCATGCAGTTTACAGAGCTTACTGATTGAACCATCTCCGAGCACTTTTCTGCAGCTGAAGTTCTTGTCCATTTTGCCCAGCATCACATCTTCAAGCTTCATAACTTTATGAAAATCCTGTCAGTTTTACTTTATGTTGTCAGCCAAGAAACACTGGATGAAACACGATGCCCATGAAGCACAGAATTCTAAATGTCCCATCCTCAAAAAGAACACATCTGCCCTCAGATGATTAGGTTGCCAATTTGCTTGTTTTCCTGGGCAGCTACTCAGTAGTTAAAATCACTCATAAATCAAAATATTAAAAACTTGTATCCATCATGAATATTTATTTAAATATCACTCCTCATTAGATTTTAAGCACGCATTTTCCCGGTAAGTAAAATTCTGCAAATATTTGTTTCTACTTTTGGAAAGGCATTTATGAAAGTATGGGATAAGTGAAGAAAGCTTGTGTAGACAGGATGGGCCACATTCATGAACTTCTGAGCTGCAATGTTCTACATGTCTGGTGATTATAATGTCTTGTATTCATCACCTTTAATCATTTCAAAATACATGGGACATAAAGACCAAAGATCAATCTTTTATCTATTTAATAAAACTGCCAGTATCAAAAGCAAGCTCAATCCATTATCAGAAGTATACACCTATTCATAAATATGCAAAGCCGCAAATAATCCTTGAATAAACTGCAGGCCAGCTAGAGCAGCTTTGCAGTATAAATAAATAAAAAACAAAGATTCGTGCTACTTGAGAGAAATTTGAATCAATTTCATATTTCCAGGCATCGTAAGAATTGCAATCACTATGGGATAAAAAACAGATTAAAGCATTATTATAGCTAGAAAAAAGGATGGTTCTCATTGAAAAATCAGTACATTTAAAACAATAAGTTCTTAATTTCAAATCAGAAAATCAGGTCACAAACCAGATTATTTTATGTCATTTTCTATAAAAAGTAAAACTAGTAGCTTCAAAGTCAAAAACTTGATTATATTGCAAAATATGGTGAGCAAATAATGTATAATTTATGTACTTGATTATGCTACATAATACAAACATAACTGGAACAACATTCTTCTCGTTTGTGGACCTTTATTCCATTGCATACTTCATGCACAATTACATAAAGCTTGATTCTCCAGTCTGCCCGTCATACCCAGATCAGCTGAAAGGAAGTACAGGTTTCCCCCGCCATCCGAAGGTAGAGCATTCCTATGAAACAGTTCGTAAGCCAGAATGTCGTAAAGTGAAGAAGCAATTACCATTTATTTATACGGGAAAATTTGTGAGTGTTCCCAGACCCAAAAAATAACCTACCAAATCATGCCAAATAACACATAAAACCTAAAATGATAGTAACAGAGTAAAAGCAGGAATTATATGATAAATACACAGCCTATATAAAGTAGAAATACTTTTCTGCAATTGTTGCAGCACTGTCCACCGTAGCAAAAATCTCATGTAAGCACTTTTGGCAGAAGCACTCGGCATAAGCGCTCTCGCAGAAACACTCTCTCCAGTAACCTTTAAGCTATGAAGCTGCCAAATCATACCAAATAACACATAAAAATACACAGCCTATATAAAGTAGAAATAATGTTATGTACAGTGTAGTTTCACTTACCAGAATTGGGAAGACAGTGAGCACACTGATGATGGTGTGTTAGGCTGAGTCGTCAGAGGTTGGGGTGGTGGGAGGTAGAGGAGACTGGGATGTCATCTCATCGTCGTCTGTTTCCATCAGGGCAGGCAGGTCACCTTTTTCTATGTCTGCCTGCCTCGAGGCCAAAGGTTGAGGTTTGTTGTCCGCTGTGGGTGATGTGGAAGGCTTGAAAAAACGACAGTATGCTTGACTGCTTAGTCTCGCGCATTTTTCTATCATACAGTTCTTTGTAAGCACTCAAACCATCCTGTAAATATGGCCTAAACCTACGTACCCTTTCAAAATTAAAGTTGTACTTTTCTGCAATCATTGTAGTGTTGTCAATCACAGCGAAAATCTCATGCAGTTGCTTCACGTTCAGTTCCTGGACAACTTCACTTTCGGTCCGTTCTCTACTGCGTTCAGTTTCAATTGTTAGCCTTTCCTCTTCCAATTGCATCAGCTCTTCATCTATCAGTTCTTGGTCATGGGATGCCAAAACCCGTTCAACATCATCTTTGTCAACTTCCACAAGCCAAACTCACGTTGTCCTTACTTGGTTCACCACAATCGAAACACTTAATTATGTCCAGTTTTACGCTAAGTGTAAAACCCTTATGAATTCTGTTACGTACCCGTGACACGTGACAGTGGTGTACTTGTCACGTGACAGGTGTTGAAGCTATACTGGACTTGAGGTAATGGTCTTGTGATGGTGGAGTGACGTCATTTTCCCGCCAGTAGAGGTCATGTGACAGGTTTTTTTTAAACACAGGGTATAAAAGGAGGACCCCTCCCTGTGAGGAGGGGCAGTTCGTGGCTGGATTTGCTATGTTGACTTCATGCCACTGCGTGATTTAATGTTATGACGCAGTTTAGTTGAAAGATGGAGTTTTATTTAATGCCTAAAGTTTAAAAGGTCATTGCCAGCAGTTTCTTTATAATACTGCTAGTTGAGAATCAGTGGAGAGTGAAGATTGGAGTTCGGGAGCAGAAAGATCGAGGAAAGTCGATTTCGACGGTGAAACAGGTTCAACCTCGTTTGATCCTCATTCGGAAGGAATTCGTTGACTGTGCCCGTGTTAATCCCTGTGAATAGCAGAAAGGATTGGGAACACTTTTGTAAAGGAAAGGTCAGTGCCTTTAAGCCGTTTCATTTCAGCTCCGTATATTCTCCGTGGGAAAAGTTCGATTTGGAACCGAAGCAAGACGACGTGAAAGAGAATTTAAATCGTCTTAAAAAGTCTCTCCTTAAATGGACTGTAAGCATTTTGAACTTTTGTAATACTACTTTGAAGAACTGTTTTTGCGACATCGCTTTAAGAACTGTTTAAGCTTCATTGCTTTAAGAACTTTTAAGCTGCCGCACAGCAGCTGATTTCCGGTTACGTTAGTGATTTGTTTACTTTTGGGGGGTTTGTTTTTCAGTGTTTAATAAATGTTTTGTTTGTTATCAAAACCCTGCCTCACTCATATATTTATTGTTGCTTGAATCCGTAACAACTCTTTTAGGCTTTTCCGATACCTTAGAACTCATCTTGCTAATGGATGCACAAAATAAATCGAGATAAAGAACAGATGCTCACAGGCACGTGCTTAAGCAATGGTGGCTAGAACACAGCTCCGGAGGAGAAGCTTGGCTGCTCGGGGCACTTGCTGCCTTTTTTTTCGTAACAATGAAAACACCTTCTGTTAGCGAAAACAGGTAACTAACATAGGTCTTTCGTAACAGCGAGGTGCCGTAAAGTGAACGTTCGAAAAACGGGGACACCTGTATACTAGTACACTAAATCTACTAGTTTCATTTTGCAATAGTTCTTCATAGAAGTGGAATTTCTCTAAGAATGAATAGAATCATCAAGACGTCTACACTTACTCAGATTAATGTGTAACTTGGGCAAACTGCCAATGGGCATATGACATCTTAGGAAATACCTGCCAAAGTACAATCATTCAAGAGGGAAAAAAAAGATTCTCCAAATTACCCTGTAATGCAATGTACTTTAGACGGCCATCATAAATGTCATATTCCTAGAATCATAGACAACCTAATCACATTCCATTTGATCATTTACTATTATAAGAAATGCAATTGTTATTAAAACCCAAAAAATACCAGCACATGCAATGTAGTAAGTCACAGGCCAATGCACTATGTCCTTCATTGCTCTAAAAGTAGTTGAGCTATAAGATGCCACTTATGTCTCTGTGTTGCTTTACAGAACCAAAGCTGCTCTAACCCATCAAGAGTTCTGTCTGTGTCATAAGGACTTCAGCAAAGTATCCGATAAAAAAAGTTGTTAATGATTTTTGGCTGCTAAGGTAGTCTAACTGATGAAAGGCCAATAGAAAATCTACTCAGCAGTACTAATCACTAAACCAGCAATAGGGATAAAAAAATTAGCATAAATTAATTATATTTCCAGTTAACTTCCCAGACCATTATCTCATTTTAATCTTTGTTATAGTGCTTCATTTATTTTTTTCCTCGAAGATCCAGTATAGACTATAAACACTGGGAACCAAATAAATATAGAATAACTTAGAAACAGCTCTGAAGATCTCATGAAACATCCAGAAAAAAAGCACTAAGTGATCATGATTAGACAGAAGAGGTTTCAATTAAATTGTAGAAACAATGCTGTCAGTCACAAGAAAATCATACAATAGTCTACAGTTTTGAAATGCCTGCTAAACGATGGGGGGGAAAACACAAAGATATTTTCTTTAAAAAAAACTTCACCAATGTATGAAACTATACAATTCTAAAAATACAACATCTTTTTACAGCCAATTACACATAGAATGCTTTATTCAGGTTCTACCATGATAAAGAAACTGAAGCAATAATGTGCCAACTACCAGTAAAACAGAATCAGATTTTACATTTCTGAGATCTGAATTTAAAAAAATCTTTGATGCCCTACTGTCTGAATTGGCTTAGCTGAATTTTAATGCTCTGCACACTTCAAACATCATCAATGGGTCTCGTAGTGCTTGATACAGCTATATACAAGCAGTGGAACATCCTTCAGTTTCTGCAGTGATGAGCCCATGTCTCAGAAATACTTGAGGCCACTTAAAGCACAAAATGTAAACAGTGTCAATGACCATGAAGATGGTTGTGGGGGGGAGGGGAGGCAATGAGAGATGGGGGTGCTGCACACTCAGTAGATGTGATACCCCCCCACACCCGCTTCTGTGTTTGCCTTCACTTCCAAAACAGCCTTTTGTGTTGCAATACTATGGTTACCATGGAGAAGGTCTTTTAAGCAAAGATCTTAGAGGCAAACATAAAGCAGATGAAAAGTCTGCAAAACAGTTGTCATCAGCGATTGTGCAGCTTGTGTTTTGACACACCCGAATGAAGCCAACCCATCAACTTTTAAATGGTAGATGTTCCCCATTTTGCAATTGTTTGGAGGATCCCAACTAGGCACCAACTAAGTGAGAACTCTGCTTTCTATACTTAAATAACACGTTTGTTATCTTATAAAGTTTCAATACATGTAGTACAAAGTTTCTATTAGGGATTTCACACATTTTGTTCCAATTTTGCTTTTATACAATTTCTGAATTATTTTCACTTCTACATATTTCACTCTATTTGATAGTGCTCGATTTCACTCTATTTGATAGTGCTCGATTCTCTTTCATTCCATGGGAAGAAGAACAATACACTAAGACTACTTCCTTGTTGCCGCAGAGTTACTGTTTCCCTTCTATCCCAAAGCTATGCTACATCTTCCTTGTAAACTTCATCAGTTCAGAAAAAAAATATTCTATAAATATTGATCACAGTATCCTGAGCAGCTGCATCGCTGCCTGATTTGGAAATTGCACCATCTCAGATCGCAAGACCCTGCAGTGGATAGTGAGGTCAGCTGAAAAGATCATCGGGGTCTCTCTTCCCGCCGTCATGGACATTTACACTACATGCTGCATCCGCAAAGGAAACAGCATTATGAAGGACCCATGCACCCTTCATACAATCTCTTCTCCCTCCTGCTATCTGGGAAAAGGCTCCGAAGCATTCGGGCTTTCATGACCAGACTATGTAACAGTTTCTTCCCCAAGCTATCAGACTCCTTAATACCGAAAGCCTGGACTGACACCTTGCCCTATTGTACTGTTTATTATTTATTGTAATGCCTGCACTGTTTGTGTGCACTTTACGCAGTCCTGTGTAGGTCTGTAGTCTAGTGTAGCTTTCTCCGTGTTGTTTTTTACATAGTTCAGTCTAGTTTTTGTACTGTGTCATGTAACACCATGGTCCCGAAAAACGTTGTCTCATTTTTACTATGTACTGTACCAGCAGTTATGGTTGAAAGGACAATAAAAGTGACTTGACTTGAATATATGACATAACCAGGATATTTTTCCAATACTAATCAACGTATCCATGTAAAGTGTGAAAAGTAAAGCTTTATTATTTGTTTCCATATTTAATTATATTCACAAAAGATCAGTGATTCAGGCACTGATGGTTAGAAAATTATTCAAATAACTAAATAAAAAAACTGAAGTAAATGTTAAGATTTCCCCATTTCCCAACATCTTTGAAAGGACGGAATGCAATAGAGGTTTTTTAAATAGCAACACAATCAGCATTGCTATAACTGACCACCATCCTGGATCACAAAACCATATAAGCTAAAAGTTAAAAAGCATTAAAACTGATAGGACTTGTATCTTTGGAACAGAACATGTAACCGTATCCTAGCTTTTTACATCAATTAATTATTTTGAACAATAACCACTGTTACAGAAGCAACAAACAACTAGTATCAATACATTTGAATCATATGAAACAAAGTTTACATACAACAAGAAATGTTTGCTGTGGCATAAAACAACGTTTTCATTAGCTGCTCTTGAAAGATTATTACATAATGGTTAGTTTAGCAAGTCTCAGAGCCTTAACTTAATACAATCTCTGGAAAAAGAATTGCAGTGGCTTCTCACATTTTCTGATGCACTGCAAAGCGAAAAAGATATTAAATTGGTTGTATTGATATTTTAAATTATTGTTCTGATGTAATATGCAGCTGAGTATATCATTAATTGTTAACCTTATTTACTGAATATTTGCATTAATCAATTTGTCTTTTGAGATCAACAAGAGCTGGAGCTAACTATGTAATCCCTTTGCTAGCAAGTTACAGTATCCATTTCATTTCTTGGAAGAGTAGCAAGTCTGCTGTGGCAACACTGATTACTCTTTTCCAGTCTAACTTGCACTGAACAATGAGTCATCTGCTGCAAATGACATGAAAGAGATGGATATAAGCAACTAAAATAATACTTATTAGACTGAATAGCATTGGAGATTGAAATCTGGTTGATAAAATCTGGGCAAATAAATGCAAATGTGAATCTATTAGTACTATCGGGAACTCAGTAAATGAAGCTGTCTAATTTCAAGATTTTCTGTAATTCAATTTATTAAGTGATACTCAGCTACTCAGTTGCAATTGCTTAGGCTATGCAATTTTTGCTATCTTGAAATCCAATTATTGTAGTTGATGACTCAACTGGCCTTATTTATTGCTATTTATAAGATCGTTCTGAGTATTTTTGTCACTTTTTGAACAACCAGTCTTCAACCAACAGTGAAATAAACATTCTAGCATTCCATCCTATTTTCTTTATTCTGCCATTGATAATTATAATAAATTAAATATTAATGAAAAATGCTAGACATGAATAATCAAGCATTAGACGATAACCAGCTGTTACTTTTAACGTTGCTCTTAAAATACATTTCACTAAAGTCCATACATTTCCAGAAAACTTTAGTTCTTTTATTTGTTTATCAAGAATATACCTGGGTCAAGTTACATATCAAAATTATTGATAATTATTTAAGACCATCTATTTTTAATTTTGATTAACAAAAGTTCTGGTCTTTGAAACTTACTGTCAACTGGAAGCATCACAAAGTTTGAGCCTCAATGTATTAATCAAAAATACTTGGTATACTGTAGCTCACTATCTCTTCTTGGCTTTATGGAAAAAAATTAGTATTTTTGCTAAATTCTCCAAAAAGGTTAATTTAAATAGTCACACATTTCAAATAGTTAAAAACATGCATATGTCAAATTCCATTGTTCAAAACTAAAATTGAATTCTATTTCATTTATTGACACCAGCTCAGTAAACACAAATCATAATAGATTATACAGGATGTTAGCTAAGCTGAACTCTTCCCCTGGCTTGATGGTCAGATTACATCTGTTCTCTTGATGTAAACAAGTTATGACTGTATTTTATATTGATGCCTGCCACTGTTGCCAATTCACGAAAATAAAGCTTAAAATTAAAACAACTTAGAAAAACTACCATTGCAAATTTTTTATTTAGTTTATGAATAAAACAAGGAAATGATGATAAATTCATTAAAATAATAAAAAATAGAAATCAGAGGTTGTTTTGTAGAATGTGCAAAAAGTTCCTACCCCTCAAGTGAGAAGAGAGATTGAAAGAGTATTTTATTTCTGCAAAAATTTATGGATATCTGAGAAAGATAGTTGAAAAGTGGCTACATGGAAATATGACACAGAAACACAATTTAGCTAATCTATTCAGCATCTGGTTTATCTCCCACAGGAAAAGTCCTAATTCCAAATGTATGCCATGCTCCCTTTTCCTCCAAACAACACAAAACAATAGGAGGTCATTTGTCTCCTTAGTCTGTCCACTCTTTAACAAATAATCCAGTCTCCCACTCCAAATCCTATCCAAGCCTCTTTTGAAAGCTGATATTGATTCCCTTTCCATCAGCTCATCACATAACGCAGATCAAATCCTGATCACTTACTGCATTAAGACAATTTTCTTCTTGTCACCTCTGCTTCTTCTAACCATCACTTTAAAATTTTGTCCATTGTTCACTCTACCGCCACTGGAATAGTTGTTCTTTATTTACTTAATACAAGTCTTCATAAATGTGTCTGCTCAAAAGAAACATTACCTTAGCTTTTCCAATTGCTGTACTTCCCTTTAGCTGAAACTGTTCCAACAAATCTCTGCTACACCCTTCTGGAAACATAATGGCCTGAATTGAACACAACAGATCTCCAACTGAATTCAAAGTATTATTTTTCCACAGATTTAGCATAACTACCTGTTTTTATTACATATTCATATGTCTCAATGATCAGGATCTCAAATGCTATATAGTCCAACTCTATGATGCTTAACTCAAATATCATATTAGTAATAAAAAAAACAGAAAGTGTTCAAAAAATTCAGCAGGTGAGAGAGCATCTGTAGAAAGAGCAACAAGAGAAAATCTGTGGATGCTGGAAATCAAAGTAATACCAACAAAATGCTGGAGAAACTCAGCAGGTCAGGCAGCATCTATGGAAAAGAATAAACAGAAAGACACTTTGAACTAAGACCCTTCATCAGGACAGAAAGAGAAACTGTTAACACTTTAGGCTGAAGATCCTCCATCAAAACTGAGAAAAAGAGAAACCAAATTGTTCTAAGTACAGATAAAGTAGGGGAAGCACTGGTGGAGCAAAGGGAAACTCTGGAATGGGCAGAAATTCACCTTATCTGCACCCCTCATGATGTTATATATCTCAAATGCTTACCCCTCTGAACTCAAAGGGAAAAAAAAGCCCCAACTTATACAGTCTTTCCTCAAGTCCTCCAGTCTCAATAACATCATTGTGCACCTTTTATGCATCCTGTCCATCATAACGACATCCTTTCAATATCTAGGCAACCAGACCTGCACTTAATTGTCTAAGTGTGCTCTCAACAAATAGCCTATAGCCTCACCAGTATTTGTAACAATCATGTCACAGCTCTTGTACTCAGTTCCTTAACCAATGAAGGCAAGTGTGTTGAATGCCTTCTTCACCACCCCATCTTCCTGTGTCATCACTTTCAGGAATCTATATCCCTGGACCCCAATGTTTCTCTCTTTTACAACACCTCCTCAGACCCCTGTGTAATTACTGCCCTGGTTTTGTTTTCCAAGTTAGACTCCATTTGCTGTTCCTTGGTCCACTTTCCTATTTGGTCTGGTTCCTGTTGTAATCACAGATAAACTTTGTCACTGTTGTCTTTATCACCAATTTTTGTGATGTCTGCAAGCATACTAACCATGCTAAAATATCTTCACCCAAATCGTTAATATAGATAACAAACAACAGCACCAACCCCTGTGGCACACCACTGGTCATAGCCCTCCAATCTGAAAAACATTCCTCTACTACCACCATTTGCCTCCTATTAACAAGCCAATTTTGTGTTTAATTGGCTAGTTTTCCTTCTGGATCTAACCTTCCAGAGTAACCTACCATGCATGACATCAAAAAGCATGACTAAGTCCAGTCACACAATGTTTACTGTCCTGCCTTTGTCAATCCTTTTGGTCAGCTAAGTCAAATTTATGAAGCATGATGGCATATTGACTATCATGCATCAGTCCTTGCCTTTTCAAAAGCAGGTAGTCTGTCTATCGAATTCCTTCTTTATTTTCCAACCATTAGTATCGGACTCACTATCTTGTAGTACTCTAGCTTGTCCTTGTTTCTCTTCTTAAATGAAAATGCAACATTAGCCATCCTCCAGTCTTCTGGCACCTTACCCATGATACAATTATCTCTGCCAAGGCTCCAGTAAATTCTTTCCTAGCTTCCCACAAGTTCCTAGGATACATTTGATCAGGTCCTTTATCCATCTTTATGCATTTTAAGATATTCAGCACATCCTCTTTTGTAATGTAGGTATATTTCAAGACTTAACTAGTCTCCTCCATAAATTCCTTACCTTCCATAATTGTTTCCATGGCAAAAACAGGTGAGAAATATTTATGAATGTCCTTGTCCACCCACTATGGTTCCACATAGGGATGACCATATGGATGCTTAAAGAGAACCATGTTTTTCCCTAGTTACCCTTCTGCTTTCAATATACTTACAAAACTTGTTAGGATTCTCTTTTACCTTATATGACAAAGCTATCTCATGTCCATTCTTCACCCTCTTAGTTTCCTCCTGTTCCTTAAGCTTTCAGAGCCTTACTGCTATAGTGCAGGTGATACAGAGGTCAGAGTGGAAGTAGGATGGTGAATTAAAATTAATAGGCAACCAGAAGCTCAGCTTCTAGATTGTCTATCAAACATCCTCAACTTCAGCATTTTGTTACGTATTTCAAACTGCTCTGTTCCCAAGTCTGTATCATAAAACAGCAGCTGTCCTAATTTGGAGAAACTGACTGCAGCTATCCCTTCAGCATGGAAAATCAACAGTTAATGAAATCTATCAAAAGTGCTTACATATTTTTAGCTGTAAAATTAAAATACAATTATATATAATGCTTTTAATAAATTAATTATGACATTGGCTTACAAGATATTCTAAGAATTTGGTGCCCAATTATTTTATTTTCATACCTGCAATTTATTAAAAGCTTATTTTAGATTGTTATAAAATCAAAATTACAATTATTTAAGAATCTAACTTGCCTGAATATGCATGCTCTAATATTGAACAGCAATATCCTCTCAAACTCCATGTCTCGTAATTAAAAGCTGAATGTCTTTGAAACTTAATGAATACCAGATTTAATCCAGTAGACTTACGAAAATGTGTCTCTACAGCCATTTAAAACTCTCAATACAGAAGTAAACGGTCATGTTTTCAATGAAATTGGATCTACTCAAAATCAATTACCGTAAGTTGCTTTCTTGCTAGTCAATTTGGTAATTGCATTTAATTTGGTGGTTTGTACCAAACCTAGTTTTACTGATTAAATATTTTCTGAAGTATCACCAGTTCCTTTTGAAAAATATGGAACATAGCACTGTGAAGGCAAAAAGGCATCCTCATTATTACATAGATATGTATCTTTCAACGAGTTTTAAAAATTATTCAAAGGCCTCAATAGAGTGGATGTGGAGAGGATGTTTCCTGTGGTAGGGGAGTCTAAGACTAGAGAACACAGCCCCAGACATGAGGAGATATTTCTTTAGTCAGAGAGTGGTAAATCTGTGGAATTTATTGCCACAAGCAGCTGTGGAGGCCAAGACATTGGGTACTTTTAAGGTAGAGGTTGATGGATTCTTGATTAGTCAGGGCATGAAGGTAGGAGATTGAGGCTGAGAGCAAAAATTGATCAGGCACAATAAAATGGAGGAGCAGAGTCGATTGGCCAGATGGTAGAATTCTGCTTCTATATCTTATGGTCTATGGCTTTATTGATTTCATGAGGAATGTAGTCTTTTTTTGCATAATTCCACAGAAGTTACTGTTTCAGTCCAACTTTTCCAAAAAATATCTATACCAACTCAATAGACAAACTTAAAAGGCCATAACTCTTCCTGAATTTTACTTGTTGCTTGTAGCATCTCATACTGGCTAAAGCATTTACCTGCACCTCTGTATTTCATCAGTATTTATTTGTTTGTGAAAACTGAGAAAAAGTGAAACAATAAACACAAAATGCTGGAGGAACTCAGCAGGCCAGGCAGCATCAATGGGAAAGAGTAAACAGTCAATGTTTCATGCTGAGACCCTTCGTCAGGACTGAGAAGAGAGGAGGAAGATGCCAGAATAAAAAGGTGGGGTGAGAGGAAAGAGGCTGGCTAGAGTGGTTTGGAAAGGTAAAAGGTTGGAGAAGAAAGAATCTGATAGGAGAGGAGAGTGGACAATAGGAGAATGAAGGAGAAGGGGACCCAGGGAGAAGTAACAGGCAGGTGAGAAGAGTAAAAGATCAGAGTGGGGAATAGAGGAGAGGGGGAATGAGAATGAAGAAACCAGAAGAAATCAATATTCTTGCCATCAGGTTGGAGGGTACCCACATGGAATACAAGGGTGCTCCTCCACCCTGAGGGTGCCTTTGTCTAGGCACAAAAGGCCATGGATCAACATGTTGGAACAGGAATGAGAAATATTTGGCCACTAGGAATTCTCACTTGTGGTGGATGGTGCGGAGGTGAGAAAGTTAAGTTAAGGCACTTAAAAAAAAAATCAATGATACTTTATTTTCATTTCTGGTTATTTTCCATTTTCTTTTGATATAAGCTACATGTCACACAGAATTCCAATTATATCCTAAAATTAACATGATCCCTCTCTCTAAAAGGGGGTCAAAAGTGGAATATGTCAACTTAGGACTCCACTACAATGTGGAAATATGTACCAAGTGTACAATATGATTTTACAAGGGCCTGCCACTACAAAATCCAGTTGTGCAAATGGTCAAAGTCGTCTAGTATAGCATTCTAGTTTTCTATTCATCTACTAATGTGATATTCCTATCTGCTGCATTCAATGATGTTTAAGTTGAATTCACATTATAATCCAAATACACCATTTTTTCCCAGGGAATTGCACTGGTAAAACACTGTCACTTCAAATATTGTTCAACCAATTGCAGAGTAAACCTTACATTATTCTCCTCAAACAGAAAACCCATATTTCATAGCAAAACCATTATTTAATAATCAACAATATAAATACCTAAAATTGGAGTTCACACCTACAAATAAGTGTTGATTGTCAATTACAAAGGACTTTATGATTCTGTCCGTCATTAAAAATTTAAATATGGATCATTACAATCTTTCAGCACTCTGTCCACGATGAGTCTTAACATGTGACTATAATTCAGGTATTTTCCAGCAAAAGGGAATAATTTTCTTCCCTTTTGTAAGCAGTAATGCATAATAACTTACATAAACCTAAATATATTTCAAGTGAATATTTGGTAAGGTTACATCTACAACCAATTGTAATAAATTTCCTTCAACATACACTAATTTTGAAAATCACCTCTGTATTTGGCTGGAAAAGATTTGAAATTAGACATCCTGATATAAAAGAATAAAATTTGCTAGTCATCTCTCATACAATAACAAGGAAAATGCTTCCCAGGGTATCTGTTTTAAACAAGTGTTCGTTGCTACTTGCCCACAAAATCTATTTTCAGAATATTGTAATAATTGTTTCTAGTTCAAAAACTGTAGAGGGAATGTGTGTTGTATGTGGTGCTGGAGAGGGAATTGTTCTAAATTTAGGCACATATGTACAGACATTTGTTTCAGAAACTTCAGAGTGAAGGCAAAAAAAAAACCTTAGGCTAAGTAGCTCTCCAGCATACATGGGTCATATTCTTCACAAGCTATATCTTTTCTCCTGCCATCTGTTTTGGTAATTTCTTACAAAAAATGTACATTTTTCAAGGCTCGCTCAGAGGAAAGAAAAAAAATTCAGCAAATATTATCACTCCACCTAAGCTACAGTGAATTAACTACCAATGTTTTAGCAAATGTAGTAAGTGCTGTTAATCTACTAAATGGTTCATTGAAACATAATCAGTAAATGTGAAAATTTGCAACAATTATCTCAAAAGTGTTTGTGAACAGGTTTTGCTTAAAAATATTTATTTTATTTTTCTTGTACTGAAACAATCAGAAAATGTGAGAATTTTGAGATAATTTTGGCAAAATGTTTGTGAACAGGTTTTGCTTAAAAGTATATATTATTTATCTTTATTTTTATTGTCAGGGGAGGAAGATACAACTGTATTAATATTAAGCGGCCCTGTCTTGAATGCACAAAGGACAGAAGAGACAGAGCTAAAATCTAAAGAAAATGTAGTATTACCTCAGCTTCCACCACCATTTATAGATGTGGATTGGACATGTCTTATCGTGAGATGAGGCCTTCCATTCCAGGGCATCATAAATGTCATTCTCTTTCAGAAAATGTGGCTTCTCTTTGACTGTGGTTGAAGAAGCCCTTTCTCACATTTCCTTCATTTGTTTGGTCTCAGTGACCACTCCCCCCCCCCCCCCCCCCAAACCAGAGAGTTCCTTTGATTTTCACCTTTCATCCCATTAGCCTCCATATTCATCAGGTCATCCTTTGCCATTTCCCCCAGTTATACTGCAACCCCACTGCCAGTCAGATGAATAATTTGATATATTAATATCAAATATTAAAAGGCCTAGATAGAGTAGATGTTTCCCATGGTGGAGGAAACTAGGACCCGAGGGCAGATCCTCAGGTCCCTCCCTCCCTTCCTGGATCTATATCACTATCCATTACATGGATAGTAATGAATCACTATCCATTGCTACCTGCCCCCTCCTTTCCCCACCTAGCTCTATCTACCAATTATATTTTCCAATTTATTTCCACCTTTCATCGACCAGCTCATCTCAACCCTCTGTCTCAGCTCTTTATATTGTTATTCTCCCTCTACACTCTCAGTCCTGATGCAGTGTCTTGACCTGAAATATTAATCATATCCTTGACTCCACAGATACTGCTTACCTGCCAAGTTCCTCCACGTTTTTTTTCTGTTTGTTGCTCCCAATTCCAGCACCTGTCGTGGTGTATCTCCATTTGCAAAGACATAAGATAACTGTTGTATCTCAGTGAAAGCATGAATGCTTGCCTCAGCCCGTGCAAACAAACATCTGATAACCACTGCAGACACATGGCTACTAGACTGTTGCAAACAATCTCCTGCTGGAACTTGGCAGGTTGAGCAGCACCTGTGTTGAGAGGGGAGAGAGCCAGCATTCTATTGGAATTCTTTGAGGAAATAACAGGCAAGCAGGAAAGACAAAGGAGGTCAGTAGATGTAGTTTAGTTGGATTTTCAGAAGGCCTTTGAAAAGATGATGCACATGGTATCACAGGAAAGACACTATCATGTCACTATCATAGATAGAAAATTGAGTGATTAGCAGGAAGCAAAGAGTGGGAGTAATGGTGGTTGCCAGTGATTGCTAGTTTTCCACAGGAGACTGTGTTGAGAAGCAAGAAATCTGCAGAAGAACAGACACATTAGGAGAATGGACAAAGAAGTAGCAGATAAAATATAGTGTAGGGAAGAATGTGGTCATGCACTTTGGTAGAAGGAATAAAGGCATAGTCGATTTTCTAAATGAGGAAAAAATTCAGAAATTAGAGGTGCGAAATGATTTGGAAATTCTTGTGCAGGATATCCTAAAAATCAACTCAGTTTGAGTCTGTGGTAAGGAAGAAATGCAATGTTCGCATTCATTTCAAGAGGACTAAAATATAAAAAGCAAGGATATAATGCTGAGGCTTTAAAGGGCATTTGTCAGACCACATTTGGATCACTGTGAGCAGCTTTCAGCCTCTTATCTAAGAAAGCACATGCAGACATTGGAGAAGGACCATGAATTGATCGCTGGAATGAGCTTGGGAATGAAAGGGTTAATGCACGAGGAGCATTTACTGGCTCTGAGTCTGTACTCACTTGAGTTTAGAAGGAGGAAGGGGGATCTTATCGAGACTAATCAAATACTAAAAGGCCTAGTTAAGAGTAGATGTTTCCCATGGTGGAGGAAACTAGGACCTGAGGGCAGATCCTCAGAATACAAGGACATCCCTTTTGAACAGGGATGAGTAGGAATTGCTTTACCTAAATGGTGGGAAATGTGTGGAATTCTGAGGGCTGTGGAGGCCATGCCATTGGGTATACTTAAAGTGCAGGCTGACAGAAGAATAGTGAAGGCGTCAAAACCAAATGATAGAATGGTGGAGCAGATTCGATGGGCCAAATGGCCTAATTCTGCTTCTATGTCAAATGGTCTTATGGTATGGAGAAAAGGAGTTATGAGACAGAGCCAAAGGGTGGTGAATCTGTGGAATTTATTGGCACAAGCAGCTGTGGATGCCAAGTCATTAGATAAATTTAAAATGGTGGTTGACAAGACCATGATGATCTTAAGCTACGGAGAGGAGTTGTGAGTCAGGAGCCAGAGGTGGACAAGACAGGGGTGAAAGATGATGGGTAGTTTGAGCTAGGTAGTGGAGATGGAACAGTGGAATTGGAACACAGAGGAAGACAATAAAAAGCAGAGAGAGCTAGGTGGGGTAAAGGGAAGGGATAGCCAGAAATAGGCAGGAGGGTGATAAGCAGGAACAGGAAGGTGACCATGTGTTGAAAGGTGATAAGTGACCAAGGTGATAATGAGACCATAAGACATAGGAACAGACTTAGCCCATTTGGTCCATTGAGTTGGCTTTGCCACTTCATCATGGCTAATTTGCTATTCCTCTCAACTCCATTCTCTTAACTTCTTCCTATAACCTTTGACACCCTTGCTAATCAATAACTGGTGAACTGGCCTCCACAGCCATCTGTGGCAATGAATTCCATGGACTCATCACCCTCTGGCTATAGAAATTCTGATTCATCTCAGTTCTAAAAGGACGTCCCTCTATTCTGAGGCTGTGCCCTCTGGTCTAGACTCCCCCATTATAGGACATGTTCTCTCCACATCCACTATCTAGGCCTTTCTATATTCAATAGGTTTCAATGAGATTCCCCCCCCCCCACCTCATTCTTCTACACTCCAGCGAGTATAAGCCCAGAGCCATCACACACACCTCACATATTAACCCTTTCATTATTGGGATTATTCTCCTGAACTTCCTCTGGACCTTCTCCAATGGCAGCACACTTCTTTTTGCAGTGTTGTGTTTCCTTGCCTCCAACTACTGATGAGACCTGAAGCCAGGAGATAAAACAAAGCTGGTATTCAATACCAACTATCGTTCAGTAAAACCGCACAACTAGAAAAATCTCAAAACTCAACAATACATCCCAAAACACGACTTTGGTTTATCCAAACATTCCCAAACAAATGATTTACCAAAGAACATTCGAGGCATTGGAAAGAACAACCACAGAGAAAGTAAGCCTGGAATTGATTGTCAGCTGGCCAAAAGGTGTTAGTTGTTTCTGTTTGCCATAACACCTCCCTCCTGAAGATGATTATCTGTAGGATTTAATTTGGGTTAATTTGGATTGAAATAACCAGTTTCACTGATGATGAATCCTTCTTAGTGCTTGTAGACTGTAATTTTCTTGTTGCAAAGTTGTTTGCAGCTGTGCTGATGCTGGTGGTTGATTCGGTTGAAGTAAATTGAACCTTTCAGGAGGCAGCGAAGGTCCAGTTCTGTGTTTGATGACCTTCCCGATGCACTAGTGCCTTTTAGAGCACGTGGCCACAACTGGTTGATTGGGCGATGTCAGCAATGTCCATTTACGAAAACTTCATAGAGCACTTTCCCAGTTTGCTTGACAATCTCACCAGGTGCTCAGCGGTCTTGCCCATTGTGATTCTGTCTGGCCATACTGCAGCTCTGGGCTTAAATATCTTCGCCCATCAACCAAGGTTTGTGTGGCTGTCTTTGTACACCTGACCATCTGCTGTCTCAGACATTGGATGCTGTGGCAGCATTTCACCCAACTCTGTGTGCAGTTTTCTCCCCAAAAGCACTTCAGCTGGAAACTTCCCCTTGAAGCCTGTATGTGTTGTATTTCAGTATCAGCAGAAATGTGCTGAGAGCCTCAGCTGATACTCATTCCCCTCTTGATTTCAGAAGCGACCATTTGAAGGTATCAACAAACCTCTCTGCTTGGCCATTGGACTCTGACTGATATGGAGATGAGCAGATTTGAATAATTCCGTTGTCCTAGCAAAATGAAGCAAACTGCTGTGAAATGAATTGAATGTCAGATCACAAACAAGCATTTCTGCATCACAAAGCTGCTGAAGATCTGCAAAAGCTGTTGAATGGTAGCCCCTGTCATTGTTGACTTCACAGGTAATATGTTTGGCCATTTGGAATAGTCGTCACCCAGGATGAAGTAGGTACACCCAATTGATTAGGCCAGTGATATCAATATGTACTCAACTCCAAGGCCTGGTAGCCTGAGACCATGGTTACAGATTGGCTCTACTTGGGATTCTTTACTGCCATAGAGCACCGAGTACACTGCTTGCATACTGATGTGATATCTTCGCCTATTCCTGGCCAGTACACAATGCTTCTTGCTAGGGCTTTCATTTGATGGATGCCTGGGCGACTGTGCTGGAACTGTACTTTTAGTTGAAGTGTTCGTAGAAGGTTAGTCAGGAGTCCACAACTGAGAGCGATGTATGACATTGGTAGAAGGTTACGACATTTTTCTCAACCTTGACAAGCCATCTATCAATAAGGTATCTGGAGACACACCGAAGAAGAGGATTTACAGCTGCTTTATGCTCTAATCATCTAATCGTGACTGAAAGACCTGCAGCAGCATCCAATACAACACCATGGACTTTGCAATCAATTGAAATCATAGACATGACTATGTCTTTGTTCTCAGTAACCTGATGACACACAAGAACAGAAAGGATATTTGCCTAAGATCCTGGGTTGATGTGTACTTGATTTCAAAATCGTAGGCTGATATTGAGAGTTAACTGTCTTTCTTAGACCCGAAGATGGACAACAGTAACTTGTGATCAGCAAGAACAGTGAAGTGTCTGCCATAAGCATCTGTGGAATTTCTTCACAGCTAAGATAATTCCCAAGGACTTCCTTATTGAGTTATCAAAAGATCCTTTCTACTGGGGTCAGTGATCTGGCTGCATGTGTGACAGTTTTCCAGAGCCATCAGGGAAGATCTAAGATATGACAATTCTTACCCCATAGCTGGACGCATCTGTGCAACAATTTGTAATGCTGCATTGAAATGAGTCACGAGAAGTCTGGATGATAGCATATTGCTCACCTGATCAAAAAACTCTTGGCATTGCTTGGACCATCTCCACCCAGTACCCCTGTTGAGCAGGACATTGAGTGGACCCCTCAGCCAATGCATTGCTGCAAGAAATGCTGAATAATGACTGATCATGCCCAGAAATGATTGTGAAGTGCAGACATATGATGGTGGAAGCACCTTTAAGATTGCAGTCATGTTTCTGGGATCTGGGTGATGACTGCTCATCTATGATGAATCCCAGATACTTGATTAAAAACATTAAGAAGCTGCATTGTTCTGCCTGAAGTTGCAATCCAAAATCTTGTAGTTTGTTGAAAACAAGGTCCAGGCATCAGTATAGTTCTGCCTGATCTAAGCCCATCACAATTATGTTGTTGAGGTAAGTGGCAATATCACTGAGCATAGTGTCCATAAGCTAATGAAAAGTTGAAGGAGCTGCCTTTATCCCAAAAGGCAGACAGAGGATGGAAAGCAACCCAACATGTGTTGTAATGTTGTGAAGTTCCTATGAATTTTTAAATGCTTCAATCTGGAGTTAGGATTCAGCCAAGCAGCGACCACTATTCAATTTTGTGAAGAAATTTGCTGGTACTGGTATTAGGTTCCGGTGTGCCTCCAGAGCTGCACTGTGACCAGTTGAGAGGTCTGCAAATATCCTCACTGTACCTTTGCCTTTCTTGATGATGACTACTAGGGCTGCCTAATGTGAGCAACTAACACCTTTGACTACACCAGCTTGTTGCAGGACATCTAGCTTTTGTTTCACAACTGGTAATGGTACCCATCTCTTGGGACAGAAGACTGACTTTGCATCTGGACAGAGATGGAGTTCTGCTTGCAGTTTGGAGCAACAACTGAAATCTTCTTGAAACACTGCTGCATACAGTTGTTATTGTTACGGTCTCATGAATGATGGTGGGATAGCGTCAACCAACATTATTTGAACAACCTATATCTTCATTCAAACCTCATCCAGAGGGATGCTCCAGATATCATGCTTGTCCATTCAGCCAATGCTAAGGACATTCAGATCAGACTGGCCTGTTAGGTAGTGCACACCGTTGACTTGGTTATCGTTTAGCTTGACCATGCAGTGCAGTTTGTCAATCAGCTGGGGGGATCCACCCAATGCACTGCAAGGGGAACGATGAGTCGATTTGACTTGACTTGTCAGCCCACCAGGTGCGTTTGGAGATAATGATGATGTCTCACACCATATCAAGTTGCAGTTTGACCAAATGACCTTCAGAATTTTTGAACTTGCTAAGCACCTTCTCCTTAGTAATGAGAACCATTAGGAGAGAGGTGAAGGGCAGATGGAACCGGAAACAAACCAGATGGGGTGGTGGAGGTGGTGGTTAGAATGCATGGGTGGTAGATGGATGGGAAGGAGATAAACATAAGATGGACAGCAGATATTGGAAATCTTGAGCAACATGCACAGAATTGCTAGTCAGGCATACACAAAGTACACAGAATTCTGTAAGAACTCAGCTGTTCCAAGGGTCAAAATAAACATTCAACATTTTGGGCCAAGATCCTTCATCAGCAGAAGCCAAGCTGAAATGTCAACTGCTTATTTCCTCTATAAGTGCTACCTAAACTGTTGAGGTCCTCCTACATTTTGGGTATTTTGTGTGGTGGGAGGAAGAGAGATGAAAATGTGTGAGGGGGTGGGGCAAGGGGAAGGGGACAAAATAAGAAAACTGGAGGAGGATCACAAGGGGTGGGGGGGGGGTGCAGAAACACAGCGGAGAGAAAACATACCAGCAGCAATTGAACAGTGTTCATATCACTTGGTTTTGCAAGAATGTTTCCTAATTAATTCAAGAAGCAACTTACCAGGTAACCTGCTAATCAAATGAGATTTTTCAGCAATGAAATATGATTACAAATATCATAATAAGAGTCTCAAACATCAAATTTTACACCATGGACACCAGCACTTCCATATTCAACTACAGCTGCATTGCATTACAGTATTAAGATCAGATTACTGTAGCCTGCATTATGGTATGTACAATAAAATTAAATCAATTCTTGCTGAAAATTCTCTGTATTTTGTGTATTTGACTTTGGCCATACTGGTAAGTGCAAGCATAGGGGAATCATACATCTGAGAGAAAAGCATGCTGGAAAAGAGGAAACCACATAAACTAATCTCAAAATTTATAGATTGTGGAAAAATTAGCTGCTTGATTGATGGCATTGGAATGCTTATTTGATATGTTGGATAACATTAAATGCTAAGGCCTAGAAATCATATTGTGGAACATTTGATTTTTTAGGTGTCAGTCACAGCAAATTCAGCTTTGCCTGGAGTAGATCACATTAGCAATCCTCTCCGGGGAAACTATGCCAATATGAAACTCAATGACAACGTCCAAGTGCTATCCATATTAGTGCATTTTCCTTAGCGCTAGGTGTGCAACTGATGATATACAGCTGACACAAAGCCTATTTCCACATGTACTGACTTAATATGGAGCTTTCAGCTTTCATCTATGACTGCCATGGAACAATATCGGTAGAACCACAGAGAGACATTGCTAGTTTGCTGTTTTTCTTACTGTTTATAAGCACCACTCTATCGATATTGAGGCAAATGACCAGGAAGCTACAGAACTGACTTTAAACAGCTTAAATAAACTTCTCAAGTGCACAGAGCATGCTCAAATTCCCAGGGATCATTCCCTCTATGTTTTAGTTGCTGAGATACTCATTCTGCTTGGTACCATAGTAATTACAACATTGTACTCCACTCCCAGAGGCAATGACCAAGGCTAGTCACTCAAGGTGACTCCAGAACCTCAGATCATAAGGCAAAGAGGTATTTACTTCTAATTACTATACAGCATTTACTTCTAATCTACAGAAACACAAGAGCTTCCCAGACCTTTCTACTGAGCAATGCATTTGTCAAGTTAGAGATAAGTGACATTCCCTGAGAAAAGCTATGGTGTCACTCTTGTGCCTGGACTACACTCCATGAATATCAAGATCATGCTGACTAAGCAGGTGACAGGAGATAAAATAATAGCCTCCAAGTTAGCAGGACAATAGCAGAAACAGCCCTAATCTTTGACAGATGAGACTCTCTTGCCTGAGCTTGTCTGGGGTGTTCTCATCAAGTGGAGACTACAACATCATGTGGTGAGAAGTGCACAACCTTATCAATCAAAAGCAACAGCAGGTGATAAAGTTGGATCTGAAGGATACCCAGAATCTGATGGTCACGAGGCAGAGCTCAGAAGAGTAACAGGAAGAATAGAAGGGAATGGAAACTGGCTCCTACCAGGAGATCCCTATTCATCTGCCCGCTGACTGGAGGAGCAAAAGGATTTTCATCACGTTCTATAAGGACAGTGATAGAGAGAAAAGCATTATGCCATGGACCTTTAACCATTAAATGAGGGATCCATGGACACCAGATTGGGAATCCCCTTAGAATCTAAGAGAATTCTAAAAGCATAGTCTCCAGTGCACACTAAGTGAATCTCTTCACATTACAATTGTTACCACCAACTGTAGAGCATGTGATCATGCCCAGATTAGATAAATATCCCTTGCATTCTATACTGCAGATGCACCTACACCAATTATGATGCATGAATGAATTTCTTCTCCAAATCGTCAAATGGCTTGCTGGAACCTTTCTATTTCTATCAAGTGGCATCTCATTAAAGAACTCAGAGCACCCTATAAAATATATTTTCCTTTTGTTACCCAAACCAAATTTTCCTGAACTAGTCTTGATATTTCATTCAGCACTGCTGCATGGTGAGGAAATTAGTGCTCTCTGAAATGAGTATTTCAGGTACTGTGTAAGGTGGCCTCCCAGCACACAGGATCTCCTTCTCCACATGTCCCTAACGGAGCAGGATTTACAGGATGCATTCAGTGAATACAGAAACTGTTTTCCTCTCCTCATGGCAGTCATAGCAGGAATTCATGCCATCTGTCCACCCTGAAGAAATTTAAATCTTCTATTCAACAGGAGTTCAGTGAACCCTTCTCTCACTGCTTCCCCTCTGCCATCTCTGCTGCCCTTTTCCTCCCCCTGCATTTTTATTCTGGTATCTTCCCTCTTCCTTTTCAGTCCTGAAGAAGGGACCCCAAAAATGTCTACTAGCTATTGATTTCCATAAATGCTTCCTGACCTGCTGAGTTCCTCCAGCATTTTGTGTGTGTCACCTTTAAGGAGTGCTGCCTTTCTTTGAGCACTGAGCTCTTCTGAACTGAGTCAAGTCCCACTGGGAGTCAAGCAAGTCCTGGTTTAGCACTGGTGTCTAAATGTACACCACCAAATTTTGGAAATTTTTTGATTGCTTGTGGAAGTTTTGATTTGGAACAATAGTATTAAAAGCAAAGACATTTTACCACATCAAAAACAGGTGCAATCTAATCATTTGGAACATGAACAGTAAACAAATTCTAACAAAGGTTTAATCTGGAGGTAAAATAATTTCAGAGAGGATCTACCAAAATGATAAACCCCCAAATTATGTTTTGCTGATTCTATTTTACAGTTTGAGAATGAAAGGCATACTTTATAAATTACAGCTCACAACCAAAATGATATTTATATTAAAATACAGATATTAAATGCCACAAATCCATCAGATTTTAATAAACACAGGTGAACTTCTCTTCCTACAATAGTACATTATTTGGACTTCCGTGTTTTCAACCACACATTCAGTGTAAATTTGGGGGGGGGGCAGGGAACAAAGATATTCTTAAATAAATGCATCCATCCTGTTGGATTATCTGGTTACTCAGTACAGACTAAAATAAAAAGATCTCTGTCCAAATCAAATTTAATATTATGTAAAACATTTGATAAGAAACATTACAGAATGGGAATGTGTGGTAAATTGCCTAACTTTTCTATAGAACTGCTAGAGCTTCTGCAACTTTGTAACAGGATACAATATTGGAACTGCCATGCAAGACCCAATTCTTTGCATGTATCTAGCAGAGCAAGAATTATAGGAGCCTTCCAGGCTCTGCAACTCTGTACCAGTGTGGGATGCTGGAACTGCCATGCAAATATGCTAGTTCCAAACTTTCAAAGAGCTGATTTCAAGAGATATCCCAATTATCTTTAAATGTTAAACTACTCCAGTGAGTTTGTTGGCATAGTGTGAACTTCCCAAGTTTCCCCACATTTAAACTGAGAAAGCTGCTTACTGCAGCTGTACTAGATTAGACAAGAATAGAGCACTGATTTATAACAATGGGGAAAAATTTTGCACAACTGAAGGTAATTTATTTTACCTGATTAACTCTTAATTTCTAAGTATTTTATCTTGTTGGTCATTACCTACATTTAACAATTTTAAAAACTTGAATAATAATTCTTCATACTGTTTTTGAATGTTTACGTTCAGGATTAGTCAAACCCTGGAACAGCTGTGAAGTGGGACTTTGTCAGCTGACAAGAGTTTCTGTGCATTGGTATGTCTGTTTACAATGCACTCCCCAGAACCTTGCCTTTCAGCTCAGAGCCAATGAAACTTAGGAAATGTGCTCAAATGCAAGACGCCTGGTTACAGGGGTGGGTACAAAGATTTGAACCAATGTGATCAAATTCAAGCTAGATAAGGGGAAATTCAAGTCAATTACAAAAATACTCAGTGCTAGAAAAGTTAATTTTAATTGGATGAAACAGGGACTCCTTTATTTATTGAAAATATGAAAAGAATACAGAACAAGTTTAAACATCACAGGATCAATGCTCTACTTTATAATTTATATAGCCAAGGGAAAAAATAAAAAGAGTGTGTGGTTGGTTATGAAAGACAAAGGTCTAAATTTTGTGGGAACCATAAATATGCTGCCAATTCAACACACAACTGAGAGATTTCTATGCACATGCATATGCAAATTTGAACATAGAACATGCCCATCAACCTGCAGCGTTCTGCTGAACTAATTTAGCTATTGATGCTAAATTGCACTAATCCTTTCTGCCATCACAGGGTCCATATCCATCCATTTCCTACATATTCATGGGCCTATCTGAAAGCCTCAAATACCTTTATTATATCTGCATCTACCACCAACCCAGGAGCACATTCTAGGCACCTGCCACTTTCAGTGTTAAAAACTTACCCCTCACATCTCCTTTGAAATTAACCCAATGCAATGTTGCCATTTATTTCAAGGGGAACAGAATATAAAAGCAAGGAGATAATGCTGAGCCTTTAGAAGACACTATTCAGGCCACACTTGGAGTACTGCAAATAGTTTTGGGCCCCATATCTCAGAAAGGATGTGTTGTCATTGGAGAGAGTCCAGAGGAGGTTCACGAGGATGATTCCAGGAATGGAGGGATTAACATAGGAGCGTTTGGCTGCTTTGGGCCTGTACTCACTGGAATTTAGAAGAAGGCGGGTGGTGTCTCATTGAACCTGACCGAATGTTGAAAGGACTAGATAGGGTGGATGTGGAGAGGATGTTTCATATGATGGGGGTATACAGAACTAGAGGACACAGCCTCAAAATTGAGGGGTGACCTTTTAGAACAGAGGTAAGGAGGAATTTACTTTAGCCAGAGAATAGTGAATCTGTGGAATGATCTGCCACAGACTGTGGTGGAGGCCAAGTCCGTGGGTATACTTAAGGTGGAAGTTGATAGTTTCCTGATCGGTCAGGGCATCAAAGGATATGGCAAGAAGGTAGGTGTATGGGGTTGAGTGGGACCCGAGATCAGCCACGATGGAATGGTGGAACAGACTTGATGGGCTGAATGGCCTAATTCCGCTCGTGTCTTATGGTCCAACCCCTCTTGTCTTTAATGCATGCCCTCTTGTATTAGGCATTTTGACCCCAGGATAAAAGATATTGGCAATCTATTCTATCAATGCCTCTCATCGTTTTATAAAATTCTATCAGGCCTCCCCTCTGCTACTCCAGAGAAAGTAAGTCAAGTTTATCCACCCTCTCCTCATGGCTCTTGTCCTCTTATCCAGGCAGCATCCTGGTAAACCTCCCTTGTACCCTCTCCAAGTTCTCCACATCCATCCTGTAATAGGGAAACCAGAAATGAATGCAATATTGTAGATGGGACTTAATCAGAATTTGATAAAGCTGCAACATAACTACCTGACTCTTAAAAAAACTGTTCCTCAACTAATAAAGGTAAGCCTTGAGATTGTTGTCTAATGAATAAATTCTTGTTCAATTCATACTGGGATTGGTAATTTACAGATACTTCCCAGGATTCACGAGAAAAATTTTGTGAAGACAAAAAGAAACAAAGAACATCCTGTGAAGACTCAAGAGACTGAAGGCACTGGCATCTGTAACAAAAAAACAAACAGCTGGAAGATGTCAGCAAGGCATCTGTTGAGGGAGATAGTTGACACCTTGTACTGTAACCCTTCATCAGGACAGAAATACAGAGAGGAGATAGCCAGAACTAAGAGGTGAGGAGTAAAAGTGCAGAAAGAGCTGGCAAGCAATAGGGAGATGGAGATGAGGAGGAAATGCTTGACAGATGGAGTCAAGGAGAGGTGGGGCAGGGCAGGGAAAAGATAGTGATAGAGGCAAAGGAGGTGATAGATGAATGCAACAGATTAAAGCAGGAAGGTAAAGAGAAAACAAATAAGGGAAATCTGGTAGGGGGAACCTAGTGAGAGGAATGTGTGGCTGCTGGCAGATGGAGTAGGTGAAGAAAGAGAAAGAAACTGTTGATACAAGGCTTAGTGGAATGGAAATAAGGGTGTGTATGAAAGTCTGGGTAAACCAGAAGGAGAGAGAAAGGACAAATGGTGAATGGGTTACCTGAATGCTCATGTTCTTCTTATTTGTGTTTAGATTCACCCTGACAGTGGAGGAGACTTAAGACAAACTGCTTTGTGTGGGAACCTGTGAGAATAAAAAATGGTTCACATCCAGGAGCCCCAGGTGGTCACTGGGCTCACCAAAAGAGACATTTAGTCTGAGTTCAATTTCACTGATGAAAAGGAGCTTACATTGCGAGGCAGGAATCCAATTGACAACATGGGAGGAAGTGTGTGTGAATCTTTGCCACATCTGGAAGGGCGAATCTGGATGGGAGTGAAGGAGGAGGGATAGTAACAAATGTCACTACTTTGATGGTTGCTTGGTAGGGGGATGGATGTGTAAACTAGTGAGTCAAGGAGAGAGTGATCTCTCCGGAAAACAGAAGAAGTGTTGGGGAAAGGGAAAATGTGACTGGTGGTGTGATCACGTTATGGCTGACAAAAATATCAGGGAATAATGTGCTGGATGCATAAACTGCTGGGGCAAAAGGAAATTTAACCCCTGTTCTTTCTGGGAGAAGCAGAGTGTAGGAAGAAGTGCATAAATAAAGGAAATGTGGCAGAGGGCTACCATCAACCTTAGGAGAGTGACAGCACCTTTTCCTGAATAAGGAGGACATCTCATATGTCCTGGAGTGATAGGACATCTCAAGAACAGGTGCAGCAGAGATGGAAAAACAGAGAAAGGGGTGGAGTCCTTACAAGAGATCTGGTAGGAGGTGCTTTACCATGAACATCAGAAATGTTCTTCTTCAAAAAGCAGGGTTTCCCTTCCACCACCATTGAAGCTGTTCTCACACACATCTACTCTATTCCCTGGACATCCGCCCTCACCTCACTTTACCATCGCCACGACAGCAAGAAATTCTCTTGTCTTCACCTACTAACAAAATGTTGACTGCCCATTTAGAACACAGATAGTATCAAGAATTGTACAGCATGGGATAGGCCATTCAGCTCATGATGTTGTGAAAATCTTATGGCCAATTTATACTAAATGTCCTCTTCTTGTGTTTCATTTACATTCCTCCATTTCTTTCATATTGATGTCTCTAACTAAAAGCCTCTTAACCTCCACCAAACTGTCTGATTTCACTAACACCCTGGCACCTACCTCCCTTTGCTTAGAAAACACATTTGCCCTTCATGCTCCTTTGAAATTCCCATCCCCTCTTATCTTAATATCATATCCTCTAGTGTTTCACATTTACACTCTAGGGAGAGGATTCTGATTGTCTACCCTATCTATGCGTCTCATAACTTTTAAAAACCTCCTTCAGCTTCCAACGCTCTGGAGAGGACCCAAGTTTAGCCAAATTCTTCTGATAGCTCATACCTTCTAAACCATGCAACATCCTGGTAAACCTCTTCTGCACTCTCTCCACAACCTTCCTATAATAGGGCAACCAAAACTGCACACGATACTCCCAAGTGTGGTCTGATTTAAGTTATATATGGTGCAGCATGACCTCCTTACACTTATAATACCAATAGTGGCAAGCCTTTTTTACCACACTGTCCATATGTGTAGTCACTTCAGTGAACTATAGACCTGGATTCTGTACCTCGATGGTATTAAGGGATCTAACACTAACTGTACACTTTCTCTTTTCATTTGACTCCCCAAAGTGCAACACTTCACTCCATTCATGCTGTATTATCCACTGTTTCTCCAGCATTTTGTGTGTTGCCTTGACAAAGAGCTTAGCATTGCAAATGAAAATAAGTAACTGCAGACCTGCTAAATAAATACTTTAAACGGATCTGCAGTGTCCAAGAGCAAGTGAGTTTGAAAATAGCTGCAGGGTTAAACCCTGGGAAATTGATCATCTAGTTGGGAAGCCAATGCAGACCACTGATTTAGTATTTATCTGCAACAGGTTTGACTTCAATAGACCTTTAGGGAAATACCTGTCACCACTGTCACCAATATCGATATGTTAATAGCTCAATTAAGGTTGTTTTCTTAAATAGCTGTTCCAAAATTATTATGTGTTCATGTGTTTCCCAGGGTTGGGAATTTGCCACTCAATTAAAGCAGAGACCACAGGAAACTATGTCAGAAGTGAATCATCACAGCTGCTTTCTTGTCTTTTTGTCCAGAAGGTTTTAATCACAATAATTGTTCTGAGATTTTACTCTGATAACTTTGGAAGCAGCTGACAACATTGCAGAATTATGTTTTTCATCCATTCTTCGAGCCTTGGGCCAATAGAACAACAGTGTATTACTTGCCTTGGCTCTCAGGATAAAGAGAAACATCAAGTAGAGAAACTATAGCAACAGCAAAAACTTCTCTATTTTTACAAAAACTGCAGCATATTACACAAACAAAAACAAAACAATTACCCTTGAAATGTTGGAGAACCCCTACCTGAGGAGACTCAAAGCAGCACTTTCACAGACATTTGCAACCCATGAGAGAAAGGCCTACTGCCAAGTAGATGTAGTGTCCACATTTCAACAATAATTGTAAAATTTGCAATGGTCTTCCAATTCTTTGCTCCTGAATCCTTCCAGCAATCAAAACCATTTCTCAATTGTTACAATTTGCCACCAAGGTGAGACCAGGCAAGACTTTGTGATTTTTTTTAAAATAAAGAGCTATACACAGAATGTGTATGCAACCGGCAAGTCCAGAATTTATTACTCATCCCAAACTGCCGTTGAAAAGCAGTCATGAACTACCTTGAATTGGGTTAGTAAATTTGCTGATGACACAAAGGTTGGGGGTGTTGTGGATAATGTGGAGGTCTGTCAGAGGTTACAGCGGGACATTGATAGGATGCAAAACTGGGCTGAGAAGTGGCAGATGGAGTTCAACCCAGAGAAGTGTGAGGTGGTTCATTTTGGCAGGTTAAATATGATGGCAGAATATAGTATGAATGGTAAGACTCTTGGCAGTGTGGAGGATCAGAGGGATCTTAGAGTCCAAGTCCATAGGACACTCAAAGCTGAGGCACAGGGCAAAAAGAGCCACTTTTCAACATAATTGTATAAGGGCTAAGAGTGTTGTAAAAACAAGCCCGAAGGCTTTGTGTGTCAATGCGAGGAGCATTTGCAACAAGGTGGATGAACTGAATGTGCAGATAGTTATTAATGAATATGATATAGTTGGGATCACAGAGACATGGCTCCAGGGTGACCAAGGATGGGAGCTCAACATCCAGGGATATTCAATATTCAGGAGGGATAGACAGGAAAGAAAAGGAGGTGGGGTAGCATTGCTGGTTAGAGAGGAGATTAACGCAATAGAAAGGAAGGACATCAGCCTGGAGGATGTGGAATCGATATGGGTAGAGCTGCATAACACTAAGGGGCAGAAAATGCTGGTGGGAGTAGTGTACAGGCCGCCTAACAATAGTAGTGAGGTTGGGGATGGCATTAAACAGGAAATTAGAAATGCGTGCAATAAAGGAATAGTAGTTACAATGGGTGACTTCAATCTACATATAGATTGGGTGAACCAAATTGGTAAGGGTGCTGAGGAAGAGGATTTCTTGGAATGTATGCGGGATGGTTTTCTGAACCAATATGTCGAGGAACCAACTAGAGAGCAGGCCATTCTAGATTGGGTATTGAGCAATGAAGGGTCAGTTAGCAATCTTGTCGTGCGAGGCCCCTTGGGTAAGAGTGACCATAATATGATGGAATTCTTCATTAAGATGGAGAGTGACATAGTTAATTCAGAAACAAAGGTTCTGAACTTAAAGAAGGGTAACTTTGAAGGTATGAGACGTGAATTAGCTAAGACAGACTGGCAAATGATACTTAAAGGGTTGACGGTGGATATGCAATGGCAAGCATTTAAAGATCACATGGATGAACTACAACAACTGTTCATCCCAGTTTGGCAAAAGAATAAACCAGGGAAGGTAGTGCACCCGTGGCTGACAAGGGAAATTAGGGATAGTATCAAGTCCAAAGAAGAAGCATATAAATAAGCAAAAAAAAGCGGCACACCTGAGGACTGGGAGAAATTCAGAGACCAGCAGAGGAGGACAAAGGGCTTAATTAGGAAAGGGAAATAAGATTATGAGAGAAAGCTGGCAGGGAACATAAAAACTGACTGTAAAAGCTTTTATAGATACCTGAAAAGAAAAAGATTGGTCAAGACAAATGTAGGTCCTTTACAGTCAGAAACAGGTGAATTGATCATAGGGAACAAAGACATTGCAGACAATTGAATAACTACTTTGGTTCTGTCTTCACTAAAGAGGACATAAATAATCTTCTGGAAATAGTAAGGGACCGAGGGTCTAGTGAGATGGAGGAACTGAGGGAAATACGTGTTAGTAGGGAAGTGGTGTTAGGTAAATTGAAGGGATTAAAGGCAGATAAATCCCCAGGGCCAGATGGTCTGCATCCCAGAGTGCTTAAGGAAGTAGCCCAAGAAATAGTGGATGCATTAGTGATAATTTTTCAAAACTCCTTAGATTCTGGATTAGTTCCTGAGGATCGGAGGATGGCTAATGTAACCCCACTTTTTAAAAAAGGAGGGAGAGAGAAACTGGGGAATTATAGACCGGTTAGTCTGACATCGGTGGTGGGGAAAATGCTAGAGTCGGTCATCAAAGATGTGATAACAGCACATTTGGAAAGAGGTGAAATCATCGGACAAAGTCAGCATGGATTTGTGAAAGGAAAATCATGTCTGACGAATCTTATAGAATTTTTTGAAGATGTAACTAGTACAGTGGATAGGGGAGAGCCAGTGAATGTGGTATATTTACATTTTCAAAAGGTTTTTGACAAGGTCCCACAGAGGAGATTAGTGTGCAAACTTAAAGCACACGGTATTGGGGGTATGGTATTGATATGGATAGAGAATTGGTTGGCAGACAGGAAGCAAAGAGTGGGAGTAAACGGGACCTTTTCAGAATGGCAGGCAGTGACTAGTGGGGTACTGCAAGGCTCAGTGCTGGGACCCCAGTTGTTTACAATATATATTAATGATTTAGACGAGGGAATTAAATGCAGCATCTCCAAGTTTGCGGATGACACAAAGCTGGGCGGCGGTGTTAGCTGTGAGGAGGATGCTAAGAGGATGCAGGGTGACTTGGATAGGTTAGGTGAATGGGAAAATTCATGGCAGATGCAATTTAATGTGGATAAATGTGAGGCTATCCACTTTGGTTGCACGAACAGGAAAACAGATTATCATCTGAACGGTGGCCGATTAGGAAAAGGGGAGATGCAACGAGACCTGGGTGTCATTGTACACCAGTCATTGGAGGTGGGCATGCAGGTACAGCAGGCGGTGAAAAAGGCAAATGGTATGTTGGCATTCATAGCAAAAGGATTTGAGTACAGGAGCAGGGAGGTTCTACTGCAGTTGTACGCCTTGGTGAAACCGCACCTAGAATATTGTGTGCAGATTTGGTCCCCTAATCTGAGGAAAGACATTCTTGCCATAGAGGGAGTACAGAGAAGGTTCACCAGATTGATTCCTGGGATGGCAGGACTTTCATATGAAGAAAGACTGGATCAACTAGGCTTATACTCACTGGAATTTAGAAGATTGAGGGGGGATCTTATTGAAACGTATAAAATTCTAAAGGAATTGGACAGGCTAGATGCAGGAAGATTGTTTCCAATGTTGGGGAAGTCCAGAACGAGGGGTCATAGTTTAAGAATAAAGGGGAAGCCTTTTAGGACCGAGATGAGGAAAAACTTCTTCACACAGAGAGTGGTGAATCTGTGGAATTCTCTGCCACAGGTAACAGTTGAGGCCGGTTCATTGGCTATATTTAAGAGGAAGTTAGATATGGCCCTTGTGGCTAAAGGGATCAGGGGGTATGGAGAGAAAGCAGGTACAGGTTTCTGAGTTGGATGATCAGCCATTATCATACTGAATGGCGGTGCAGGCTCGAAGGGCCGAATCACCTACTCCTGCACCTATTTTCTATGTTTCTATGTTGACTCTGTGCTTAAGAAGGCATATGGTGCATCGGCCTTCATCAATCGTGGGATTGAGTTTAAGAGCTGAGAGGTAATGTTGCAGCTATATTGGACCCTGGTCAGACCCCACTTGGAGTACTGTGCTCAGTTCTGGTCGCCTCACTACAGGAAAGATGTGGAAACTATAGAAAGGGTGCAGGGGAGATTTACAAGGATGTTGCCTGGATTGGGGAGCATGCCTTATGAGAACAGGTTGGGTGGACTTGGCCTTTTCTCCTTGGAGTGATGGAGGATGAGAGGTGACCTGATAGAGGTGTATAAGATGATGTGAGGAATTAACCGTGTGGATAGTCAGAAGCTTTTTCCCAGGGCTGAAATGGCTAGCACAAAAGGGCACAGTTTTAAGGTGCTTGGAAGTAGGTACAGAGGAGATATCAGGGCTAAGTTTTTTTTTACGCAGAGGGTGGTGAGTGCTTGGAATGGGGTGCCGGCGATGGTGGTGGAGGCGGATACAAAAGGGTCTTTTAAGAGACTCCTGGACAGGTACATGGAGCTTAGAAAAACAGAGGGCTATGGGTAACCTTAGGTCATTTCTATGGTAAGGACATGTTTGGCACAGCTTTGTGGGCCAAAGGGCCTGTATTGTGCTGTAGGTTTTCTAAGTTTCTACATCAATCCTTGAAGTAAAAGCACCGCTATGGTGTCATTAGAATGGAAGCTCCAATATCTTGATGGAATGTCAATGAATTTCAGAGTTTGGTTATTCCAATATATTGGAAAACATTTAGATGGACAACATGAATTATTTAGAGAGGCTTTTGGTAGCAGAATACCATGATCTGATAACTTGAATAAATATATTTTCAGGGAGGCAAAAGGTCTGATCAATGAAGGCAACAAATTTGATGTAGTTTCCTTGGATTTTAGAAAGGTCCCAAATGGCAAACAGAAATATATGAGGACCAAACAAAAGTGGTAATTTTGATCTAAAATTGGCCCAGAGAGAAAAGGATTTTGATTGACTGAAGTTTTAGTGTCTGGAGTTCTGCAGGGGCTTAGTACTCTCTATGGTACTTAACAATGATTTGAATTTAGTTTAAGAGTCATGATTAAGAAACTATCCATATAATTGCTGAGTAGAAAGATTGTTGCAGCTAGTGGAAAGATATGAATGAGCTGGTGAGCAGGGTTGATGATTTGAAAGTAGAATTAAAACCAGAGTGTGAAGTTAATTTATTTGGCTTGGGCAAACAAGATAATGGAACACACAATAAGTAATAGGATACTGTGAAGTGAAGAAAACAGTTGAACCAGGAGCAATTGTCACAAATCTTTTCAGACAGCTAGGCTTGCATACATGAGACAAGAAAAGTTTTGGAAAACTTTATTGAATGATATCAGAATATTAAAGCATTGCAGTCAAACATGAATTATATAAAACAGAGGTAATGTTGCAGCTAAAGAATTGCTCATAGTTTTCTGATCATAGAAGAATCTGATAGTACTGGATAGTCATGAACATTTTGCCAGGGCTGGAAGATTTTAGTTTTGAAGATATATTGGGCTGCATAAGACATGTTTTGGAGCAAAAAGGTGATGAGGCAAACAGATGAATCAAATCACGCGAGGCCCAGAACAGATGAGTAGGATAGTCCCACTTCCACTAACACAGACACAGGTAGCTCAACATGAATAAGTTAACCAAAGGGACTGTTTTCCTTCTGTATTTCTCAAATAGCAGGAGAATATAGTTAGCTAGTAGACAAAGCAGTAAGAAACGAGAAAGAATGAGGTTGGAGAGAAACGAGGAAGAATATTTTCACTCCAAAAATAATGAAGGTCTGGAACTCATTGTCGGAAAATATGGCAGACATAGAGTATAAACACTCATCACATTCAAAGCAAAATACCCAGATGAGCACCTATAAAATTGTAACTTTAAAGGAACGTAGACTGAGAACTGGGAGTTAAACTTAATATAAACCATTGACGAGGTTATGAAAACCTAATTTATGGACACTTTTATGTACAAATGAGCTCCCAGTAAATTCAATAGTTCAAAGTATGTAGATACATCCATTCCTATCAACAGCTGAATTAGCAGCTGTTTTTAGAATCAGGTTTACATTTTTTTTATGCAATTCATTACAATACTATGGAGGCATGGTTGCATATCAGTGTCTATGTATTATCTGACTGTTGGACGATGTCTGCAGAAAAAAAAGCCGTTTGTTACCTCGGAATAGTTTGTTGTGTATGGGGAAATGAAAGGCTACTTTTCTTACCTTCCAGAATCATAGAAATTTGCAGCAGAGAAACAGGACCTTTCAACACACCTTATTTATGCTGATAACTGATGCCTCTCCACAGTAATCACAGGCATTAGTCCCACAACCCATTGAAGCACCTGTCCAATGACTTCCAAATGTTATAATTGTATCTGCCTCTACCACCTCTTCAGGCAGCTTGTTCTCGATAAAAACCAACCTGATTTAAATTTAAAGTATTCCTTTGAATTTCCCTATCAATTTAAAACCTGTTCTTTCTAATGCTAGATACCTCTGCCCTGTTAGAATCCATTCCCAATCTATCCTATCTATGCCCCTCATAATTTTACAAACCTCTATGAGATCACACCTCACTCTCTTACATTCCAGCGAGAATACAGCTAGGCTATCCAATCTCTCCTCATAACATCAACTATCTATTTCAAGTAATATCCCATTTCATCTCTTCTCACTGTCTCTTTTGCTACCACATCCTTCCTGTAGTGTGGCAACCAGAACTGTACACAATACTCCAAATGAGTTCTAACCTATACTTTGTAAGGGGCAACACGATCTCATTAACTCATATTCAATACTGTATTTGCTACCTTATCCAACTGTGTGCCACTTTTAGCAAGCTATAAACTTGCACCCTAAGTTCTCTTTATATGTCAATGACTCCTAAGGTCCCTGCCATTACTCTATATGTTCTAAAGGAATTTGACTTCTTAAAGTTCATTACGCTCCCCTCCCCCAATCTGTTTGGATTAAGTTTCATCTGGCACCGCTTTGCACAAATTTCTAGCTGATTCATGTCCTGCAGTACCCTTAGAAAATCTGCTTCACTATCTACAAATTGTAGGTACTAAGTTGTCTGCCTACTTCCTAATCCTACCACTTGCACCCTCATCCAAGTCATTTGCATATTTTACAAAGGTCCCAGCACCACTTTCTACAGCCTTCCAGTCAGAAAAACAACAATCCAACACTACTCTTTGATTCTCAATACTAAGCCAGTTGGTAATGGTGAGGCTTTATAAGACAATAGGTCAGAATGCCCTTAGAGTATTGTGAGCAGTTGTGAGTCCCTCATCTAAGATGTGCTGGCATTGGAGAGCGCCCAGAGGAGGTTCATGACAATTATTCTGGAAATGAAAAGCTTAATGCATGAGGAGCATTTGATAGCTCTGGGCATGGCTCAAATGATGGGGATCTCACAGAATCCAATCAAATATTGAAAGGCCTAGAGAGAGTGTGTGTGGTGAGGGTGTTTCCTGTAGTGGGAGAGTCTAGGACAAAAGGGGACAGACTGAGAATAGTGGGTGGTGAATCTGTGGAATTCATTGCCACAAATGGTTGTGGAGGCCAAGTCATTGGGTATATTTAAAGCAGAGGTTGTTAGGCTCTAGATTACCACAGCATCAAAGACTATGATGAGAAGGTGGGAGAATGGGGTTGAGAGGAATAAATCAATCAGTCATGATGGGATGGTGGAGCAGACTTGATAGGCCGAATAGCCTAATTCTGCTCCTATGGTTTATGGTCTTTTGGATTTAGTCAGATCCCTGTGCTTTAATCTTCTGTATCACTGTATCAATTGGGACCTTGTCAAAAGCCACAACAAAGGCCATGTAAAAACATGGCTTCGGCTCTGCCTTCATCAGTTTTCTTAGTTGCCTTCTCAAAAAAAAAAAATCAGATAAGTGAAGGATGCTCTCCCTATCCAAAACCATGCTGACTCCTACCTTTCTATGTGAATATAAATCTTCACCCTCAGATTCGTAACTTCCATAATATGGGGCTCACAGACCTGTAGTTTCCAAGTTTATCCCTATTGTAGTTTTTGAACAAGGGGACAACATTAACTAACCTCTAGACTTCTACAACCTCACTCCTGGCTAACAAAGATGCAAAAATCTCCAGCCCCCTATCAGTTACCTTAGAATTCTGTGATAAATCCTGTCAAGCCCTGAACATTTATGTGCACTAATATTATTAATACTTTTACCTTCCTGACAGACGCTCTCTGGAACATCAGCAAATCTCTCCCTTAACTGTTCCTTTCTCTCCAAGTTAAGAAGGTTCTAGGTTTGGGATGTACTGACAAAGAAGCCAAGAGGAGCTAGTGCAGTAGACTTTGTAGACGTGAACTGCAGCTTTCTTGCACTGTGTAATATATTTAAGGCTGACAGATAGTATGCTGATCAAGTGGACTGCTTTACCCTTCATATTGAGGCTACACTGACTTAACCAAGTGGGGTATAAATAATCCTATCACATTTGTGAAGTGCCTTGTTAATGGTAGAAGTTCTCAGGGGAGTCAGATGAGTCACTTATCCCAGAATACAAACTTCTAATCTACTGCCATAGCTGCAATATGTGGCTAATCCAGTCTAGTTTCCCCAAGATGTCAATAGCATGGGATTTACTACTATTAAAATTAATATTAAGAAATTATAGAAGTTGTATTCTCCCTTGATGGAGATTTTAACTGCTTAGCACTTGCATGATCTATTTGTAAGCCCAATCCCAAATATGTTCTGTGGATTGCTGCATACGGGAACAGCTGACCTCATCACCTGCAAGAGCACTTACATTGGGAAGGTTAACAGATATGAAAATGGTTGTGCCTAAAACACTCTCCAATGGAATACCACAGTAATACGATTGTCCTTTGCCAATCATAACCCTCTTCAGATACACTGGGTATGACTCCAGTTAATGAAATGTTCATTCCTATTCACTTTAATTTTACAGTGCTATTGATTTTCAGACAAACACTGAAGGAAGTCACACTTGTCCATATTTGGGTTAACTAGTGATGTCTGCAGCAGAATATTTCTTGCTAAGCTCAAACTGAGGAGGCTGGTTGGCTAGCAACATGTCAACAAATCACTTAATGATGTCAGTTAGAACAAGCAGGTGGTCAGGTTTGCAACAACAGTTTGGTTTCCCACAGGTACAGAGCATCACCAATAGCTTGTACGTGGTAATTAAATTATTCAGATCATCCAGAAAGTTCCATTAACTGCAAAGGCTTCTGCTACATTAACACGCATCTGTTCTACAACCACCAAAAATTGTTAAGCAAATGTGGACTAGGTTCCAAGGCAGATACCACAATGCTTTCATTGCACAGTTCATCCTTCTCAATTTCTCACACTTCAATATAAATTTACCTGTCAATAACTTAGAATTAATTTGATGACTTGAATGTGGACGGCAACCTCAGCCATAAAGGTTCAGGACCCATCAAGTGAAAGCCATATCATCACCAGATGCTGATTAACCCGTCATTCAATATGGAGGAGATACACTTAAGATGTACCTTTCAATAGGCTCAAAATTTGTTTACTGGGATAGCAACAAGACAAGTGCATTTTATATGTTTCAGTGTAAGGTGGGGAGAATGCCTTTGATGACATGCATATCAATGTTGCCAAAGTCTGCATTCCATCAGACACTCCTCTGTTCTCTCCACATTGTCTCAAGATATTTTGTGTCTTTTTCCAGTTTTGTTGAAATATCTTTGACCCAAACCACCAACTTGTTTTCTCGTGCCAATGATGTTGTTTGATTTGCCGAGTGCTTTTAACATTCTTGTCATGTTTTTTCTCTTCCTATATGCCTTTCCATGTGTGTTCAGCAGAGGTAGGTGAGACTATTAGGATTCCTGATCTGACTGCTGAGTTGTTATTGGTCAGCTGCCAAAATGTTGTGGAATGTGGAGCTGATGAGTCTACACAGCGACAACACACTGGTATTGGAGATGCTTCAGAGAAGATTCACAAGAATGATTCCAGGAATGAAAGGGTTACCGTATAAGGAACGTCTGACGGCTCTTGGGCTCTATTCCCTGGAGTTCAGGAGAATGAGGGAAGATCTCATAGAAACATTCTGAATGTTAAAAGCCATGAACCAGATTAGATACAGCAAAGTTATTTCCTATGGTAGGGGATTCTAGGACAAGAGGGCACGACTTCAGGATTGAAGGACGTCAATTTAGAACTGAGATGCAAAGAGATTACTTTAGTCAGAGGGTGGCAAGTCTGTGGAATTTGTTGGGTGCATTTACAGTTCTTGATTAGCCAGGGCATCAAAGGGTATGGGGAGAAGGCAGGGGAGTTGGTATGACTGGATCAGCCTATGACTGAATGGCAGAGTAGACTCGATGGGCCAAAATGGCCTACTTCTGCTTCTATATCTTATGGTCTTATAATATCCCTTCCTCTCTGACAATCAACACTGGTGCACCTCAGGGGTGTGTGCTTAGCCCACTGCTCTACCCTCTATATACACATGACTGTGCGGCTAGGCATAGCTTAAATACCATCTACAAATTTACTGACAATACAACCATTGTTGGTAGAATCTCAGGTGGTGACGAGAGGGCGTACAGGAGTGAGATATGCTAACTAGTGGAGTGGTGCCGCAGCAACAACCTGGCACTCAACATCAGTAAGAAGAAAGAGCTGATTGTGGACTTCAGGAAGGGTAAGACAAAGGAACACATACCAATCCTCATAGAGGGATAAGAAGTGGAGAGAGTGAACAGTTTCAAGTTCCTGGGTGTAAAGATCTCTGAGGATCTAACCTGGTCCCAACATATTGATGCAGTTATAAAGAAGGCAAGACAGCAACTACACTCCATTAGGAGTTTGAAGAGATTTGACATGTCAACAAGCACACTCAAAAACTTCTATAGATGTACCATGGAGAACATTCTAACAGGCTGTATCACTGTCTGGTATTGGGGGGGGGGGGGCTACTGCACAGGATTTAAAGTAAATTTAGTCGGCTGCATCTTGGGTACTAGCCTACAAAGTACCCAGGACATCTTGAAGGAGCTGTGTCTCAGAAAGGCAGCATCCATTATTAAAGACCCCAGCACCCAGGGCATGCCCTTTTCTCACTATTACCATCAGATAAGAGGTACAGAAGACTAAAAGCACACACCCAGAGATTCAGGAACAGCTTCTTCTCCTCTGCCATCCGATTCCTAAATGGACATTGAACCCATGAACACAACCTCACTTTTTTGAAATGTATATTATTTCTGTTTTTGCATGAATTTTAATCTATTCAATATACATATACTGTAATTTACTTATTTATTACTATTTTTTCTTCTTCTATATTATGTATTGTATTTGAGCTGCTGCTGCTAAGTTAATAAATTTCATGACACATACCAGTGATAATAAACCCGATTCCTCCTTTCTTAAAGAGAGGAGTGAAATTTGCTATTTCCCAGTCCAGTCACCATTCCAGAGACCAATGATTTTTGAAATATCATTACTAATGCCTCCATAATCTCTATTACTACCTCTTTCAGAACACTAGGGCGACTTTTGTATCCCAACGTCTTTCAGTTTTTTGGGCACTTTCTCCCTTGTAATAGTAACTGCACTCACTTCTCTTCCTTCACACCATTCAACATCTGGCACACTGCTAGTGTCTTCCATAGTGAAAACTGATGCAAGATATTCAAAATACTCATCTGCTATCTCCTTGTCTCCAGTTATTATTTCTTTGGCCTCATTTTCTAGCAGTCCTATATCCACTCTCATCTCTCTTTTTTTTACATTCTTTAAGAAGTTTTTACTATCTACTTTAATAGTTTTCTAGCTTGCTTTCATATTTCATCTTTCCCTCCAAATGATTCTTTTAATTGCTCTCTATAGGTTTTTAAAAGCTTCCCAATTGTCTTATCTTCCTGCTAATTTTGCTTTGTTGTATGCCCTGTCTTTTGCTTTGACTTCCCTTGTCATTTTGCCATTTAAGTATTTCTTCATTTTTGGAATACATCTATTTTGTATCTTTCTCATTTTTCCCCAGAAAGTCACACCATTGTTGTTCTGGTGTCATCCCTGTCAGCATCTCATTCCAACTTACTTTGGCCAACTCCTCTCTCATATCATTGTAATTTCCTTTACTCTACTGAAATACTGCTATGTCAGACTTTACTTTCTCACTATCAAATTTCAAGTTGAATTCGATCATATTGTGATCACTACCTCCTAAGGGTCCTTTTACTTTAAGTTCCCCAATTGCCTCGGGTTCACTACCTCCCAATCCAGTATCGTTGATCCCCTAGTAGGCTCAATGACAAGCTGCTCTATAAAGCCATCTCACAGGCATTCAACAAACTCATCTCTTGAGATCCATTACCAACCTGATTTTCCCAATCGACCTGCATGTTGAAATATCCCACGACTATCATAACACTGTCCTTTTGATACACCTGTTCTATTTCCTGTTGTAATCTGTGGTCCACATCCTAGCTACTGTTGGGAGGCCTGTATATAATTGCCATCAGGGTCCTTTTCTCCTTGAAATTTCTTAACTCAACCCACAAGGATTCAACATCTTCCAATCCTATGTCACATCTTTCTACTGATTTGATGCCATTCTTTAACAGCAGAGCCACACCACCCCTCTGCCTGCCTTCCTGTCCCTCTGATGCAATGTGTAATCTTGGACATTCAGCTCCTAACTACAACCTTCCTTCAGCCATGACTCAGTCACAGCCATAACATCAGACCTGACAATCCATTATAGTGCAACAAGATCATCCACCTTAATTCTTATTCTCAGTGCATTGAGATGTAACACTGAGTACTTTATTTGCCCCCCTTTTTGATTCTGCATCCCTAATGCACCGATACTCACCCTGCTGACTGCAATTTTGTCCCATCATTTGCCTGCCTTTACTGACAATCTGACTGCATGTTAACTTTGCTTTTTTACCATTGCCCCATCCCAAGCCCCTTCACTCCAATTCCCTGCCAAATTAGTTTAAACTCTCTCCAACAACTCTAACAAACCTGCCCGTGAGAATATTCTCCCACTCGGGTTCAGATGCAACCCATCACTTTTGAACAGGTCATACCTCCCCTAGAAGAGATGCCAATGATCCAAGAACCTGAAGTCCTGTCTCCTCCACCAGCTTCTTAGGCACATATTTATCTGTCAAATCATCTTGTTTCTACCCTCACTGGTACATCATTGCTGACTTATCAATCAACTGCTTTTGTTCCAGATCCCATGGTACATTAATGAAGACTAATTTCAAAAATAATGATAACAAATAACCTGCAATTGACATTTGAAAATAAAGTCTAAATTTCTACCACTCAAATGTAAAAGTGTTTGCTCATTTTTTAAGACAATACCTTTTAGCCCTTTGACTCTTCAAACAGTAGAATTACACCATATTAGTATTTTTCAGACAATTAAATCATCCTTTAACCTCGTAAATGCCTAGGAATACAAATAGTTTGCACAATTACTTTTCAATATGTTAACTTTGGTCAGCAGATTCATTCAATTGAATCGCAACACACCCCTTCCAAGGTCAACTTTTATTTCCTAACAGGTAGTTCCCAAGACAACTCCCAATACTCCAGCTATGGTCAATTTGGGTGTATGCTATCTTGTAGCATTGTTTCTGTTCTCTTGTAATCTAGTGCTCCAGATACAAGATCAGTGCTCTTTTTAATTATTTATGCATGTGAACTTCCATGCTTCTAATTCTTCAGAAGTTAGAAAATATTTCTCTTTATTGCACCTACACCTAAGGTAATATATTCCAACTTGCCTGTACTGAATTTCATTTGATTAACCTATTAAAATCTTTATTTTATGTAGCATTTTCTACTAAACAGTATATTCTGCTGTCAATATTTGTCAAAGCAAACTTGAATGTGTTTTGCCCATAATTTAAGTAACTTGGAAGAGATTTAGTGGTAATAATTATAACACTGCTCTTGTGGAATACCACTAGCCACATACTGCCAATTTGAACACTTTACATTCAACCCTGCTCTCTGTTGATTGTCAATTGTAGGCCGCATCTTGGGTAATGATGAGTCTGAGTACAGAGAGGAAATTAAGAACCTGCTGGCATGGTGCGAAGACAATAACCTATCCCTCAACGTCAGCAAGACGAAGGACTTGGTTGTTGAATTCAGAAGGAGTAGCGGACCGCACGACCCCATCTACATCGGTGGTGCACAGGTGGAACAGGTCAAAAGCTTTAAGTTCCTCGGGGTGAATATCACAAATGACCTGACTTGGTCTAACCAAGCAGAGTTCACTGCCAAGAAGGCCTACCAGCACCTTTACTTCCTGAGAAAGCTGAAGAAATTTGGCTTGTCCCCTAAAACCCTCTCTAATTTTTATAGGTGCACCGTAGAAAGCATTCTTCTAGGGTGCATCACAACCTGGTATGGAAATTGTCCTGTCCAAGACCGGAAGAAGCTGCAGAAGATTGTGAACCTAGCCCAGCACATCACACAAACCAATCTTCCATCCTTGGACTCACTGTACACCACACACTGTCAGAGTAGTGCTGCCAGGATAATCAAGGATAAGTCCCACCCAGCCAACACACTTTTTGTCCCACTTCCCTCTGGGAGGAGATTCAGTTGCATGAAGATACGTACGGCTAGATTTGGGAACAGCTTCTTTCCAACTGTGATAAGACTGCTGAACAGATCCTGACCCGGATCTGGGCCGTACTTTCCAAATATTTGGACCTAACTTGCACTACCGTACTTTCCCTTTTCTATTTTCTAATTATGAATTATAATTTAATTTTTTATTATATTTACTTTGATTTATACTTTGTACTTCAGAGAGCGCGAAGCGCAGAAACAAATATCACTGTGATGATTGTACGCTCTAGTATCAATTGTTTGGTGACAATAAAGTATTTGTATTATTGTATTGTATTTGATTCCAAACAACTGGAGTACTGATCATTACAGAATGTCTGTCTGGTGCTTCCCACTCCCTCTCCTCTCCCTTTCCCAACCATGATTTCCCTCTCACTGTCCCCCCTTCCCACTCTCAATCCTCAATAGAAACCCATATCACAATCAGGTTTATCATCACTCACACGTCATAATATTTGTTTTTTTCTTTGTAGCAGTATAGTGCAATACCCAAAATTACTACAGTACTGTGTAAAAGTCTTAGGCACCCCAGCTATAAACAGTATGTAATTTTTCCACAGTACTGTATGAAAATCTATTGTAAAGATGCATAGTATCCCAAAGAAACAAAGGAAATCACCACTATTTTCTTCATTAATTTTTGTTCTTTTCAAAGTTGTCCCAAATAAGTGGCTGCCCCAGTTAAACAAAAGACTATTTAACCAGAATCTATTGTCTTGACAATCATCTTGAATGTCACAATGAAAATGAAGATTTGGAGGGCGCAATCATTGAAAGCATTTTATCAAAACACCACGGCAGGAGGACAAGGAAAGTGATGAAGCTGACAGATCTGAACTTGATCTAGTGACTACATAGGATATTTATTGGTGGATTATGACACTATTCCATGCACAAAGGCAATGCAGGCAATTCATTTTCTGCACTAGCCGTCTGCAGATTTTGTTCATTTGCGGTCAATCAAAAGAACACGGTAGTGTACATTGGATGAATTCCTCTGTCAGAACTTATACACAGTACAATAGTAGTATTGGTGGCATCATAATTTGTTCTGTTCTTCACTTAAATGTACAATTTGTTACTCACTTAAATGGTAGTTTGTCTTTTTTATACCATTTTAACCATTTCCATGAAACTCTGGCTAATTGAGGCGCTTAATGGGCAAAATGTACTGGCCCTGATGTGCCCCTATTAACTCGAATCCAATGTACTTAAAACTGCAAAAATGATATCAAGATTCTAAATATAGATAACCTCCCTATGATTAGAAAGAGATTGCCCAAGATAAATAAGACAATTTTTCTCATTAATGAAATAACAGAACATCAAGAGGAAGTTTTCAAAACACTTCATGTGATAGAGAACAAGCTTACTTCTCTGAGGAGCAATTGTTTAGCTCACCAAATGAAATCCACAGGCAATAAAGAAAGACACAGGCACTAAAAGCCAAAGATTAAAGTTAACACAGACCAAAGAACCGCAATAAATATAACAAAATAGAAGGAGCAATGGAAAGAGATTTACAAGTAATATCAAAGATAAATGTGGATTTTTCTTACAGCTGTGTTAGGAAAATAGGATAGTCAGGAGCAACATAAACCTTAACGGCGATAGAAGTTATTTTACTAAAAGTAAAATAAAGAAATGGAAAACATGTTAATTAATCCATGTCTACCCTTGTAGGAAAGGAAAGAGCATGCCAAAAATTCCATGGAAACTTGTAGATAAGAATTCATCAGAATTAAAGTAAAATAACAACTGCAAAGAAAATAATGAAACGAGGAAGTGACAAATCCCCAATACTGTGACTTCAAAAATGTTCAGGAAAACAATCTAGCTGCACAACTATTTTCCAAAATTATTTTGATTTTTTAATTGGAAGCTATTTTTATTTAAAGTGAGAGAGGGAAAATGCAGAATTATATATCATGTGTTCTTAGCTTACCATGTATCTTAGCTTACCATGTATCTTAGCTTATCATGTATCCTACCATGTGTTGTTAGAAAATTATTAACTTATAACTTAAGTATAAAGCATTAGGAAGCCTCTAAAATTCTTGGTGTATCGTGTACCTTATTTAAGGTGGAATTCATAGTGTTAAATACATTGGTTCAGGCCTGCATGACCCCGGTCTAAGATATTGCAATGGCCTATGACCTCATGCCATATGTGTTTGAGGGATTCACATTCATTTTTCTCACACACACAGCTGCATCAGGATGCCTGCGAGAACATCCAGCATTCAGTAGTCTCTGGAGCACAGCACCAGTGTTCAGTGAAGTAAAGCCTGGACAGAATTGCATCTTCTGACATGCCTTGGTTACACTGCTCTTGTTCACTTGTAATAAGCAGGTCACCAGAGTGAGAATCCAAAACCAAAAAATCTGCAGTTGCTGGAAATTTGAAATAAAACCAGAAAATGCTGGAAATATCAGGTCAGGCAGCATCTGTGGAAAGAGAAAAAGTCAATGTTTCAAGTTGGTGACCTTCCATCAGAACTAGGAAAAATTAGAAATCAACATGTTTTAAATTTCTGACGGGGGGGGGGGGCAGAGTGAACAAATCAGATGATATTTACAAGCCTTCACTACCTTTTCTCAGCTGGTATCATATATACCAGTGTCATTCAATTATTCTTAGTCCCCAGCTTACCAATTTATCACATGCATTCCTCTACCTTTTCCAAGTTCTGATGAAAGTAAAATGCCAATTATCTGTCTAAATAGTCTCAATGATAAAGATAATTCTGAACTGAGCTATATCTCAGCTTCATGGAAGTACAATTTTGGACTGAATGACCATTGATGAAGAGGTGCTGATAGACAGCATGATCTCCCATGGGGCATATGATGGTCCTACAGTGAAGCCTAAGCATGAATTAGAACCATCATGGTAAGGATATTACAAATGATTGAATTTCACTTCCTGTTGACATCATGTCAACACGAGTGAGTGCTGTGTGCAAAACAGCAATTTGATACTAAGTTCAGGTAGCTGTGAAGATACACTGTGAATCTACTGATATTCAGTATCTCTTCCTCTGTTGCTGTCAGTTACAAGATGGCTGATTCTCTACTTGTGCAAGAAGGGATAGTGGCCAGTGGCATATGTTCAGAGAGTTAATGTAAACTCATTGCTAACAGTAACCATTACAGTGTGCCCTGGCAATGTACAAGGGATGAGAACCAACGGGAAAAAATGCACTAAGGAGAAGAATAGGCAGGGATGGTACACCTACAATTCAAGGTAATACAAGAATTTATGTGCTGAGGTTGACTCAGAAACATAAAATGCTAGAAATTCTCTGCAAGTCAAGGAGTGTCTGTGGAGAGAGAAAAACAGAGTTAATATTTCTGATCAATGACCTTTTATCAGATCAATTAAAAGTCATTGACCCAAAAACATCAACTTTAGTCAAGATTTCTAGATTTTTAAAATCATATTTCAGTCAGAGAAATGTCTCTAGATATAACCTACATTGACTTCCAGAGAGTACATGAGAGGGTTTCACAGAAGAGACTATTTATTAAAGTCAATAGGATATTTATTGACAACACTGTCAGTCAATGATTTGAAGGTGAGGCAATACAGATGACTATAGTCTAGTGTGTGGAAAGTAAAGTCAATTCACTCAAAAGTCAGTCTTTTTAACAGCAGAAAGGACAATAACTACAACAATAACTAGCAGGGTTCCCTCTCCAGAAAGAAGAAATTAATGGAATATAATGTAGCAACACAAAAACTTTATGCATAAAACTGATCTCGATCATGATTAGCTTTGTGATCACCAAGCTCGATAGCGTGGCCAATTAGCAGATCATTTTCACTCAGCTTCTCAGTCCAGAAGCAGAGTCTATAGTTACAGCCTATGACACTAAAGGCATTTTTTTCATTGGCTTGATGTGGCAAAAGAGAAAAGAGAAATGAGAATGAGTACCTGCTCAAAAGGATATATGCTGATATCTCAACTAAACATGAGTAGGTGATCTTCATTTCTAGATCAGTAGTATTAAACAAGTGATAAATGTATTCTTCAGTCTGTGGTGAAATGGAGTTTGCGAAGCTGATTGCCATATACAGTCACTTCTACATGCATATTTAGTAATCAGAGTGGACGTTCAAGATGATACTTCTATTAATGACTGAGGATTATAAAAGTACCATGCAGATAACCATCTAGCCAAATATGCACAGCACTAAGAGTTGCAATACAACAGCTAATGTAGACAGGATCATGAAATTACAGGGTCACTGATTAGGTGTGGGTACAAACCTGTGGTGGACAGATTTTAATACAGATTAAGTGCAATGAAATCAATTTTGGATTAAATAAAATAATAGTTTGCAATACATATGTAACTGGTGAAAGACCAGGAACAGTGCAAGTCCAAACAAAATCAGGTGCCCACAGGAGTATGACCACAAATGTAAGGTGGAAACTAAACATAGTGAAAGAAATGTTTGTTATTAAAATACAAAGGAAAGAACATTTTGCAACATCAATGGAAAGCTGGAGTTAGACCAGATTTTGAGCATCTAGGTAACATCAGAAACCTCACCTTGGAAAGTAACATAATCAACCTTAGAAAGAGTTAAGAGGCATAAAAAAAATGTTACCACAGCTCTAAAAGTTATTTATGTGAGTAAAGGACCAATGACATAAATCGGATAAATTCCCTGGAGTGGGGATGGACAGCAGATTTAGTTCTGTTTTATGCTATTGATAGCACAGTTGAAGAAAAAATATTTTCTGCTGATGGGAGAATCTAGGTCAAGTGGATACAACTTGGAAATAAGAGGCAATAGTTTAAAGAATGATTAAGATTCTGATTTTTTTTCCTCCCACAAAAAGCAGTAAATACCAGCTCAATTACCAATTTTAAAGATGCTGGATAAACTTTTGGGGGCTACATGTGTTAGAGGATGTGAGGCCAAGGGCTCAGCTAGGTCATATACACTAGGATGGCAGTCAGCTCCAGGGGCTGAATGGCCTACTCCATTTTCAATATTTCTAAAACAAACCTTATCCTTGCCATAATGAGTGCAGGGCAAGTAGACCTACAGAGGTCGATAACACCAACAAAATGTAAATACATCTTTAAAATGAAAAACAGCTAACCACTGAAATTAGCATTGAAACCACTAGTAAATTATAACATAAAATAGCTAAAACTATTAGCAAGCTTTGGGGAACTTTCCAGTTAAATGCAACTTCAGATCATGCAAGATTCAGGTGTTATATTTGAAGAAAAATTGTTGCCCCAGATTTTGAGAGACTATCTTCTCATTATTCATTTGTTAATATATGAAACTCATTGCTCTCGGAACCAGCAGCCTAAGATTAGTTTCCAAGGAGAACATTTCCAAGTATGCACTGGCAGTAATGCAATGGCTATAATACACAAACCCAAGGCTGAAGCTATTCATTATTTCTAACACTCAGCTGACAGATGTAGTCAACTATTTAGCTCTAACAAACCATCATAAAAATTGTATTTTACCAACTTGAAAATTAAATATTATAGTTTACATTGCTGAGAAAACATTAACAATTATTCCATACTTTATAGAGAAGGTGATGCACATCCCATTTTGTGAATAATTTGTGGACCAAAATGACATTTTGTATTTATATTTTACAACAGCTCTAAATGTTAAGCATTCCTGAACAGAGTCAATGTTACAGCTGTTTTATGTGCATAACATTGATATTGAGAAAATTAGGTCCAAAAATTAATTATTTCAAGATTAAATGCAGCCTTAAGATTTTATTTTATTTATCTTAAAACACAAAAGATTCTGCAGATGCTGGAAATCCAGAGCGACACATACAGAATGCTGGAGGAACTCAACAGGTCAGGTAGCATAGATGGAAATGAATAAACAGTCAACATTTTTGGCTGAGACCCTTCTTCAGGATTGGAAAGAAAGAGAGAAGATGACAGAATTTTAAAAAGAGGAGAGGAAGGAGGATAGCTGGAAGATGATAGGTGAAGATAGATGGGTGGGAAAGGTAAAGGTCTGAAGGAGGAGGTATCTGATAGGAGAGGAGAGTAGACCATGGGAGAAAAGGAAGAAGGAAGGGCACCAGGGGACGATGATTAGCAGGTGAGGAGAAGTAGTAAAAGGCCAGAGTGGGGAATAGAAAAAGAGGGAAAGGGGAGGGGGAGAAAAATAATTACCATAAGGAGAGATCTATGTTCATGCCATCAGATTGGAGGCTACTTAGATGGAATATTATGTGTTGCTCCTCCACCATGAGAGTAGCCTCAGCATGACAAAAGAGGAGGCCATGGATCGATCTTGGAACAGGAATGGGAATAGGAATTTAAATGGTTGGTTACTGGAAATTCTGCACTTGGCGGATAGAGCGGACGTGGTTTCCCAGTTTATGTTGGGTCTCACCAATATAAAGGAGGCTCTATCAGGAGCACCATACACAATAGATGACCCCAACAGATTCAGAGGTGACAAATTGCCTCATCAGGAAGGACTGATTGGGACCTTGAATAGAGACAAGAGAGGAGTTGAATGGATAGGTGTATCAATTCTGTCACTTTCAGGAATATGTGGCAGGTAGGAGCTTGTGGAGAGGAACTAACAGACAAGATAATCCTGGAGAGAGTGATCCTCGCAGAAAGCAAAGAGTGGGGTGGGGGAGGTAAAGATGTACTTGATGTGTTTGGTGGTAGGAGCCCATAAAAGGTGGCAGAAGTTGCAGAGAATGATGTGTTGGATGCGGAGGCTCATTGGGTGGTAGGCAAGGACAAGAGGAACTTATGCACGTCAAGGCAGCAGGAAGATAGGGTGAACCTGGATATCCGAGAAATAGAGGAGATGCTGGTGAAGACAGTATCAATGGTGGAGGAAGGGAACCCCATTCCTTGAAGGAGAAACATTATTTATCTTCTCATTTCCATTACATTTTTCACTCAACTGGTTGCATAGTATTTTTCCAGCAGTTAGACACCATGTTAATATTTGGTACAAGCAACAATGTTAAAACGTGTACTTTTCAACCCAGTGTCAATAACAAAGAATGGTACTCAATTCAACCTAAGGTAAAACAATAAGCAACCACGGAATAGTGAAAACTAAACACTCCATTTTATCAGAATTTAGCCTGACTGTTACACAGTGAAAGATCTAGAGGGGGTGAGGCTGAATAGGGATAGAAATATAGGTCACCTAAATAGCAAGGAGACTTCAAGGGGATATAGACAAACTAAATGAGAAAGCAGCAACATGACCTGTAAAGAAAAATCTGGTAAAATGCAAGGCAATCCACTTTGGAAGAGAAAAGACAAATCTTGCTTTAAGAGTATGATTTAAAAGGTAAGAAATTGGAAAATATTCATTTTCAAAGGGACATGGGTGTTGTTGTAAACAAATTATTGAAAGTTAACATGCCCTGCGGGCAGGGCAGGGCAGGAAAATGATGCTGAGGTAGGCGATAATTCATGAGGTTAATGAATAGCAGGGCAATCTTGAAACCGAATGGTACCTCCTGCTTTATTTCTTTTATTCCTATGTTCATGATGCCTTACAAGATCAGTAGTAAAATGAATGCCTATTTAACTAAGTTAAACACCACAACTATAAACTGCAAAAGTCATATTACTACAGGAAAAGAAATGGAATTGGAAGGGTTTGGAAAATGTCATTAGTCATTACCAGTCTATTATTACTTGGAAGAATATATTTCTCTGTAACGAGTGTTGCAAATAAACCGAATGGAGCAATACACAAAGGAGCTAAAGCTACTCAGTGGGCCGGGCAGCAACTATAGACTAAGTACAACAATCAGTGCTTTGGGTTGAGTTCCTTCACATTTCCAGTATCTGCAGGCAGTTTTCTGTATCTCTAAAATTAACCAAATGACTAAATAACTCAACTCCAATAACTAAGTTTATAGGCTAGATTATGTCAATCCCATGGTCACACTATGTTATGTGGTCTTGTGGGACCAAAGGTCCAGGCCTTGCTATTGCAGCCACACTATAATTGATGATGAGGCCTAAATTGGCAGATGTGAAGCCCTGCCCCCAGGTCATTTTGATGACCCGTTGATAGCTCACTACTGTCAAAGAACTTAAAAAAATACTTACAGTCTAATTGTCATACAGAGATCAATTATCAAAAAAATAGATTTATAAGACTTAGAAACACACAAGTGATAGCATTAATTTAAAATATTTTGATTAAGTACAACTATTCTCATCTCCACTGAGCTTTTCAGGCCAGCTCAGTGACCTACTCAAAGAATAGGGCTGCACTCTATATGGGTAAGGCCTAGTACACATTTCTGAGCTCAGCCCCATTGCTGGAAGTTAGATGCACAGAATTCAGGAACAAGCTGACTTGAACATTGCAGCTTACTCATACTTCTCTGCACAGATGTGTGATCCAGCACAGTGATATGAAATATATTTGTGTTCCATCGAATTTAGAAAGTTGGGAGGCAATGTACTATAATTGTATTTCATTGTTAAATGGGAACTGAATGGGTAGAGAGAGAAAAACAAGAAACCATTTACCCTGGTTTGGGAGATAAGGAGTAAATGCTCTAAAAATTAGAACAAGATCTGGTGATGAAAAAAAAGTTACAAATCACCTCTGCATGCAAAAGGCAACAGAGTTTTGGAACTCTTCAACAAATGGCAGTGGATGCTGGATCAAATGATAGTTCTAAATCTGAGATAGATAACTTAGTAATTAATGGCATTAAGGAATAAGAGGCATGAGATTCATTCACAATTCAACCAGGAAATCACTCTGATGTAGCCTCTAAGGCTCAATAACCTAGTCCCCTTTATAATATCCTGTTTACAGTTAGAAATTCTCCATGCTCACACTGACTGATTGCCAACAGGCTGCCAGGCAAACTTTTATGTCTGACGGTGCTATTTCACCTCCCAAGGCTTTCTACTTTCAATATTTGTACAAAGTCTTCATCTATGAAAACAAAGTAATTAGAGGGGATATCATGATGACATAATCAAATCTCAAGGAAAAGCAGGCTTTTTCAAAACACAAACATTAATGAACATGGAAATGCATTTCTCTAGATTTAAAGAAAATCCATCTTAATTTCAGTTAGTTTCCAGCAGAAAGCAGAGGTCAAAACAAAATATACTCTGGAAACATATAGTACAAGTTAAGGGTGCCATTGTTCTGTAAGTAACAACACAGCATATTATTGAAATGCCAACATCCACACAAACTGCCATTGTGAAGTAACATGATCATAATACTTATCAAAATTAATGTTATATCCTTAAAACAACAGCTGATGTCCACTTTTAGCTAAGCTGTTTGCACTTTCGTTTCACAAACTAAATAATTTTAATGCACTTTATCCTATCAGAAATCTGATAAGTCAAAAATGGTATAACTATTAATCTTTGTGATTCAACTCACTGTATGGCATTTTTACAGCAGCAGAAGCTTTTCTTCCAATCTGGTTGATACTATTGATACTACTGACTCAATGTGAACTGAGAAAGTCAAGTCTAGCCATTTCTTGTCTGTGTGTATGTATGCTGCACCATGACACCACAGCCTCTACGGGTCAGATTAATTAAACTCGGCAGCAGCTGCAGTGCAACGTGAGAAGCACATCGCTACATTTCTCACCCGTCCTGCCCAATTACCTGCGGCATTCCAGCACTGGACAACTGACATCGAGCACACTGCTCTCAAGACTACATTCCCTCTAGTCTCCTGATGAATTTTAAAACAAAATTCCCAAACCTTTGAAAGGACTAAGGAACTCTGCACCTGCTGCAGCCTGCAATGATGAGTCCCAGTGAGAGGTTTGTCAGTCAGATCTCTGCAGATGCTGTTCTATTTTATATCAGAACAGCATCCAAAGATGGAAATGGGATGACAATCTCATATGCAGACTGCAAAAGTCATTTCTATTTCTAAGAGTTATGGCTTGACAGATCTACAACAGTAGAGCTTGTATCCTGGCTTGTCTCCAGTGTCAGCAGCTGCAACTAAACATTGTGGTCAATAAACAACGAAGATCTGGGTTACCACATCTTTATCACTAGCAGGAAAAAAAGAGTGAGGAATAGCTGCAATTTTCAGTGGTTTATAATCGCAGCTTCACGGTTATTGCATTTCCAAGGCATGGGGCAGCACACCGGAGTTTAAACCAGAATTTCACCACCCAAGATAAGATTCAAATCCACTTTGGCCCAATGAGAATACAGTCTTTTCTTTTAACTTACTGAAACAATTTACTGCTACAGATTGCCTCCGTCACTAAAGCACAGATTAACAATCACATTTAGTCACCCCAGGATGGAAAATTTAGGAAATAGAGCAACGGTGCTCTTCTGAAAGTGAGAATGTCAAACAGAAGATTGAAGATTACTCCATTATGTCTGACCCTATAGTGTTTGATGCTGACCAAATTAGCAAAATACAGTATCTATTGTTTCAAAGAAACTGTAGATCTTTATAATATTCTACCAGGAAAGTTAAAACACCAACAAGGAAAGTAAACTCTTGTAATAACTCCATTTTCAAGAACGTTATTCCTACAGTTAACCTTTGAATGGGATGGTTAGTTACCGACAGTATATTAATACCTGATAATAGCATACATAAAAAGCAAAAGTCATATTATTCTCATTGAATAAAGATATTTCAGTTATACTATTTTATAGGGACAGGGTGGAATAATTTAAAGGTGCAGTACAGTCATGATATTACAAGAAATGCTATATCTATTGTGTTACACAAAACATGCTACTGAATAACCTCTTCATAGTAATTGCATTTCAAAAGTATAAAATTATAGAGTCTTTAAAGACAGTTAATTACATGCATTTAATTAAATCATAATTGCTTTTAATTTACACTTAGTGATTTCACTGCGTAATAATCTAAACCTCTCTCTGAATCAGTTAGGTCTGTCAGAATCTACTTCATAAACACTACAAAACCTCTTCCTGTAATTCAGATGAGAACTAAGAATACAATTTATATAAATTTTTTAGAAGTCAGTACAACCAGCGACATCTGCTTCTGCAAAGCTTTTCAATTTCACATTCTCCATTCCATAAGCTTAACATGTAAACCCATGTTCTTACCTACAGCGCTGTACAAGAGCACCAGTTTTCGACTTATTGCAGAAATTATAACCAATTATTTCCCAATAATTACTCAATTAGGATTATGCCAATTACACAAATGTGTTAATTAAAAATTGTAATCCAGTAATCTGCTGTGAATGTGCATACAAACACATTCAAATGATGAATGGCAAAAAATTAAAGGGCATTCCATGAAAGAAGATGCTTTTCATTATTTCCTGTTAATTGATGTCATCAAGCAATAATTATCAGTGGCTTCTATCAGTCAGTGGACAAGAAGATGACAGATTGTTGACATCAGCGCAAGTACATAGTCTGCACTAAGGCAATGAAATAAAAACTCTTCCAAAAATTTATTTCAGAGCACATTTTTAAAAATATTTAAACTCCATTAATAAAATCACAAAATGCTGGAAACACTCAGAAGGCGAAGCAGCTGCAACGGACAGAAAACAGTTAACATTTCAGGTTGGCCCTTCATCTGAACCACATTTCTAAAGGGTCAACAGTGCCAAAATATTTCAAATCTTTGACCTTTATAGTGCATAGAAAATGGCTGCTGGAAATACAGTTAATATCTGAGACATTGCACAGAAATGGTTTCTTTTGCTCACCATGTTCTGCTAGCCTTTTTGCCCATCTACACCAATCAAATTTGCTCACATTAGATCCACTTCCCTCCGTGCCTTGCTTAGTCAAGTGTCTGTCTAAACATTTCTTAAACAGTTATCATATCTGACTCCACCACCTCCACCGGCAGCAAGATGCAGATATCAACTACTGTGTTTAAAAAAAAATTCTCCTCAAATCCCCTTTAATACTTCTTCCTCTTACATTATACCCAAGCCCCTTTGTTTTGAACACTCCTACCATGGAAAAATGACTAGCTGCTCTATCCATGTTTCTTATAATTTTACATAGCTCTATCCAGTTTTCGTCACTCCAGTGAATCTTATCAATCTCCTCCCATAACTAAAGTCCTCTAATTTCCTCTGTACTCTCTCCAGCACAACTACATACTTCCTATAGTGTTGCTGCCAGAAATGCACTTAATATTCCAAGTATATCCTGTTATGAATGTACCACAGCTCTGAGGGGCCGAAGGGTGCGGGACCAGCCCCCTCCTTCCGGAGAATCGCAAGATCGCTATTAATTCGGGTCTTGGACCCAGGAAATGAGAGACAATGCAACGGATTTGACCATTGTTCTTAGAGGCACCTGTGTGAATTGCAACTCTATAGTACGTGCCAGCTATCAGGGACATGGACACCCTTGGGCAATGTGGGGGTGGGGATTGTATCACCCTACCTTGATTGACATTTACAAATCTGCCAGTCATGATAAAAAGGAGACTGCAGGAGGCAGTACTCCAGCGACGCACCAGACGGAGACACCATTGCTCATCGCTCCCGTAAGGACGGGAAGCTGTTCGGGAGCCACGTGTGATTTGGTTCCCCTAGCTAGGGAATCGAGTGGCTGATAACCCCGAAAAGGATTCCGAACTGACAATGGGGAACTCACGTTCCCGATTCCATGATTTGAGTTCAACAGGCTGGCAAGTTTATTTTCTCTCTCCAACACGTGAGCCCCAGCGGTCTCCGAAAGGCTAAAAGCCTGCATGAACTTCAGAGACTTTGATATTTCCATCGGACGATAGTTTTACCCCTAGACAAACGATAGAGCTACTTCGTATTGTTGATTATTACTATACCCGTGCTTTAGATTGAGTATTGACGACGTATATTATCTGAATGTTTGTATTAACCTTACTTTTGTGCCCCTTTATAAATAAAAACGTTTAAAAATGGTACCATCAGACTTCAGCGGACCTCTCTATCTTTGCTGGTAAGTGACCCAGTTATGGGGTTCATAACAATCCTAACTAGTGATTAGTTAAGTTACAACATGATCTCCCAACTCTTATATTCCAAGCTCTAGCCTATGAAAGCAAGCATGCTATATATGCCTTTCACACCATCCTGTTGATCTGTGCTGCCACTTTTAGAGAACTATGGACTTGAACCCCAAAGTCCTCTTGTTCATCAATATTCCTAGCACCTCACCAATTAATGTGTATGGCCAACTCAAAAACGCACCTGTCAGAATTAAGTTCCATATGCTAACATGCCACTCAACTCTCTGCCCAATCCATTTCCTGTTGCAGCCTTGAACATGCTTCCTTGCTATCCACATCACAAACTTTTGCATCATCCGCAAACTCACTTATTGTATCTCATGTATTCATTTCCAAACTATCGATATAAAGCAGAAACAACAAGGACTTCCAATCAGAAAAGCACCATCAAAAACATCTTTTGTGGTACATACAAGAATAAGAACCCAATGATTTATATCACTAGATTTATATTTCCAATGGACTTATTAAAAGTAAAAGCCATTTTTAATTTAATACATGACAGCTTGTTAATACCTTCCTCCCCAGCTGCTATAAAACTGACATGTTACAACACTCCTTTACAAGGAAAGTCTATGTACCAGTCCAATATATTGGCCACAATGCCAATGAAACCATGTTTAATATTTCCTTTAATGCTCACTCATTGAGGTTGAAGTACAGATTCAACAGATGCCACAAAGAGAGAAATTTGTGTCATGTTATTGATACTGCTTTGTAATAATTATTAATGCAAACCTTACATATATTACTATTTATATTGAATACATCCAGTAACAGGTGTGGATCAGAGTTCTGGACGCAGATTATACCTTTCTGAGTAAAGTTACATTTCTGTTTTCTTAGCCAGCATCCCAGTTGCTGAGCCAAACTACATGATTAAGTTACTGCATGATGACAGAATCTTCCAAGAGGACCACAACCTTATCGTGGTTTCGAGGCTTGCGTGCCTCAGCGACCTAGAGAGCTATGTTGGCTGAAGTCAGGACTTTATACTTTGGCTCTTGGTAGGATTATCCATGCCAAGCAGGTCAAAGGTTAGAGGACAGACTAAGAGTGGTCCACCAGTCCTCAAGGTTCAGGGTTCAGCTCAGGGCAAACAACCCTGACTAGAAAAACAAAATTGTTACATAAACAGCAATGAACAATCCCTGTACAATAGCATTCCTGAGTCTCCCTACCCTAGATTTGCATGACTGACTGCAGTGAAAACAGAGAGGAAGCTATTGACATGATGAAGAAAGCCATGAACACTGACAGAAATGGAGGACCTTCATTGCTGCCCCAAATACCAGCAGCGTAATGGGCAGTAAGTATGACTGTATGGTGTCCGTTAGTCTCGTGAGACCACAGATCTGCGCCCTCTCCAGGGAGAAGGTCTGGGCAAGGTTGTATGGAAGACCGCAGTTGCCCATGCAGCGAGTCTCCCCTCTCCATGCCACTGACGTTATCCAAGGGAAGGGCGAGGGCTGATACAGCTTGGCACCAGTGTCGTTGCAGGAGTGGGCAAAACAAGGTTGAAGGCAACGTCAGACTGCCTTAGGGACTCCAGCTCCGGATTTGTCCTCAGGGTTTACTCCCGAAGCTTTTCCCATGAGTGGGTATGGCTGCAAGGCAGCAGAGGTTTGAAATCAGAGTTTTCCCTCTCTTAGATGGACTGCCTTCCCAGGCTGAGGAGCTCCATCTACCCAAAATGATTACATAATTATATATAAAACCAGGAACAATGCAAAATCATTTTTGTTCAGAACTATTATTTTATTATATTTCTGAATTATAAAAACACAAGTGAGGTTTTATTTAAATAATTTTTAACAGTTGAACAGTTGACAACTGTTTCTTATGCTATCAGAACCAATCCTGATTTTTATGATATTAGCACATGGCTTAATCTCTCTATGTTGGAATGTATGCATTTAGTGACATTTTGTTTGGCTGGGGGGAGGGGTTAAGGTGTGGGGAGGAAGGAAAAGGGAGCAACCCAGACAAGACAATTGTGTTATTTTCCTATTCACATAGTTAATAAAGAGCATTTTATTTTTTTCCAACATATACAAACTGAAATTAAAAATCATGAAATATCCTACACTCCCAAACTAAAATCAAAAAACAAGTGACATTTAAAAAATTAAGGTGATAAAACATAAATATTCCCAAATAATACATCCAGAATAAAATCAGATCTTAATTTTAACTGATGCTGAGGAAAAGAGGGTTACATGAGTAACTTTAAATAAGTATGTGTGGGTATCTTCTATTTTCTTACAGGTAAACAGAGGCAATATTGATACCATGTAAGCGCTAAGTGCTTATGGATAGGAGATGCTGAAATACTTCTCCCGCAATCCCTCAAGCAAACAAATTTCCCAAGTGCACTATCTCTCAATGTGATCAGGCATTGTTTTACCCTCATTTCTGACCGTCACGCTCTAGAGACCACAACCTCCATTCTCTCCCCTACCCTCCAAATCAAGCTGTGCCAACTATGCAACCATCCATACATCTATGCATTTGTTGCTGGGCTGGCTTCATGCAGCTTACAGGTAGCCAAGCTTCTCTGTTATGACTATCAGGCAGAGCTCCTCCTCCTGTAAATATAGGGGTCGTGGTATCTAAGCTATCAACATCTAATAATGACAAACAACACACACAAAATGCTGGTGGAACATAGCAGGCCAGGCAGCATCTATAAGGAGAAGCACTGTCGGGCCGTTTCGGGCCGAGACCCTTCTCCCTATAGATGCTGCCTGGCCTGCTGTGTTCCACCAGCATTTTGTGTGTGCTGTTCGAATTTCCAGCATCTGAAGATTTCCTCGTGTTTGAACATCTAATAATGAATACTTTTGTCAGCACTGCATCTTAAATGTTCAAAATATTACAACATACAAGAGGGACAATAACTGAATAAAGTGAGGACAGTTACATAACTTACAGAATTTATACAATTTATCATTTGAGGCATTATTGCCCAGCATTAGTCCTCCATTCTTAATACGATTAGATGGTGATGAAAGGTTTGCAGTCAGGTCTGATGCAACCAGCAGGCTGATCTACATGTCTGGACAATCAAGACTAAACTGGTGTTTAGAATCAATTGTGAAGAACATAAGTAAAGCTGATATTTGGTTTTTAGACAGTTTCCTTTCTTTTTATTTAGTTAACTGACTGTAATTTCATCAGCTACCCTGGTGGAATTTGATTTTATATCTTTTGGTCTCTTGGTTATTAATCCAGTAATGTAACAACTAAGCCACCAGACAGTAAACCAATGAATCAACACATAACCCCAAGTTTTTGTTTGCATCCTGTAATAGCAAATGTGTTAATTTTAACTCAGAATTCACAAATTTTGTGAATTTCTTTCTAACTTACAGTAAAACTAACTGTAGTTTACACAATACTTCGTCATAATTTAGTTGATGCTGAAAATTACTACGTCATAGAGGATAAGAAATAGGATGTTTCAAGTAAGCTAACCATTAGTATTCCCAGCCACATTGATATTTTTAGTGTGTTTTTTTTCTATCCCTTCATTTCTCTACCTCATCCCAACAGTGCTTGGTCCTTTATTTCTTAACTTTGACACAGATAAATCCTGTTCAAAAAGAAAGTAACCATTTAAGTCCAACAACAAAGATCACATGACCAGCAGCTGTCCTGTTAAGAATTGTCAGTGCATGCAGCTGGTGACCTACTATATGTCAACACATCACCTCCTTATCCCTATTCTACTGAGGTTTTTAACACTAAAAAAGGCTGCAGCATCAAGAGCTTTCTGTAATTCAAAGACATTGGCAGCTCTACTGGATAATTGGCAAGTAGACTGGCAAAAGCATGCATCATCTTAAGAAAGGGTTTGTACAGATCAAAAATCTCCACAACCAGCTTTGCTTTTCCTCGAACAAACTTTCTTTCATACCACATGCTACTGGCCAAGTTCAATGAAATGTTTGGAGCTTCTTTATATTCTACATGTGACATTACTGCAGTAATTCAGAGTTTTGGAAAAACATCACCCTTTCCTATCACTAATGATAAAGTATAACACTATCTAGAACTTCAATTATATATTAAGCATGCTGTGTACTTGATATATCTTAAACTGCATTTACTGTAACATAATAACTGCTCAAATTTTTGAAATTTTACTTCATGATTAAAAACTATAGGGCATACTTTAGACTAAATATCTTTCTTTTTCTTTCTTTTTTTCTTTCTCTTTTTTTGTTTCAGGTTTGTTAGTGGGGTTTTTTCTTTTATCAATATTAAAAAATATTTTTTAAAAAGACTTTAGAAAGTTCTTCACAAAGTGAAGTCGATGTCTTCAATCCTCAAATAGAGTTCAGCACTACATACATATGATATTAGTAAAAATGAGATAGAAAGCAGTAAAAGATGTGGCTCTGCCCAAAATTGGTATGATAGCAATTTTCTGCTTCAGAAGACACCAGAAAATTAACAGGAGAGTGGCAACTTTAGTTAAAAGTAATGTATCACTATAAAATTGAAAATGTATCATTTTAGCAACTTAGAACATTACACAGAGGAACTCAAACAGCAATAAATTTGGCAGTTCTTTGGCAAAATAATAAAATAACTTGAAATTAACTTACAAATATTATGAATGTTAAATGTAAAATGCAGAGCAGTCCAAAACATCAGTTAGCACACTTTAATTGTTTATTGTCATGTAGTGCAGAAACATCTTTCTATCTTTTAGGATTTCACATTAATTTGAACCATAACTACAATTTCAGTCAGTATTTCCAATGAATTGAAATGGGCTTGAAATGCTGATTTTCTTTTTGTTCCTATAGATTAATGCTTAGAAAGCTTAATCAAGTATGTCCCTCTGTTTCATGTTCATTTTGAATTTTGCATTCTATTTTTTTAAACATATTATAGCTGAAACCAGGATAGATTAAAAACTCTGATTCAAACGATTCAGTAAAATATCTATTATCATGGAATTCAGCAGTACAGTTATTGGCAAATTCTCTAAACTATATTTTTACTTCACAACTGACCCTATACCACTGCATAATAACATCCGCAACATTAAGGTGCTTCGACTAGGAGTAATATGAAAAATATGCTTCTTTAAAGAAAAACAACATCTTCATGACTAATTAACAGGCAATTATGAAATGCTTATTAAACCTTGCTATTCACAATGCATTGTATTTATGTATACCATATTTAATGCAGGCTAAAATAGATTCTAAAGCAACACTACATGCAAACAGAAAACATGATCATTAAATAATCCACATTGCTATTTTATCTCTATCCATAGTAGATTAATTGATGATATTGACCAAAGCTTAAGTTAAGACTTTAAGTGCATTATTTCCACTGAAAGTATTTTTTAAAAGTTTATACTGGAAAACAAATGGCAGCATTATAAGTATTGGTAATGAGACTGAACAGCTCAGTAAATGCAAGACTGGATATCCACCTTCAGTATAAGCTTTAACTGTCAATCAAGTGCATAAGGGATAAATCCCGACAGGCTTGCTTATTACATTTTATTTTATCTTAACTTTTAAATGTACATTAGTTGTGACAAAAAAAGGGAAACCTGGTGTTGTGGTAACAAATAAAGTTTGGCACTGCTATTCAGTAGTCTGCTTTACTGGGTATGATGCACTTCCTACAATCACAATGCTGTTACAATTGACAAGTCAATGATCAAATTATGAAGATTTGAAATATTATTTCATGTACTGCAACACAGGTCAGCATAAATAATCAAAACGACAGTCAACATAAGCATATTACATTGGTTAAATATAAGAAAATATTTATAAGAAAATGTTTAGACACAGTGCTATGGGTTAAAAACAGCCCAAACATGATTCCAGTCATTAAATTTTGTTAATAAACTAAGTTTGTAATGTCATTCCTGTGCTAAATGTAAGATGTAAAGTATTTCGTGGTTATGTCTGCCCTCTTTTGCCACAAACATCATTTGGGTGCAAAGCATAAAGGATGTGGATCACGTAGAAGGGTGCCTTTTGAATCCTGCTAAGAATTTTCTCATACCATCTTAAATATATCTAACATCCTTACCGAGTGATAGTGAAACATTCATACTTATATTTAAGAGAGCTGGTAGAGTGCTTGCACTCTTCGTGTAGTAAGGAAACGGGCCAAGCGTCGCTGAAAAATTCCCAGATTCACAACGTAATTGAAATGCATTCCGAAATTAGCTCAGTATAAAAGCAAAATGGAAGATTTTGAATCTTTCAAAGGAGTATTATTTTTATGTGCAATCAGTTATGGAGGCGGGGAATCATCTGTTCCAATGACAAGTTTATTAGAACATATCTGCGGGAAATAATTGCTGAACAACAAAGTCTAACATCTTCAAGATATTTAAACGCATTCTGAATCACAGAACATGTACCTTGAGTTGGGTTATTCAGACTGATACCAACACAACCACACGTGTTTGCATGTAGCAGGCACAATTTGTGTGTGAGTGTGAGTGCGTGTGTGAGTGTGAGTGCGTGTGTGAGTGTGGGGGGCGCAACAGGGGTCTGTCCGTAAAGTTTGAAAGAAAGGTGGAAAACAAACACACAAACATAACACAATCACAAAGCTGCATTCGTCTCCTATGTGATGGTAGGTATGAAATGGATCTCCCTAGGCCAGAAAAGAAAATGATTCTTTGCAATTCAAACATTAAATCGCATCAACTTGAAACCTTTCTATATCGCATAAGATAATATAATCAGAACGAAGCTCTGGTTCCAGTTGTCAAAATCATTCTGTTCAGGAATGGGCGCTTGCAACTTGACGGCAGTCCGGTTTTATTTTATTACAGAGCGCCTGCCTCGATTTGACAAAAACCGGGGGTGAAAAACCACACGGTAAGTAGTTTGTACAGCATCCGTGAGTTGGGTCTAGTGAAACGTGCCTGTTCTCTCACCCAGTTAATGTCACCGAGAAATGAAATGCCCCAATTGCTCGACTGCAGCGTCACACCAGCTGTCCCTTCTCGATCTCAGAATTCATTCATTCCATTGGACGCAACTCTGGATTCTAAAGCAGCTTACTTACGAAGAGCAGTAACCTTTTTATTTTGTCATTAAGCCACTGGTTTCTAATTTAGCTCGTTTCACCTCAGCCACAATCCCAAAGCCAACTGAATGACAGAACTAAATCGGACACCCAGCACCAGGCTTTACCAAACCAGAACCTACAAGCGTTGGCAATGTTATTCGTCATAATTATCATCTGACAAGCTCAGATTGTTTTTATTTGCAATTTCTTCCAGGACAAAAGTTGTTTTCAGGCACAACTGTGCAATAGCTAAGTTCTGATAATTATTACAGGGGGTGATTGGCATGGGCGACACACATTTGATAAATGCAGTAAAGAAACAGATTTATCACCTGCCCCCTCCCACCCCCACACGTTTAACTCTCTGTACTTCAGGGAAGGGTGGATAGGCATATTCAGAAACACAATTCAACAGCTAACGAGGATGGGAGAATAACTAGAACCAAATACACATACTTCAAATGTCATACCAGAAGACTACAACAGAATTTCACTGACAGTGTAAATAAAGGTAAAATACCTTACTCACTCTTCCCGAACAACACGCACTAAATGTTCTTAAATATTACATCGTCCGATTATTTGGGGGAACCGTTTGCCCTGCTATCAATTATTATCTCTGAACTCGCTTTCACCTACCTGGGTAGAAATCTTTGGATTTGGACAGTTTGATCGTGGCACCAGTCTCTTTTTGCAGTTGGACAATGGTTTGTCCTCCCTTTCCAATAATAGATCCGGCAGCATAGCTAGGTATAAGGACTTTTAAAAAATACTGGCCGTCTTCTGCAAAAGGAAAACGAATAGATTATTGCAAAGTCGGAGATAAAAGGACAAACAGATTTCCCCCAAATCTATGCCCTGGATTCTGCTGCAAAACGGAGTAATCATAAATTAGTATATTGGTAATTTTGAAGAAAATTATAGCGTTTAGTAGAGAAATAAATATTTTAGTCTATATAATACATTTTATTAAATTTGCAACTACTGAACATTTCAAAATAGTTACTCAATGTTAAACGTCACAAAAATAAATGACATTTTATGATGCAGAGGGAGAAAGAGTGTCTCTGCGTACCCATGTTTAGAAGGATTTTGAATAATGTATCAGAAGATGATGACAGTCCTGGTTTCCATGGTGACCGTGAATTTGTAATTGACCTATAAAACCGCGCTGTTTGCGTGTAGCGCAGTTAAATATCTCTACATACAACACTGTAAATAAATAAACGCAATGTAACCGGCTAACGCTCTTCAGCAGCTTTCCTAATGATTTCTTACTGTTTGTTTACTTTTAGACACAAGATACGAACATAATTAACAACAACACGTGAATCAATGAACCATCCCTGTGTAGGAAAGATCAGCATCCCTCTCTCCCGAACTTGGTCCGGTTCTATATCTGATCCCCAATAATGATATGTTACCACAACACAGATACGAGGCAGCACAATCCCAGATTTCTTAACCGGTGTTAAGAGAGCAACGATCCTTTTAAGCTCATTTAAGTAAAATCCTCTAAGTAAAAGTAGATCCTTTTAAGTATCACTTAATTTCAAGCCTCAGTCAGCTCTATCCAACTACTTCGTTGTTACACAGGTAACACTGTCAGTAACAAAAAAATAATGAGAACGTATGCCCAGGAAACATCACACTCGTCAAGATTCTTTGCACTCTTGGAACAAAACAACTAATTTCCCCCACAACAAAATTATACGGTGTTAATCATTACAGAGTCTGCAACTCGCAAAATACAAGCATCTCGCTAACCCCCAAAAAAGGCGAATAACCACGCAATCCTACTTGCGCCCTACTGTTAATATGCAATAAACGATGGAAAGTGGACTCCTTTAAAACCGCTAGTTAGCCCACAATCCAAATTGTAGCAGTTCGTGCCAGTTCATGGCCACCAGAGCTCTGCCACTGATTCATGTCATCCAGGGCTGAAAGGCAAGATATCAATACCGAGAGTATGTCTTCTTTCCCCCAAAATTACAATTTTAATATGTTGCGAACAAAACAGACGCCATTTTTCCAAGGGATTTTTGGGGGAGGGGGCGACGCAGAAGGAGAATAAATGGAGATACCCACCGCCAGTGTTTGTTCTTTTGGTGTTGCCAGCTTCAGGAGGCGCTTCGAGCGGCCGCTTTCTCGAGTCGGGGGGATCCAAGTCTATAGGAACCCCCGTGTGGGTCCCGTTCTGCTGGATGGGTGCTGCCGCCATCATGTTGTTTTGTTTGTGTGTGTGTGTGGCTGCAGAAAATACGGTGAGAAGGTAATTATAGAGGATATTTGTAAGGTACAAGAAAAGGGGGGAATGGATGAAGTGTGAGGGAGGGGAGGGAAGAGGAGTGAGAGAGAAGGGAAGGTGGGTGTGAATGAGAGGCAAAGAGGGTGGGTGGGTGAGTGAGTGAGTGAGTGAGTGTAAGAGATATGTGGCAATGCACGGGGCTCCTAGTCTAATACTAATGGTAAAGCTGCTGCTAGTGCCGCGCTCGGTGCCGCTCCGCTCATTGTCAGTGTTGCAGCTGCCCGCTTTCAGCGGAGGCGGAGGGGGGGGAGGGTCAGAGGTCACCCAGCTCGAGCAAACGTAGCTCCCTGCTCGCTCCCGCGCGGACACGCGCGCGGCCTCCCGCTCTCACAATGGCGAACGCAATCGAACACTTCGCTCGATTCCCCGGCGACATTGATTGGCAAGCGCCGCCCGGCCAATCGAATCGCCAGCCGGTGTTCCCACGCCCACCTATCCCCAGCCCCCCGCCAACCCCCCCCCCCCTCGCTTCAGCTCGCGCCGGGTGCGGGGTGGGAGCGCTGCGATGTGCGCGCGTCCACGCGTGAGCGCGGCGCTGCCACCGGGAGTCGGCTGTGCATCAATTCTCTCTTTCGCGATGTCTGTGCGCACGAGTCGCAAGATCGTATCACCGAATGTAAAGCCCCTTATCCTTGCACCGGAGTTTCTAATCTTCGCCGGGCTCTATTTCATTGCTTTCATTTGGTTGAAATAAAAGAGAGATAAGCCCTGACCGGTGTTCATGTTATGGTAGTGACCGCCACCTGCCTCTCCTGTGCACTCAGTGCTAAGACACAGCCCAGCCTCTTTACGTGCTGGAGCGCGCGTAACGGGCCCTGCTTCCCCGGGGTACCGGAGCGCGTGTCACGGTGAACCGTGCTGCTGGAGGATGCGGTGCGAGGAGGGTACCGCGTAGCGCTAATCGCGTTCCTTTTCCTACTTCAGCTCGCTCTTTCATCCCTCTCAAATGCAAAGCAGTTTAGTTATTTGCACCTCTCAGAAATAGCTGGAATCGCAGTGTTAATAAACGCAACTTATTATGATCACAAGAATAAAAGAATAAAAAAAAGAACCTTCAGTGTCTGAGTATTCCAAATAGCACATCATCGATAATTCTCGTTTATTTGGTCGTTCGCTGAAACAAGTAGTATCAAGCAGCGAACAGATTTGTAGACCAAAAGAAATGCTCATCAGTTATACAGTTTGATCTAACATTTTGCATAATTTGAGAGAAAGGTGCACTCGCGCTGCTGAAGAATGATAAATATTGCAATAGTTTTGCAAATAAAACGGGAATAGCGACTCGGACAACGAAGGCGACTGACGTCGATGTAAATGTATTATGAGGAGTCCTGTAAAATGGGAGATTTAGACAATTATGATAAAATGGATGGAAAGAAGGGATTTTCCATTGGATGATTTATTTGCAAATCAAGGTAGGCAATGCTGACAAACTGCAGTTTTGCCTTTTTATATAAAAATGAGTGAATCAATTTAAATAGATACCTTCAAGTTAATGTACACAATCTTTAATAGTCTTCCAAATGTTTTCTAAAGCATTTGCATCGTATATAACATAAGCTCTATGTTGTTGTTGGTAGCGTTATTTATGACAGTAACATCACCCACTTTCGATCGCTTTATTAAAAGTTGGTGAACACTGTAAAAGTGTGCATTGGCTTTACTTGTTTCTATATAAATGCAACCATCCGGACATTTGGCCCGTGTAATATATTTCCATATACCGTTGTAAATTATTTAGAAATATTTTAGTTACTAACACCACTTTCAACGTAAATTGCAAAAACAAAACTGAACAAATTGAAGATAAACAGCAGTCGACCCCCGCTCTTCTCTGCCCGAATATCTTATGGCTGTGTTCACCATTAGGTTTTAAGGAGAATTGAATGGCCTTTAAAATCCATGAAAGTACAGTTAATCTCAAAACAAAATCCACCAATTCAAGATCTCTTGCATTACATTGCATTTTACAACTCTCTTCTGATTATTAAGTTTCCGGCTCGACTGTAGGAACCACAAACCATAACATTTATAAACAATATAAATAACAGTACGAGGCATAAATAACAACGTTTAAAAGCAGGCTGTTGCGTGACTGTTACATAAATATTTTATATATCTAGCGGTTATGCTTAAACCAAATGCTGCCATTTTTCGTAAAGTGAAATATCTCGAAACTTACAGAATAGTTTTGTAAATTTTTTTCGCAGGTAACCCAAACTGGGTTTGTCATGAAAAAACAGCCAGTTTGTATTTTAGGTATCCCAGTGATAGCCTGAAAATAAAATTTGTAGAAAACAATCTAGAGGGCGAGAAATACTCTGGTATTATTGGCCGTCATCCTCACAACCTGGGATGCTCATTGGTGTGCCGTTCACAGCTGGGGTCTAAAGGAACTCACAATTAGTGCAAACAACAGTCAGCTCGGGATTCTGCAACACATTTGTGATCGGAATGTCGTTTTAATCACCGCTGGCTCCGTTACAATGTTAGCCCATGTCTATATCAATAAGCCTCGTTACAACTGTGAAATGCCATCCCGCTGAATTTTACCTATCATGTTTTTTTTCGTCATGAAGACGGGGCGTATTTTGATATGTTTAATATACCGCATTGACTACACGCTTAACGCGTACCTTAGAGGCTGACCGCTAGTATCCAGCCCTGGCCGCATAGCTTGATTGGTATGCCAACATTCAGTCTTTGAAAGTGTGTAATTCCAGTTTTAACCGGGGCGACGCGTAAAGGGGACAACTAACCTGCTCAGCAAACACAGTCATTTGTTTAAATATACAGTACTAATGCTGGGAGTCTTGATGGTTTAAAACAGATTTCTCAGTGTCCCAGAAAACTCAACAGTTGAAGGCAAAGCACGTCCAACACAGAAGTGGATTTCCAGCAATACTTGTGGGACAAGAGGATAGGGAGCAGGGCCAGCACCGAACCCTCTTGATACAGATCAGATGCCTGGCAGGATGGACAGGCAAATGGCAGATTGTATTTATTAGAAAAGTTGGAGACTACTCTCCCCCCATCTTTACATCCGTAGCACAGCAGTGGAAACTGCAAGCAGTTTCAAACTTGTAGAAGTGGACATCACCTACACCTTTCACGGTGGCAGAATACCTCCTACACAGTCAGGAAAGCCAACCAATGCCCCTGCTTTCTGAAGAGAGCTTGACTGTGTGCATTCTGAGCATACAGATGCACAGTGCAGGGCATCCTAACAGACTGCACACTGCGCAATTCAGACGCTGCACTGCTGCAGACAGGAAGGCTCTACAATGGGTAGTCAAAGGTGCCCAACGAATCACTCGCACCAGCCTACCCACCATCAAGGGCGTATGTACAAAATAGTGCCAGAAAAGGGCCAGTAACATCCCGCCCACCCTACTCAATGACTGTTTGTCATACTCCCATCAGACCCAAAAACAGTTACTTTCACCAAACAGTGAGACTGATTTGGTGAAACCTCATCTCACTCCACCACTACTTCATTATTTACTGATAGTCACCTTATATACAGCTTGGTGTCACTTTACGGGTGTACAATCTATGTATATAAACTATCTTATGTATTTATATTTATTGTGTTTTTATTATTATTGTGTTCTTTTTCTTCTGTGCTTTGTTTTGTGTTACATTGAATCCAGAATAGCAACCATATCATTCTCCTTACTTGTGTACAGAGAGTGACATTAAGCAATCTTGAATGATTATGGCAGAAGGGATCTGAAGACCGAATTGGACTTAAAGACACAGTTCTGAAGAGTGTGCAAGAAACAGAAGACTGGAAATGCATGTGTAGGGATCACTGAGGGCATATAGAGTATCACATGGGATCTTGGAGTTTTTCTGTGTTATGGTGAATGCTTAGTCACAAATAGAGTATTGTTCTCAGTTATCACAGAATGGCAAGTTCCTGAAGATCTTGAACTGGGGATTGAGGTGGCTGGTTCCAAGAGATTTTAGCTACAAGTTAAGGTTGAAGAAAGCCGTGTGAAGTTTTCTCCTTGGATCAAAGGAAGCTGATTGAAAATGTGAAAGAGTTCTGCAAGAATACCATACTTTCAGAAGATAGACCAAGAAAATCTGTTTCCCTTAGCTGATGGTAAAAGGACAACTGTGCATGTGGGAGGTAAATGTTAGATTGATCTTGGAGTAGGTTAAAAGCAGGCATATATTATGCTATACTGTTCTATGTTCTACAATCAAAGACATAGCTTTAAAGCTTGAGGTAATAGGTTCGGGAGAAGGGTTCAGGGGTTATGTGGACGCACGTCCAATGTAATGAGGATTGTTGACCTGGAACTTGCTGCCTTCACATATTGTGGAAGTTTAAGGATCTTGGATAGATACTTGGCAGAAATGAACTTGCAAAACCATGGGGTTAAAGTGGGGAAATGAGGCTAAAAGAATCACTCAACAAAAGCTGACATAAACTCAACTGGCGAAATAGCTACCATCTCTGCCATACTAATACTTTGAAACTGTGTTACATTACTTCAAAATCCGATCTGCATTTATTCTATGGAGGCAAGAAACAACTATTTGTAATATTTACTAGTCCTTGACAGAACTATAAGTTTCCAGTCAACTAAAGAAGACTTCATTTGCACCTTAGTCTGTCATCTGCATTTAGGATGCAAGAATACCAGGAACTCAGATTAGATAAATCTGCCTGAAAATCTAATGAAAGTAGTTGATATGGTTTACTCTGGTTAACGTGATTAGTACAAAGAGGTTAAATCAGAAATGTTAGTAATATAACTGTATCAATGAGAAATTTAAATTACTTTCTCCTACCAACTTTTGTCCATTCTACTGTCTCAGTTTTCCAGTCACTATGAATTTTTCAGAGAATATTCTTGTATAAATTGTGCAAGGATCGCAGAAGTTACTTAAGTAAATTAAAGTCACATTTTCAGTCTTCTGGTAAGGAATGTACCAATAGCTTTGTAATCACATAAACTGCACCTTAGAATTTGCTAGGATGACATGATCTGCTTTCAAAATTTGTTTTTTTGTGTCATTAAAATATAGTAATTGTAAAGTGTTTTCTTTCTTTTTTATTTTAAGTCACTTGGATTTTTTTTTACTGTTTTCTCCATTAGAAGAAGATTGCTTGCAATTAAAATGTTTGTGGCTGCAAAAGTCAGAGGGTGGATGGCCATTTCTCTTGTCCTCAAAGTTAGATGAGGAACAGGTGCAGCTAAGGGAAGCCATGAAGAATTAAATAGTGGGATGCATGTCCTGCTTCCAAAAGATTCACATTTTTATGAACTCAGAGATATTTGGAGTTGTCAGAGATCAGCTATCGTTTTTGGATTCAATAAAGCTGGCAACTTCTGAGCTACATGGTTTTAGTCAGCTTTGAAAACAAGAACTCTGCCAGAAATTAATGAACAGCTCCAATACCTCGATCACTTAACGTACATGGACATGTACAATGTATTGATTGTCCTTGACCATTAACTCTGTTTACAATAAATTTCCTATTGCTTCAGGATGGTTATAAACTAAATTAATATTTTCACAGTTTAGCTCCTATTGAACACAAGTTAGACTGACACTTCAAAGTAGTACTAAAAAGGTACTAAATCATTTCAGGTGTAGTTTATGTATCAAAGTTAGCTCAGTTGGATGCAAAAAATTCAATGTAAAGCAAACGAGTTAACTTCACAAAGTCTAGATCCCTGGGTTTTGGACTCTTATGAGAAGAATGGTCATTGTGTTTTGTGCAGTGAAAAATACAAAGTATTTAATCAGCTGTGAGTTGTTTTAGTAGACCCTGAGGTCATGGAATACACGTTTGAAATGCAAGCTCATACCTTTTTTAGACTTTAAATTTGGAATATCTTTCAGCAGATTATCCATGTTTTATTAGGTATTCATTCTCTTTGATGTCTTTAGTCAGCTTCTATAATAATTTTTACTGAGCATACTGTATACTATATAAAATATGTTGTTGCAAGTATCAAAGTGTGGCTTTGAGATAAAGGCACTGAAGTCATTAAATGCAACCAAATTAGTTAACAATAGACTGGAATAGATGTGTCAATCAAATATGTTGCTGAATTCAGGCAAGATGCAATTTAAGCATTAACTTTACGATGGTATTTCCAGCAAGAAAAATGGGCTTTCCTTCTAGACATCAGTTCAGGAAGAACAGGTATTATTGTTACAGAAAAAGGATTATCACCTTGTCATCTCAACACCATGATCGGAAAGGAAGGCAGATAACCAATTCAACCAAGCAGCTCATTAGGACAAGGTTGTATCAGTTGTGGAAACATTGTTAACTGTCAGCATATAGATTCTAATGAATGTCTGTAGCAGGTAGAGAGGTCCAAAGAGAACTTTGTGCAGGATCTGCTCACATTTACTCAGCAGAGGGTGAGACATGAGTGCAGACATATACAATTTCAATCATGTCCCAGAAATTCTCTCTTGTCCTTACCTCACCTGGGCTCTGCAGACGCTGCTGCGGGAACTATTTTTTAATACTGATCTTAGCAGGAAAAGATTTTGAAAGAAAGGCACATCACACTGTCTTTATATAATCGGTGGGAGAAAGGAAACTAAGAAAGGAAATTCCATTTGCTTCAGCTGAATGAGACTTCAGATGTGGGATACCCCATTCTGCTGAATTGTGCTTTAATATACAAGGACCAGGAGAGATTTCCCCCTCATAATCTTCAAAACCATTCCCTGTACGGCAAGGATTCCCAACCTTTTTTTATGCCATGGACTCCTACCATTAACTGAAGGATATATGGACCCTAGGAACACCTGCTCTATGGTTACAGGGCACAAAGTGCAAGAATGAACTTCTCTAATTGCTCTTCAGGCAGGCATTTGCACAACCCTCTCCCTATACATTGCACTTCCTTTCAGTACTAGAGTTGGTTTTTTATGCCAATAAATGCAAACAATTAAAAAGTTAGCATTTGGCAAAGTACAGAAAATGAAATCCAAGTGCCCTGGCTGGTAGGCTCATTTTAGTCACAGATATGCCCACACACTCTGGGCAGGTGAATACAAGACATAACAATTTCCTGGATCTACAGAATACTTTAGCTACCAGTTTTCTCCTTATTTACTTCCATAATTGGTGAATACAGTGTTACGAATGTGCCACAACTCTGAGGGGCCGAAGGATACAAAGTCACCCCCTCCTTTTTGAGAATCGCAAGATCGCTATTAATTCGGGTCTGGGACCCAGGAAATGAGAGAGAGACATGCAGAATCCTCAAGGTTTGGAATGTGTCCTGGCCTCAGCGAAACAAAAACCCCTGATAACGGCTATTGTCTCTTGGAGACGGAATTGTGTATTGAGTACTGTACTATTCATTGAAGCTCTCAGGGGACGACCAGAGTGGGCTGGTTGAGGGATTGCATCATCCCAACCTGATTGACATCTGAGACCCCATGAGTAAGGATAAAAGAGAGTCTGGGGAACAACCCCTTTAGACGCACCAGGAGAAATGCTAGAAATCACGTGACAGCGTTTAATAGTGACAGCCGGTGGGGGACTCGTGTGCGTCCTTCCCTTGCCTGGGATTGGCAGCCTCACCACGGAAGAACGGCTTTAGCTAAAGGAGAGGCCACAAGTGAACGGCCACACCAACGGGACTCCCGACGGATCGAAATCATAAAAGGAATCGGCAAGTTTCTCAAAAATCTCTCTCTCTCTCCAACCATTGCAAAACCCAGCTGCAGCCTGCATGAACTGAGTGACTTTTATATTTCCATCGGACAATATATCAGCTTCAATTTATCCCCTAGACAACGATAGAGCTATTTCTTATTGATTATTATTATACCTGCACTTTTAGATTTAGTATTGATGACGTATATTATCTGTATGTTTGCATTGATATTATTTTTGTGTATTTTTACTAATAAGTACTGTTAAAAATCGTATCATCAGACTTCAACGGACCTCTCTATCTTTGCTGGTAAGTGACCCAGTTACGGGGTTCGTAACAACGTGGGGGCTCGTCTGGGATTTGATACCAAATTGGAGGGCCAGTGAATCGGGCTTGTAAGTCCAAAACATGGGTCTGGTTGCGCGGGTAACCAGACAGGAAACCAGCAAAAATGGACGTGGATGAATTTATAGAAAACCCAACTCTGGAGGTGCTAGAGGCGGCCACAAAGTCGGACTTGATAAATATTGCAAAAGGACTAAACCTCATAGAGGTGAGGTTGTCAATGAAAAAGCGGGAGGTGCGGAGGGCCATAACTCAGCATTATATTGTGAAGAATGTGTTTTCAGCTGAGGTATTGGAAAATATCCCTGAAAAGGTACCAGCTAGTGGGACGGCTCAGTTAGAGTTGGAGAAATTAAGGTTGGAACATGAAATTAAGTTAAAACAGCTGGAAGCAGCTGAAAAGGAGAAGGAAAGGGCCGAGAAGGAGAGGGAGAGAGCCGAGAAGGAAAGGGAGTATGAGGAGAAGGAGAAACAGAGGGAGAGAGCCGAGAAGGAAAGGGAGTATGAGGAGAAGGAGAAACAGAGGGAGCATGAGCTGGACGTGGAGAAGTTAAGGCAAGAGCGAAGAGCTCAAGGGTCAGACCGAGAGGAGCGGTTTAATGTTAGTCGGGAGTTTAAGTTAGTAAGTTAGAGACGGATGTTGATAGTTATTTCTTGCATTTTGAAAAGGTGGCAGTGAGTCAGAAGTGGCCCAAAGAGTAGTGGGTGGCGTTGTTACAAAGTGTGTTAAAAGGGAAGGCACAACAGGCATATGCAGCGTTGTCCATGGAGGAGGCGGAGTCTGAGAATTATGAGAAAGTAAAGGAGGCCATTCTTCGGACCTATGAATTGGTACCTGAAGCGTATAGACAAAAGTTCAGAAATTTAAAAAAGGGTGGAATCAGACGTATACCGAGTTCGCCTATGAGAAGGGTGTGCTCTTGGATCGCTGGTGTGCAGCAGAAATAGTGGAAGAAGATTTTTGGCATCTCAGGGAGTTAATTCTGATTGAGGAATTTAAAGGTTGTGTTTCGGATGATATCCAGATGTATTTGAATGAGAAGCCGAATAAGTCCATCTCTGAATTTGCTAGGTTCGCAGATGAATATGCCCTAACCCACAAGACAAAGTTTTCCTCGAATAAAAGTTACCAGAGAGACCGTGGGAACGGTAGAGAAAGCCCGCCGGCTGAGGCAGAGATCCCACCGGGAGCTAGTGGTAAAATTAAGGAGGAGGAAAGGCAAGACGGCAGGAGAGGTCCTGGCTTGACCTGTTTTAATTGTGGAAAGGTGGGTCATATTGCATCTAAGTGCCTTGCTCCGAGGAAGGAGACAGGAAAATGGAAAGCAGCAGTCCCTACAGGATGTGTTGTGGTGATTAGTAAATCGACGAGAGAGCCCCAGGTAGACAGAGTACGAGAAGGGTCTGAGAAATGTATTTCAGAAGGAACCGTGTCTGTGAGAGAGGGAGACCCACCAGTTCCAGTGCGGATCTGGAGAGACACGGGAGCTGAGCTGTCATTGATTAGCAGTAAGGTACTGGATTTTGGTCGCAAGACTGGAGAGGTAGCTTTGAGAGGCATAGGAAAAGGGACAGAAGCGGTGCCCTTGCATAGGATCTTTATAAATTGTGAGCTGGTATCTGGACCAGTTGAAATAGGGGTGCGATCAGAATTCCTGAGAACTGACGTAGACGTCCTTCTGGGTAACGATTTAGCTGGTGGTGACGTTTGGTCGGCCATGGAGCTGATGAGCCAGCTTGTAAGTGTTGAGGACCCGCCCCTAGGTTCCAAGATCTATCCCGCATGCGCGATCACTCGCAGCATGTCGAGAAAGGCAGCTGAGAACGAGACCAGTTTAAATCCGGCCAGTATCGATTTGGCCGAGACGTTTTTACCGACCCTGTACCAAGAGGAGTTAGAGGGTGGTAAAACGGAGAATAGGAAAGTGAAAGAGAGTAAGGGAGAGGAGGTAGACCTGCCCTTAGCCAGGAGGAAATTTATAGAGGCACGGAGTAAAGATGAGAAACAGATAAGGCTGTTAAAAGGTCCGGGGTTGGACATGGATGATCTGTCTGGTTTGGCAGAACTGTTTGAAGAAGTTGAAAATTCTAAAGGTGTTCCCAATAATGAAATGAGGGCAGTCCAAGATGAAAAGGATGCCATTATCTTGAAGAAGTCTGCTGGGTTGGCAGATGAGGTTGTTTCAGCCCGCGGGGTTGAGTTTTCTCCGGAAGGGAGTTGCCCAGAGAGTAACTGGGAGGATCAGGGGAATTTAGAATTTGAAAAGGGTACGGGTATTGAAAGCCTGGAAGAGGCAGCTGTCCCGCTTGAGTGTGTTCAAGATGTGGATGCACATGGTACTGAACCTAGTAATGGAGCTCAGAAAAAGTCTGAGGTATTTGATTCAGTTGAAAAGGAATGCAGTCCTTGTGGGTCAGATGGACTTGGTTCAGTGAAGAAAGGGTTAACCTTGGTAATAGTGGGAAGTGAGAATTCCCAGTTGTTTGTGTTCGAAGGTGTGTTAAAAGTTAGTGAGGAGATAAAAGGTGGTAAGGTGAATATTATTATTGAAGGAGAAGGGAAAAGCGTAGTTCCTAAATTGAATGAAGAAAATTTAAAGTCTGGATTGATGTCAGAAGCAGTAACCAGGCTATAGAGACAATGGCTTGGTAATGCGGTGCCTGCGAATCAATTACAAGTTGATTTGGAATGTAAAGGTGCCCCACTCGCTATTGTTATTCAAGAGAGCGCTGTGAAGAGGCAGAATTTGAAATGCTGTTTGGACCAAGAGTTTAAACTGAAAACTAATAGCATAAAGGGTACTGAAGAGAAAACTAGCAACTTGCTTAAAATTAAAGAATTGTGTGGAAATTCAGAAAATGGTCTGTTTGGAACACATTGTTGATAAAATAACTCCTATGAAAGGAGCATGCAAAAGCCTATTCCACACTAGTATACAAGTTAACCACATGGGAGTTAACTGGAAAAGGGGCGAGGGTTGACGGGATGCCATTTTAAATAACAGGATCCGGTTTTAAGGGATTTCGACAAAGCATGTGAATAATAAAGACAACCCCCATGGAAGATTGACTGTTAAGTTTGAAAGTAACATAAAGATTAGTATTTGCATGAACTTTTGTAGTATACACATAAGCTAAGATCACAACTCTTTAGTTTTTGTTTGCTGAAGAAAAGGAATAAAAATAGGTGGTTATTAAATTGGAGTCTGATGCTACAAGGATTTATTAAGGTACAAGATGTTAAGATATTAAAGGAAGTGACAATGTAATCACTAACTGTTTAGATGCTGAATTGAATGTATAACTGTATTACTCTGTAGTGAAAAAAAAACTTTTGTATTGTGTTAGATTCTAAAATCCTGTAAGACTCTGTATTAATTCATTTTTACCAATGGTAAAAATCTTTGAAGGAAGGGGGTGTTACGAATGTGCCACAACTCTGAGGGGCCGAAGGGTACAAAGTCGCCCCCTCCTTTTTGAGAATCGCAAGATCGCTATTAATTCGGGTCTGGGACCCAGGAAATGAGAGAGAGACACGCAGAATCCACAAGGTTTGGAATGTGTCCTGGCCTCAGCGAAACAAAGCCGTTGATAACGGCTATTGTCTCTTGGAGACAGAATTGTGTATTGAGTACTATACTATTCATTGAAGCCCTCAGGGGACGACCAGAGTGGGCTGGTTGAGGGATTGCATCATCCCAACCTGATTGACATCTGAGACCCCGTGAGTAAGGATAAAAGAGGGTCTGGGGAAAAACCCCTTTAGACGCACCAGGAGAAACGCTAGAAATCACGTGACAGCGTTTAATAGCGACAGCCGGTGGGGGGCTCGTGTGCGTCCTTCCCTTGCCTGGGATTGGCGGCCTCACCACGGAAGAACGGCTTTAGCTAAAGGAGAGGCCACAAGTGAATGGCCACACCAACGGGACTCCTGACGGATCGAAATCATAAAAGGAATCGGCAAGTTTCTCAAAAATCTCTCTCTCTCTCCAACCATTGCAAAACCCAGCGGTCCCCAAGGCTGCAGCCTGCATGAACTGAGTGACTTTTATATTTCCATCGGACAATACATTTATCCCCTAGACAACGATAGAGCTATTTCTTATTGATTATTATTATACCCGCACCTTTAGATTTAGTATTGACGACATATATTATCTGTATGTTTGCATTGATATTATTTTTGTGTATTTTTACTAATAAATACTGTTAAAAATCGTATCATCAGACTTCAATGGACCTCTCTATCTTTGCTGGTAAGTGACCCAGTTACAGGGTTCGTAACAACAGTATTAGAGCTTGGAATCTAGTGGCCCTTCCTCCAATCTCAGTTTGGAGCACAAAGTGCAATGGAACATGCTGATTCATTTCTTGTAATTCTTCTTTTGCCGTACATGTGCCTACCAAATGGTCATTGCTTTTTTTTGACTATTTTGGATTTTTAATAATTCCAGGTAGTTAGTTACAACATTACAAACCACTTCCTTGTAAACATCAGGAAGTTTTTAACAGCTGCTGCTATGGTGGAACAACACACAAAATGCTGGAGGAACTCAGCCGGTATGACAGCATCTATGGAGAGGAATAAGTAGTCGACATTTTGGGCCGAGGCACTTCATCAGGACTGAAACTGAGGAGAAAAGAAGCCAGAATAATAAGGTGGGGGGGGGGGGTGAGGGGAGGGTCTACAAGTTGACAAGTCAAAGGTGAAACTAGGTGAGGTGGAAGGTAGTTTGTTGGGAGTGGTGGGGATGAAATGAAAAGCTGGAAGGTGATAGGTGTAAGAGATGAAGGGCTGAAGAAGAAGGAATCTGATAAGAAAGGAGAGTGGACCATGGGAGAAAGGGAAGGATGAGGGACAGCGGAGGGAGATGTTGAGCAGATGAGAAGAGAAGGGCTAAGAGGGGAGCCAGAATGGGGAATGTAAAAAGAGAGAATTAGCAGGTCAGAAATTGATGTTCATGCCATCAGGTCAGAGGCTATCCAGACAGAATATGAGGTATTGCTCTTCCACCCTGTGACTTTATTGCAGCAGTAAAGGAGGCCATGCACTGACATGTTGAAAAGGGAATGGGAAGTAGAATTAAATGGGTAGCCACCTCCCTTGCACACAATGAATGCAATTCTCAGACTGTACGGGTGGGAAACTAGTGGATTACATGAAAAATGAATAGATCCTGCACAACCTCATCATTCAAATATTTACAGCACTTCTATGCTAAATCAGCAAACTTGTCCTCTTAATTTTGGAATTATTTCAGTTTTTAAAATAGAAAAGGTTCACAACAGAAGCTAAGTAAGTGCTTACATCATTTTCCTTGACTGCAGCATTTGTGGCTCCTTTCAGCACTGACGGAACAATAGGCATTTGTATTAAATGTAGACATATGGAGGTATTCCATAGTGATAACTGATTCCAGCTATCAGATCTGATTGGAGAAACAGCAACTCTTATAAATGCATTGAAGGTTTAGGGGGGTTGTCATAGATGGATCCAAGATTATGATAGGTTCAGATGGGTTAAATAATGAAAGACCAACCAAATCAGGCTTTGCGGAGCTAAGATAATGGGCAAATAACATGGGGAATTTGAGATTAAACATCATTAACAGTGGCTGCTTATGATCCAGAGCTCATTGTAAGTGTGCAGTCAATCAGGGCACTTGAAGCCAAATAATTTGCAGGGTTGCAAGAAAAAGGGGAGAAATGGGACCAGCTGGATTACTTTACAAAGAGCCAGTATGGACTGTTTGGAGTGAATGGTCTCCTTCTACATTGTAAGGATTCTATAATTCTATTTATCTACATGAGAAGCAATTGTGAACATTAAGCATAACAGAATCAATGATGCCATCAGTATCACCAGAATAGTGCCTCATGCTTACTCTAAAAATAACAAGAGCAGATGCATTTTTGGCATCTATTTACAGTATATCAAAATATTCCTATGTGGGTTAGAGTTAGATCCTGCAGTGATTTTTCAAGTTCTTTGCAATATTAATAAATAATAGTTTTATCTCGCTGTCTGGAGACTCACAGAAGAGTGTGCTAGATTTGTGTTCTTCTTTACTTACTGCAGTGGTTGATGTTTCTTAGCCAATCAGATATTAATCAAATCTTTAAGATTCCACGTTGTTTTAAATATCTCCTCTTCATTGGCTCAATGCAATTGTTCATCAGCCATGTCCTTACATGAGAGAAATAGACAATGTGCTTGCACAAAGCCAAAGATCAAGTATTAAACTGAGGTTGCTGGAAATCTGAAAAAAATACAAAAAACTCTTAAAAGGTTAGGCAGCATCTCTGGAAAGAAATACAAAGTTAACTTTTCAAATTGATGACCCTTTGTCAGAACGTGAAAGATAAAAAAGGAAGTTAGTTTTACGTTGCAGTGAAGGCTGAGAACAGATGGAAAGGACAAATGGAGCATCTCTGACAGGGTGAGGCCAAGATTACCACAGAGATCATTTGTAGATGTCACCTAATCTATCAGTTGATAGGAGCGGTTAAAGAAAGAGAAAAAGTATAAACGTTGTTAGATGCAGTAAGTGTACTTAGAATAATGTGAAATATTGGAATGTAAGAAGTTGTAATGTGCAGGGCTGTAGCTTATGTCCAGCATGTCAGGCTGTGCTGATGGAGAGAGAAAAACTAAGGTAATTTCACAGATAAATGCCTTACAGGGGAAGTGAGTTACCTGAAGTTGGAAGAATTGATATCAAGTCCAAAAGGTTATAACCTGCCCAGATGAAAAATGAGTAGCTGATCCCAAGCTCACATCGATTCTCACTCTAACAGTGTAAGAAGCTGGAATGGAAGTGGGGAGAACAACTGAAATGCCTGGGAACAGGGAGCTAGAAATCACCCTGCAGATGCTCCACAAAACAGTACCCAATCTGTTTATGTTTCTCCAATACATTGGAGGAAAGAGTAAGATGACTCTTTCACTCTTAATTTTAGAATGATTAATCCAAGAGTTTATGCAACAAAAATTATACATTGCAAGCATTCAGCAGGCAACTGGATGAGATCCTGTGAGCTAGACAATTCAAATGGAGTTTGCCACCTGAAAAGTGAATTTGATTTAACATTTCATCTTATACCTGGAGCCATCTGACAGTACAGTACTTCTTTAGTTTTATACCGAAATATCATTGTTGATTGTGTGCGATAGTGTTTGGAGACATACTTGACCAAAGACCTTAAGTTAATACTGAGACTGCTACCACTCAGCCAGGGGTGGCAAAAGGTTGTATTTAAACTACTTGTTCACCTCTTAAGTTCACGTATGAAATATCAAACTACCCCAAGATATTTCCACTACAAGTTTTGTGATAGCTATTTTTTCTACCTGGAAAGCTACAAATGGATTTCACACACCTCTAGCTGTAATTGAAAATAAACACTTTTGAAATATAATTTATCTTACTTTTAGGAAAATTGTCAAACAAATAAGAATCTTAAAACTTAAAATTACTTTCTGCACATGTATAACTTGATGATAAATTGACGAGAGTTTATAAATGGTTTATAATTTTATGATTATGTATACATTGCCAAAATAAAAGTATTTTTAGGCACAGCACAGTATTTTAATTCCAGAGCAAACACTCAGCATCTAGCATAGCATTCATGTAAGTCTTCAAGCTGAGTTTAGTTTTTAGAATCTATCAGAATTTGTTTATATTCTTTTTTACGTATATGATTTCCATAATCAGATAACTATGATCATAATTTCCTTACACCTCTTGTATCGTGGTGTCTGCTGACTTCAGGGTGTCCATTTATGACTTGGTATATAAATGTTTGCTGTCACAAAACTTCACTGCTAAATGACTTTGAAGAAGAGTTTTCATACTGCAACTCATATGTTAATTATTTTTGGACAAATTATTATAATCCATCATTCTGTTAACAATTTTTCACTTTGGCTCTTGGCCCAAAAGACAAATTCTTTAGCATCCATAAGCCATGCTGATAATTCTGGAGGTGATGGAACAATGAAATTTACTTAAAGTTAAGAGATAAATTTAAATCAAAATATAATATCAGCACTGATTTTAAGACTTGCATCTGTTTCTGTAATATAAGAAGCTAAAAGATTTCCCTACCTCTTTTGGGAGAAGACCTTAATAGTAATAGTATTGATATAAATACACGGTGATGGCTGATGAAACTTTGAAATAAGGTATACAAAGTCAAGATACAAGAATATTCAAGCAGATATTGTTAAATTTTGAAGCTGAGGGATAAGAGGCTGAGAGGAAAGCCAAGCTTGTAATGCTGATATATAAAAATGTAGATAGTGGGAATACAGACAGTTCCTTAGCAACCAAGAGATAGGGAAATCTTTTCATGTACAGAAGGTAGCTGCAGAGAACATAATGTCCTCAAAGCTCACAATACTTCTGGTGCTGTGTTCAGTTAATGAGCATTTCTGGAATCTTGATCATGTTTTTCAGAATCTTCTGTTAATGTGGTCCAATGGAGGAGAGTGGAAGAAAGTTAGGCTTTGAGGTATGGGCAAGGGGCCTCCTCGATGGTAATAAATGGCTGCTGCAGTAGTTGCAGGAATCTTAACCAAGACTACCTGATATCTACAAATGGGCTGGAAATCTGTGTGTTAATACATTGTGTGACTCACTGGAGAGTGACTGGTCAAAGTTCCAGAGTAACTGAAAATGCCTACAAATAGTCTTTATTGCATGATTCTCCAAGAAAAATCTACTTTCATTCACAAATGAAAAAAGTCTTCTGCAATGAAATTTCTGCGTATCAGTAAGAAAAATCAATGTCAGAGTGGTTAGAGGCAAAACATCTATACTTCATGGTGAAAAAATTAGTATATGGTAGGAACATACAGTACCTTCTTGATAGTTCTTTACAGTTGAAGGCCGAGGTCTTTAATGGCATTCTGAAGCCTTTAAGAAGGTTCATTGCAGGCTGGAGCCTGATTCTTGGAGCTTAACCTCTAATGATATTCTTACTGGATAGAGAAGATTCCTGAGTGGGTTCAATGAAGATACATTCGATGATCTCAACACTAACAATTCTCTTTGGTGTGCATGTTTTTTGCCTATTAATCAATAATGTGGTATCATGCAGTACCTGTTACAGGATTGAGAGGAAAAGCATTTCACCATGGGAAATTTTCTGCTGAGTATACTCAAGGTAGAGATTGATAGATGTCTGGATATTAAGGGAATCAAGGGATACAGTGTTTAGTGCAGAGAGGAAAGATCAATCATTATCTTACTGAATCATGGAGCAGGTATGAAAGGCCTACTAACATTTCTTGTCTTGTATTGTTATATTCACAGACGTAAGATTTTAGTTTTCAATAAACATGACAAATAAAAGTTGTGGAGAATAGAAGAGGTCAAGACTGTATCCTTGAGCATTATTATGGATGGATTCTAAGAGTGGCATAATTTATTACAGAATGAATAATGTTATTTAATGCTCCCATACCTCTAAAAGATCCATTAATTTGCTGGTGACAAACTATTTTGATATATCAAAGGCCAGCAGGTACTGCAGCTGAAAGCTTATATTTCTAGTGCTGTCAACTTTATTCTTGATAATATTGTAGCTTGTATTAGCATATTAAGTAGGTTTGTATTTTGCAATTCATATCTGAGGAGCACTATATACAAATTAATATTATTACCTTCTCACATATTCATAACAATATACCCGAGCCATCGATACAGATATATTTCTTCACTTGGAACTTAAACAGAGATTAAGAACTGTGTCCGTGGTTTCATTACAAGAACATTTTTTAAACCACCAACCATCCCCCCCACTACCCCAACTGCACCAATAGCACCTGCCATTTTTCTTCTCTAGACTTAGCACATCACTCAATTTCTGCAAATCAGAAGGAGCTGCTCACCCACTATATGAACAGGTTGAATGTATCTAGATCAGAAGATCCAGCCTTTGAAATCTATATATATATATATGAAATAAAATCCATAATCTATTCATTTGCTGTGCCTGTTGAAATCACAGCAAAGTTAGATAAGCTGGGTAGGTTATTGGATTAATTTGAGACTCCATTTTGTTGTGCATTTCCATGTTGGGCTGCATCATCTTTAAGAAATTGAAGATTTCATACTCATTTCTCCCTCATTTATTTGTGAGCTTCCTAACTGCAATGGGGGATAAATAAATAGATTTTTAAATTTAGTTATTATGCTATTGATTTTTGAGATCCGATCATAAAACTCAGTTGCAGGAAATAACTCAGTCTGTGGCTCAGTAATTCGTTCAAGGATGACTTGGTTTGTAGGAAAAGTTAAACACCAGAAAGAATATTGCTAGATCTCAATTACTCAACAAAATACATCTTGCGTTCTACTGCACAGGAGCAGGCCCTTTAGCCCATCTAGTCCATGCAAAACTGTTATTCAGCATAGTCCCAGCACCTGGATCATGGACTTCCCATCCATGTGCTTAGCCAAACTTCACTTAAATGTTGAAATCAAACATACATCTATCATTTCCTCTGGCAGCGCATTCCTTGCTCTCACTGTCCTCTGAATGAAGAAGTTTTCCTTCAGTTTCCCTTTAAATATTTCACCCTTAACATATGACCTCTATTTCAGTTTCACCCAACGTCAGTGAAAAAAAGCAAGCTTGCATTAACTCTATCGATACCCCCCATAATGTTGTACCTCTATCAAACCTCCCATCATTCTCAAGCGCTCCAGGGAATGAAAGCCCTAACCTATTCAAACTTTCCCTACAACTCAGGTCCTTAAGCCCTGGTAACATCCTTGTAACTTTTCTCTGCACTCTTTCAATCTTTAATTGATATCCTTCCTCTAGACAGGTGACCACAACTGAACACAATACTCCAAATTTGGCCTCACCAACAGATCATACATCTTCAATATAATATCCCAACTCCTGTACTCAATACAAAGGCCAATGTGCCAAAAGCTCCCTTTACAACCCTAACCATTTACGATGCCACTCTCATGAAATTATAGATCTGTACTCCTTGATCCCTCTGTTCTACAACACTCCTCAGTACCCTACCATTGACTATGTTAGTCCTATCCTGGTTTATCCTTCCAAAGTGCAACACCTCACACTTGTCTACTTTAATTTCTGTCTGCTATATTTTAGTCCTTTTTACAGCTGTTTCAGATTACACATCAAGTTTTGCTGTCCATTATTCCCCAATCATTGTGTCATCTTCAAATCTGCTCATAGAATTTACCACATTACCATTGATATAGATGACAAACAAAATTGGACCCAGCACTGATTCTTGCGGCACAGCTAGTCAGGACCCTTTAGTGAGAGAGGCAACCATCTACTACTGCTGGTAAGCCAATGTCTAATCCAATTTACTACCTCATCCTGAGGGAACCTTTGTTATCAGCCTCCGATGCAGGACTTTGATTCAGAGTTATTTATCACATGTACATTGAAACATACAGTAAAGTGTGCCACTTGTGTTAACAACCAACACAACCAAGGATGTGCTGGGGGCAGCCTGCAAGTATCATCACTCACATAGAAGCCTAAAAATCATGCCCTCAATGATCGGCAGACCAACACAGAACACAACGAAACAGAAGATACCAAGCAACAAAGCAACAGAAGTGAAACAAGCCCTATTCCTCCATACCTTCCACCTACGCACTAATGCATGCACACAGTCCTCTAACCCCAGAACAGGTTTTCTTCGGCTTCCACCCTCCAGTGGACATGGATTTGCCGACACTGGGTCCTGACCTTCAGCAGACTTGCAGAAATGCAGGGCTCTGGCCATCGGGCTGTGATTTCTGGACATGCAATCAACCTTCGGGTTTGATATAGACTTCCAATCGACCTTTGGAATTCTATCTTGTCTTCTGATTGACCCAGGACTTGCAGATGATGGCAAATGAGGAACATGGACAAGGGACCTAACTCCAGGCCTTGAACACCAGACTCACTGAAGACTGCACACTGAATGTCCTTGCCGACCTGTTGGCCTGGCATCTGACTATGTCCCTACTGCTGACCTATGAAGTCAGAACAAAGGCTTAGATTCCAGTCTGAACTCTAATTTCCCTAAATCCTTGTCTCTAAACCCTAACATGATCTCTAACTCCCCTCTCTGTCAACAAAATCACCCCCTATGAATCTGAAAAAAAACTCAAAATATGGTCAAAGATTTTGTTAAAGTCCATGTAGACACATCCACTACATTTTCTTTAGCAACTTTCCTGGTAACCTCTTAAAAATTCTATAAGATTAGCTAGACACAACCTACCAAGCACAAAGCCATGCTGACTATCCCTAATCTGGCCCTGTCTATCCAAATAATTATATAGTGCTTATAAAAATTATTCAACACCCCCCCCCCCCCGGAAGTTTCAATGTTTTATTGTTTTACAACATTGAATCACAGTGGATTTAATTTGACCAAAAAAAAAGAATCTTTCGTGTCAAAGTGAAAACCAATCTCTACAAAGTGATCTAAATTAATTACAAATATAAAACACAAAATAATCAATTGTGTAAGTATTCACCCTCCCTTTGATATGACACACCAAATCATCACTTGTGCAGCCAATTGGTCTTAGGAAGTCACATAATTAGTTATTTGGAGATCAGTTTTTGGAGATTTGTCTGCAGTCAAGGTGTTTCAATTGATTGTAGTAAAATAACACCTGCATCTGGAAGGTCCAGCTGCTGGTGAGTCAACTACACCACAAAGACAAAAGAACACTTCAAGCAACTTTGCAAAAAGGTTATTGAAAAGTACAAGTCAGGAGATGGATACAAGAAAATTTTCAAGTCACTGAATATCGCTTGCAGTACAGTTCAGTTAATCATCAAGAAATGGAAGGAATATGACACAGCTGAAAGTCTGTCTACAGCAGGCCATCCTCAAAAACTGAGTGACCGTGCAAGAAGGAGACGAGTGAAGGAGGCCATCAAGAGACCTAGGACAACCCTGGAGGAGTTACAAGCTTCAATGGCTAGGATGGGAGAGACTGCGCATACAATTGTAGCCTCGGTGCTTCACCAGTCACAGCTTTATGGGAGGGTGGCAAACAGAAAGCCACTGTTGAAATAAACTCACATGAAGTCTCAGCTAGAGTTTGCCAGAAGGCATGTGGGAGACTCTGAAGTCAGTTGGAAGAAGGTTCTATGGTCTAATGGAACCAAAATTGAGCTTTTTGGCCATCAGACTAAACACTATGTGTGGCGTAAGCCAGACACCACGCATCATCAAAGACACACTGTCCCTACTGGGAAGCATGGTGGTGGCTGCATTATGTTGTGGGGATATTTCACTGCAGCAGGCCCTGGAAAGCTTCTGAAGGAAGAGGGTTAAATGAATGTAGCAAAATACAGGGAATTCCTGGAGGAAAACCTGATGCAGTCTACAACTTGGGAACAGAAGACAACCTATCCTACTTCACATCTGCTTGATCCTTTTCAAAGCCATCACAATTGGTCTTTCTCCAATTTAGGGTCTTAACCTGAGGACCTTTTTTTGCAATATCATATGTAGTCATGAAAAGTGGGAATTGTCAATTAATTTCCAACCATTTTTATTTTGTTTATATTAGTCAATAAATGCTGACTCAGGAAGGACAAACTTTCACACACCTGGTCTAGATGAACCAGAACCTACTGAATGGTGTTAAAAAATGACTTGTATATGATTGTGTGCTAGTTCTTTTTATGAGGAAGTACAGAGATCAGGATCAAAAACCATTTCAGTAAACCCAGCACAAAATAAAACATTGCCAAAACGCTGATGACAATCAAAGGCAGAGTGCAATCTGTTCATTCAGAATATGGTCAAATCTTTTGAATGGCCTCATACCATCTCAAGCAAACAGAAAATCTAAACAGATGATCCTTTGTTAAATTAGCACATTTTAAAACCTAAAGATTATTTTAGATGAAGGATTAGTTTTATTTGTCACATGTACATCGAGACATGCAGTGAAATGGGCCATTTGTGTTGAGAATGTGCTGGGGGCAGCTGCAAGTGTCACCATGCTTCCAGTGCCAATATAGCACCCACACAGATTACAAGCCCTAACTTGTACATCTTTGGAATGTGGGAGGAAACCTGAGCACCCAGAAGAAATCCATGCTGAAATTCCTTACAGATAGCGGTGGGAAATGAGCCTTGATTTTACAACTGGCATTGTAACTGTCTTACTGTTACGCCACCATTCGGTCTGCAGAACTACCCAAGCCGAAAGGACAAATCAATGTTAAATTTGCACGTAACCCCCAAGTTCTTTGAAATCCTACCTCAACGTACCTCCAATACAGAATGTGTTTAAGTTGAGAGCTCTATTATGTTAATAAGTTAAATTTATATTATTCAAAAAATCAGATTTTGAAGTAACTCATAATAATCAAGGACAATAAAAACTGGGAATTTATCACATTAAGGTTTCCATTGAGACACCCATCAAATTATCCACAGTTTAACATCAAAATGTTGTTTGCTGCAAGTCTCAGTTTTCATTGATCAGGCGGATTATAGAAAGCTAATTATTTATTATTCTATGACAGTGTGTAACCATTATGCACATTGTTGCATGTTACAGTTCTGCCCCCTTAATCATTTTGTATATTACACAGTTGGTGCCATGGATCTCAGTCAGGATAGGCCATCATGTGGAGAGTGCCCAGACACCCAGTAGGGAATTATGCCTCCTTTCCCCACATTTTCCCACACAGACGTGGCAGCCTCTTGTGGAGCTGTTCCATGAGAGGAGAATCGAAAATGGTGACACTCTTCTCAGTAGACAGCATGGCAATGAAATGGCAGCCGTGATTTTTTTTTCAGGCAACTGTTGATGGTAGCAATGCTGTGCCAATTTAGTGCAGGATTCAGTGAGTAAATTACCATGGTGCTGCTTACTTAAGGGAATTTTTACTCAATTTCATAAATGTTTGAAAGAGATCTGAACGGGCATAGCACTACATGCTGAATTACCAAAAGAATGTAATTTTATAACAATATAATATCCAAGCAATAGTGCAATACAATTTTCTCAGAAATATTAGGAGAGCTTCATGCACAATGAAACTGTTCCATGCGATAACTGGCTCATTGGCAATATATGCAACCAGCATTTCCCATACAAAATTCCATAGTTGCATCTCAGTCACTGGTAGAGTTCTTTACTTGTATTCATCTCAAATGGGAATTTATCCTAGTATGTATTAATAAGTAAAATAATGAAGATTGCTCAGACTGTCCCAGGACTATCGGCCTATTTACTAATTGATTGTTTCATAAATTGTATAAACTGCCTATCATAGGTTCCCAATTGTCCCAATAGATAGAAAGATCTGGTCAGCTGATATCTTCTCCTCAGGGTTGAAATGTTTAATACCGCAAGGCACACATTTAAGGTGACAGGGGACAAGTTCAAAGGGATATATGCAGCTAGTTGTTTTTTTAAATATATATGAAGTGGTGGGTATCTGAAATACTTGAGTAAATTAAAGATCTTGAGTGTGCATCACACATTGCATCAAACAGATTTTTTTTTAATCCAGGCAAGTTTCTCAATGAAACCCAAGGGAAGAAATTTTTGAACAATTCTCATTAACCAGCCAGGTAGAGAGTGAGTTGATTGCAAAAGAAATGTTGCTGGGATACAAGGAAAGAGAGTACTGATTTTTTTTAATGATACAGCATGGTAACAAGATCTTCAGGCCCAAGGAACCCACTTCTTGAAATTTTTTCTATTCCTCTACCTCTGATCAGTCACTTTCTGATACATTTTCTCCTTCAGCTTCCCTTCACCTCAGGTCTTGTTTTGCCATTTCCATTCTCCTTTCCCTCACCAGAAACTACTTAATAATCTTGGTTATCTTCTGTTTCTTATATGTCCTTTTCAGTAACTCCCTCCCTGGGTCTTCCCTTTATCTCCTTCTCCATTAGTCTCTATTCTCTCACTTTCTCCATCTTCCATTACCATGCTCTTCTTCTTAAAAGTATCATCTTCATCCATTTTTTAAATAAATACATCATCTTTGTAATTCTAGTCACAGTGCATGATATATAATTTCAGCCTCCATTCATTGAAGTAACTTATCTGGATCATTGAGATCTCATGTCTGCCAAACTCCACAGTTCCATTAAATTATGTGATTATCTTCTCATCTCTCAAACAGAATTCGATTAAGCCTATGTGCCCAAGATAATTCTTCACTGTTTGCAACTGTGTCGGCCAGGGAGTTCAGTGTGTGGTTATACTTAGTACATCGAAGGCTTGGTTGGTAGGTAAATATTAAAGATCAAGAAAGCCTGTTCTCCTTCAAATGGTCATTCTGCTAACTGGTGCTACCAGTTCTGTGCATTTCCTTCTGCGGGCTCAAGTGAAATGATTGAAAAATCAAGGGTCAATTTCATAAATCCCATCAAGGCTTCAGAAAAAATCATGGCATAGCTCAACTACCTTTCCAGAGATTTCCAGTGAATGGAACTTTACTGACACTTATTATGCAGTCCAAGCCTATCAACACACCAGTGCCTGAAAATGTAATGACTCACAGCAACTTCTTGAGACATTCATAAAGACCTCATCAAGAATAGCTTTAAGCAAGGAACGGAGTGTTGACTGTCGACAACTTGTCATTATCATACTATACACTGTGGACAGCGATAGGGAGGAAAATGATGTGTAAGGGCGCTGATATTTTCATCATATACCAATGGAAATAGAATGAAGTTTTAAGTTATTTAAATTATTTTTATTCTGTAAGAAAGCAAGTTTTAAATTTGTCTCCATGGATCTTATTTCAGAATTATCTAAAAAAAACAATGACATTTAGCCTAACTATCTTTGCAAAGAACAATCATCAGAAAAGTACATACTGAACAAACAAGAGATTAAGCTTCATCTTTGTGTAGCAGAACTGCAAGAAAAAAGATGTTGAGTAATCACATACTTAAAAAAAAATTTGTCAACTATCAGTCCGATGCATAAAAACTGAAACATTTTGTGCATGGAAGAGTTAATTTTATTTGCTCATTGTATCTAATCATTTATGTGATTAAAGGATTCACGTTTGCAAGACCACCAGTGAAACACAGATTTTAGATGTCACTGTTTATGCTCCCTCTCACTCTCTCCCACAACAACAATTTGCATTTAAATAGTATTTTAACATAGAAGGTAAATGGCCTAAAGATATTCTCAGAGGCATAGCTGAAAAATTGTGGTCTAGGAAAAGGGATCAAAGCAGTGCTGAAGTGATTGGATTTTAAGGAGAGATGGGCTTTAAGAAGTTGAGTAAAGGGAATTGTGGAGGGCTTGAGGAAGGGATTTCTACAATTGTCACCCAGATGGCAGATCACAACTCTACCAATAACGAGGCAAAATGAGGGGATGCATAAAACCAGAAGGAGAGATCGATTGAAGATGATAAAGGTGAGCCATGAGGAGGTGAAAAGTAGGTAACTAGAGGTGGAGGCATAATTGTTGGGTGACCTGAACTATTCCAGGTGGCACAGATTTGACGTGAAGTAGACGATGAATTTTGGAGGAGTAGCAATCTTTGAGGATGGAGAATATTTGGCTGGTCAGGAAGGATTTAAAGTGCTCGAGGACTTTATCAGCAAGGTGGGCAGTAGTGGCAGCCGGTATTGCAGAACTGAAAGCAAGTAATCTTCACAGTGGAGTTACCAGCTGGTGATAGTACACACTGAATAATTCTACCTGCATTTTGTAAGTTCTGAGAAAGTTTCATCAATGGCAGTAATGTGAGTTTGCCTTCCAGAAGCCAGCAATGTGTAACGAGCTGATGCTGGCATTTGATACCTGTCACTGTTTTCAATGCTAGCTGCCACACATTGAAGGAGAGTTCCTGTACCCCAGCTATAGATACTCAAGGAACAGAACTGCTATTTATTTATGTCAGCCACACGTGCAGCAAGTATTTTCATTTCCTTAATGTGAGAATAGTGCTGCCTTAGCATAAATGTTCTGAAAATCGGATCCCTGAAAACTGGCCATTGGTCTCCACTACTGAGAGCTTATTTCTCCAAACTATCAGTTTTAGGACCTCTTTCTCACCTATATTTACTATCCTCTCTGTTGATCACTCTCTGACTCATTTGTACATTGCTCTTAAGTGCAATTCCCCACATTGAGCTCTTTTACATGTTATGTACCGGGAACCAGATGGTAAGACTGCTGCTGAAGGTATGGACCTGGCAGTTAATTTCCTAGCTGAAATGCCCAGTTGATTATTGCCATAACCTATGTGGGACCTATGTCTATGTCCCATCTCCCTATGTGGGACCTGCTTACTGACCTGTAGCCACTAGAAAATTCTCCCTTTGAAAACTCACTCTTGTAGTCTCGCAGCATTTTTTTTGAAGCTACTAATTTACCAATCTTCAGCTGTCACCTCTCTAATAACCCTATGGTCTGTTAGCGTACCTATGAGGTATAATATCTTCTGTTCCCTGCCTACTTGCATTTCTATGATACCAGTTATAGCCAGTATTCTAGTTCGAAGGAGAAAATGACGCATGTGGTCATGATTTTCATACTTTTATCCCTTTAACTAAATGGACAAGAAGATCATCAATAAGACTTCTGACAGACATAGCAAGCTGGCAGAGTGGTTGTATAAAGAGAACGCTTGACTGTAGAGATCGCTCTTTTCGTACCATGAGAAGGGCCAGTAACATCATGAAGGATCCAAATCACTTTGCTCATAAACTGTTTGTCCCACTCCCATCAGGGAGGATTCAAAACCAGTTACTTTCCACACAGTAAGCTGATCAACACCTCTACCCACTAACCCACCCCTCCACTTGCCACAACCACGATTTCCCGTCAGTCACCTTATGCACAGATGCTCCTGTGCCTAGCATCACTTTATGGACATAAGATCAACCAATCTCTGTATTCAACTTATCTTATGTATTTATATATATTGTGATTTTAATGTTACTATTATTGTGTTCTGTATCTTACCATGTGTTCTTTTTGTGCTGCATCAGATCTGGAGTAACAATTATTTCATTCTCCTTTACACTTGTGTGCAGGAAATGACATTAAATAATCTTAAATATATCTGACACCCAGGGGAAGTGTACAGAGTAAGGTGAAGAGCAGATTGAAGTAATGAGTGGTGGAGGAGCACAATGACATACACTTGGGGCCCTTAGTAAATTTTTGAATCTCTTCCCTCATATTATCCATGTGCAACCATTTACCTTAGGTAGCCCTGAGGTCCCATCAGCAAGACCTTCTGATGTGTCTGAAAATCTGGTGCTGCTGACTCTCCTTCAACTATTCATGTTGGCATGGCATTGATTTTTAAAGCAGTTTCCTATCAAATTTCTTCCTGTAAACTTTCCATATTTTTCCTATTGGAAATGTTTGTGTCATATGTAATTTTGGAACCATTTGATCAACCTATTTAGGGCAGCCATGCATTGCATACATTAATCATGTTCAAACTTATATTCTGAATGATTGTCTCAGCTCAAGGAATAATATTCTGTAACTAAATCAAGCATGATCAGTTGCAATACCATAGCAAAGCAACAAAATAAATATAAAATTATTTTCTGTTTGCTCCAGTATTAAGCTTTTATATGTGTTCCATATTTAATTTATTTATTGTTTATTTATTTTAGTTAAATAATGTTAGTGCGTACATGTACTTGTTGAACTAAATAGCATAATTCCTTTCCTTGTCATGTGGTGATCACAAAGAAAGCGGGATAGATTGTCAATGTTTCAGATGGAATGCTGGAGAATTGGGAAAACCATAACTAGAAGGGATATCGGCAGGCAGAAGAAGATCCATTGCTGATCTTTTATCATTTCTACTGTATCACTGTAGGGTATAACAAGATTATGCTGTCGCTTCTCATTCCAAATTGCAGTAAATCATCTCCTCCAGGATTCACTGTGAACAGTTTTACTGCAAATGTCAACTAGCTGAAGAGGTCGTTGCAGCAAAATTATCCTCTTACCTCAAATAGCGCTGTTTTGCCAAAGATAATTTTCTCTGGTGTACTAAGGCTTGAAGCAAGAGCTTTCTCAAACTTGAAATATTTAACAATGCAGTATAACCAAACTTCAGAAATTTAAATAAATTTGTTAATAAGGCTAAAGGCTCCAAATCTCAGTCTGATGAGATAAAATGCTAGCTGGTGGAATTAGCTTCAAAATTTAGTGAATGTAAGCACAACCACCACAACTTCGAAGGTGAAAATTTTCTCTGAAGAGAAGACATATGATTTATTTGAAATATCACAAGGTATTTTGGGAATAATGAAGTACTTTTGAACCAATAAAGAACTTCTGAAATGTAGTCATTGTTGTAAACATGGGAAATGCAGAAGCAGTTAGCATACAACAAGGTATTAAGAAAATAAGACCATAAGACCATCAGTGATAGGAGCAGAATTAGGCCATTACAAACTTTGCAATAACAGAATGTTGTGCCTGGTATATTTTAAAATGAAAGAAAGCACATGGAACTAAAAAAAATAGATATGGAATCACTGAAGTGTTTGTATTTCTTTTCCCTAAAACTTTACTTTGACTTTTTCCTCTGTTACTAGGACTTATTCTTTGGGACTGTTGATTTTGCAATTATTTCGCAGCACTTTAAAGAACAAACACAAGGACATGCAGTAATACCAAATCTGTTAATCACAATTAATCTGCTAATTAACCAATTAGCCAAAAGAAAAAAAACACAATACAATGCCTTACACAATAATGAATTATTTTACAGGGTTGCTCAGTCTGTTAGAGATCCATAAATTGTTATACAACAGACAATCTACAGTTTTTGTCTTGGTGACATGGAAAGACTGAGTATCTTCCTGTCCTATGTTGCTCACTTCTGTTGGAATTGGATTAAGCTCTTAGCAGCAATGTGATTTAGATTAGCTATGAAGTCAAATATTCTGAATCTTAGCTTAGAAAATCCATGAATGCAATCTTTTTTGTAGGAGCCAAAGACAATTCAGTATCTCTATAAGTGAAGATTTGAAAATCTTTTCTATGACCTTCTTACAAGATTTTATATTAAACCTACTCAAAAGGTACGGCAAGCAAATTGGAAAAGCTAAGAAAGATGCAAAACATTTAATGAAATATTTTAGCATTTTCAGAATTTATTGAGAAATAAAAACTCCATGAGGTGTAACTCATCCATATCTTAAGTTATGTAAAGTATGAGATTAAAGAAGTTTATTGCGTTATTGCTGATAATGTTGAGCCTGAGGCTGGGAGAGTTTAAGAAAGCAACAATGACAGAAACAAAAAAAACAGAAAGACAAGTTATGAGAGAAAAAATAACAAGAAATAGAAAAATAATTTTAAGAACTTCTTTAATTATGAGAAAAGGAAGAGAGAAAAGGTAATTTTTTGATCATTACTAGACAAAAGTGGGAGAAGTTTTAAAAGGGCATCTTTAAAGATAGATGCCTCTTTAAAGGTGCCTATTTAAGAAGTGCTAAACAGGCATCAAATATTGTATATTATATTTGCCTTCATTTTGAGAGGCAGTAATTGTGTTAGAAATAATTTTCATATATTCTTCCTCAGAGATGGCCAAAGGCTGTGCTGAAACGCAGAAAGTGGTGGTGACTTTCATCATCAATGCCTGCCTTCTATGGACAGTGGCTCTTGTATATATGGAAAGTAATTCAGATTTTCTGTTTATTGGTCAACTGTGAAAAAGAACATTTAAAAATGGAGACTTCACTCTACTGCTCAGACTTGAGAGATCTTCACCTTAGTGTGTACTATCAGGAAGTTGATGAAGTACAGCAGGCATCTCTAAGATCTAGAGAAATACTGTACAACTTTCAATTCCTATGCGTAAAATACACCTAATCCATTTTCAGTCTCGGTGAACCAAAGACTGCTTGCTCTCCCAGTCCAATCTGCTGGGCAGTCGTTATGCTCAACCAGATCTGGTGGGTGGGCCACATAGTCCACATACCTAAGCACTGAGAATTGTAAACTCTTTCCCTAGCTCCAGCAAGATATTTCCAGAACAGAGAAAATGCTAGCCATTCTTCTTTAAAGCATCTACATATCCTCCTTTAATACTCCCTTGAATTTTATATAAAAATGTATTTTTAACATTTCCAGCATCTCTGTTTTTCTACTAGACTTAGTTATAACATTTTTTCCACCATTACCTCGATTAAAATTTTTCTCTTTTCTTTCAAATGCACAAGGCTTTGAAGTACTATTTATTCTCGATCTGCTGCTGGGCAACAACATGCAATTTGCTTCTTCTTTACATTCTGATACCAACGAAGGTAATTTGCAATTGTGAAAGCTTTCAGAACAATTGACATCAATCTCTGGCAGTTGGTGTGTGAGCTCAGAACTTCTTTCATCTTCCTGCTGCAGTTCAGTTCAATAATTCAAGATCTTTAAAAATATTTTCTCTGTAACCTAAATTGTAGAGTTAGCCTTTCAGTTAAATATGTGCAAGATTTGGCCATTATGCCCTGAAACATAATATAATTATAAAACATAACTCATCTGCACATATAATTATCAGATAATATTTTTAAATTTATTTTTTTCAGTTCAAATCATGCTTTTTAATTTGAATTTTGAGATTTTTGAACAAAAAATTACATCACTAGCAAAATCAATCCCATTTTTAGTCTTCTATTTGTCAGCAGACAGCAGCAAGATAGCATTACAATGTAAATTGGGAGGAATATTCAAAATAGGGGAATTAACTAGGAGATCTGATTCTGACAGTATTGTTCTAGTTAAAATATTCAGTGGAAACTATTCTGTAATTGATGAATGTAAGTGTGATGCAACCATCTTTCAAATAACCACATGACATTGTTTCGTGTACAGTTAATTCATAGAATTTACACAATAGGTTACTCACTTTAACTATCAAATGTAATCCCCAAACTCTAAAGCAATTTTAGCAGGACCATACCTGCACATAATAATAAAACTTGTTAAAATTAGAACACAGTATATGGCAATGGAGAAGGCTAGAATTCAGTATAAATGCAATGCTGTTACAAAGTATCAATGAGGATAATTTTAGTTGAATAAAACATCATCTGATCACATACTCCATTGGTGGAATTTATGCACTTGAGACATAAGAAAACACAGATACACCTAAACATTGCTGTCAGAAATGTTCCTCTTTGCTGTTAATTGAGAAAAACAATCAGAATCAGAATCACTTTATTGCCAGTATGCGAAACATACCATTACTGATTGTGGTTCAGTGCCAAGCATAAAACACGGGACAATAACATCGCAGAGATTACAGTAGCAACCAACAATCAGTAGAATGGTCACATGCGCAAACGTCAATAATCAAACTTAAAATAGTTGTGAACATACAAATAGACAAAATAATTTTCAACTGAACAAGGAAAGCAGGAAAGACCAGTTAATGGAGGTTATGCAGGGTTAGTTAGGGTAATACATCTGAGTGAGTTTTGTTGAAAAGCTGGATAGCGATAGGAAAGGAGCTTTGAAAATGAGACCCCTGGTAGTACATGGAGGTTGGTACCTTACTATCTGGCTTCCCAGATTAATATTTATTGAAATGTATGATGTTTTATCCAGTAAATATGAACATAACTTGCTCTAAAGTCATTGCAAATCTAAGTATCAGTACACTGATATGGTAAGGGTGAATCAAAGGTTCAAAAGTTCATTTTATTATCAAAGTAGGTATGCAGAATACAACTCTGAGATTTGTCTTTTCCAGCTAGCCATAGAATACAGAAATGCATAGAAGTATTTGAAAGAAAGACACCAATCCCACTGCATGATAAGGGAAAGAAACAAAACCTCACAAACACCAATCCCCAGCCACCAATCAGCAACAAGAAAGGAATGGACGAGAACAGAAAACATAGAACTGAAAGAAGTCAATATGAACTACAGTCCAATCCATAAACCTCAGAATTTTGAAAACATTTCCAAGCGCATTGGGACCCAGTGGCCTTTCCGAGGGGAAGAGACACACACAGTGGGAAGTCATACAAGTTAGTGGCCTCTCTGAGGGCAGTGACACGATCAAGTGGCCTCTCCAAGGGCAGCAAAGTGAACCAGCAGCCCATCAGAGGGAAGTGACATGAACCAGCAGCCTCTCTAAGGGAAGCAACATGAACCAATGGCCTCTCTGCTTTCCCTTACATTTGTGTCAATGTTTCAAAGTGCTATTAACACCAATGAACCTCCTTGACAAATCTGGGATCTTGCTTCTCTGGGCTTGAATTGTTGTTGGTGACTTCTAAAAACAAAATTGGCCATTTTTTATCTCTTTTTTCCCAATTCCTTTATCTCGTTCAGAATCCAACCTCTATTTCAATTTTATTTCTCCTGCATTGCCCAGTTTGGCTTGGCATTCACTCACTCTAATTTACTCATTGGAGACAGGTTTGGGGTCTCAGGTTGATAAGAAATCCCAATGGGAATAAGCTAACAGAATTGCTTCCTATGCTTGAGCCTCTCCAACATATTTAGTGGAGCTTTGGGCCAAGTAGTTGGATTAATTTTATCAAATACCTACAAGCTGGATGTTGCAAGAGCATGTGCCATCTCACCTGGCAATATTGAGCCTGTATCTCCATCCTTTTTATGTTCCTGATTCCAGACTTCTTTATATTCAAGGCTCGCTTTTAAAATTTTGCAGGTGGTGTTGCAGCATCCTGGAATGCATCTCCTGATATTCAGTGCTGTTCTGACTTGAGCGAAGTCTGCTGGAGATCCTGGTCACCTCTTAAAGACAGAAAGTTTCCGAAATAAATACAGTAACGGTTTCAAGATTCAAGAGGCAAGAATGGTTATTGTCATTCTTCTGTACACACGTGTAAAGGGGAATGAGATGATTGTTATTCCAGATCTGATGTAGCATAAAATATACAATGAACATAAATACTGTAACACAATAAATATAAAAGACAATCCTATAAATGCAGTGTATAAGTAACTGTTTATACATAGACTGGTAGTGTAACAGGTTTACTAACAATGGCTGCTATTTCTAGAGAGACTGCGTAGATGGAAGAAGTTTATTATTTCTGGGTTCATCTTGGAGGATCATTGATATTAGGTTATCTCTGAAAGATCCACAGGTGAAACATCACAGCCTTGTTGTGGATCTACATAAGCATATGACCAAGCTCCTCATGTCAGTATATCAATTTTTGCAGTGCTGTCCATGAAATTTTGTTTGAAAACATCCTGGGACATTTTGTTAAGTCAAAGATGTTGTACAAATTCTCAAATGTTTTCTTCCCAGAATTGCTCAGCGGGATTACATTCTATTTGTGATTTAAAAAAGTAGAGTGTAGGATGGAAGTATGACCTCACCTCAATTTCCTTCCTTAAACATCTAGGTAATCTGTATTATTTGCCTGCTCATGATTCAGCACGTGTTTCTTAACCCCACAAACAATTTAAATAACTTTGTGGCCCCCCTCTGTTATTCTACCAGGTTTGTCAGAAGTTCAGCATATAATTGAACCTAGAGGTGAACTTTGAAGCTATTATTATCATAAAGACACTACTGTATTACCCACCACATCCACCTGAAAAATCTCATTTGTCCTAAGCTGTTCTGAGGATATTCCGAGTCTTCCAGTTTGCCTTCATTCTCTATGTCTGTGACCTTCAACTGATCCATTAATCTGCTGCTGTTATCTTATCTTCCTCCAAAGGCATGTCCTGTATGGCGAGGGTCCTCCATGATAGTTGCTGCCTTCCTGAAGCATCACTTTTTGAAGATGTTTTCAGTGGTGGGGAGACTAGTGTTCATGATGGATCGGGCTGTCAACAATCCTCTGCAGATCTTTCCAATCCTGTGCATTACTGTCTCCATATTAGGTGGCGATGCCAGTTGTGAGAATGCACATTTGTAGAAACTTAGTAGGGCCTGATGACTTACCAAATCACCTCAAATTCCTGATGAAATATAGCTGCCGGGTTGCCTCTTATAATTCATCATTATGTTGTGCCCAAGGTAAATCTTCAGAGAGGTCGACTCCAAGGAACTTGAAATTACCCACCCTTTCCACTGCTGACACCTCAGTGATGTCTGCTGTGTGTTCTAATTTCCCCTTCCTGTAGTCCACAATCAACTCCTTAGTCTTCTGACATTGAATGCAAGGGTTTTATTGCGATACTACTCAACTAACCAATCTATCTCACTTCTTTATGCCTCCTCAACACCATCTGAAATTCTGCCAACTTCATTTCTGCCATTGATGAATTTATTGATGACATTTGAGCTGTGCATAGCATGAGCCATGGTTGAAGAAAGCTTAGAGCAGAGGCTAACATGCGTCCTTGAGATAGACATGTGTTGATTGGTGGTGAGGAGGAGATGTTATTTTTAATACACATTGTCTGGGGTCTCCTGGTGAGGAGGTCAAGGATTCAGTTGTAGAGGGAGTCACAGAGACCCAAGATGTGTAGCTTGTTCTTTAGCAGAGGGGATGATGGTATTGAGTGTTGAGCTGTAATCGATGACCAGCAGTCTGAGCAAAGCACTGTTGCTGTCCAGATGGTCCAAGGCAAAGTGAAGAGCTGGTGAGATTGCATCTGCTGTAGACCTGTTGTGGCAACAGGCAAATTGCAGCAGTTCTAGGTTCTTGCTCAGACAGAAGTTAATTCCAGTCATAATCAACCTTGCAAAGCACTTCATCACAGTAGATGTGAGGGCTACTGGACGATAGTTGTTGAGGGAGCTCACCTGCTCTTCTTGGGCATTGGTATGATTGATGCCCTTTTGAAGCAGGAGGGAACCTCCAGCTGCAGCAGTGAGAAGTTGAAGATTTTCTTGAGTATTTCAGCCAGTTGGTTTTCAGTGCCCTGCCAGGTACACCACTCTCCTTGCAGGTTTCAGCTGCCGTATTACGGCTTTTCTTTGCCTTATCCATGTCTTCAGGTAATTAGATTCAACCCTCTAGAATTTTCTCACTAAAGCCTTCTTTTCTTCACCTCCATCAAAATTTAGATCCTCCTCAAAATCTCTGAGATGTTCTTTTCTAGCTCAGTTTCCATTAGTGATCTGTGAAGAATCTTGGCTTTATTCCTCCATTAAATGAACTGGGCAGAGTGTCCACATTGGCCACAATTCTCAATTCAAATGCAAATATGTTCAAAGCTGCATCTGCTTAGATATGCCAGCTTTCTATTTAGTTTCATTTCCTTATCAACGTAAGGTTACCCATAAATCAATGTACTGTGCAGAAACTTAGAACAGAAAAATTCTTTTCATTAAAAAATACGCCTCATATATTTAACAATAGTAACTAGCTACAGTTATACCATTATCATAGCTGAAAATAGAATTAATTTTTAATAAATTTAGTCCATCACCTGTTAGTAACACAATTTTGAATAACTAAATATTTCTTCTGAACAAAAGAACATTGATGCAATTACGAGATACATTGGTTATAGTGGTCAGTTTATTGGAAAACATTAAAAGGTTTCATGGTATGCCAGTTAGTGTTCTTGCAGTTGAAATAAAATCTTAAGAAGTTTTACAATTGAACAACAATGAACAGAATCTGTGAAGTAATTAAGACCATAAGACATCGAAGCAGATGTTGGCCGTTTGGTCTATTGAGTCTGCTTCACCATAAAATCATGGCTGATCCTTTTTTTCCCCCTCAGCCCCACTTCCTGGCCTTCTCCCCATAGCCTTTGATACCATAGCCAATCAGGAACCTATCAATCTCTGGCTTAAATACACCCAACAGCCTGGCCTTCATAACTGCCTGTAGTAAAAAATTCCAAAAATTCACCACTCCCGGCTAAAGAAATTTCTCTGCATCTCTGTTTTAATTGGATGTCCCGCTATCCTGATGCTGTGCCCTCTTGTTCTAAACTCCCCCACTATGGTAAACATCTTTTCCACATCTGCTCTGTCTAGGCTTTTCAACATTCAAAACATTTCAACAAGATTACCTCTCATCCTTCTAGATTCCAGCGAGTAGAGGCCCAGAGCCATCAAATATTCCTCATACGATGACCTTTCATTCTCGGAATCATTCTTATGAACCTCATCTGAACCCTCTCCAAAGCCAGCATATTTTTTCTTAGATAAGGAGTCCAAAGTTGTTCACAATATTCAAGATAAGGCCTCACCAGTGCCTTATAAAGCCTCAGCATCACCTCTGCAAGTTAACCTTTAGAGCATTCTGCACAAGGACTCCTAAGTTTTTACATTCAAGATTTTAGGATTTTCTTACATTTAGAAAATAGTCTGCAAATTTATTTCTTCTATTGAAGGGCGTGACCAACATTGTATTTCATTTGCCACCTCTTTCTCCATTCTCCTAATCTGTCTAAGTCTTTCTGCAGCCTTCCTGTTTCCTCAACACTACCTGCCCCTCCACCAATCTTTGTATCATCTGCAAACTTGGCAACAAAGCATCTATTCCACCATATAAATCATTGATATAGAAACATAGAAACATAGAAAACCTGCAGCACAATACAGGCCCTTCGGCCCACAAAGCTGTGCCGAACATGTCGCTACCTCACAAATCACTGGGCTTAACTATAACCCTCTATTTTTCTAAGCTGCATGTACCTATCCAAAAGTCTCTTAAAAGACCCTACCATATCCGCCTCCACCACTGTTGCCAGCAGCCCATTCCACTCACTCTCCACTCTCCGAGCAAAAAACTTACTCCTGACATCTCCTCTGTACCTACTTCCCAGTACCTTAAACCTGTGTCCTCTTGTGGCAACCATTTCAGCCCTGGGAAAAAGCCTCCGACTATCCACACGATCAATGCCTCTCATCATCTTATACACCTCTATCAGGTCACCTCTCATCCTCCATCGCTCCAAGGAGAAAAGGCCGAGTTCACTCAACCTATTCTCATAATGCATGCTCCCCAATCCAGACAACATCCTTGTAAATCTCCTCTGCACCCTTTCTATGGCCTCCACATCCTTCCTGTAGTGAGGCGACCAGAACTGAGCACAGTATTCCAAGTGGGGTCTGACCAGGGTCCTATATAGCTGCAACATTACTTCTCAGCTCCTAAATTTAATTCCACGATTGATGAAGGCCAATATACCATATGCTTTCTTAACCAGAGAGTTCACCTGTGCAACTGCTTTGAGCATCCTATGGACTCGGACCCCAAGATCCCTCTGATCCTCCACACTGCCAAGAGTCTTACCATTAATACTATATTCTGCCATCATATTTGACATTCCAAAATGAACCACTTTACACTTATTTGTGTTGAACTCGATCTGCCACTTCTCAGCCCAGTTTTGCATCCTATCAATGTCCAGCTGTAACCTCTGACAGCCCTCCACACTGTCCACAATACCTCCAACCTTTGTGTCATCAGCAAACTTGCTAACCCATCCCTCAACTTCCTCATCCAGATCATTTATAAAAATCACGAAGAGTAAGGGTCCCAGAACAGATCCCTGAGGCACACCACTGGTGACCGATCTCCATGCAGAATATGACCCATCTACAACCACTCTTTGCCTTCTGTGGGCAAGCCAGTTCTGGATCCACAAGACAATGTCCTCTTGGATCCCATGCCTCCTTACTTTCTCAATAAGCCTTGCATGGGGTACCTTATCAAATGCCTTGCTGAAATCCATATACACTACATCTACAGCTCTACCTTCATCAATGTGTTTAGTCACATCCTCAAAAAATTCAATCAAGCTCATAAAGCACGACCTGCCTTTGACAAAGCCATGCTGACTATTCCTAATCATATTATGCCTCCCCAAATATTCATAAATCCTGTCTTTCAGGATCTTCTCCATCAACTTACCAGCCACTGAGGTAAGACTCACTGGTCTATAAGTTCCTGGGCTGTCTCTACTCCCTTTCTTGAATAAAGGAACAACCGCAACCCTCCAATCCTCTGGAACCTCTCCCGTCCCCATTGATGATGCAAAGATCATTGCCAGAGGCTCAGCATTCTCCTCCCTTGCCTCCTACAGTAGACTGGGGTACATCTCATCCAACTTGATGCTTTTCGAAAGCTCCAGCACATCCTATTGTCATATCTTCAAGCAGCGCTTTACAAAATGTGAAATCCACTCCCTTATCTCTGTGTTCTGCCTCTTCACCTCTCTGCCGATCTCTGTTGAATTTTCAACCTCTTCTTGGCTGTCCTCTCTTGCCTCTCAAATTCTTCTTCCTCAGTTTCTTCCTGTACTCTACTGATCTCACATCCACAGACCTCCTTCGTTTAAATATTAACCTTCTTCCTACAAATTCAAGTCTTCTACTCAAGGGTGCTCTTCCTTCTCCCATCAGCACCATCGGGGTGTCACCTGACCCACAACCTGGGCTCTCTTCATTGTTCTGCACTCGTTCTTTGCCACCCACTGCTTGATCCTCACTTTCACATCTCACTTTCTCTTCTGTGACAATTACATTGTCTTTGTTTTCATTTTTCACTTTCTTCTTTGCAACCATTCCTTCTTTGAGGCTTCCATTTATCATGTTCTTATCCCAGGTGTCCTCATTTTCACCCACTTTGGTTATTGTTGGGCTGGCCACCTCTGGAAGAAAATTCCCGAGAGCTGGCTCAGGACCTGGCTTTCCATCTGGCTGTTCCTGAGGACAAACTCCATGCTGCTTTCCTTCATCCCTTTCTTCCATATTATCAGCCCCAATATTCTGACTCCCTGTTTCTATATTCAGATTTCCAGTGCTGAGCTCTGAGTAATCTGCCTGTAAATCCGGATTACTCTTACCTGGGCACAGATTTCCCATTTCATGTTCTGACTCTCTAACCTCTTGATCTGAGCTTCCAGCCTCCGGCTCCATCTTGATTATGACTTCTAGACCAGAGCACCTCCAGCTTTCAGGCTCCATTCATTCAACACTGGGCACCATTCCTCAAGCTTCCTGCTGGGCCACATCTGCTCCTAGTTCAGCAGACCCTGCGAGGGGGTCCTTCCTGATATTCTTCCTGCGAGCCCACAGGCTGAAGGCAACTGCAGCCCCAAACAGCCGACAGGCCAAGGAGTAGCAGCGCAGAGTTTACAGTGTTTCGTTAGGATGTTCCAAGGGAAAACGGGGGGGGGGGGGGGGATGAGGTAAAAACTTGGAGATGATAGGTGGGAAAGGTAAAGGGCTGGAAAAGAAGGAATCTGATAGGAGAGGAGAGTCTCCTATCCATTCTGACATGCTGATACATCCAATCCCCATTCTCATTTGACATATCAGTCAATGGCCATCTCTACTGCCATGATGAAGAAGCTCTCTGGTTGGAGGAGCAACACCTCATATTCTGTCTGAGTAGCCTCTATCCTGATGGCATGGGCATTGCTTTCTCAAACTTCTGATACTTTCACTCTCCACCTTCACTCTTCTTCAGTTCCCCACTCTGGCCTCCCTCTCAACTCTTCACTTCTCCTCACCTACCAGTCACCTACCATTGGTGCTTCCTTCCATTTTTTCCATGGTCCACTCTCCTCTCCTATTAGACTCCTTCTTCTCTAGCTCTTTATCTTTTCCATCTGTCATCTCCCAGCTTCTTATTCCATCCCACCCTCCCCCACCCAACTGGCTTCACCTGTCTCCTTCTAGGTTGTACTCCTTCCCACTCTCTCACCTTCTTGTCTTCTTTCCCCTTCCTTTTCAGTCTTGATGAAGGGTCTTGGCCCAAAATGTCAAAAGTTTATTCATTTCCAGAGATGCTGCCTGACCTGATGAGTTCCTCCAGCATTTTATGTGTGTTAGAATGCATCAGATATTGCTCAGATGTCACCACATAACAAAACCCTGGGCACTAAGTACCTTAGCAATCTAAATGATCGATCTCTTCATACAGGAGGATCTGTTGGGATGTCTGTGTCTTTTAGTAAGTTAATTATCCCTCACTGGGGGCTAGTGGTGGATGGTCATATGAGCAGCTGGTGCATATCACAAGTCCTGGTTATGCCACCGCTGATGCCAGGCAGACAATCTCTGAAGAGTACTGATAATGGCTGGGGTCACCCATATTGTAAAGACACTTCCCAGAAGAAGGCAATGGCAAACCACTTCTGTAGAAACATTTGCCAAGGACAATTATGGTCATAGAAAGATCATGACATGGCATAGAAAGAATGAATGAATGAACTGATATCAAGATGGGTGAAATTTCCTTGCCTGCCCAACCAATTCTCAGAATCAAAATTAACTCTGGTACAAGTGAGGCTGCAATCTATTTTGTCACTCAGTATTGCCTTGTTTATGTAGACATATACAAGAATGCTGTTACTTGCAGGGAGCAACTATTAGTCTGGAAAGATAGACCAGAATGCAAAATAATGATTCCTATAATGAATTAATCATTTTACCATGCACAATGAATAATGGTTAACTTCCAGAGTTCTTGGTCACAAAGTTTGAGCTGCATCAAAGCAGCCAGGGAATTAAAACGCAAATAATTAAAACAGAAATCTTAAAAAATGTCATGTAAGCAACAGTAGCTATGAAGCTAATATACTGTCATTAAAAACCTACCTGATTCATGAACATCCTTCAGTAAAAGTGGTTTAACATATTAAACTGTTCAGGGTTACCTGCATGTTCCGAATCACCAGTGTGATTAAATCTTACCTGCAATTAAGGATGACAGTAAATGGTAGCATTGCCAGCTATGTTCACATAAAACATAACCCGTTATCTTACTGTTATGTTTGTGGTTCTGGGAAGCTGGGTGGCAGTGAATAACACACATGAGAGACGGAGAGGTGATGAACAAGCAGGCAGCTGTTCATTTTGCTTGAAAATCTGCTCAGAATGTCTTCTCACATTGCGTACAGTATGTAACGTACAAGGAAGCTGGACGGCAACCCATAAAGGTCAAAATATGCATGAATACATAATCTCTCACCTCCATTTAGGGCCCCAAACACTCATTCCAGCTGAGACAACACTTCGCCTGTGAATCCGCTGGGGTTGTCTTTGATGTCTGGCGCTCCTCCTGCGGCCTCCTCTACATTGGTGAGACCCGTTGTAAGTTGGGGGACTGCTTCGTCAACCTCCTCTGGGCCATCCGCCAGAATCAGAACTTTAGGAGGCCAAGCATTTTAATTTGGATTCCCATTCTTGTTCCAACATGTCAGTCCATGGCTTCCTCTTGTGCCAAGATGAAACCAGCCTCAGGGAGGAGGAGCAACACCTTATATTCTGTCTGGGAGACTCCAACCTGATGGCATGAATATTGATTTCTCATTCTGGTAATTTTCTCTCTCCTCTTTTCTTCTCTTCCCCATTCTGGCCTTTTACTTCTTCTCACCAGCCTATAACTTCCCCCGGGTCCTCTCTTCCTTCCCTTTCAATTATGGTCCACTCTCCTCTCCTATTAGAATTCTTCTTCTCCAGCCTTTGCCTTTCCCACTCATCTGGCTTCATCAATCAGAGGAACAATTGCCACGTCATTTGATCTTATTGGAGGTTCTGTAGTCGCTGTCTCAGAATCCCGTCCCATTCCTACAACTAGATCTGAATGGGTAGGTTTCTATTGGTTTTCTGTAGCCTCAGAAGTGGGCAACAGCTGGTCAACATGCCTTCTCCAGATGTTGCGGTTACTAGTTTCTACTGTATATGACACAGGACCAGTTTGTGCCTGCACCGTCACAGGTATCCTCTTGGTTCCAGAGACGTACTGGGTAAGTACTCTCTCTCCAGCTGCGAATCTTCTGCACATCGTTTTGACATGTCTCTTTGCTTGGGTTTTCTGTTCATTTCACTCAACCTGTTTTGTCTTTGGGTTTCTAAGCAGGTCAATCCATGTCCAAAGCTGTCTTTTCATCAGTGTGGTGGCTGGAGCCATTTTGGTGGTGGTGTGAGGTGCGTTATGGTATGTCAGCAAGAAAATACTAAGATGTTGGTTGAGGGATCCAGTTCCCACTGAAGTCTTAAGGGCTTGTTTCAATGTTTGTACGAATGGCGCTGACTTGATGTGTTGAATACCATTTACTTCTGTAAATCCCTTGAACTCTTCAGACAGGAGCTGTGGGCCATTGTCACTTAGAACTTATTGAGGAGGCCCAAAATGGCTAAAGCTGGAATGTAGCTCCTCAATGCATTTTTCAGATGTAGTGCTTTTCATGATGGCAATCTTGGGCTATTTGCTGTGTGGGTTTACTACAACCAAGAAGATGTGGCTTTCTGCAGGTCCTGCAGAATCTATGTGAATCCTTTGCTATGGTTCTTCAGGCCATCCCATGGATGCAAAGGAGCAAACTGAGGAACATTTCTCACTTGCCGACTTGCTTTGCCCTTCTCTGCAATGGTTACGTACACTCCTGGCCACCATAAGAAGCTGCATGTGATTTCTTTCATGTGCACCATGTCACAGTGTCCTGCGTATAGCTCATCAAGCACTTGCTTTCTGAATGGTGGAGGAATGACAACATGGTAGACCCGTAGTAAACATCCAGCTTGGACTGTGAGTTCCTTCCATCAAGCCTGGTAAGGTTTCAATTCGCCTTTCCATTCATGAGTTACCATGTCCACTACTTTAGATAGAACAGGGTCAGCATGTGTGTGCTTCTGAACTTGCGCCATAGTTACTGGAGCTCTAGATACTTCCTTGAAGTAAAATATCTTGTTCAGGGAGGGCTCTGGAGCTTTAACAGGTAAGGGAAGTCAGGATAGTCCATCAGCATTCAAGTAGTGCTCGGACCTCCTGTAGTTTATATCATTCTGATGTATAGATAGTAACATAGTCCAATGTTGCATTTGGCTAGCAGCCAGGGAAGGAATGCCCGTATGTGGACCAAAAATTGACATCAAGTGGTGATGATCAGTCAGTTGTGTAAATTGTTGACAAAGAGAAATTGATGGAATTTCTTATCTCCAAAGACAATTGTGAGTGCTTCCTGCTCAACCTGGGCATAGTGGCTTTTTGCCTTGCTTAATGTCCTTGATGTGAAGGCAATTGGATGCTCTTCACCCGATGGTATGATGTGTGAGATAACCATCCCCACCCCATAGGGTAATGTACCGCAGACCAACTGTATGGTCAATGATAGGCTAAAGTGTGTGAGTGCTTCAGAGTGTGACAAGGTGTTCTGGCCTTTTTAAAAGCCTCTTCACAGTGATCTGTCCAGTGCCAGTGTGTTGATTTATTTAAAAGCTCGTGAAGTGGTTTCAGCATACTAGCTAGGTTAGTAATAAACTTTGCATAGTACGTTAGTAGTCCTAAGAAAGATCTTAATCGATTTATTTCTGTGGTGATGGAGCCTCCACGATTGCCTGCACCTTCGATGGTACCTCGTGAAGCCCTGAGTTGTCTATCACAAGGTCCAAATATTCAAGTGAACATCAAAAGAACTCACACTTGCCCTTCCTGACCCTTAGCCCATATTCCTTGAGTCTTTGCTGTGTAGCATCCAGGCTTTGCAGGTGCTCACACTCTTTTTTCCCAGTAATGGGTTAGTCATCCAAATAACATTGTACTCCTGCCAACCTGTCCATTGCTTGTGAAAAGTGCAGGAGCCAAGTTAATGCCAAATGGAAGCCTTTAGCACCTAAACATTTCTGTGGTAAACCTATCCTGGGACTCTGGCTCTACATGCAGTATTTGACACAAGTCAGTCTTGCTAAATGTCTGTCTTCTGGCCAATTCTGCAAAACAAGGTCATTAATGAGGACAAGAGGGTGTTGTTCAGCCATAAGAGTCAGGTTAATGGTTACCCTAAAGTCTCCACAGACCCTTAAAGACCCATGCCCTTTTTACGACAGGAACCACTGGAGTTGCCCATTTACTTACACACGCTGGTTCCAATACCATCTCTGGGCCAGTCTTTCCAGTTCAGTCTCTACCCTTTGTTTTAGGCCACATAGAACAGGTTTTACCTTCAGGCATTTGTGTGTTGTGTTGGACTAGCAGTCCACTTAATAGGGCTTCCTTTCATACTGCCCAGTTCCACAATGAATACTTCTGCAAGTTTTATTAATACAACTTGTAGACTAGTGCTCCACCAATCCAGTGTACTTCATGCAAGTTGAGTTAGAGCTGCTCCAACCACTAACATCCCCGAAGCACTGGATAACTACCTTTAACAATGTACAGAGAAGGTTTCTTTCTCTGTTCATTAATTGCCTCTGACATATACTGCTCGCCTCACTGGAACAACCTCACCAGTGTATGTCTTTAAGGTCAACCTTGCCCCTTCTGGGGGCTGAGATGCTGAAATTTCTCCTTGTAAACCATCTCTGACACCAGCGATACTGCAACACCGATGTCCACCTGCTACCACACTGTGGCCCCACATCCAACCGTGGGGTCACCTGGTAGCCATCTTTCTACATTGAAATAGATAAAGCTCGAAAAGCTTCTTCAACAACGGAGTGAAAATCACTCAATCTCCTCAGTATGCTCCGTCTTGGTCACATGTTTCCTTTTTTCCCCAAAAGTCAATTTTCTTTATTGCAGTGTTTTTGGTTGTCAGTGTCTTTTTACTTTTACAAACACTTTTAATATGACACTTTTTGCCACAGCTTTGGCAATTTAAATCTTTATCCCAGCCTTCATTTGCTGAATGCCCAGTTTTGCCACAACGTTAACAATGATTGCCAATACATGTCTTATTTTTAAAGTCAGTAGAAACTTTATGAACTTGGGAAGATGTACCTGATAGCTGTGCTTCTTTAGGTGTCATCTCCATAGATGTACAAATCTCAAATGCCTTCTGTAATATTAGTCTGTCTTCTGTAAGCAAATTCTGAGTTGTTATGTTTTGTGGTTGTGGGAAACAGGGTGGCCGTGGATAACACAAACAGGAATTGGAGAGGTGAGGAACAAACATGGAGCAATTTATTTTACTTGTAAGTCAACTACCCAGAATGCCCTCTTACATTACATTCAGTACATAACACACAGGGAAGCTTGATAGAGTTAAAATATACACAAATACATAACACTTACCATAAATCTCCAAAATAAAATACAAACCTAAAAATCTCCATTGTGATCTTTCTCTTAAGCTTTTTTTTGTCTTGAACAGCCACATCTAAAAGTATAATACAAACTACAGGATAAGTAGTGAACTAGGTCTAGAATTACAAGAAGTTTGCAGTCAAATATATTTGAAGACTTAGTTTTGCAAATACCACAATCCCTGAGGTACAATTAAAGATGTCAACCTGAAATATTTCTCTCAGAATCTTTCTGTAAGATTTTAGAAAATGTTTAGTAAGTTAAATTAACAAAAAGGGTTTTTATTAAATAAATGGGATCTGGATGCTTTCATGCATGCTTTGCAAAGTGTTAGGATGCAGGTAAAGTAATTAATTAGCATAGCCTACAGGAAATTATCATTAGTTGCTACCGACATTGAACACTATGTAGGCAGGTTATGCTTCAGTTAGATGAAATATTGGTGAGACCGCGTTTGGATATCTGTGTGCAGTATTGCTCTCCTTATTTACAATAAAACACTGGAAGCACTTGCAGAGAGTTTAGGCATTGAGTCTTTAGAACTTTTTGAATATATTTAAGACAGATGTGGATAGATTTTTGATAGGGTTGGGGACTGTGGTAACTTGTACTTTACAAAAGGACAACTCAACAATTTTATGGCCAAAAGAGCATCTTTACCTGGGATGGCAAATGGTATTTACAATACAGAGGCTTCCAGGTACCTTGTGCGGCCTGGGTGGAGGAACTATATACAATGCAGACCAGAAATAAAACCCTGCTGACCCCAGAACCTGCCTCTTGTTACTAACAGCTTTCCGATTAGTATTAACTTACTTTTAATAATACTCACATTGCAACACTTCACCCCATTTAAAATCCAACATTCTCCAAATATAGAAGAACTGGGAAATAAAAACAGTGGTATCATTAGCAACAGGTTACCAATACAAAACACCTAAAAAAATGTGGCAAATTCAACATTCAATCTAACAATAAAAGAAACTGTCCAATCAAAGATTTAGTCTGTCAGGAGGTTTGCGACCTACGCGCTACCCCCGGTGACCCAGCAGACACCGCTGGTGAGGATACTTTGGGTGAATCTGGTGTTGGGGCATGAAAGGGGTCTGTGTGTCTGTGTGAGAATGCCCATCCTCCTCAGGGGACCCTAACCCCTCTGCCAGTGTGTCTCCCTCTAGCAAAGTCACTGGTGGACATGCTTCCCCAGTAGTCTGTCTCACCATTGGAAACTCCATGGAACTGCTTACCTCTGAGCCTGTATCATGACGCAGACACACATGGTCCTGATGTCTGTGGAAAACACGCCCATCAGTCAGCTTAGCAACATAGGAGACTGGACCACTCTGCTTAAGAATAACCCCAGGTAAACAGGTGGACTGCAAACACTTGTTTGAGTTTGTCTATGGTTGAGGGGGCCGTGATGTTGCTCAAGATGTGAGCTTCGATCCATTTGGAGTGCACATCTACCATTACAAGAAACATCTGTCCCATAAAGGGGCCAGCAAAGTCCAAATGTAGCCTAGACCAGGGGTAGACTGGCCACTCCCATGGGTGCAAAGGAGCTGGTGGTGGCATGTTCTGATTGGTCCAACATTGCGTGCATGATTGTACCATGTTCTCCAGATCCTGATCCATTCTTGGCCACCAGACGTAGGATCTTGCAAGGCTTTTCATTCGAGACACCCCTGGATGAGTCTCATGAATTTCCTCCACAATCTGTGAACGGCCAGGGGGAGGCACGATGACCCTTGCCCCCCAGAAAATGCAGCCATCCTGCAGACTCAGTTCGGTCTTGCGTTTGGCATAAGGTCTCAGTTCCTCTCCTTCCACGACTCTGGGCCAACCTTGTAAAAGGAAAGTCTTGACTTGAGACAGGACTGGGTCCCTCTCTGTCCCTCTCTGTCCAATGCTTGATCTGGGTCGCCTTTACAGGTGTCGTGGACAGCCTCTCCAATGAAAACACAGTCTGGAGGCACATATGTAGTAACAGGCGTCTCAGGTAAAGGGAGTCGACTCAGCACATCGGCATTTGCATTATCCCCACCCGCTCTGTACACGATAGTATACTGGAAGGCCGACAATGTGAGAGCCCAACACTGTATCCTGGCTGAGGCTAGCGGTGGGATGCATCTGGTCTCACCCTAAAAGGGCTCATCAGTTTTTTATGGTCCGTATAAATTGTGAATGCATGTCCATAGAGGTACCGATGAAAGCGTTTGACCGCAGAAACAACGGCCAGACCTTTGTCTAGCTGTGTATATCCCTTCTCAGCAACCGTCAGAACTGCCCCGACTCCATATGAAGGGCGTCGCATGAAAGGGTGATCTCCTTGTCTGGGTCATAGTTAATGAGCAGCTTTGCTGAGTGGAGGAGTTCTTTCACTTCCTTGAAAGCTTCCTCCTGCTCTTCATCCCACTGCCACTTAATGTGAAGCAGCTTATACAGTGGGGCCAAAACTTTTGAGAGGTCAGGAAGAAACTTGCCATAATAATTCACTATGCCCAAAAATGATGTGAGTTCAGTGACGCTCTTGGGGCTTGGGGACTCCTTAATAGCTCTCACTTTGTCCTCCATGGGGCAAAGCCTTCAGCTGTAATCTTGTGTCCCAGGTAGGTCACACTCGGAGCCAGGAACACACATTTTCCGCGTTTCAACCTCAGCCCTGCATCTGAGAGCCTCTTCAGCACCTGTTCTAAGTTAACCAGATGCTCCCTCTCCGTGGCTCCCGTGATCAAAATATCATCAAGATACACAGCTACGTGCGGAATCCCCTGCAGCAAAGAGTCCATTGTCCTTTGGAAAATGGTGGGGCTAGACGCCACTCCAAACAGCAGGCGATTGTATTTGAATAATCCCTTATGCATATTGATTGTGACGTACTCCTTTGAATCCTCGTCGAGCAGCAGCTGTTGGTAGGCGTGGCTCATCTCCAGCTTTGTGAACAGCTTACCCCCTGACAGGGTCGCAGACAGGTCATCCACCTGAGGGAATGGGTACTCCTTCAGCTTGTAGTTCCCACATATCCTCAATGTTTTATCTGCCTTCAAAACTGGAACAATGGGAGCCGCCCACCTTGAAAACTGGACGGGCTCAATGATGCCCAGCCCCTGTAAACGTTCCAGCTCCTCCTCGACTTTGCCTTTCGTGGCATAGGGCACCGACCTGGGCTTAAAAAAACGTGGTGTGGCCTCAGGGTCGACATGGAGTTTCACGGTCACGCCCTTCAGTGTGCCCGGCACATCCGTGAAAACGTCACTATACCGCTGCAGAATGTCCTCCGTTGTGTGTGCATACTTAATTTCATGCCAGTTGAGCCGGATTTTGCGAAGCCAATCGCGGCCCAAAAGACTGGGCCCACTGCCCTTAGCTATCACCAGCCTGACTTCAGCCTTCTGACCCCTGGCTGAAATATCCACATATAACACCCCTCAATGAGGTATGTGCTGCCCCATATAGGTCCTGAGTTTGAGCTGAGATGGTCTGATGGGAGGCCGTTTGGACCCCCATGTCCTCCTGTACGTCTGCTCACTAATGACCAATGCAGTAGCCCCTGAATCAACATCAAACTTTATGTCCTTCCCCCTGACAGTAACTGTGACATAATATGGTTCAGGTGGTTCCTCATCCGTTTTCCCCCCAAACATGTTGTAGGCACCTGCTGCCTCTTCGTCTGCTTCTCCTAGGTGGTGTGTGGCTGCCTGAGTCTGTTGAGCTTTCCCCTGCCCAGGCTTAACCTTACCCTTTATACTCCTGAACTTTTTAGCTAAATGTCCCTTTTTGCTATAAACAAGGCAGACAGTATCTTTGAATTTGCAAGCATTTGCATAGTGCGTCCCTCCACACCAAAAACATTCACCCGCTTTGCCTGTTTACCAGTCTCCCTCCTGACTTGGAGCACTGCCGCCGACTGCGACCCCCCACCCATGTCCTTTCTGGATATCCTTGGCATTATTAGCAGCCATCTCCATGCCTTGGGTAATCTCTAGGGCTTTCTTGAAAGTCAACAGTGGGGTTTCCCCTAACAAGTGGCGTTGTGTGGCGTCGTTATTAATGCTGCATACTAATCTATCACGGAGCATGTCATCCAACCCTGCTCCGAAATCACAATGCTCCGACAGCTGCTGAAGCTCGGCCACAAAATTAGCCACAGACTGACCTGGCTTCCTGAAATTACTGTAAAACCTGAACCGTTGGACTATCACAGAAGGTTTCGGATTGTGGTGGTTACCCACGAGCTTGACCAATTCATCATATGGAATTTCTCCCAGTTTCCACGGTGTGGCTATGTACCTTATCAACTTGTAAGTCTTTGCCCCACACAGAGCCCCAAATAGAGCGTTTCTTAGCCTCCTCAGTAATTCTATTAGCACAAAAAGTGTCCCAACGTTTCCTCATACTCCAGCCAGTTCGCGTTTCCCTTCACAAATTCACTGATAGTCCTGAATGTAGCCATCTGAACGCGAGGCTCCTCGTCCGCTCACAGCTCCTGTTCGAAACGCGCTGACACGTCCACAAAATCAGTTCACCTTGTCGCCAAAAATATGTAGTAACTTCTACTTTACAAAAGGACAACTCAACAATTTAATGGCCAAAAGAACATCTTTATCGGGGACAGCAAATGATATTTACAATACAGAGGCTTCCAGGTACCTCGTGCGGCCTGGGTGGAGGAACTATATACAATGCACACCGGAAATAAAACCCTGCTGACCCCAGAACCCGCCTCTTGTTACCAACAGCTTCTGATTAGTATTAACTTACTGTTAATAATACTCACATTACAACAGGGATGATTACTTCAGGTCAATGAGAATGCACAGATGAGCTTCCCGTCAGATCAGCCATGATGATCTTGCTAAATGGCCCAGCAGACTCGAGTGGTTGAATGGCTTACTCCCACACCATATGTTTGCAAGAAAGTTTACAGTGTCAGAGAGCATTCTCACTCTGGCAGAGGTCAGCAGCTTTCATTGTGTTCCACACCAAACAGTGGGAAGAAAGACAGAGATAGCAATACATTTCTTGAAGTGATACGAAACAACACTGCTCATGACATATGTTACACTCTTTTTTCAAATTAAAAACAAGGAGTAAAAAGGATGAGCAGCCAAAACAACTGCCTGAACGCTATGCCTTTTCAGGACTATGTCTTCCTTTACATTTTTGTGTCAAGAAATAAATGAATAAAAAAGTTCCAATTTCTTGATTACATCGAAAACATTGATCAGATAAATTTGAGTTTCATCTATTTATTTTTTGTGGTGTAATATATATTTGATGTAAAAAGTTATATTGTATTAATCTTAGTCGAACATTTATTGTATTTGTCATACTGTCAAGACATAATCTTGACCAACTTGTTTCATCAATTTTAATATTCAAATCAGTTTCCCATTTTTGTCTTGACTTATGAATTCCTTGTTTAATTGCCTGTTTTTGAATCAAATTATACATACCAGAAATAATTCTTTAAATTTTTCCTTTATGAATTAAAGTTTCTATTTCATTAGATTTCGGCAATAACATTGTTTGATGCAGTTTATCTCTTAAATAAGCCCTTAATTGGAAATAACAGAAAAGAGTGTTATTTGATATTTTAATATTTATTCTTTAATTGGTCAAATGACATTAATATACCTCCTACAAAACAGTCTCCTATATATCTAATCCCTTTGTGAAACCAGTTATATAAAAGTTGATTATCCATTGAAAAAGGGATAAGTTTATTTTGAATTAAAGGTCTCTTTGCTAATAAAGATTTCTTTATCTCATCATCAACATTTATCTTATTCCATAAATCAATCAAATGTTTTAGTATAGGAGATTCTTTCCTTTGGTACTTTTTTACACTCTACTTGGTCTTGTTTTAAAATTCAACCTTTTTGGACAAATTTAAGAGTTTTACTGGAACAAATTATTGGAATACAACTTCCACATAATCCAACATTATTTTTACTAGGCGATATTGAAGGGATAAAATCGAAATCCAAATTGAATAAATATCAGAAAGAATTCATAAAAATTGTATTGGCAGTAGCCAAAAAGGCTATTGCAGTTACTTGGAAATTGGATTCATACTTAAGTATAGAACGTTGGAAGAATGAAATTTTTAGCTGCATTCCACTTGAAAAAATTACTTATAATTTAAGAGATAAATATGAAATATTTCTGAAAATTTGGCACCCTTATTTACAAAAAATAGGATTAAATATATAGGTGCTCCAAAGATAAAATTATTGGTTATCTGGGGAAAGAATTAAATATACATATTAAAGCTATTATGAACTCCATGGAGCATGTGGGGATCTTCCGATATCCAGGCATTTTTTCTTTCTTTCTTTCTTTTTTCTTCTCTTTTTTTTCTATAGGGATATGTTTGGGGGGGAGGGGTTGACAATTTTTTTTCTTTCTGTAACCTATTTGAAAATTCAATTTAAAATTTTTTTTAAAAGAAATAAACGAATAATATCCACCTGCAAATTGGGTGGATCCAGCAACTGCAAATTCTGATGCAATCCTGTCAGGGTGCACACTTACCATTCCCATCTGCTGTATAGTTGCATCTGCTAGTCATAGTGGAAAATCTTGTTAGTAAGATGCCTCATAACAAATTTGCAAACAATATTGAAGCATGTGGCCCTAATGGCACAAGTGGAAAATTGAATAAGTAACAGGAAACAAAGATTAATAGTGAAAGTTTGCTTCTGAAGTTAGAGGGAGTATACTTTGAAGTTCCCCAGGATACCATATCAGGACTGGTGATTTTTCTACTGTTTATTAAAGGACTTTGGTGTACATGCACATTTTCCAAATTTGGAGATGTCACAAAACACGTAGGTGCTATGTACTGTGAGGAAGGTGGCACTAGTGGAGCAATAAAGATAGGCGGGGGAATGGGCAGATCATTGGCAGATGAACTTTAATGATCAGCAATGAACATAGAGCACAGAGCAGTAGAGCATAGGAGAGGCCCTTTAGTTCACAAAGCTGTGCCAATCTAATTAAGCCAATGACTTCCAATAAATCTCATCCCTCATTGACCATATCCCTCCCTTCTCTATATTCATGTGGTTGAGAGTGTCTTAAATGTCCCACTCTATCTGTCTCTAACACCATGCCTGTTCGTGCATTTCAGGCCGCCTCCACTTGTTGCACATATCCTTTGTACTTCTCCCTTTCACCTGACCTGCATGCCCTCTAGAACTAGACATTTCAAACCCAGGAAAAAAAGATACTGGCTGTCTACTCTCTTACTAAATATGCCTTGTATAATTTTATAAACAATATGAGACATATTGTTTATAGTGAGAATGAGAAGAGGCAACATGAACTAAAAGGCCAGTTCTAAAAACCAGAAGAATAGAAAATTATTTAGTATTTACTCAGTGGTCACCAGCCAATCATGCAGCAATCATGCAGTAGTACTTCAATGCAATTAATCAGCCAATCATGCAGCATTACTTCAATGCATAAAAGCATGCAGACATGGTCAAGAGATTAAGTTGTTGTTCAGATCAAACATCAGAATGGGGAAGGAATTTTGACCATAGAATGATTGTTGATGCCTGGCAGAATGGTTTGAGTATCTCAGAAACTGCTAATCTCCTGGGATTTTTATTCACACCAGTCCCTAGAATTACAGAGAAGGGTGTGGGGAAACAAAAAACATCCAGTGAGTGGCAGTTTTGTGGGCAAAAATATCTTGTTAATGAGAGAGTTCAGAGAAGAATGGCCAGACTAGTTCAACTAACAGGAAGGAGAGAGTAATTCAAGTAAGCACATGTTACAACAGTGGTGTGCAGAAGAGCATCTCTGAATGCACAACATGTTGAACCTTGAAGTGGATGGACTACAGCAACAGAAGACCACAAATATACACTTCGTTAGCTACAGGAGGTTCCTAATAAAGTCGCCACTGGGTGTACAGTATGTTTTCATTTTGTTAGAGGTGATAGGGCATGTCGAGAAATTGGTTAACGGAACCATACAGTGCTTCGGGTTTTATAGAAGCAGAGAATATGACACAAAAGGGAACTAAGTAGGATTCTGAAAGGATAGAACTTGCAGAGGGATGGGGAGAGGGCTGAGTTTGAGACCAGTTAGATTGGAGGTACAGTATACTATCTGGTATGGATTTGTAACACTGATTTCTTTTTTATCTTCTGAAATCATTCTGTGTCTCTCTGGATGTGCACTCCCCAGCATAGCTTTATAGTACATCAGCAGCACATAAACTGAGGGCTTGCTTTGGGCGGATGCCCTGTGAAGTCCCCAAATCAAGCTGAAATGCCTTGGCCCCGGCATCTTTGTATTGAAACGTAAAACAAAACGTTCAAGTAATTCAACGGGAGGAGCCGCATTTGTGGGAGGGTGGGAGTGAGGAAGGTTTTGTGTCCAGATCCTGCATCATAACTGAGAATTGAGAAGGAAGAGAGCGGGAGGAGTGAGACAGGAGACAGATGGTGGGTGGCAGGTAAGAATATAATTTAAGAACAGGAGAGCAATAGAAAGCGCAGAGCGGGAGCAGTGCACGGAATGTTGACAATACCTTTCCCCCATAGATAGTGCTCAACCCACTGAGTTCCTCCAACTGTATGTTTCTTGCTCAAAGTTCCAGCATCTGCAGTCTTTTGGGTCTCCTCTTGGCAATGAAACATTGACTCTGGGTGCTCTCTCCAAACGTATCAGTACATTATGTTCAGCTGAACTGTGCATCCCATCCAGTCTCTGTCCTGCATGGCTCATCTTGCCCATTTCATGATTTTTATGTCCAATTCATCATGCATTGCTTGTAGGTATTATCCGTGTCATTCGCACTATTCCCAACTGCAGCAAACTTCCTCTTCAGCTGCTCATGGTCTTCCACAGGTTATTTGAAGCACATAAGTCATCCTGCCTTTTGGCCTGTGTTTCACCACATGTACTTACTTCCTCTTGTTGGCTCGCCAACAATTCCAGGCCAGCTGCAGATAGCTCCACAGCTTCACGTATCTGTATCTGCTTTTCCAGGGTTAATTCTGTCTCACATAGCAGCCATTCACTTAGGCTGGACTCCAAGATTCCACAAAGGCAACATAAATTAAATATTCAATTTTAAAAGGGTTCATAGCAAGATAGACTTATGATTTCACATGAACAGATATTTGAAGGTGATCCTTATATTTATAAATAGAAGCAAGTAATACAAACACAGTGACATTACGTCAAATATTTTTAAATAACTGGTTAGAACCACAGCTGGAGCAATTTGTTAAATTCTGGGCACATTCGATGTCAAGGCTTTGGAGAAAGTACAGCAAAATAGTTTATTACAATGATACCAAGGATGAGGCACTTCAGTTATGTGGAAAGATTTGTGGTTGGAATTTAGCTTTAAAGCAAAGAAGCTTAGAGGGAGATTTAATAGAGGTGTTCAGAATTAAATCGAGAAAAAGAATTTTCACTTGCAGGGTCAGTAATCCGATGACATTACTGTTGAACAATTGGCAAAAAAGAAATGAGTGAGGCTGTGGAATTGAGAATTTTATTTTTAGCTGTGGATGATTATGATCTAGAACGATATTATCACCGCACAGATGGCTAGTTGATGCTAATTTTGTCATGACTTCTAAAAGCAATAGGATATATTCCTTTAAAGGAGAATTTTGTAAGGCCACAGGGAGGGTGCAGTGCAGTGGGTTCAGCTAGGTAGTTTAGTAAACACATACAAATACTGAACCTATTGCTTTGAGTGTGTCATGACTGTGATATGGCAAATTTTCATTGAGGATTTATTGCTATTTTGTATTGTAAATGAAACTTCAATAATCCTGATATATTTCAACACTGGTTTAAAAACTTGTTTATTGTCATCTGCTGGGAACTAATTCATATTCTGTTGGAAGAGGAGCACTTTAATGAAGGACCCTTATCAGACAAGTAAGAAAGGAAACAATATGCTTAAGTTGTAATGAGGATGGTTAAAACCGAAGGAATATCTTTGACAGGGTGAGGCCAGGGCTTCTTGGGTGATAAGCTAACACTTGATGAGGTTGTCTGGTAGTTAGGCTACTGGCAACAGCTGGAGAGCTGGAACACAGACAAGAGATCATGAATGCTGTTATGTAAAACTGTGAGGAGTCTGAGCAGTTCAGGCCATGTCAATGGAGAAGGAAAAAACTAGACTGTTATTACAGATTGGCCAGTATTGACATGATCAAAGAAAATGAGTCACCTGAGGCTCTTGCACTTAATATTGACTTCAGAAGATTGCAACAAGCCCAAGTGGATGATGAGCTGACATTCCTTAAGATTATGTTGGTGCTTATTATAATTTCTCATAGTTTTGCATTACACACCATTCATGTTCCTTTGCTTGTGTTCCATCTGTCCAGCTGTCGGCATATAACTTCATCAACAATTTATCACCAAAGCAAGACTAGGAGAATGAAATGGAGCTCTGTAGGGCATTGAGAGGGATGAAGTACGGGTGAGCTAGCTGTGGGACTCTGAGTGTATGTAATTGTTGCTTATAATTAGCCTGAGATGGAGCTGGAGAGATGAAGACTTGGAGATGGACCTTTTTAAGGTGAGAGTAGGTGAGAGTAATGATGGTAACAATAGCTTTGAATTTTGTAGGAGTGCAGGAAACAGCACCGATGCGCTGGAAGTAGAATTAAAGGAAGGCAGTCACAATTAGGACTCAAAGACTGCCTGGTGTATTCCACAAAGAGACAACCATAGCTCGGCCTCAGAAGTGACCAGTTCTGCAGTAGGTCATTAATGCGTGATGTATGATTGGTGCTTCTCTCACTACTAAATGGTCTGATCTTTGGAGCATTTGTCCCAGCTTTGCACTTCACACAATTGAAGGGAAGTGTACACTGAAGTTCCCCAAGAGTTCATATTAGGACTGCTGATAAACCAGAAAGCATTGACCCTAAACTCTGCCCCAAGGTCGCCAACCATGCTAGATCCACAGGAGCTAGATGAACATTATACCTACCCACTTGGCTCAGCAGCTAATAGAATGCTCCTAGGCTCAGCGGTAAATCCTGGTCTAAAAGTGTGAGCTTGTATGTGTGCAAATCTGAATTCTAATGCTTTCCGTGCTTTTGTATCAGGATGCTGTTCTCTATGGGCCTGCAGGCCAAGCATCAGCTCATTTCGAACCATTATGTTCATAGTTATGCATGCTTAAGAAGGCAGGCTGAGCATGACAATTGCAGAACAGAATATAAGGCCAGATGTGTTTGAAGCCTACCTGGAGAAAATTCCAATGGATAACATCAGTTCCTGGTTTAGATACTTCAGGGCTGTTAATTATTCCTCAGCTGTGAAGAGCATTGTTAATGAGGAGACACAGTAACTGAGTGAAATTATAACTGATTAAATCTTCTAACAGTGTATGTGTATCTGTGAACTTCAAATTTGTAAATAGTAAGCTAATATTGTAATTTTATGTATGGATTTATCATTTTTAAAAGGAAATGGTACATTGTATATTTGTTTCAGGTTCATTTTAAAGCTGAGTGCACTAGTTGACATGGCTTCTGATTTTCTTTTGTATGAGACACTGTGGTTAGTTGAGAGTTGATTACATTCGCAGAAGCTTGTTTTGCTGGTAGCTCCATCTCTGATATTTGCCTTAGCAATACTATAGAGGCTATTGACACTATGAAAATACCATGAAAGAGGGATTACTACCAGCAATTTTAACTGTCTTCTTGTACAGTTAGTATTTTCAAATATTTAATGAAAATCAGTCTGTGATTCTCAGTATGATGGAGCGGAGTCAGTTTCTATTGGTGACAAGGCTCAGTGGCAATGGCAAGCCACATGATCTTCATTCTAATTATAATTTATTCATTTTTTGGCAATCAACATTTCCTACTATTTCCAGCGCTCTCACACTAAAACACATTGAGTGGTTTTGCAATTTAATGGACCTCATTAAAGTAGATGGTGACAGCTATTAAGAAGCTGAATATTAAGATGATTGGAGCACTTAGCAGCCAATCTGTGAGGTGCTGCTGGAATATGTAATTCTAACATGCAGAAAATGAAGGGAGGAGGCAGTCCATTTTCCTAGAAATAACACAAGCTTTCATTTCTAACTTTCCATAGAATACATGACAAATTAAGTTATAAGCAAAGAAATGTTCATATTTTTACCTGTTCTAATAGTTTGGGCTTGATCTTCTGACCTGAATGAAAAAAGTAAAGAAAGATGTAGAAAGAACATAGAAGTCTAGCTTTAGTGAAATAAATCTGTTTATGGCTTGCAAAGTTTGCAAAGCTACAAGAATGTATAGGTCGACTCTGCTTAAAAAAGCAATAGCATTAAAAATTATAACACAAATAGGATTTTCATGTGTGATGAATAACAATATAAACTCATTTTTTTAACAAATTAATCTGTCATAATTAGTATGAAATCAAAATGTGACAGATGAAACTATGACTGTTTATCAGAGATTAATGTTTTAGCAACTTCATGTACTTAACAATTTGATGTATTACATATTCCTCCTGGTATTACTATTACTAAACTCTGCATACATTCAAGTGATTACATTTTCTTGTCAGGTTAATGTTTACTCTGTGTTCAGCTTGAAGATCTGTATCTGATAGATTTTGTTTCACTTTGACAAAACATAAATATTCGTACATGGCTTGGTATTCTCTAGTGAATCTAGAATAACAAAGTTCCCTATTTGTATCACACACAAAGGAAAGGGAAAAAAAACGAATGTCAATATTATCTGCAGCAAAATGATGACTTTTATGCAGATGTACAGAAAAGCTGATGCAAAATTAATGTGCGCATTGCACTGCTTGAGTTAACAAGCTATGTATTAACAATAAAGGTTGTCATGGATGTGTAAAACATATTACTCCTAGTCATTAGATTTAACTAGATTGGCTTGTAAAATAGAAGTGTATACACCAGGGGCTTGACTCTCAAAAATTGCTAACGGTTTTTGGGCACAACAAGATGTAAATTTGACATACAAAATAATATGTCAAGAACACAGAGTGCAAAAATATTGTGCATTATTTCTCTACACTTTAACAGACACAAGTCTTGCATTCTATTTCAGGCAGAAGTATAGGTTTTGGGAGAGATTGGGGGTGATTTTGGCTCAGATATCAAGATAGTACTTCACATGGTAACAGATATTGGAAAATTAGAAGTAACAGAAATTTCTAGCTAAAAGAGACCATGAAATATCCTTGGCTAGTAGAATTAAAGAGAATCCTATGCATTTTATATATACATTGAAAACAAAAGGGAACATGTTAGAACCACTCAAAGACAAAGAGGATATTTATGCTAGGAACTAGAAGACGTGGGTGAGATACTAAACAAGTACTTTGCACTGGTATTCACCAATGAGAAGGACATGGAGGACCGTGAGATCTGGAAGAATAACACTAATATTCTAACACAAAGAGGAGGAAGTGTTAGGGCTCGAGGAAAATTATGGATGATAGGTATCCAGAGCCTGATGGGATCTACTCCAAATTTACAGGAGAGGGAAAAGAAGTGATTGTTGGGACCTTGCCAGAGATCTTTGTACCTTCTTTAGCCACAGGTGAAATCCCAGAGGATGTAATGATATGCTCTCTTTAAGAAGGATAGTGGAGACAAATCTGGATATTACAGGCTTACATCAGCCTTGCCTCAAATCTATACACTCTGGTATCAGTGGTAGGCAAATATTTCGAGAAGATTCTTAGGGATAGCTTCTAATCACAGCTGAAAAAAGCATAGGTTTATTAGGAAATAGGCAGCAAGGATTTGTGAGGGGAAGGCCTTTTCTTGCAAACATGATTGAGCTTTTGAGGTGCAGAAGATGATTGATGAGGGTAAGGAATTGGATGTTGTATACATGGGAGGTTGATCAAGGCTCATGGGATTCATGGAGACTTGGAAGATTGGATTCAAATTTACTTGGCCACTGAAGATAGAGGGTAGTGGTGGAACGGTGTTACTCTGAATGGAAGCCTGTGACCAATGATTTTCTTCAGTTTATGATGTAGTAGTATAACATTTTATCCAAATCACATATAGTTATTGGAGAAGATTCTTAGGGATAGGATCCAATTGCATCTGGAAAAGCATAGAGTTATTAAGGAGTAGGCAGCTTGGAATTATGTGGGGAAGGTGCAGTTGGCCTGAGTAAAAAGTATGCAGTTGGGCCAAAAATTGATGGAGTTGGGGATAGTGAGGAAGTTGTCAAAGGATTCTGCAGGGCATAGATCATCTACAAGTATAGGCAGAGAAATGGCAGATGGAGTTTAATCTGGACAATGTGAGGTGCATATTAAGAGGTCAGGCACAAGAAGAACATATATATATGAAATAGCAGGACCCTTAGGGGCATTGATGTGAGAGATATGTTGAGGTGCAAGTCCATAGACTTCTGAAAGTGGAAATACAAGTAGATGATGGCAAGAAGGTGGTTGGTAAGCTTGATTTCATCAGCCAGAGTGCTGAGGATAACATTCAGGAAATCACATTCCAGCTGTGTAAAGCATTCACTGGGCGACTTTTGGAGTATTATGTACAATTCTGTTTGTACGTTACAGGAAGGATTTGTAGACTTTGAGGAGGATGCCGAAGAAGTTCACCAGGATGAAAAACTATTAGCTATGAGGAGAGGCTGGACAGTCCAAAAACATTACAGAAGTTGACCCAAAGAGATAAATACACTTCATTGAGCCTCTTTGGCTTTATTTTGGACATCAATACCTCATTCGCTGTTCATTGCAGAGTTGTGGTGATGGTTCTAGCAGATCCTTAGGAGTTTTCTACTCCAGAAATTCAATGTGGCTGTGGGGCTAGCATGATAAGTTACCTCGAGACCCTTTAGGAATGGGGTAGGACAGACGGATCTGGACAAACAGTTACATAATTCCTTGAAAGTGGCATTATTGTTCGATATGACTGTAAAGAGAGATTTTGACACATTGGCCTTCATAAATCAATGTATTGAGTACAGGAGTTGGGATGTTATGTTGAAGTTGTATAAGACAGTGGTGAAGCCTAATTTGGAGTATTGTGTGAAGAACTGGTCATCTATGGGAAAGATATCATTAAGATCGAAAAACTGCAGAAAAATTTTACTAGGATGTTGATGAGATATGAGGAACTGAGTTATGGGGAAATGGTGAATTGGTTAGGACTTTATTCCCTAGAGTGTAGGAGAATGAGGGGATATTTGATAGATGTATACAAAATTATGAGGGGTATTGACTGGTTAAGTGCAAGCAGGCTTTTCCCACTGAGAATCGAGGTTATGGATTAAGGGCGAGAGGTGAAATACTTAAGTGGAACATGAGGAGGAACATTTTTACTCAGAGGGTGGTGAGAGTGTGGAACGAGCTGTCAGCAGAAGTGATGGATGCGTGTTTGATTTCAACATTTAAGACAAATTTGGATAGGTACATGGATGGGAGGAGGATGGTCTGAGACGAAGGTGATTTATAGTTGGGCATGGACAGGAAGGGCTGAACAGCTTGTTTCTGTGTTGTAATGTTCTATGACTCCATGACTCTGACATCGGCTTGGATTGACGCATTCTGGCCCAATGTGTTACATATTCTAATACTCAACTGCTAATAATAAATTTAACTATGGTTACTGGCACTAAGCAACTGCAAGTGGGGCTACAATGACACAGTATATTTGGAACGTTGCTGGATATCATGAATACAACAATCTCCACATTGAGATTTTTTTAAGTAGTTCCAACTTTATGCCTCTGCTTTCACATCATCCCACATTCACATGCCCACTTGTCTGCCATTCCTTTCAAAATCTCAAAATCAGTTCTATTGACTTTCCATTTCTGGACTGCCTCCAGGATTTTAATTTGGCCGTCACTTTTCAGCTTATATTGCTGTGCAGTGCTTTTGCTGCATTGGGCTGACATGAAGAAACCAATACCGGCTGTGACATCCCTTACAGTATGTTTGGAGCTTTTGAACTGCTTCCACATTGCAGCACATTCTCCTCTTAACACCCAACTCAATCTGTGCTTGATCAGTCCATTCAGCCAGTCTCCCAACACAAAAGTCTTGTAAATACTGAGCTTCCCCCCCAATCTCATCTGTAGCAGAGATTCTTGTGGCTTTTGATCTTATCTGCGGATTCTTGAATGGCGTAGCCATTATTCTGAATCTCAAAAGAGCATGACAACATAGGAAGTAGGAGCAGGTGTAGCCCACAGATCACTTCAGGCCTGTTCTACTATTCATCAAGATCCATGCCCTTTTCCAGCATCGTCCACAAGCCGTAACAATGAGAACGTCTGCAGATGCTGGAAATCCAAAGCAACACACATAAAAATGCTGGAGGAACTCAGCAGGTCAGGTAGCATCTATGGAAATGAGCAGATAATTGATGTTTTGGGCTGAGACCTTTCTTCAGGGCTAAGTCTCTTAATTTTATCAGTGTTCAGAATTCTATCAACCTTTGTTTAGTATAAATACAATGACTGGCTTCAACAGTCAACTACAGTTGAGAATTGCAAAGATCCTCCACCTTCTGAGGATGGAAATTTCTCCGCACCTTAATCCTAAATCGTTTACGCTTTATTTTCAAACCTTGCCCCCTGATCCTAGATTCTTCAGGTAGGGAAAGCAATGTGCCTGTCTCTCACCTGTCAAACTCTTTAGACAATCTAAGAAGTTTCAATTGGATCTCCTTTCATTCTTCTAAATTCTAAGAAAAACAATTTCGTTTTATACTATCTCTTCTTATATGGCAAAATGCCATCCCTGGAATCAATCTAGTAAATTGTTACTGCATTTCGTCTAGGGCAAACACATTACTTCCTAAGTAAGCAGGTTAAACTGTACTCCAGATGGAGACTCACTAAATCCAGTTATTATAAGATTTATTTACTCCTAATCTAGCCCTCTTATAATTAGGATTATTCTCCCATTTGCTCTGCCCAGTGCTTGCTAAGCTTTTGTATTCATCTTCAATGATTTGGGTACCTGCACACTGAGGTGTCTTTGAATAGCAACACCCCCTAAACTATCACCATCTATCAATACCCTGCTTTTCTGTTCTGTTCACCAAATTGGGTGACCACACATTTTTCACATTGTATACCTTGCACCATGTTCTCACCAACTGACTTGACTTGTTCAAATCGCTTTGAATCCTGCTTACATTCTGTTCTCTACTCACAATCCCACCTGATTTACTATCATCAGCACATCTGGTTCTGTTGGGTAAATCTCTATGAATCACTGGGGCTGAAACACTGATTCATGAGGTATCCCACAGTCACAGCCTGCAAACCTGATGACGATCCATTTTCTACCGCTCTCTATTTTCTGTCCAGTAACCAATTCTCAGTTTGTCAGTATATTACCCTTAATTCCACCTGTTTTAACCTTCTCAACCAGCCTTCTGTGCAAGATATTATCAATATCAAAATCCATCTGGAAACCCATATATGAACATCAGATCCACAGCTTCCTTCTTAGCTATTCTACCAGTGACACAAAGACCTCCAAATAACTTTCTCCTCATTAGTTCACACTGACCTTGCTCAATCCTACTATTTTTAAGGCGCTTATCCTTCACTTTAGTTTACAGCTTTCCCTTAACATTGGCTAATAAGTTGGTAGTCACTAGTTTCCTCTCTCCCACTTTTCTTGAATAATCAGATGCATTCATCAATCTTGATGAAGGGTCTCAGTCCAAAGCATCGACTCTTTATTCCTTTCCATAGATGCTGAGTCCTTCTAGCATTTTGTGTGCATTACTCTAGATTTCCAGCATGTTCAGAATCTCTTCTGAATCAGATTCACTGCCCTTTGATCCACAGGAACAATTTCAGAAACTACAGAATGGTGGAAGAGGACAATTTAAGAATCCACAGTATCTAAAGCCACCTGTTTTAAATCTCTGCTTTGCAGATTATCATTTATCATCTTCTAGGCTCACCAACTTCTACAGCTTTATTTTGTGACAGTTATTTCACACTTTTAGATAGTTAATATCCATCTCTTTCCTTGCACGTTGTTAAAGGCACTAATGGAATTATTTTAAGATCTCTTGTAGTATCATTTCATTCACCAGTATTAAAGGTGCATGATTATCTTTACAGTAGATTTGACAGCACATTAATACCTGTGCAAAAAAGTTATCCTAGATTATGGATTGTATTTTTGAAATGATATTGCTTTCAGAATACTTTACCCTTAAGTGCATATTCTGGACTAAAGAATTGTTTACGAATGCATAAATGAACTCATTAAATTGTCTTGCATAAGAAATTATGCTTATTTGAGAAATATAATTTCAATATCTTCCACCAATTGGAATTGTAAATGGAAATCTAATGCCCACAATGCTTTTATTATTTACATGATCTCCTCTAACAAATTCCCTTTTGCACTCATTTTCAGATGTGATGGACAGGAAGTCCCAGCAATGTTGACAGGTGCTGACACTGCAGTTCTGGCTGCGGTCACTGGGAGGTGCTGTAACTGTATTTCTTGTTCCTTTTCTTTGGCACCATTCTCTCGTTTGAAGCTATGAGTAGTAGTTGAGTCAGCTGTGCAAATTGCTGCCTTGCAGGAAACCAATTATTTTTATCAGTAGAATGGAGAAGTTGGGTGGCGCCACATGATTCAAAATGGCAAAGGTGTCTATATAATCTGATTTAAAGCTTGTATCCTTGCTATCGCCGCGATCACATAGATAATCTGAATGATTGTCCAAAACTGCCCTTGGTCTCTGCTCGTGTTCTTATGAAACCCTCAACTATGTCTTCTTTTTTATCTCAATAAACTATTCTTCCAATAAGAAGACAATAAGATATAGGAGCAGAATTAGGCTACTTTGCCTATCGAATCTGCTCTTCCATTTCATCATGGCTGATCCATTTTCCTCCTCAGCCCCAGTCTCCTGCCTCTCCTCGTATCTGTTCATGTCCTGACTAATCAAAAATCTATCAGCCTTAAGTATACCCAATGTCTTCGCCTCCATAGCTGCCTGTGACAACTAATACCACAGATTCATCACTCCCTGGCTAAAAAAATTCATCCTCATCTTGTTCTAAAAGGATGCTCCTCTGTTCTGAGGCTGTGTCCTCTGGTCTTAGACTACCCCACCATCCTCTCCACATCCACTTTATCGAGGCCTTACATAGATTTCAATGAGGTCATCCCTCATTTTTCTGAATTCCAGTTAGTAGAGGCTCAGAGTCATCAAACACTTCTCATATGACAAGACTTTCAATCCTGGAATCATTTTTGTGAACCTCCGTTGAACACTCTCCAAAGTCAGCATATCCTTTCTTAGATAAATGGCCCAAAACTGCTCACAATACTCCAAGTGATGCCTCACCAGTGTTTTATGAAGCCTCAACATTACATCCTTGCTTTTATATTCTAGTCCTCTTGAACTGAATGCTAACATCGCATTTGCCTTCCTCACAACTTACTGAACCTGCAAATTAAACTTTAGGGAATCTGGCACAAGGACCTTCAAGTCCCGTTACACCTCAGATTTTTGAATCTTTTCTCCACTTAGAAAACAGTCTACCCTTTTATTTCTTCTACCAAAGTGAATGGCCATACACTTCATAACACTGTATTCCATCTGCCAATTTATTATCCATTCTCCTAATAAGTCCTCTCTATTTCCTCAAAACTACCTGCCCCTTCACCTATCTTCATATCGTCTGCAAACTTGGTAACAAAGTCATCAATTCTGTCATCCGAGTCATTGACATATAACATAAAAAGAAGTGGTTCCAACAGACCTGTGTGGAACACATCTAGTTGCTGGCAGCCAATCAGAAAAGGCTCCCTTTATTCGCACTCTTTGCCTCCTGCCAATCAGCAATGCTTTATCCATGCTAGTATTTTTCTTGTAATACCATGGGCTCTTAACTTGTTAAGCAGCCTCGTAATCTCAACTCTGTAAATGAGATCATTCAAAGCTACTGTCCTTCATCCCTACTGTACAATATATTTCATTTACTTGCCAGCCTCTGCTTGCTGGCCAATACTTTCTTCCAGTTAAGCAAGGCCTTGTTTTAAAATAGTTATCTTTCTTTTCATATTATCACCTTCCACAATCTCCTCCAGCTCTATCTCCTGATATGATATCGATAATTCTCTAATTTTGTCCTCTAAAGCATCCCTAATTTTAATAACTCCACCATCGCTCTTCATGCTTCACTAGACAAGACCCTAATCTTTGGAATTGTCTCCTTAAATCTTTCTGCTGCTTTATCACTTTTTTCCTTCTTTAAGATGTTTCTTAAATCCGTGCCTTTAACCAAATTGACTATTACATAGAAAACACAGAATTGGAATAAATTGATCTTTTCACATTGCAATTAAGTAACAAGTGGAGCACTGCAGGGTTCATTTCTTGGCCCACAATCATTCACTATTTACATTAATGACCTGGAGGATGGAATAGTATGCAGTATTTCCTAACTTGCTGAATATGTGAAAATATGTGTAAAGACATATTGTGACAAGGAAACTATGATTCTACAATGGGTTAGACAATGGGCAAACGACTGGCCAATGAAGATTCATGTGAGGAAATATGAGGTTATGTACCTCAGTAACAGAAATCACAAGCATATTATTATCTAAATGGAGAGAGACTGTAAGTGATTTGAGCACATGAAATACATATAGAGTTCAGGAAACATTTGGCACATTAACTCATATTGCAAAGAATTGCAGTATAAAGGCAGCGAGATTTTGTTACAAATGTACGGAGTGTTGCTCTCTTCCAGCTTGCTGTGTCCTGCCCAGAGTTCAGAGAACTTAGATAATTTTTTACAACCATAACTTTTGTCATTTATTTCTGTCCATTCCATCAGGACCATGATCTAGTTTATCTTTAGGTCCATTAGTTTGTTCAGAACTAACTCTTTTGTGACAGTGATTGTACTGAGATCCTCACGTTCTATTGAATCCATGACATCACACTTTGGCATGCTAGATGCATCCCCCACTGCAAGGGTAACACAAAAAAGTCTTTTAAGGCCTTGACCATTTCCACATTACCCAATATTAACTCTCCATTCTCATCTTCCAAGGGACCTACATTCACCTTAGTGTCCCTTTCAGCATTATATAATTACAAATCTTTTACTGTCTTTATATTTTGCGCTAGTTTACTTTCAAAATCCATCTTTCATTTCCTTATTGCTTTTTTAGTGGTTCTTTGTTGCTTTTTTAAACATTTTCCTAATCTTCCACTTTCCCACAACTCTTTGAAACTTTGTATGCATGAGCTTTTGGCTTGATGCCTTCTTTTATTTCCTTAATTATTAGAAGCTTGCTCTCCCCACTCTTGGTGTCATTGCTTTTAACTGCAATATGCTCTTGTTGAGCTCCATGAAAAACCTTTTTGAAAGTCTTCTGCAACTGTCCCAGCTTATGTTCCAAGCCTATGCTAGCCAGCTCCTCCTTCATCACATTGTAGTCTCTCTTGTTTAGACATAATGCACTAGATTTAAATTGAATTATTGTACCCTCTATTTGTGTGAGAAATTAAATCATACTGTGATCACCCTTTCCAAGAATATCCTACAAGATCCTTATTTTACCTGTTTTATTGAACAGTACTAGATCTAAAACCAAATATTTTCTTGTAGATTCTCTAACATGCTGTTCAAAAAAGCTATCACAGATACATTCTATGAAATCCCCATCACAACTGCCTTGATCAACATGATTCACCCAATCTATGTACAAATTAAGGCCCTCCATGATAATTGCTGTTCCATTTTACGTACATCAGATATATCTTGGTTTAATACCCATACCACTGTAATGTACTACTCTATGGTCTAGAGACAACTCCCAACAGTAAATTTTTCCCTTTACCATTCCTAATCTCCATCCAGATAAACTAAACATTCTGTTCCTTAGATCTTGTACCATACCTCACTATCAACCTGAATTTGTCCTTAATTAGAGTGCTACACCATCTCCTTTGCCTTCCTGTCTATCCTTCCATATTACCTGAAATTCTTGCATATTCAATTCCCAAACATCTCCAACCTGCCAACCACATTTCTGAAATGGTCACTAATCATACCCCCTTGTACTCTTTTGTGCTACAGCTCACTTACTTTGATTCAAATACAGTGGATTCGAGTTAATTGGGACACATTGGTTCAAGTACATTTTAGTCCATTTAACTGGCTGCCTCAATTAGCTGAAGTTGCATGAAAATAGTTCAAAAGATACCGAGGGGTGATTGATAAGTTTGTGGCCAAAGGTAGAAGGAGTCAATTTTAGAAAACCTAGCACATTTATTTTTCAAGATAGTTCCCGCCTACATTTACACACTTAGTCCAGCGGTCGTGGAGCATACGGATCTTGGAACTCCAGAAAGTGTCCACAGATGGGTGATTAATACTTTTGTGGCCTAAGATAGAAGGAGATGAGTTATACAGCTCTCGTTACATGCACGTGCAGTTCAGCTCTTTGAGTGATTATGCAGAAAGTTTAAAGTTAATAACTCATCTTCCTTCTACCTCAGGCCTCGAACTTATCAATCACCCCTGCTGTGGACACTTTCTGGAGGTCCAAGATCCGTGTGCTCCACGACCGCTGGACTAAGTGTGTAAATGTAGGTGGGGACTATGCTGAAAAATAAATGTGATAAGTTTTCTAAAATTGACTCCTTCTACCTTAGGCTACGAACTTATCAATCACCCCTCATATAGTAAAGACAAACTACTGTTTACATAACAAATTATGTATTTAAATGAAATACTGAACAAATTAGAACACCATCAATGACATTACAGTACCATAAAACTGTGCATTAGTTCCTAATAGTTATCAATGGAAGAATTCCTTCAGTTATGCTGCTGTGTTCTTTTGATTGACTGTAAATGAACAAAACCAGTGCAGACACGTATTACACATAATGAACTGCCTTCATACATTGCTTTCAATGATTGCATCCTCCAAATTTTCATTTTCATTGTAACATTTGAAATGATTGTCAATACCTAAGTTTTGATCACTAAGCTCCAAAACTTGGCCCTCTGTATCTCCCTCGGCAACTGGATCTTTGACTTCCTCACTGAAAGACCATAGTCTGTGCAGATTGGAGATAACATCTCCACCTCGCTGATAATCAATACTGGCACACCTCAAGGATGTGTGCTTAGCCCGCTGCTCTACTATTTCTACACTCATGACCTTGTGACTAGGGAATGCTCAAATGCCATCTATAAATTTGCAGATGACACAACTATTGTTGGCGGAATTTTAAATGGTAATGAGAAGGCTTACAGGAGTGAGATAGATTAGCTAGTTGAGTGGTGTCACAGCAACAATGTCAGTAAGACTGAAGAATTGATTGTGGACCAGAAAGGATAAAGCAAGGGAACATACACCAATCCTCATAGAGGGATCAGAAGTTGAAAGACTGAGTAATTTCAAGTTCCTGGGTGTCAGCATCTCTGAGGATCTATCCTGGCCCCAACGTATTGATGCAGTTACAAAGAAGGCATGACAGCGGCTATATTTCATTAGGAGTTTGGGGAGATTTGGTATGTCACCAAAGACACTTGCAAATTTCTACAGATGTGCCATGGAGAAAATTCTAACTGGCTGCATCACCATCTAACATGGGTGGGCATGGGGCACTGCACCAGATTGAAATAAGCTGCAGAAAGCTCTAAAATCAGCCTGCTCCATCAAAGGTACTAGCCTCCCCAGCATCCAGGACACCTTCAAGGAGTGATGCCTCAAAAAGGCAGCATCCATCATTAAAGAGCCTCACCACTCAGGATATGCCGTCTTCTCGTTGCTGTCAGCAGGGAGGAGGCACATACTCAACAGTCCAGGAACAGCTTCTTCCCCTTCGCCATCAGATTTCTGAATAGACAGGGAACCCATGAACACTGCCTCACTACTTTTTTTTCTCTTTTTTACACACACACACACACACACGTGATATTAAACCTGATTCTGATTCTGATTCTTCATTGTTCCTAACTTATTGATGTAGTGAAGTTGTTTCATTTTCACACCCAGCCGATTCTGCAATCTCCAAGCCTGAGTGCTTGAAACAGCAGTGAGCAAAACAGTTCTGAATTGTCTGCCTGCTCATTTATCGCTCTTAATCAGTGATGAAAGTCGCTGCTTTTTGAAAAACAAATGCAGCAACCAACACTATTTAAAAACGGTTGCTAAAAGCGATGTGCAGTGTCTAGTGGTGATAAGTGCCCAAGACTGACACTAGTTAGAAACATTGTGACAACAGTCTCCTGCCCCAATTAAGCAACATACTGTCTGAAATAATCAAAGGCAACCCTGACTATTTTCCCAATTAGTTCTTGTTCTTTAAGAATTCACCCAAATAAATAGCTGCCCCGATTAACCAGTGGCCCATTTAACCAGGATCTACTGCACTACGGGCATTCAGATAAATTGTCCTTATGTCCATTGTCCTTTTAGAACCTGGTAATCTTTGTGTTCTTTGCCCTTGAGTTTTCTGTACTCCACTCTGACTTTTCTTGTTTCTAACTTTTGCTTTGGTCTCTGCCTCTGTCTTTCTGCCTGGACTCCCACCCCCCTGCCATATTATAAAGCTGCCCACTTACTAGCAGTATCACATTAGCCAATGCATATTTTTCTTACTCATAAAACATTTTGAATTCAGGTCAATACTCAGAAATAATTCTGTGCAATATTTTTGTTTTTGGATAATATCTGGATTTTAAAGATGTTAAAGATCCATTGAAGCCCCGATGAGCAGGGCACAATATCAGCCACCATTGAACCATAGCTCACACTGTTCCAGCAAACATTGTTTTCTCCTCTACATTAAGATCAGTCAAAGGGCTGCGGTAGTGGACAGAATATAATTAAGGTTGTAGCTGTGCATTCAGCGAACCATCTTCCCATTACGCTTTGCTCATATTGCAGTGACTTACCCTAAGGAGTGCTTGGAATATAAATGTGGTTCTGTTATTAGTTGCAGTCAGCCACAAATATCTGAGCCACTTAATTAAGTGGTTTAGTAATGTACAAGCATTCAGTTCTGCACTTCACACCTAACACAATGAAGTACTTATATTCTATGAGCAATCAGAAAAATAATAATTCATGGGATAGTTACTATCTATGCTTCTTCCATTTTTTAACAGCAGACATATCAATTGTTCTGGATTTTGACACAGAAATCCAGCTAAAATAGATCACATTACATTAGGATTTAATACTGAGTTTTAAAATTCTTTGTGTAAATGTGAAATTGCACCAAATGTACAGAACTAATGAATAACATTTAATGGAAAGATGAATTCAGTGTTGGATTTTAAAGTAACTTCAAAACCTATTAATAACAATGTGAAATTTGTGTCATTTGATGCCATACATTCTGTCAAATCAGAAGTTTAAATTAACTTTGAAATTAGTTTGAAACTACCATTTTCAGAGGAAGTTAATTTATTTTGTGTATTTTAATTCTTGCTTATTGGAGGAATAATACACATTTGATTAAAAAATTCACATCTGGGATATTTCATCATTATTTTGCATTACAACAGATGAAAAAATATGGTAACATATGAAATGTTATAAGAATTTTTTCAATATTAGTTACATGGTTAAAAATATATTGGACAAGACTCAAATCAATTTTGAATATATTCCCTGAGCAGTCTTTGTTCTGCAGCATTGTACGCTATAATCTGCATTGTTACTGAAGCAGTGTGTACACTGTTTGTCTTCTTCCATACAAACCTGTCTATTGCAAAGTAGCAAGTATCTCCCTCTGTTTAATAAAAAAAGGAAAGAGCATGGAACTAAAGATCATTTAGCCTTCCACCATTGGTAGGAAAAATGTTTAAAGAAATAGCAACACAATTAAAAAATAGCAATTAAAATTGGGCAGAGTTGTCATGGATACCTGAAAGGGAAATCACGTTTGACAAAACCATTAGTGTTTTTTGAGTATTTACTAAAAGAATGAATAAAAGAAAGCCAATGGATTTGGACTTTCGAAAGACATTAAGATGCCACACAAGAGATTATAAAACAAAACGTATGCAATTTGAATAAAATATTGATGTGTATAAGAATCAGAACCAGGTTTAATTACACCAGCATATGTCATGAAATTTGTTGTATAATACAATACGTGATAATATAGGGGAAAAAAGTAAATAAAGCGTGTGTGTGTATATATTCAATAGTTAATTAAAAATAGTGCAAAAGCCAAAATAAAAGTGAAGTAGTGTTCATGGGTTCAATGTCCAGTTAGAAATTGTATGGGAGAGGGGAGGAAGCTGTTCCTGAATCGCTGAGTGGGTGCCTTGAGACCTCTTTACCTCCTTCCTGACAGTAACAATGAGAAGAGGACATGTCCTGGGTGTGGAGGTCCTTAATGATGGGCACTACCTTTCTGAGGCACTGCTCCTTGAAGACGTCTTGGATACTACGGAGGCTAGTACCCAAGATGGAGCTGACTAATTTTACAATGTTTTGTAGCTTCCTTCAGTCCTGTGCAGTAACCCCACCCCCCTAGCGGACAGTCATGCAGCCTGTCAGAATGCTCTCCACAGTATATCTGTAGATGTTTTTGAATGACTTCAGTAACAAACCAAATCTCCCCAAACTCCTAATGAAATGTAGCCATTGCCTTGCCTTTTTTATAGCTGTATTGATACTTTAGGACCAGGTTAGATCCTCAGAGATCTTGACATCCGGGAAATTGAAACTGCTCACTCTCTCCACTTCTGATCCTTCGATGAGAATTGGTTCATGTTCCTTGTCCCACCCTTCCTAAAGTCAACAATCAGCTCTTTGCGCGTCCTGACATTGAGTGCAAGGTTGTTGCTATGACATCACTCAACTGACTGGTATATCTCACTCCTATATGTCCATAAGATCATAAGATATAGGTACAGAAATAGGCCATTTGGCCCATCAATTCTGCTCTGCCATTCAATCATGGCTGATCCTTTTCTTCCTCCTGCTCAACCCCATTTCCCGGCCTTCTCCCCGTAACCTTTGATGCCATGTCCAATCAAGAACCTATCAATCTCTGCCTTAAATACACCCAATGACCTAGCCTCCAGAGTTGCATGTGGCAACAAATTCCACAAATTCACCACCCTTTGGCTAAAGAAATTTCTCTGCATCTCCGTTTTCAATGGATGCCCCTATATCCTGAAGCTGTGCCCTCTTGTCCTAGACCCTCCCACCATGGGAAGCATCCTTTCCACATCTACTCTGTCTAGGCGTTTCATCATTCGAAGGGTTTCAATGAGATCCCCCTCATTCTTCCAGTGAGTACAGACCCAGAACCATCAAGCGTTTCTCGTATGATAACCCTTTCATTCCTGGAATCACCCTTGTGAAACTCCTCTCAGCCCTTTCCAATGCCAGCAATCCCTGCTAAGATGAGGAGCCCAAAACTGTACGCAATACTCAAGGTGAGGCCTGGCCAGTGCCTTATAAAGCCTCAGCATCACATCCCAGCTCTTGTATTCCAGAACTCTTGAAATGAATGCTAACATTGTATTTGCCTTCCTCACCACGGACTCAACCAGAAGTTAACATTTGGGGTGCTCTGCACAAGGACTCCCAAGTCCCTTTGCATCTCAGATTTTTGGATTTTCTCCCCATTTAGAAAATAGTCCACACATTTATCTCTACTACCAAAGTGCATGACCATGCATTTTCCAATATTATATTTCATTTGCCACTTCCTTGCACATTCTCCTAATCTGTCTAAATCCTTCTGCATCTTACCTGTTTCCTCAACACTACCTGCCCCTCCACCAATCTTCATATCATCTGCAAACTTGGCAACACAGCCATCTATTTCATCATCTAAATCATTCATATACAGCATAAAAATCCCAGCACCAACCCCTGCAGAATACCACTAGTCACTGACAGTCAACTAGACAAGGATCCTTTTATTCCCACTCGCTGCCTTGTTCCAATCAGCCAATGCTCTAACCATGTCAGTAACTTTCTTGTAATACCACGGGCTCTTAACTTGGTAAGCAGCCTCATGTGTGGCACCTTCTCAAAGGCCTTCTGAGTGTCCAAATATACAACATACTGCATCCCCTTTATCTATCCTACTTGTAATCTCCTCAAAGAATTCCAACAGGTTTTAAAGAATTCCTTAAGGAAACCATGCTGACTTTGTCCTATCTTGTCCTGTGTCACCAAGTACTCCATCACCTCATCCTTAACCATTGGCTCTAACATCTTCCCAGCCACTGAGGACAGGCTAACTGGTCTATAATTTGTGACATTCACAATTTTCCAGTCCTCTGGCACCATGCCAATGATTTTTGAAAGATTATTTCTAATGCCACCAAAATCTCTAACACTATCTCTTTCAAGAACCCCAGGGTGCAGTTCAACTGGTCCAGGGGACTTATGTACCTTTAGGTCTTTCAGCTTTTTGAGCACCTTCTCTCTTGTAACAGTAACTGCACCCACTTCTCTTCCTTCACACACTACAACATCAGCCATACTGCTAGTGTCTTCCACAGTGAAGACTGATGCAAAATACTCACTTAGTTCATCAGCCATCTCCTTGTCCCCCATTATTATTTCTCCTGCCTCATTTTCTAGTGGTCCTATATCCATTCCCATCCCTCTTTTTGTTTTTACATACTTGAAAAAGCTTTTATTATCCACTTGATATTATTTGCTCTCTTGCTTTCATATTTCATCTTCTCCCTTCTAATGATTCTTTTAGTTGCTCTCTGTAGGTTTTTATAAATTTCCCAATCCTTGATCTTCCCACTAATTTTTGCTTTGTTATATGCCTTCTCTTTTGCTTTTACAATAGCTTTGACTTCCCTTGTCAGCCACGGTTGTATTATTTTACCATTTGAGTATTTCTTCACTTTTGGAATACACATGTCCTGCACCTTCCTCATTTTTCCCAGAAACACACGCCATTGCTGCTCTGCTGACATCCCTGTCAGCAGCTCCTTCCAATTTACTTTGGCCAACGCCTCTCTCATCTCACTGTAATTTCCCTAACTCCACTGAAATACTGCTACATCAGACTTTACTTTCTCCCTATCAAATTTCAAGTTGAACTTAACCATATTGTGATAACTGCTTCCTAAGGGTTCTTTCACCTGAAGCCCCTTCATCACCTCCGGTTCATTACATAACCCCAAATCCAGTATAGCTGATCCCCTAGAGGTCTCTACAACAAACTGCTCTAAAAAGCCATCTCTTAGGCATTCAGTAGATTCACTCTCTTGAGAACCATTACCAACCTGATTTTCCCAATCGACCTGTATGTTAACTTCTCCCATGACTATCATAACATTGCCCTTTCAACATGCCTTTTCTATTTCCTGTTGTAATCTGAGGTCTACCTCCCAACTACTTTTGGGAGGCCTGTATGTAACTGCCATCAGGGTCCTTTTACCATTGCAGTTTCTTAACTCAACCCGCAAGGATTCAACATCTTCTGATCCTATGTCACATCTTTCTACTGATTGATGCCATTCTTTACCAGTAGAGCCACGCCACCCCTCTGCCTACCTTCCAATCCCTCCGATACAACGTGTAACCTTGAATGAGATGCTCTCTCATCTCCATCTGAGATTCTTCCAATGGTGGATTTATCATCAGCAAATTTATAGAGGGCATTTGAGCTATGCCTAGCCACACATCATGGGTATAGAGAGAGTAGAGCAGTGGGATAAGTACACACCCCTGAGGTGCGCTGGATTAGTTATTAATACCAATCTACACAGATTGTGGTCTTCCAGTTCGGAAGTCAATGATCTAATTGCAGATGGAGGTACAGATGCCTAGGTTCTGCCACTTATCAATCAGGACTACAGGAATGATGATTTTAAACACTGAGCTATAATCTATGAGCAGTGTTCTGACATAGGTGCTTGTATTGTCTAGGTAATCTGAGGCTGTGTGAAGAGCCATTGAGATAGCATCTGCCATAGACCTACTGTGGTGATGGGCAAATTGTAGTTGGTCCATGTCCTTGCTGAGGCAGGCGTTGATTCTGGGCATGACCAAGCTTTCAAAGCATTTCATCACTGTAGAAGTGAGTGCTACCGGGTGATAGTCATTAAGGTAGCTTACACTACTCTTCTTGTGCACTGGCATAATTGTTATCCTTTTGAAGCAGGTGGCAACTCCCGACCATAACAATGAGAGCTTAAAAATGTCCTTGAATACTCCGTCCAATTATTTGGCACATATTTTCTGACTCTACCGGGTACTCCACCAGGGCCTGCTGCCTTATCAGGGTTCACCCTCCTGAAAGACAGCCTGACAATGGCCTTTGAGACAGAGATCACAGGGTCACCAGGTGCAGCAGGGATCTTCATAGCTGTAGTTGTATTCTCCCTTTCAAAATGGGCATGAAAGGCATTGAGCTCATCTGGTAGTGAAGCATCACTGCCATTCATGCTATTGGGTTTTGTTTTGTAGGATGTAATGTCCTGCAAACCCTGCCAGAATTGACTTGCATCTGATGTCGCCTCCAACCTCACTTGGACTTGCCTCTTCGCTCTTGAAATAGCCCTCTGCAAGTCATACCTGGTTTTCCTGTATAGACCTGGGCCACCAGACTTAAATATCACATATCTAGCCCTCAGCAGATGATGAACCTCCTGATTCATCCATGGCTTTTGGTTTGGAAAAGTATAACAAGTTTTCGTAGGCACACACTCATTCACACAGGCTTTAATGAAGTCAATAACAACTGTGGCATACTTATTGAGATTCAAAGATGAATCCCAGAATACAGTCCAGTCCACTGATTCAAAACAGTCCTGTAAGCACTCCTGTGCTTCCCTTGTCCATACCTTCTTGGCCCTCAGTACTGGTGCTGCAGTCTTCAGTCTCTGCCTGTACTCAGGAAGCAGAAGTACAGCCAGGTGATCAGACTTCCTTAAGTGAGGGCGTGGAGTAGCAGGGTAAGCTCTCTTGATCTCAGTGTAACAGTGGTTCAGTGCGTTGTTTCCTCTGATACAAGTGATTAGTCAATGGTAATGATACAGTGTCTTTTTCAAGCTGACCTGGTTAAAACACCCCAAATGATGATGAAGGCATCAGGATGTGCTGTTTCTTGCATGTTGATCTGATTCTCAGATCATCTAGGGCCTGTGTGACATTGGCCTGAGGTGGAACGTACACCACTCCCAAAAAGATCATTGAAATCTCCCACGGCAGGTAAACTGGATGGATTATGAGATATTCCAGGTCTGATGAGCAAAGTTGGGATGTCACTGACACAATGGTACACCAGGAGGAGTTGTTCATGAGGCATACATTCCACCTCTGCTTCTGAGAGACCCAACAGTACTATGTTGATGCTGTATAGTGAAACAGTCAATCTGAATTGCTGTGTCTGGTATGGAAGGGGTTAGCCAGGATTCTGTGAAGCAGAGGACACTCACTGTGCTAATGTCTCCCTGATGCAGCACCCTCCCTCTGAGATCATTGATTTCATTTACTAGAGACTTGTACGTTTTCCAGCAAGATAGTCAGTAGTGGTAGTCGAAAACCTCGTTTTCTTTAAACACAACTGTCACAGCCACGTCTCCGACGAGGTGTCCTCCTAGCGAGGATCTTACAGCTACAGTCGGCATTATTTCCGTCGGTTTGAAGTAGTGAGATATTATTCAATTACCTTAAAACATCTTCATTAACTGCACAGACCTTGCAAGCAGTTGTGATTCTCACCTTTAGAAGGCTGAAACAGAAATATTTAATCATCTCCAATGAGCTGCTCCTCCACGAGTTTGCCATTTTGAAGGCATCACTGAAGTTAAGGTTTAAGAGTGTTAAGAACTGGTTATAAAACAGAAGAAAGTGAGAAGGAATAAATATGCCATTTCAGATTCACTGCCTGTGAATAGATGTTTCTTGGATGAGGGGGATAATGAAATGAAAGAAAGTTGGAGAGCAGGTTGGGATGTGAGGAGAATGCAGGGGGTGGGTCTTCATGTGGATGGAGACAGGTTAAGTAAATGGGTGAATACATGGCAAATGGAATATAATGTGAATTATGTGAGTTTGTTGTCTTTGGTAGTTAAGATAGAAAAATAGGACATATTTTAAATAGTGGGAGGCTGAAAGGCATTGACATTGAAAGAAGCAAGTTAATTTGTAGATCCAATAAGCAATTCTGTGGGTCTTTATTGGTAGAAAATTTGAGTACAAGAGTAAAGATATCATTCTGCAAACATACAGGATTCTAGTGTGACCACACAAAGAAAATTATGAACTGGTCTGGTCTCCCTACAGGAAAGCAGGCACTACATAGATACACTGGATAAATTCTGGGGGCAGTGGGTTTGCTGACTGAGGAGAGATTAAACAGATTGAACTCATAAGGTAATGGATTTAGAAGAACGAGAGGCAATAGTATTAAAATGCCAAACTTCTTTTGGGCCTTGACATAGTCAATGTAGGCATGATGCTATCCCTGGATGGAATGTCGAGATCTCGGTGTCGGAGTCTCCTAATAAGGGATTAGGTAGTCCGAACCTTGATGAGAATCAATTTATTCTTTACTCAAGGAGGGGATTGAGCGTCAGCCACTGAGTGTGATACAGATAAATGTATGAATATGAACAGAATCAAAGGATGTGGGACTACTGCAGGAGAGTGAAGATGAAGTAAAATGTCAGTCATTGAAATGGTAGAACAGGAATAAGGGAAAAAGTGCTTCAACTTCTTATTGCCATGCAGAAGTTAGGATCGGTTACAGGTGTCCCCCATTTTTCGAGAGCACTTCGCTTGCGTGAGATTTTTGCTTTACGACACCTCGCTGTTATGAAAGACCTACATTAGTTTCCTGTTTTCGCTAACAGAAGGTGTCTTCACTGTTATGAAAAAAGGCAGCGTGCACGCCAAGCTCCTCCCCCTGAACTGCATTCTAGCCGGCATTGCTTAAACACGTGCCTGTGAGCATCTGTGCTTTATGTCGATTTATTTTGTGCATCCATTAGCAAGTTGAGTTCTAAGGTATCGGAAAAGCCTGAAAGAGCTCATAAGGGTGTTACACTTAGCATAAAACTAGACATAATTGTTTTGATCATGGTGAACGAAGTAAGGACATAGTGAGTTTGGCTTGTGGAAGTTGACGAAGATGATGTTGAAGAGGTTTTGGCATCCTATGACCAAGAACTGACAGATGAAGAGCTGATGCAATTGCAAGAGGAAAGGATAACAATCGAAACTGAACGCAATAGCAAATGGCCCAAAAGTGAAGTCCTCCAGGAACTGAACGTGAAGCAATTGCCTGAGATTTTCACTGCGATTGACAACGCTGCAATGATTGCAGAAAAGTATGACTTTAATTTAGAAAGGGTACGTAGGTTTAATGCATATTTGCAGGATGGTTTGAGTGCTTACAAAGAACTGTATGATAGAAAGATGCGTGAGGCTAAGCAGTCAAGCATACTGTCGTTTTTCAAGCCTTCCACATCAACCACAGCAGACGACAAACCTCGATCTTTGACATCGAGGCAGGCAGACATAGAAGAAGATGACCTGCCTGCCCTGATGGAAACAGATGACGATGAGATGACATCCCAGTCTCCCACCACCCCAAACTCCGACAACTCAGCCTAACACACCATCATCAGTATGCTTGCTGTCTTCCCGATTCCGGTAAGTGAAACTACACTGTACATACATTATTTCTACTTTATATAGGCTGTGTATTTTTATGTGTTATTTGGTATGATTTGGCAGCTTCATAGCTTAAAGGTTACTGGACAGAGTGCTTCTGCCGAGAGCGCTTGTGCTGAATGTTTCTGCGAGAGCGCTTCGCTTGCGTGAGATTTTCGCTATGGTGGACAGTGCTGCAATGATTGTAGAAAAGTATTTCTACTTTATATAGGCTGTGTATTTATCATATCATTCCTGCTTTTACTATATGTTACTGTTATTTTAGGTTTTACATGTTATTTGGCATGACTTGGTAGGTTAGTTTTTGGGTCTGTGAACACTCACAAATTTTTCCCATATAAATAAATGGTAATTGCTTATTCACTTTACGACATTCCAGCTTACGAACCATTTCATAGAAATGCTCTACCTTCAGATAGTGGGGGAAACCTGTATCTGTTTTCACTTACTCTTACAAAGAATTTATAAGAATAAAATACACAGCATTCAATGTAACAAAAAATGCTTGAAGTTCATTTCATTGGCATTAGAATTTGGAGAACAAATAGTTAAGCCAATGTATTTTCTAGCTAACAGCAGAGCCCAAAATGCCTCAGATAGATGTTCAGATAAATGTCTGACATGACCATGATGATGCCATTGTAACACTGACGTCAAAGTAAAATGAGAATATTTCTTTATAGTTATTGTCCTTGAAGTGCAATGTCAAATTTTAGTGGAACTCGGAATTCATTCATGTGTAATCGGTTTAATTAGCTGTTTCTCTTGGTGGCTTTCTATGAAAGAAAGATTTCTAATTAACTCTCTCTCCTTTCTCGATCTCTCTGTCTTCAACTCTGGAGACAAACTGTCTACCGACATCTTTTATAAACCTATCGAATCCCACAGCTATCTTGACTTCACCTCTTCCCAGCTTCTCTCCTGTAAGAATAACATTCCCTTTTCTCAGTTGCTTCGTCTGCACCACATTTGTTCCCAGGATGAGGCTTTCCTTTCCAGGACATCAGAGATTAAAGCACAGGCTTTCTCTTCCTCCACCATTAATGCTACCCTCTCTTGGACATCTGCACTCAGAGTACCTTCGCATCACCTTAACAGGGATAAAATTCCTCTTGACCTCACCTAGCACCCCATGATCTTCCGTATGCAGCACATCATTCTCCACAACTTCTGTCAAATTCAACAGAATGCTACCACCAAACAAGTCTTTATCTCCTCCCAACTTCCTGCTTTCCACAGGGCTCACTCTCTTCATGATTCCCTTGTCCATTCATCCCTCCCCACTAATCTCTCTCATGGCACTTATCCCTACAAGTGACAGAAATACTACACCTGCCTATACACTTCCTCCCTTACCTCCATTCAGGGCCCCAAACCGTTCTTCCAGGTGAGGCAACGCTTCACCTGTGAATCTTTTAGGGTCGTCTATTATGTCTGGTGCTCGCAATGCAGCCTTCTGTGCATAGCTGAAACCTGAAGCAAATTGGGGAACTGTTTTGTTGAGCACCTCTGCTCCGCCCTCCGAAAATGTAACTTTCTGGTGGCCAAATATTTTAATTCCTATCCCCATTCCCATTCCAGCATGTTGGTCCATGGCCTCCTCTTTTGCAATGATGAGGCAACTCTCAGGGTGGAGGAGCAATGCCTCATATTCTATCTAGGCAGCTTCCAAACTGATGGCATGAACATCCATTTCTCCTTCTGGTAATATTTTCCCCCTCCCCCTTCCCTTTTCTTCTATTCCCTACTCCTCCCTCTTCTCTCTTCTCCTCACCTCCCTGTCACCTCCCCTAGTGGCCCTCCTTCTTCCCATTCTCCCATGGTCTACTCTCCTCACCTATCAGTTTCTTTCTTCTCCAGCCCTTCCCCTTCCCCATCTACCTGGCTTCGCCCAACTAGCATGTCCTCCTTTCCCTCCTCCCCAATCTTTCATTCTGGAATTTTCCTTTTTCCTTTCCAGTCCTGATGAAAGATCTTGGTTCAAAATGTCAACTGCTCATTCATTTCCGTAGATGCTGTTTGACCTGCTGAGTTCCTCCAGCATTCTGTGTGTGTTTCTAATTAATTTTACAATTTATATTTTATTTTAAATCAAAGTTGCATTTTTCAATACCATACCCACTGAGTAACATGCCATGTAATTCAAACTAGTGCTATCTGATTCAGTTATAATTGACAGCAACTACGTCAGGGTCATTTACAAAATTTATATGACAAATACCTGAGGTATATTACCTTAGCACTATTCCTTTTAGTTGCCTTTTAAATAAATTAGTAGCAACTCGTTCTTCCAGAATTTTGGAAGGTGGCCAGCACGTAGATAACTGATATTTATGAGCTTTCCAATTGAGGGAAAAGATAGGGCTCTGTTGTGACAAATTAGAATGCTTATTATTGTGGACTGAGTTTGAGTGACCCAAACCTATAGAAACTCAACTGAAAGTAACAGTGCATGCACAAAACCCTTAAAAATGAATACCTCACCTTGGAATATCTTAAATGAGAATGATAGGTTTGGCATAGAACGCAATCTTTTCACCTCATTTTGATCCAGTGCAGAATAACTAGAATTCCGTCCGACATTATAGTGGTTAGAAACCACAGTATTATGTCCCTCGCATTAACCCTAACCCTAACTAGAATTCCATCCGATGTTATAGTGGTTAGAAACCACAGTATTATGTCCCCAACTTGTGGCTTTTTAAAACAGAAACAAGTTGGTAAGTTTCCCTTCTATGAGTCAGGAACATAAATTGAGTGGGTGAAATTTCCCCACATGAGCTAACCATAAATACTCTGCAAAGAAGCAATCCTACATTTAGAAACTCTGTGAATATCTTCTGTGAAAAATGGAAGTTTGAACACTTTTATAGTGTGAGACACTATGGATCATTATTAGATGAAGTACATTTTGTCTGTTCTGTACCTTAGCATCAAGTCCCTCATACTGTCAGTGGTTGCTAAAATTGGCTGCCATTCAATCCCATAACATTGATAACTCTTGACTTGTTGAACATTACGGACAAAAAAAATCAGAAAGATCATAATTATGAATGAGAAAGTAAACAATATATTGAATCAAACTCAACAATATAAAAGCATATCTGTGCTTACAATGCCAGCTGATTGAATGCCTTTGTGTTCAATTACTCAAAGAATTATAGTTTTAAATCAGTGGTGTCATTTTGCTAAATGCATTTTATCAATTGCTCTTTTAGTTTTTAATGTCAATCATTCTGGAAAAAAGCCTAGTGTGAATTTTTTTCTTTATTTTATTGACAATACTGTAGTGGTGTGCTACACGCAGCGCTAAAATAACGACACGGAGTCGGTAAACTGTAGTTAAAGAAGATTTTATTCGAACTTCACAGCGTCGCTTTAAAGCCTCCCTGATCCCACCCTCCCCGGGCATGGATGCTGTACGGGGCACGTATTCACAATCCCCCGCAGGCTTTTCCCTTTGTTGGTGAAGCAGACCTGGCGCCCTTTTGGGACTGGCCTTTGTGCCGGCGCGCTGGCTATTTGTGAGCCGATTCGAGTGCGCTAGGAAGTGGGTTGCCACATAACCCCCCCCCCCCCAGAACCGGCGATACACCCCCCCAATGTCCACAGTCTGGGCCGGACCCTGTTTGGGAGGTTGGCCTCTGCGCCGCGGTGCCGGAAACTCGACCGGTTGCGCCAAGTCCACATGGGCCAGTTTGAGTCGGTCCACCGTGAAAACCTCCTCTCTCCCCCCAACGTCCAGCACGAACGTGGACCCATTGTTCCTGAGCACCGTAAACGGCCCCTCGTAGGGCCGTTGCAGCGGTGGCCAATGCCTGCCCCTTCATACAAACACAAACTTACAGTTCTGCAGGTCTTTGGGTACGCAGGTTGGGTTCTGCCCATGCTGCGAAGTGGGTATGGGGGCCAGGTTGCCGAGCCTCTCGCGTAGTCTGCCCAGGACGGCTGCGGGTTCTTCCTCGTGCCCCCTTGGGGCTAGTATGAACTCCCCGGGGATGACCAGGGGTGCGCCGTACACCAACTCGGCCGACGAGGCGTGCAGATCGTCTTTGGGCGCCGTGCGGATGCCGAGTAGGACCCAGGGAAGCTCGTCCGCCCAGTTAGCTCCTCGCAGGCGGGCCATGAGAGCTGACTTCAGGTGACGGTGGAAACGCTCCACCAGTCCGTTCGACTGTGGGTGGTAGGCAGTGGTGTGGTGCAGCTGAGTCCCCAACAGGCTGGCCATCACTGACCACAGGCTGGAGGTGAACTGGGTGCCTCTGTCGGAGGTAATGTGGGCCGGTACACCAAAGCGGGACACCCAGGTGGCGATCAGTGCCCGGGCGCAAGATTCAGAGGTGGTGTCGGTGAGCGGGATTGCCTCTGGCCATCTTGTGAACCGGTCCACGATAGTCAGGAGGTGCCACGCTCCTTCTGACACTGGCAGGGGGCCCACGATATCCACATGAATGTGGTCGAAATGCCGGTGGGTGGGTTCGAACTGCTGCGACAGAGCTTTGGTGTGCCGCTGCACCTTGGCCGTCTGGCAGTGCATGCACGTTCTGGCCCATTCACTGACCTGCTTGCGGAGTCCGTGCTAAATGAACCTGTTGGAGACCATCCGGACGGTTGTCCTGATGGAGGGGTGCGCTAAGTTATGAATGGAGTCGAAAACGCATCGCCGCCAAGGTGTCGGGACGACGGGACGGGGCTGGCCAGTGGCGATGTCACAGAGTAGGGTCCTCTCACCTGGGCCTACGGGGAGGTCCTGGAGCTGCAAACCGGAGACTGCAGTTCTGTAACTCGGGATCTCCTCATCTGCCTGCTGCGCCTCTGCCAGCGCCTCAAAGTCTACCCCTTGGGAAAGGGCATGAATGTTAGGGCGAGAGAACGCGTCCGCTACGACATTGACCTTACCCAAGACGTGCCGGACATCTGTCGTGTATTCAGAGATGTAGGACAGATGTCGCTGCTGGTGGGATGACCAGGGATCGGACACCTTCGTGAACGTAAAGGTAAGCGGCTTGTGGTCCGTGAACGTGGTGAAGGGCCTACCTTCTCAGAAGTACCTGAAGTGCCGGATTGCCAGGTATAGCGCCAACAGTTCCCGGTCGAAAGCACTGTACTTGAGTTCGGGTGGTTGTAGGTGCTTGCTGAAAAACACCAGGGGTTGCCAGCGACCCACGATGAGTTGCTCCAGTACCCCACCGACTGCCGTGTTAGATGCGTCCACTGTGAGGGCGGTAGGGACGTCCGTTCTGGGGTGCACTAGCATCGCAGCGTTTGCTAAGGCTTCTTTTGTTTTAATGAAAGCGGCGGCGGACTCCTCGTCCCAGGTAATGTCCTTGCCCGGACCCGACAGTGGGGCGAACAGGGGGCGCATGATTCGGGCAGCTGAAGGGAAGAAGCGGTGGTAGAAATTTACCATACCCACGAATTCCTGAAGGACTTTGATTGTGGTGGGTCGGGGGAAATGGCGGACTGCGTCTACCTTAGCGGGCAGAGGGGTTGCCCCGTCTTTAGTAATCCTGTGGCCCAGGAAGTCGATGGTGTCGAGCCCGAACTGGCATTTGGCCGGGTTGATTGTTAGACCGTAGTCACTCAGCCGGGCATAGAGTTGACGGAGGTGGGACAGATGCTCCTGACGACTGCTGCTTGCTATGAGGATGTCGTCCAAATAGATGAAAGTGAAGTCCAGGTCGCGTCCCACCACGTCCATTAACCGCTGGAACGCCTGTGCGGCATTCTTCAGGCCGAACAGCATGCGGATGAACTCGAAAAGGCCGAACGGGGTGATGAGAGCCGTTTTGGGGATGTCGTCCGGATGCATCGGGATTTGATGGTATCCCCGGACGAGGTCTAGCTTGGAGAAGATCCGTGCGCCATGCAGGTTTGCTGCAAAATCCTGAATGTGCGGCACAGGGTAGTGGTCTGGTGTTGTAGCCTCGTTCAGCCTGCGGTAGTCGCCGCATGGTCTCCAGCCCCCTGTTGCTTTGGGCACCATGTGCAGGGGGGAGGCCCATGGGCTGTCGGACCGCCGTATGATCCCCAATTCTTCCATCCTCTTGAACTCCTCCTTCTCCAGTCGGAGCTTGTCCAGGGGAAGCCTTCGAGCACGGGCGTGGAGGGGTGGTCCCTGGGTTGGGATGTGGTGCTGTACGCCATGTTGGGGCATGGCTGCCGTGAACTGCGGTGCCAGAACCGATGGGAAATCCGCCAGGACTCTGGTGAAGTCATTGTCGGACAGCGTGATGAAGCCGAGGTGAGGGGCTGGCAACTGGGCTGCACCCAGGGAGAACGTCTGAAAGGTCTCGGCGTGAACCAGTCTCTGCCTCGGCAGGTCGACCAGCAGGCTGTGAGCCCGCAAAAAATCCGCACCCAGAAGCGGTTGGGCTACGGCGGCCAGTGTGAAGTCCCACGTGAACCGGCTGGAGCCGAACTGTAGCTGCACCGTACGGGTGCCATAGGTCCTTACAGTGCTGCCGTTCACGGCCCTCAGGGGGGACCCGGTGCCCTGCTGCAGGTGTCGTAACTCGTCGGAGGTAAGACGCTGATCTCGGCACTGGTGTCGACCAAAAAATGCCGTCCCAACCTCTTGTCCCACACATACAGGAGGCTATCCCGATGGCCAGCCGCCATAGCCATCAGCGACGGCTGGCCCTGGCGTTTCCCGGGAACTTGCAGGGTGGGCTACAGTGGCGGGCTTCTGCGCCCCACCGCTGGTGGTAGAAGCACCATTGTTCGTTGGTCTTCTCACTCCTGCCTCTGGGGTTAGTGGGCTCTGTGGCCGGGCCTGGGCTGGTTTGCTGCTGGGAGCGTGGCCTGGTGATCTGTGCGACGGACGCCCCACTCACCTTCTTGGCGTTCCACAGCAAGTCCGCCCAGGCTGCCACCTTCCGGGGGTCGCTGAAATCCGCGTCGGACAGCAGCAGGCGTATGTCCTCGGGCAGCTGCTCCAGGAATGCCTGCTCAAACATGAGGCAGGGCTTGTGTCCGCCGGCCAGAGACAACATCTCATTCATTAAAGCTGATAGAGGTCTGTCCCCCAAACCATCCAGGTGCAGTAAGCGGGCAGCCCGCTCGCGCCGTGAGAGTCCGAAAGTCCTTATGAGTAGGGCTTTGAAGTCCGTGTATTTGCCGTCCTCCGGGGGTAACTGTATGAACTCCTCAACCTGGGCGGCTGTCTCCTGGTCGAGGGAGCTCACCACGTAGTAGTAACGTGTGTCCTCTGAGGTTATCTGCCAAACGTGGAATTGGGCTTCTGCCTGCTGGAACCATAGGTGAGGTTGCAGCGTCCAGAAGCTTGGCAGTTTCAACAAAACCACATGAACAGATGCAGCGTCGTTCATCTTCGGTCCAAATATCGTTTGGACCGTCGGGGTCACCAATTGTAGCGGTGTGCTACACGCAGCGCTGAAATAACGACACGGAGTCGGTAAACTGCAGTTAAAGAAGATTTTATTCGAACTTCACAGCCTTGCTTTAAAGCCTCCCTGATCCCGCCCTCCCCGGGCGCAGATGCTGTAGGGGGCACGTACTCACAATCCCGCGCAGGCTTTTCCCTCTGTTGGTGAAGCAGACCTGGCGCCCTTTTGGGACTGGCCTTTGTGCCGGCGCGCTGGCTATTTGTGAACCGGTTTGAGTGCGCTAGGAAGTGGGTCGCCACAATACTACATTACAGATGTTTGTTTTTCAAGTTCCTTGTGCTGTGTCCTGAATAGATGGCTCTATTTCAAGATGGTAAAATACTCCTTTATTTTGTATTAAATATATTTATTTTTAATTTGGCCCTTCTACCTACTCACTAACACAGTGTTCTTATTTTCTACCTGTGTCCAAATGATAGACTCCCACATCTCTGTTATGATCCAGTCAAAATGATAACTTTAAAAGTTATTCCAAAAATTCAAGCACAGATTTTCCTTCTCTTTTTGAAACTGAAGTAACGTTTACAACTTGTGTCTTCTTACAACATAAATAAATTTTTTGTGGGACACCATTCTACTTCAGGAACATAAATCTAGGCTATGAAATTTACTGGAGTTGAGAAACCTATCACTGAGGGAATATATGGGCACTTTTGGAGTTAAAGTAAGAGCTACTTGTGGATCAAGTACACTTCCTTTGTCCTTTATTCTCCCAGAATTACAGATATCTCTTTCCGAGAGTCTGAATTGGACCCACAGAAATTGGCACACACACACTCCTCACAGAAAACTCCCTTCCACACCCCCCCAACAAAGCAGAATAATCAGATACAATCCATTGCCCCCACTCAACACACACAAAATGCTGGAGGAACTCAACAGCCAGACAGCATCATGAAGCGAACAAACGATCCACATAGTGTGCTGAGACCCTTCATCAGGAATGTGTCCTGACTGGATTCTGGGTGGGGAAGTTGATGCATGTTGAAAAGTTACTGTGACAGATTTGAAAAAAAGCACAAAAACAAACAACATAAAATGATGACAAACCAATTCTTATTTTGGGAAATGTATCTGCAAAGCCTTGTTAATTGTTCTTTCAAAACAGAAGTTCTTCACTGATAAATCCAGTTCATCCAGAGCAATTTATAAAGTGAATTATATAGCTTGTTATATGTTTTTGCTGGATACCTAAAACTATAATTTATAAAAAAGAGCAATAAAATTGAATGAAGTATTTAGTTATAAAGCATCTTATCACATTTGTCAAAATGCATCACATGAGGAATCACCTTTCTGTATTACAGCTACTGCTGCTTGGTCAAATGCCTGGAAAATAAATCGATACATTCCAGCTATGTTGCCTTTAAAATGACAAATAATGAATTAAAATGACTTGAGATCTTTGGATTAATTATGTATTATTGTAGCATTATTTGTATTAACTGACGGATTTATTCTGCACATTGACTCATTTGAGAAAAGGTCTAGTATGGGAGAGCTGCTGATGAATGGCAAACAGGAGTGAGGTCTTGCTCTTCCTAACTCTCATGTCATTGGCCATAATGAAGAGGTTGTTGGTTAATGCAGTGCCTTCGCATTCAATTCCCATTGCAGAGGTAACACAAGAGATAGCAAATAATACAATCTTTGCTTCCAGCTGGAAATGTTCAGGAATTCTGAGGTCAGTGACGGTGACCTATATCAGTCATTAATAGGCTCACTGTAGACTAATCCAGCTCTCACAGTGAAGGACTGCAAAGAGAAAGTATAATCTAGGTAATAAACATGCACAGTGCCTTCTGAATATTAATAAGTCACTGAATTACAAAACTGTTATGATACGCTTCACAGAGATCTCTTTAACTATGTGATGTTATGACGTGAGATGAATACATTATGGGGAAGGAGATCCCAAGGTCCCAAACATTCGAGCTGGACTAGGTCAGTGCAGCATAAGTCTAAATTTTCAAATATAGAAATAGCTTAATTTTATGAGTAGTGCAAATCCTCAGAAGTTAGATGAAGTTAGGATACTTAGATTAAGCAAATTCAGTGATTCTAGAGCCAAACACTAAATTGTGAATTATTCTCCAGTTCACTTATGCCTTCCGTATGTTTCACTTCACACAAATAACACCTCATCCACAGCTTCCTTATTACTTATAGGAGCTGGTTTGATTTTTTTTCCAATTTAGCCATTGTTGTGCATAATGCAGAGTATTAGAGCTGGTTCTCAGTACTCCAAGTAGCTTTTTAATGGCGTGTAAGTTATTATGCAATGACTCCAACGCCCAAAGACTCAGATGGTCATTATGCTGATCAAAATCATTCCCAAATGTGGTAAGCTGCAAATTGAGATTCTTAATAAGTAAAATTGGAACTGTTTAACTTTTCATCATTTTCCCATTCTATCTCTTCTCTCTTGCTTTTGCTTCTTATTCCAGTCTTTCTTTGCATCTCTGTATTGCTTTCTGTGCTGAGTTTTTATCAACTTAATCTCTTTGTTGTACTTGTTTCCTTCTCAAATTCATACTGGTGGGCACAGTGGCACAGCAGGTGACATACTGACACAGGTAGAAGATGAGTAGGCAGAGATGTGGTAAATGGAATACAGTGTGGCAAACTTGGTATTGTCCATTTTTGCATTAAAGCTACAACAGCTATGGCTCAGCTGCAAGTCTGTTGTGACTCTGATGAAAGAACCAATAAAAACCCAGGAGGCACAATGGCAATAGCACCTGCACTCTGTCAAGGACTTCCAGAACACTTCAGCTGAACATCCCCTACTACACACCATCACCACCAACATCCGTTTCCCATCTTCCATCCCTCTCTCTGCTGAACCCAATAACTTCTGTTTGTGAAAGGCAAAATGTCTGGAATTGCAAGATTTTTAGATATTGTAATGAAAAGGACTGCTTAGCTATTGGAGGTTTTCCTCCAGGTTTAAGTTCCAGAAGATTATTACCAAAATATGGTTTGCCTAGCCTCAGGTGACCAGCTGTTTCATGTGAAGCCTGTATTTAGAGATACAGTGTGGAATAGGCCTTTCTGGCCCACCAAGATGCACCACCCAGCAACCCGCTGATTTCACCCCAGTATATGCACGGGACAATTTAAAATGACCAATTAACCTATTAATGCATTGTGGTAGGGGTTATGTGAAAGAATTGTTACAACTGTCTGTAAAGTGTAGATACAGGTAATTGAAAAAGGGATTAGTTGATGGATGAATTTACAATTACAGATGGATGGGGCAGACTGGGTCCAATTACTGAAAATGCAGGAATAAACAGGAATAGATATACATATTATGTGAGAAAAATTTTGAACAGAGGGAAGAAGAAACTCAAATTCACTGAGACGATAGAATAAGCTGGCTATAAATGAACACATTATCTTGTATCATAATGTCACATTGTCCAGAAAGCCACAGCAGTCAGGTCTCTGGCACTGAATCTGGCTCTGTGACTCAGAAGGGAATGGTGAGAGGGTATTCAATAGTCAGGGGAGCAGACTGGAGGTTCTGTGGACGAGAACGAGATTCAGAGTGGTAAGCTGCCTCATGGGTGCCTGGGTCAGGGGCATCTTGGATCTTGATTCCAAAGCGTTCGTAAGTGCCAGCTTGAGCAGCCAAAGGTTGTGATCCACATCGGTACCAATTAACTGGAGAAGGTCACGAGGTCCTGCAAAATGAGTCCAGGGAGTTCAGTGTTAAGTTAAAGGACAGGACCTCCAGGGTTGTGATCTCAGGATTGTTATCCATGCCATGTGCTAGTGAGGCCAGAAGTAGGAAAATCGTACAGTTTTACATGTGGCTAAGGAGATGGTGCTGAAGGAAGGGCAGATGAGACATATTGCATCTGAACTGAAAGGGAACGAATATCTTTGTGGGCTTCCTTTCGTCCACTATCAACTCTGCCCTCCATCGCGTCTCCCGTATTTCACGCACCTCTGCCCTCACCCCCCCCCCCCCCCCCCCCCACCAGCCCACCAGGGATAGAGTCCCCCTGGTCCTCACCTATCACCCTACCAGCCTACAGATCCAACGTATAATCCTCCGTAACTTCCGCCACCTCCTACGGGATCCCACCACCAGACACATCTTCCCCTCCCCCCCACTCTCGGCTTTCTGCAGGGATCGCTCCCTACGCGACTCCCTTGTCCATTCAACCCCCCCATCCCTCCTCACCGACCTCCCTCCAGGCACTTATCCCTGCAAATGGAAGAAGTGCTACACCTGCCCCAACACTTCTACCCTCCCCACCATCCTAGGACCCAGACAGTCCTTTCAGGTGAGGCACCACTTCACCTGCGAGTCAACTGGGGTGATATACTGTATCTGGTGCTCCCGATGTGGCCATTTATACATTGGGGAGACCCGCCGCAGACTGCGAGACCATTTCGCCGAACACCGGCGTTCGGTCCTCCTGCAGTGGCGGGATCTCCCTGTGGCCACACACTTCAATTCCGCAGACCACTCCCACTCCAAAATGTCTGTCCATGGCCTCCTCTACCGTCAAGATGAGGCCACACGCAGGTCGATGGAGCAATACCTTATCTCCTGCCTAGGTAGCCTCCTACCTGCCGGCATGAACATTCAACTCACAGACCTCCGTTGATACCCCTGCCCCCCTTACCCCATCCCTATCTATAATTTTAGTCTGGTTCTCTTTCTCTCTTTTTCTCCCCCCTCACTATAATCTCCCCCCAGCCCTACCTTTCTTTCTCTTTTATTTCCCATAATTCTCCACTTTCCCCCTAGCCCATTTCCCTCCAGCCTATCACTTACCAGCTCTCTACTTCATCCCTCCCCCACTTCTTATCCCCCCTCGACCAACCCATGTTACCTCACTCATGATGAAGGGTTTTGGCCTGAAACGCTGTCACTACCTCCTCCCATAGATGCTGTCTGGCCTGCTGAGTTCTGCCAGCATTTTGTGTTTTTATTTATTTTTAGCATCTGCAGATTCACTCGTGTTATCCTTGTGGTAACGTTTGTCGGAGCTGCACAGGGTGAAGCGAGGGGGGTGGGGGAGGCGGGGGAGGTGTTAAACTAGAGCTGCAGGGGGATGGGAACCAGAGCACTGGAGCAGATAGTAGAGTGGTTGCGGGGAAAGTTGTTCTGAAGCCTGCATACCAAGTCAGGAATGAAATCATTGAGCGCAGTGAGACGAATGTTCAGAGCTGTGTATATTTTAATGCAAGGAGTATTTTAGGAAAGACGAATGAGCTTAGAGGATGGATCAGCAATAGTATAGAGGCACATGCACAAAATTTGTTGACATGGAAGAGTGTACTAGTTAGGTGCTATAAGGAAAGGAGGTGACAGATAAAGAGAAAAAGGCAGCGATAACTGCCTATGTGTGAATAAATGAGAGCATGATTGAATAACCTGTGTTCCTATTGTTGTTTCTATGCAGCTCCATATAACAGAATAACTCCTGACCAGTACACGTTGTTCTCAGAGGTATGAGCTACACTAGTTGAAGAGTAGGTGGTTTGTGGACTTCATGACTAGTGTTAGTATATTGAGAATGAGCAATACACATCTGATAAAATTGGAGAGGGGAGGACAATGCCAACTTGTGGGCTTGGACTGGGAGAAGAAGAAAAGAGAACAGCTTGTTAACCCTTTGAACAACAACACTCAATACAACTTACAACATGGCTCTCTGCTGACACAGTGACCCAAACAAAAGTCAACAATAAAATGGATGTTCTCTTTGTTTGCGTCTTCTTTTTTTCTGTATATTTCTCTCTATATACAATAATCTACTTACTGTCCTTTGCAATAGAAAGTGAATGAAATTTAATCAAAGATATTGGGGATCATTTCAACAGACTAGCTATGTGATCTATTTAAAACAACATTTCCCTGCCTTTCAGAACCTCAGGATATCACAAGTGTTTTATAGCCAATAAGTACTTTTGAAGAATCACTTTAAGAGCTGTGTACAAAATTTGGCTGTGACTTGAGCATAGCATCCTGAGAGAAACATCAGTCTGATAATGAGCAGGTAATCTGATGTCAGCCGAGGAACGATAAAAGCAGGATTCTGCTCTTTTATGTCCTGCTTAAAGGGTAGACATTGGTTTGAATCAGAACATGAATTCAATAAAATAATACACATCTAAATGAACAGAGTGAATAGAGTTACTGCGGAGCACTGAAAATCAATGACCAGAGAGCAAATAGCCTTTATATTTCAGCCTAGACAGCCTAGAATTCCTATCATGTGGTGCAATATTCCCACATGCTATGCTGTGCAATATTTTTAAACACCTGGCTAATAAACATGATCAAATAATTGAATTAAAAAGGTCTGCAGAGCCCACAATTCCTGATGTTTCCAAAATGTATCCATCAGATCTTTCAATGATAGCAAAGATCCACCCTCCACAAACGTCACTTGAGGCCATTCATCTGGGTGCTCTGCTCTGAAATGTAATGGAAAAGACCTGATTTTATTTGGGATCCTGCCCAGGAAGCCCAGGCGTCCATCCAAGTCAAGTCACGTTTTATTGTCATTTCGACCATAAATTGCTGGTATAGTACACAGTAAAAACAAGACAATGTTTCTCCAGGACCCTGGTGCTACATGAAACAGCATAAAACCACACTAGACTATGTGAGACAACTCAGGGATACACTAGACTACGTATAACTTCTTTGATTGGTACCCCATTAATCACCTAAAACATTCACTCCCTCTTCTACAATGGCCACAGTGTACACCATCTGCAATATGCACACTGCTTTCTTGTTTGAGAGAAACCCCCTCCTCCTGTCAAAACCGTGACCCATGATGGACAAGAGCCCTGGGCATTTGGGAGCATCGTCATCTACAGGTCCCCCTCCAAGTCATACACAATCCTGATTTGGAAATATATCATCGGTCCTCAATCTTCATTGCATTTAGATCCTGGATCTCCCTTCCTAGTAGCACTGTGGGCATATCTTCCTTTGAAGGGCTACTGAAGTTCAAGAAAGAAGCTCCACAATACTTTTCCAAGAGAAGTTAGTGATGGGTAGTGAGTTTTGGCCTCACGTAAGCCTTATAAAATGAATATGTTTCACAAAGCTCACTTCAACCACAGTCTTCACTATCAGTATGGTAGGGGGTAGCAGAGCAAAGGTTTACTAGGCATGATGCTGTCAGCCTTGTATGTGACAGAGTATTGCAATGTAAAACCTGCACAAAATGGCTGCTGTTTAAATACATGTTTCTAAGCTTGTTACAATTTCTAACTCGTAATGTAATACCAACACTGTGACAACAATATCAAAGCTACCACAAAACTAATAAACATCAGGCTGATGAAGAATCTTCTTTCTCGTCATTGGACATAATATGAAGTGTCACCATGACCTTCCTTTATACTTCCTAAAATGCTTTCACATCTTTTACACCCAGTGCCAATATCACATCTTCTCACGTCAGGAATAGCCAGCCTTAACCTCAATTTCAAAGGTGTGCTTCCAACCATACAAGTCAGACAGATCAATTTCTGTCCTTATACACTCTCCGATTTAAACTGCCAATTGGGTATTAGTTTAGTGCAGGAGAGCAGTTTTGTTCTGTTGATTTGTATCTACCAAAAACTGGGTTAAGACCCTCAATTTATTTTGCCTGAGAGAACCTATACAGAGTGAGAGAAAGAGACAGGAATTTCATCGCATTTGTCTCAGCAAAATGCAAATTGAGGTCTTAAGCTGCATTGAGTAGCTCCTCTTGTGCAACTGGCCCGTCACCAATAACACTCTGAAAGTGCAGGAACCAGCAGTGAAGAAAATGATTCTTCACAATGAACATTATGAAATCCTGGGTACCCTGAACACAATTTGAAATAAATCAAGTTGTTAGCTGTGTGGGATTCAAAGAGAGTGAGAGAGCCTTTCAGGGGGCAGTGTGAACTGCCTCCCTGAGTCACTGCAGACCCTGTGGTGAAGGTATTCCTGCAATGCTGTGTGGCAAAGTTTAGGAGATAGACTCAGAAAACATGTAGGATCCTCAAGATATATCCAGGTCAGGACTGTGACCTGGAGTGGGAGTGAGTTTAGGCCACACAGTGGTGCAGCTAAGAGAGCTGCTGCCTCAGAGCATCAAAGGCCTGGGTTTAATCACAACCTCAGTTCCTGCTGTGCTGAGTTTGTACATTATAGGATCACAGATTTATACAGCATAGAAACAGGTTACTTGGCCTGCTGCATCTATGCTGACCATCAAGCCTATCTGCATTAATCATACCTGCCTGCAATAGTTCCATACTCCTCGATGCCTTGTTAATTCAAGTATCCATCAATATGCCTCTTTAATGTTGTTGCTGTTCCAGTGGGCACCCATCTATACCAATTTCATCTCCAAGAACTTGGCTTGCAGTCTTATATCTCAGGGCAATTCAAATGTTTTTCTAAACATTTCTTCAATGTCGTCAAGGACTTTGTTTGCACCATTTTTCCTGGTCATCTATTCTAGATTATATCGCTCTATGGATGAAAAATGTCCCCATTATATCTCTTCTAAACATCGTCCCTCCCACCTTAAACCCATGCTCTCTAGTTTTAGACACTCCTACCAATACTTTATAACTCAAACCCTCCAATCCTCAGCCTAATCCCCTGATTCTTTTCTGCACCCTCTCTAGTTTAATCTCATCCTTCTTATAACACGTCCAAGATCTGTACACTTGTTTTATAGATATGGAACACAATCTCTCTGGACTTGTATTCAATGGCCCCTAAAAGAAGCAACAAAGGGCTGTGGATGAAGGAATCTGATAGGAAAGGAAGGTGGAGCATGGCACCAGATGGGACCATTTGGGGGATGAGACTTAGTGAGCAGAGTATGTAGGTGGAGGAGGGGTGCACTAAATATTGAGTTCTCCTTTTTCAGGCAACCCAATACATCTCTACCCCTTTTCTCTCTCCTCCTAATCTGTCAAGTTCTTTCTACCCCTACCCCAGCCCATCCTCTTTCCTGTCAGCCCATAGCCCTCTTTATGCTGGCTATCTCCCCTCTACCTTTCAGTCTAGGATGAAGAGTTTCAACCCGAAATGTTGACTGTCATTTTACCTCTACTGATGCTACCTGACCACTGAGTTCCTCCGATAGTTTTTTTTTGCTTGCCGAGGAGTTCTTCCCTGGTACAAGTCATAGGCAGGTCACGCTTGGGCCTGAAAACTGTCACAGCACAAACTTTACCATCAACACAGCTGCTTCATAATGTGCAGAGAAACGGCACAATCATTTTTGTGCAGTGCCCTCACACTGAACATTCCTCACAGTTGTGTAAGAGAACATGACTTTTAGTAAAGGCAGGCAAGTCATAATGAATAGACAAGGAGCTGCAATATATATGCTGCAGCACAAAGGAGAAACAAAAGCTTTTCATCTGCTCATTTGCCATGAAGTCAATACAAGCAAGAACTCCGCTTCAGAAAAGAGTAAAACAGAACTGACAGTAATGCAAATTGAGTGCATAGGAGATGATGAGTTTCTATTAAGTGTTGTTATCTTTCTTTCCTATCATAGTCATTGTCACAAAGCATGTCAGCAATGATAAAGACTAACATGCAGGTGAAATATCTTGATGAGGAACCTTTAATCTGAGTTTGAATTACTTCTTATGATTAACTCACATGTTTTCAAAGGCATTGCAGAGCAGGCAGAGATAAATTTGATTTCTGGAACTTGTGCTAAATAGATGTGTTTAGAGAGATGAGGGTTGTTCTAAGCTTTGGAAAGCAGGTGTTTAAGGTGTAAGATTAATATACCAAGGAGGGTTTTTTTCATAGGGAACATATGCCTTCTTCAGCAGGTGCATAAACAATGTTACAATTATACTGTGTATTAATGGGAAAATTGCTGTTGTACATAATAGACAATTATCGACCTTCTATGCCCACCATCTTCAACAGCCGATGAAAGTTCTTCAGAAGCCCAGTTGTATATTTGAAGTGCAGATTTACGAAACTAAAAAGACATCAACGTCCTTGCAGTGTGTATCAGTTCCAGAGCAATCAGCTGTATGACCAAGTTATCGCAAAACACAATGGTTGGAAAGAATCAACTTGACAGTGACAGTTTGGATCTTTGTGCAATCAAGGTATTGGACAGTGACAAGAATTAGTATGGATTTATTTTGATGTTTTCTGGAGGTGGGGATCCTGTGATGAGTGCAATTGTAACAACAAAGGCTAGAGAAGGTTCAATTTTACAGGGATTTTTTTTTCTGTTGCAGAGGAACCAACAATGAAAAGCACAGCTAAAATGGTCAAGATAAAATTTCAAGAAAGTTCAAACCAAAGCTTACATTTATATCATTATTTAAAGCAGAGAAATACTCCAAGGCATTTCATGGAATTGAAACTAACATTTAAAGACCCAAGTTACAGGGCACACCTTGTCTCTTTACTGAAAGGTAAAGCAGAAGTTCAAAATGAAGGCAATCTATCAGACACAAGAGAATGGAATTGGGAGAAAAAACAAATTGCTGGAGGAACTCAGCAGGCTGAGCAATATGTGGAGGCAGGTGGATGGTTGATGTTTTGGTTTGTGACCGTAAATTAGGACTTTTTCCTGATTTCCTACTTTCTGTAAGCCAAACACAGGTGACCTAAGTAACTTCACTTCTTAACAAGAGGAGTTTCATTGCGACATTGACCCCTGCATCATGCTCAGCCCTCAGTAGAGAAATATAATCCATGCTGCCCTTTTGTAAGAAAGAAACATTGGAGAGTAGTGGCAAATGTGGCTCACACAATGTAGCTTTGCAGTCATTTTAACCAGCAGTATTCATGACCATCCCAAGTATGAAACATCTTAACTTTGCACTTCTGAAATAGTGTTCCTTTATTGTTTATTTTGTATTTTGGGTTTGGGAAAATCAAAATTTGACCTCAATTTCCCTGCCAAAATATCTCTTCAGCAATCAATCAGCATCAATTGCAGGCTACATTGCGATGTGGTAACTGAACAGGAACCAAGACACAAACAAAACAAAATCTGCAAATGCTGGAAATCAAAGTAATACACACAAAATGCTGGAGGCATCTATGGAAAAGAGTGAACAGTTGATCCTTTGGGCTGAGGCCCTTCATTGGGACTGGAAAATAGAGTTTAAAGGTCTGAATAAAAAGGTGGAGTGAGGAGAGGAAGAAGTACAAGGTAGAGGATGATAGATGAACCGGGAGTGGGGAGAAGTGAAGGAAAGAGCTGGGAAGTTGATTGGTGAAAGAGGTAAAGGGCTGGAGAAGCGGGTATCTGATAGGAGAGGACAGAAGGCCCTGGAAGAAAGGGAAAGAGAGGAGTACCAGAGGGAGTTGATGGGCAGGTAAGGAGATAAGGTGGGAGAGAGAAATGGGAATGGGGACTGGTGAAGGAGAGGGGTGGGGGCAATTACCTGAAGTCAGAGAAATCGATGTTCATGCCATCAGGTTGGAGGCTACTCAGATGGAATATAAAGTGTTGCTCCTCCAACCTGAGTATGGCCTTATCATGACAGTAGAAGAGGCATGGACTGACATGTCAAAATGGGAAGTAGAGTTGAATTGGGTGGCCATTGGGTGATCCTGCTTTTTCTGGCGGACGGAGTGCAGGTGCTCAACGAAGTAGTTTCCCAATCTACTTTGTGTCTCACCGATATACAGGAGGCCATACTGGGAGCATTAGGTCCAGTCGATGAGATTTACAGGTGAAGTGTCACCTCAGCTGGAAGGACTGTTTGAGGACCTGATTGTACTGAGGGAGGAGGTGTAGGGGCAGGTGTGGCACTTGTTCTACTTGCCAGGAAGGAGATCAATGGGGAGGGACAAACGTACAAGGGAGTCGTGTAGGGAGTGATCCCTGCAGTAAGCGGAAAATGTGGGGGGGGGGGAGGGAAAGGTGTGCTTGGTGGTGGGATCCTGTTGGAGATGGCAGAAGTTATGGAGAAATATATGCTGGACATGGAGGCTGATGGAGTGGTAGGTCCAAGAGGGACAGTACTCCTGGTGGGGTGGCGGGTGGATGGGGTGAGGGAAGACCTGCATGAAATGGAAGAGATGCAGGTGAAGGCAGTGTTGATGTTAGACTAAGGAAAGCTCCTTTCTTTGAGGAAGGAGGACATCTTATTAGTTCTGGAGTGAAAAATCTCATCCTGAGAGCAGATGTGGCAGAGACAGAGGCATTGAAAGAAGGAGATGGCATTTTTACAAGGGTGGGAAGAGGTACACCCTAAGTAGCTGTGAGAATCTGATTATACAGTTATTAGTGGATAAACTGTCTCCCGAGATAGAGACAGGGAGATTGAGAAAAAGAAGAGAGGTGTTAGAAATGGACCAGGTAAATTTGAGAGCAGGTTGTAAGTTGGATGCAAAGTTGATGAAATTGACGAGCTCAGCATGGGTGCAGGAAGCAGCACCAACGCAATCATCAATGTAGTGTAAGAAATGTTGGGGACTGATGCCAGTGTTCACTTGGAGCATAGACTGTTCCATGTAGCTGACAAAAAGGCAGGCAGAGCTGGGACCCATGTGAGTGCTCTTCACTACACCTTTTGTCTTATGGAAGTGGGAAGAGCCAAAGGAGAAATTATTGAGGTAGGACCAGTTCCACAAGATGGGGGCAAGTTGTGGTGGAGGGGAATTGGTTGAGTGTGATGTCCAGAAAGAAGCAGAGGGCTTTGAGACCTCCCTGATGGGGGAATGGAGGTGTATAGGGACTGGACATCCATTGTGAAAATGGGACGACCAGGGCTAGGGAACTTGAAGTAGATTGGAAGAGACTGAACCAGGGTGATAAAACAGAGTCAAGGTATGCAGATATGAGTTTGGTGAGGCAGGAACAAGCAGAAAAAGTTGGTATACCTGGACAGGATTGTTTAAGGATCTTGGGAAGGAGGTAGAAATGGGAGGTGTGGGATAAGCGAACCATGAGGTTGGTGGCAGTGGTTGGGAGATCCCCAGAGTTATTAAAGTCTGTGTTGGTGTGGGTGCCAATGGCCTGGTGCTCCTTGGTTGGGTCCTGTTCAAAGGGTAGGTAAGAGGAGGTGTCTGACAGTCGTCGCCTGCCCTCAGCAAGGTAGACATCAGTCCGCCAGACTACTACAGCACCCTCCCTATCTGCAGGTTTGATGGTGGAGTAGGGTTAGTGTGGAGAGAATGAAGAGTAGGGCATTTGGAAGGAACCTAGGCACTTTGTTTTCAATGCTATCTTCTTGCATTTTCTTGATTTCTTCTATGAAAGTCTGAACAAGTCTCTCTGCTAATCCACGAAAGGGAAGAAGAAATGTGGCAGAAGCCACAAGATTCCTACATCTCCATTTCACAAATTCCTCAAATTCTGCATTTGTAAACCAAATGTCATTATCTGACACGAAGTGTGAAGTAATCCATGAACACTGCCTAAGCTTTTTAAACTTGACATTGAAGTAATTATTGAATATAAATCCAGCCAATTCAAATGAATGTCAGTTATAAACAGGAAAATTCAAGGAAAAGTCCAACATTATTAACTTGAACGCTGTCTGTGGCTGGTCAGGCCGATTCGAAAGGTGAAAGGGAGAGGACACAGACTTTTTTTGTTTTCCTAATACTCAGTAAAAGACTGCACTTCTCACTCAGTGCCAGAGTTTCATTTGGCCATCCCATGTAAAATCTGACTCATCAGTTTATCATAGTAATTCCTAGCTGTTTCCAAGAAACAACACCAGGACCTGCAGGGGAACTGCAACTCCAGTTCACCCTATTATACACCTATCGTGTCCACTCATCTTTAAGCCCAGGACATGTGGGACATCAGTAATGGACACAAGAGATTCTGCAGCTGCTAGAAATCCAGGGCAACAGACACAAAATGTTGGAGGAACTCGACAAGTAAGGCAGCATCTATGGAAGTGAATTAACAGTCGATGATCTGGGCTGAGACCCTTCATCAGGACTTCTCAGTCCCATTCCTAATGAAGGGTCTCAGCCCAAATGTCGAATGTTTATTCATTTCCATAGATCCTGCCTGACTGCTAAATTCCTCCAGTATTTTGTATGTGTTGCATCAGTTATGGTATTCGAATTGGAACTAATTTATTATTGTCACATGTACTGAGTTACAGTGAAAAACTTGTCTTGCATGCTGTTCACACAGATCAAATCATTACACAGTGCATTGAGGTAGTACAAGATAAAACAATAACAGAATACAGAAAAATGTGTTACAGTTAGAGAGAAAGTGCAGTTCATGTAGACAATAATGTGCAAGATCATAATGAGGTAGATTGTAAGGTCAAGAGTGAGACAACAAATTAACTGGTACTACCTCTCTTCATGATAAACTCACAAACTTGAGGCAGTACAGAATCTTTGCTCTCCCCTGTCTGATTTGCACAGTGCTCATAGACATAACATGCAGATGATCCATTATCAACACTGAAATCTCTGGCACCGGATTTCAACTGTGAACATCTGTGTTCCCTGGCTTTGAAAACTCTAGTAAAGTCATATGTCCTTGAACTCAAAGTCCACCCTTGAACTTGTGGTGAAACCATCTGAGGTTTGTAAGTAATGAAGTAACATCCGTTGATGTACGACAAAACTGCTGTACACCAAAACATTAAGCCCTTTTTATTTATCGGGCTGCAGAACATTAACTGTTAGCTTTCTAGAACCATCTTCCACCCGATGTGACGTTACCACGTGATCTCTGTTTGATGATGCATTCTGAGAAATGAGTATCTCTGTAGAGAATTTAATTAGAACTTTAGCACACTCTAGCAGTTCTTCAAAGTGCACAAAAGTCTTTCTTGAGTGTCAGTACATTTCCACTTCACATTATTTGCAGAAATAGGTGCAATTGAGCGAAGAACATTACTGAATCTGGCAAAATGTATTATATTAATTCAGCAATCCAAGATAATCCTTCAAGAGGAGGTGAAAGCATTATCAGTGCCTTATGGTAACACCCCCATAACCAGAATATCACAGAAATATACAGTGACCTTGGGAATGCCCTGTCACAACCTCTCCATGGTTCTCTAAAAGATAAAAGGTGCAGATGGAACTCCAAAGGTTTGTCAGTAATATGTACCCGTGGGTGTGTGTTGAAAGTCAAAATTCTCTTAGACTGCTCCTTTAACACTTTTTATTAATATGGGTGATTCATGTCAAATTCACTGAACTACTGCCCCCCCCCCCAGAAAAATCTAGAAATACAGTACTGTATGTTCTTTTATTTTGGGGATTGAATACTAATCCACAGTCAGGATTTGATCAAGCATCAGTGTGTGAATCCACCATGCCTCCTTGTGAATCTATCATGCTTCAACACTGACACAAAGGGTGCCACCTATTTAGAGTAGGTGGGCTTAATTATTTTCTTTCTCCGAAGTTTGTCCATTTCTGGTCTCATGACCAAGCCCATTGACCTTAGTATGACAACAGAACATCGAATATTGAACTGTATGGACCAGTTCAGGCCCTTTGGCCCACAATGTTGTGCTGACAAATATAAACCTAATGCTCAATCTAATCTTCCCCTCCTAAACAGCCCATGAACCCTCTCCCCATTTTCCTTTTATCCACGTGCCTGTCTTTCATATGTCCCTAATTTATCAGCTTCTAACACCATTCCAATGCTTTCTGGGCACTCAGCACTTCCTGTGTCAAAAAACCTACCTCTGACATTAAGCTGATGTCTAAAGTGAGTAGAGGAAAGTTTAGGGGAAATATCAGTGTGAATTTATGCTTGGGAACATCTCAATATAGGTAGCTTATCTTTGAAGAACTTAATATCTTTCTATCACCTATAACACTGCAGCCTCACCTCTCTCATTATTTGTCTGGGCTGGAAAGAACATAAGACAGGAGCAGAATTAGGCCATCTGGCCCATCGAGTCTGCGCTGCCATTCAATTGTGGGTGATCCTGTTTTTCTATCTCCTCCTCAACTCTGGTTCCCGGTCTTCTCCCCATAACCTTTGATGCCATATTGTTAACATCATCACATATTGTTAAAATATATTTCAATTGTCGCAAACTTAAGAGTCAACGAATGTGGAGAATGACAACTAAAGACATGCAGAAGCAGATCAAATGTCCAACATCTACGCAGGGGAAGGCTGTTGCTGATGGAAGATACACTGTACAATTTGGGAAGGAGCAAAAATAGACTGTAAAGAATTTGGGGAAGGGGAAACATCCACGTGTTTCCTGTTGCAGCATCGCTTTAGGTCACACAGGGAAACCCTTGTTTTAAAAAAAGCAAAAACATGTCATTTTCCAGCCCAGAGGTTGAGGTTAAATGCCGGGGATTGCACAGTTGCTGACTTCACTTAGAAAAAGTTTGTGTTGAAAGATTCCAGCTTGGAGTTAGGGATTGACTTCACAGTTGGAGGGCCAGAAATGTTTTACTCAAGTCTGGGTTTTGCCTGCTTCCAACTGCATGGTACTAACTCGTTCCAGTGTTCTGTGAAAGAGGTTCCTCATCACTAAGATTGCAATCTGCACATTTCAGCTCTGTTCACAGCAGTCTATAGGTTCCTGCAGCTCTTTCAGCTAATTTCCTGGAAATTATGTCATAGTTTGGTAGTCAGGTCACTGGTTCCTTAAGATGTTCATAGTTGGAGGAGATGGTGGGGATAAGCTCCCCCTACCTGTTAAATACTCCCAATGGGGTCACCACAAATAGCCTCTGACAACCAAGTCCAACTCCTGGCCTGCATATGTGGCTTAGCTACTAAGCACAGCAAAACCATTTCTACTGACAAGAGACAAAGCAAAGGCAGGTTACTGGCGCTTTAAAACCAGTTGCTTTGGGCAATTTGGGTCTTTTCAGCCATAGTTGGCAGCTCATCTAGAAGAAGGAAAACTCTGATCTCAAATCTCCAATGCCTTTCTATACCCACTCATGGGAAAGGCTTCAGGAGTAAATTCCGAAGGAAAAATCCAGCGCTGGAGATCCTAAGACAGTCCTATGCTGAGATCAATACTGATTAGCATTTCCTGTAATGCCACCGGTGCCGAAATATATCGGTCTCTGCTATTCCTTTGAATTCATCAGCTGTGTGGAGAAGGAGAACTTACAGCCTGGGCAACAGCTGGCTCTCCATATCGTACTACCCCGGCTTGCATGTTACATAGACAGCCAGGATGCAATATCCCTGGCTGACTCCAGCCAACGGAGGGCCTCAGTATCATTACAGTCACTTGAGAAATCAACAAAAATGGAAGAATTGTCATTAATATCAATCAGGATTCTTTTGTAGGAGTTTAACTTTTAAAGAATGCTGACACTGCAACTTCTTGTTGCTGACTTATTATTTCTGTTGTGACAGAATTGTCATTAGTCTTACTCACAAGATATCTGCCAGATGAAAGTTATTTTTGAAACTGTTACAAGAGAGTAAACTTGAGCAATCCAACCCTAATGTTTAGTTAAGAGTGACATGGAGATGTGTTTCTGAGCGTAAGTTATAAATAGCAGCAACGTGTTAGATCCAGGCAGAAATTCTCCATTACATTTATCCCTGTATCCTGTTTCTTAGTTAAGCAGGGTGGAAGCATTAAATTACACAGCAAAGCTAATGGATTATGCAAATGGTTAAAACTGTGGCAATTTGATTTTGATGTAAGCAAATATGAGGTTATCCACTGTGAACCTAAAGTGTTTAGTGCAGTGTGTTTTCTGCATGACCGATTGCATTGGACCTACTGGTAGAGGTGTTTGAGCAATTCCCGAGTGAGAGTTGAAGCATGGCCTTCTGCTTTAGCCGAATGTCTGCCTTCTGCACTTTCACTTGTCCTCCTGGACTTTGTTTGAAAGCTGGGTTACCTGCACTGCTCAATGCAATTATTCCATGTACAGTGCAGTAAAGGTTTCCCAGGTCTTAGGCTGCACAACACCCTCATCCAAATGATTGGGAGAAATCAATTGCAGGAGAAAAGAAGATACAACTTCTTACTTGACTTGATTAAGTTAGGTTAAATGTTAGAATTATGTGCATGATACTTTTACCTCTTTTTTTTATTCTGAGTGATTCTGAAATGGCAGGTTTGACTGTTGACATGCACGTATTGGAACTATTAAAATAGTGACACTGGAAACATTGTGCAGTCAGTGACAAGTGCGGAGATATGGGGCACTACACTGGCATCCTCTGCACCACAGCACTGAGCTTGTAACCAGCCTGCTGGCACACGATTATCCCAGATCACACTCAAAGAAACAGCTCAGGCCAGGATGGGGATCTGGAAACACATTAGGACATCATGGAGAGGTGCAGAAAGCATTTAAAAGCAAAACTAGCAGAATGCTTGCATTTATTTCTTGAAGTCTGGAGTACAAGAATGTCACAATGCTGTAAAGGTCCGGTTAGGCCAATCCTGGAAAACTGTAAGCAGTTCTAAGCACCGTACCTCAGGATGTTATGATGTTGAATGAAAAGGAGTGGAAAAGCTAAGATGAAATTCCTTAGAATTTACTGGTTACTGGTTGATTTAATTGAAGTTAACAAGATAAGGACAGAGAATGATAAAATAAACTCATAAAAATTCTTCCACACATAGAGAAATAGAAGTTTGGAACACTTCCAAACCGAGTGTGCTGTTAATTTCAAATCTAAGCTTGAGAGATTTTTGTTAACCAATCAGATGAAAGGATATATAGAAAATGTGGGTACGTGGAGGTAGATCACACTAGAACCATGATTATCTAAATGATGGACAAGGTTTGAGAGCCAAAGTGGCATCACCATTGTCCTGTTTCTATCGGTCTGTTTTCATTTTTGTTGAAATGAGAATGTCATCCTCGTTATTGATTAATGAATTACCAAGTGCCAAAAGGATTGGAATGAAAGTGGTGAGCACTACTGGACTTTGAGTGCTGCAGTGAGGACAACAAAACTTTTATCCATATGTTATATGGGCAAGGCGTTCTGCCCTAATGTCCTCACTTGCTTTTAATTTTCTAACTCTTTTCTTTGACTGCATGTTTTTGTATTCACATTGATGGCATGTCTCAATCACCCCTGAAAGTTCATGTAAAATAAGTACGGTAATACAAAACTTCACTTGCCACATTAGCATACAAGGTACCTCCATAATTTCTTATCACACTAATTGAAGCAAACCCACCACAAACAACACAAACCAGCTGTTAAATAGCTTGACCTCACATTGGGTTTCCACATGACCACACAGCGAGCTACACAATCTTTACCAATTGCCCCAGTTCTTCATTCATCTGTGCCTCTCCTCACTAACCCATGCATCCCGTCAAGTTTTACAATCCCCATCAGCACAGGGCTGTGTGCTTAGTCCCCTGCTCTAATCGCTTTACACTTATGACTGTGACTAAGAACAGCTCCACAGCCATATTTAAATTTGCTGATGACACCACTGTCGTCGGCCGAATCAAAGCTGGTGATGAATCAGCATATAGGAGGGCGATTGAGAATCTGGCTGAGTGGTACCACAGCATAGTCATGAGCCCTGCAGCCTGTATACCTGTATTTGTTTAAGGCTGTCTCGAGTATCATTAAGCCCTGGTGATTTCTGTTTAATCTTGTCAAGTTTATTTTGACTGGCACGGGTTTTCTGTGTACTGTGATTATTTAAAATGGACTCCCAATTAGTGCTATTCATAGGGTCTTTGTGTTTCGAGAATGATTCTGCTTATGGTGTCAAGCCACTCAGTCAACTACTGATGCTCAGTTGGAAATCCTGTGAATAAACTCTTGCTTCTGTATCTACATGGGAGTCTGTGATCCCTCCGCACTTGGGTTCAGTCGTTTGTCAGTGTACATTGAGACAATCAGCAAGACTAAGGTGCTGGTTATTGACTTCAGGGGGAGGAAACCAGTGGTCTCTGAATCAGTTCTCATCGAGGAATCTGAGGTGGAGAGCATCGGCAACTTTATAACCTCAGTGTTATCATTTCAGAGGATTCGTCTTGGGTCTAGCACAGAAGTGCCATTACAAAAAAGCACAACAGCACTGCTAACTCCTTAAAAGTTTGTGAACATTTGGCATGTCATCTAAAACTTTGATAAACTTCTACAACCCTCAGGCTTGGCCAGCTCATGTTCCTCTCGGGGAGAACAGCCTTTGGCCCCGCCAAACTGAGAAATCACGTTTGTGTGGATGCTGTGTAAGGTACCACCCAGTTACAAACCAACAACGCAAAATATCAGACAGTACACCATATGCAATCAAATGATTGAACTTTATGAATAATAATCTGAATATAAGCTTAGTAATGAAAATAAAAAAGGGCCCAATTCAAGGAAAAGTCAATAGTGCACATTGGAGCTCCTCGGTCACCATTCTTCCACCATTGATCTCCTCTGAGCATTGCCGACTACGTAGTCCACTCCGTCTGGTGGACTACCAGCTCTCTCCACATGTGTCTTCCCTCTTCATCTCCCCTCGACCAAAGACTGTGAAACACCTTCTTCCAGATTCACAAGACCGAGCAACAATCTCTGATTGGCTAACATGCATACCACAGTCCTGTTATCTCCAGCCATAACCCAAACATTGCTACTACAGAGAAACCGTTACCTCAGCAGTGAACGTTACAGAGAAGCCATTACAATAGCAGATAATCCTTACAGCGCACTACACTTCTATAGATGTGTGGTGGACAGTACTGTATATTGACTAGTTGCATCATGGCCTGGTATGGAGATACCAATATCCTTGATGGGAAACACCTACAAAAAGTTGTGGCTATGGCTCAGTCCATCATGAGTAAAACCCTCCCCAGCACAGAGTGCTGTTGCAGGAAAGCAGAATCCATCATCAAGAACACCCAATATTCAGCCCATGTTCTCCTCACTGCTGTCATCACTAATGTGATACAGGAGCCTTGGGACCCACACCACCAAGTTCAGCAACACCTATTACTCCTCAACTATCAAGCTTTTGAACCAAAGAGGATAACTTCACTCAACTTCCCTCGCCCCATCACTGAAGGTTGACATAAATACTGCCGTGTAGGCCTAATTGTTTAATCCTGTGGTGTAGAGACTTTGGGGATGATATTATTAATTGGACAATGTATATCCTATTCATATTCCATAGTCTTTCAAATTCCTCTTTTAATTCAGTATATTTCTGGTGTTTTCACTTTTTGATTTCTGTATGTTATGTATGTTTGGAATGGATATATCTATTTAGTAAGTTGTTCTTGTTTGTTTATCCTATAATATCATATCCGGATGGTTATGATGAATCAGCCTATCTGTAATAACAGATCAGTCATAGTGTGAATTGTCGGGTGCTGACTCTAAATCTGAATCAGGCTTGTATTTTAGTAAGCTATGGTGTCTTTTATGAGTTTGTATTTTAAAGCAAGATTTTGGTGCTGATGCTTGTCACTTGATTGTGCCTGTGTAAGTAATCAGATTGAGTTAAACTGCTGCACGATCCCATAATGTGTTGGATTGTTTCTGGTTTCTCTTGGCATTTTCTGCTTTTATCATCTTGAGTATTTTTGATGTATTTTTGTGTTAACCACCTGGGCCTGTATTGCCATAAGGAATCCTTCTCTTTCTTGGAAGAGGTCTCCAACTCTGAGCCAGGAGTTCGATCCTTCCTTGTAGACATTTAGTCTGCTTTGATTGTGGGGATGGCTTCCCCATGCTGTTCTCTTAAAGTTAAAGTTATTTCTTCATTTCTCTGGGTCGTGTTTTCATTTAAGTTTAGTGGTGTGTACTTCTTAGTAGAACTGCATATGCCTGTCTGGAGTGCTGAATCCTGGTTCCGTTGATGAAACTATATCCTTATAAGTTTTATCTGACTGTTGTGTAAAATTTTTATATCGTTTATACCTCTTTCTCCTCCTGTCCTAGGTAGTGTTAATCTAAGTGAGTTCAAGTATTCATAGTGTTTTTTGAAAAAAATTCCTTTTTTTTGTAAATTTTCCAAATCAGTTTTGGGCCAAGGTATTATGCCAAAAGAATATGTTAATATATGTATAGCAAAACTGTTTATTGTCTTTGTTATATTTTTACTATTGAATTCTGTTTGGTAGATTTTCATAAGCCTTGAAGTAAATTCTGTTGAGAGTTTTCCCTTTATCACAGCATGATCTATTTTCCTTGTGTGTTGATGTTTCAGATACTTATATGTTTCATATTCACCCATCAACTGTATTGTATCCTGCTGCTCTGTTTTATATTCTACTAGCTCTATTGCACTTTCTCTATGTTTAATGTTTGGCTCAGTCCAAAGTTCATGTTTATATCTTTAGAAAGTAGTTCTGCTATTTGAATTAATTGCTTTAGATTTACTGATGAAGGAGCATATTATTTCAAATCATCCATGTATAGAAGTTGTGTCAAGGTATAATTCATTTGGTTGTCTCTGATTTGATATCCTATTTTCTTCTGATTCAGTAAATTAGAGTGAAGGTTTAAAGCTAGACAAATTCATAGTGGGCTTGGAGAAGCAATCTGGAAAATGCCTCAGTTTATTTTGATAATGGTTGTTGTTCTTTTTTGGATGATGATGATGATGATGATGATGATGATTAATAATAATAATAATAATAATAATTAATAATAATATTTTTTTCTTTCTTTTTGTATTTGCATGGTTTGTTGCCTTTTGGACATTTATTGTTTTTCTGTCCTATTGGGGTGGTCTTTCATTGATTCTATTGTGTTTCTTGTATTTACAAGAATGGCAGCAAGAAAATGAATCTCTGGTTTGTGTATGGTGACGTATACGTACTTGGATCATTTTTTTCTTGGCGAGCAGCAATCAGCATTAGAGGATGTTTGTTGGTGAAACAGCACAAGGTTTGAAAAGAATTTGGGTGCTTTTCGGCTATCTCTCAGTGGGCGGCAATCAGCGTGGGGTCAATCAAAAGAAAATAGGCACAGACAGAGCAGCCTTTGTTGGAGTGGTCCAGTGTTAGAGTTGTCCAGCTTTTGCTCAACAGCCTTGGGGAAGTATAAGTAAAGGTTCTAAGTAAGGAAGTAATAAATGTTCTGGTATTTTTTTTCTGATAGAACATAGGTAACGTGCTGGAAATGGATCTGGAGGTAGCAGTATGGTCCTCGTGTGAGATGTGGGAAATTTAGGAGACCTCTGGTCTCCTTGATAACCATATTTGCATGAAGTAGGTTAAGACCTACAAGTATCTGGGAGTACAGTTAGACGAGAAGCTAGACTGGACTGCCAACACAGATGCCTTGTGCAGGAAGGCACAGAGTCGACTGTACTTCCTTAGAAGGTTGGCGTCATTCAATGTCTGTAGTGAGATGCTGAAGATGTTCTATAGGTCAGTTGTGGAGAGCGCCCTCTTCTTTGTGGTGGCGTGTTGGGGAGGAAGCATTAAGAAGAGGGACGCCTCACGTCTTAATAAGCTGGTAAGGAAGGCGGGCTCTGTCGTGGGCAAAGTACTGGAGAGTTTAACATCGGTAGCTGAGCGAAGGGCGCTGAGTAGGCTACGGTCAATTATGGAAAACTCTGAACATCCTCTACATAGCACCATCCAGAGACAGAGAAGCAGTTTCAGCGACAGGTTACTATCGATGCAATGCTCCTCAGACAGGATGAAGAGGTCAATACTCCCCAATGCCATTAGGCTTTACAATTCTACCGCCAGGACTTAAGAACTTTTTAAAAGCTATTATTAATGCTTTTTGAGATAGTGATTTAGATGCATATCATATTTTTTACTGAGTTAAGTACTGTATGTAATTAGTTTTGCTACAACAAGTGTATGGGACATTGGAAAAAAGTTGAATTTCCCCATGGGGATGAATAAAGTATCTATCTATCTATCTATCTATCATACTGCAGCTCATTAGAGACTGTGTTAAAGAACTGGAGCTGCAGCTCAACGATCTTCAACTCATACGGGAGAATGAGGAGGTGATAGCTAGGAGCTATGGAGAGATAATCACCCTTAAATTGCAGGGGGCAGGTCCTTGGGTGACCGTCAGGAAAGGGAAAGGGAATAGGCAGCCTGTGCAGAGTATCTCTGTAGCCATTCCACTCAATAATAAGTACACCACTTTGGGTACTCATCTCTCCGCTCAATGAAGCAGTGGCAGCAACTTCAGTAAATATATTGAAGACAAGGTTGGATAGATTTTTGCATAATAGGGGAATTAAGGGTTATGGGGAAAAGGCAGGTGGGTGAGATGAGTCCATGGCCAGATCAACCATAATCTTATTGAATGGTGGAGCAGGTTCAATGGGCCTGATGCCCTATCCTGCTCCTATTTCTTATGTTCTTCTGGATACCGCTGGGGAGGGGGGACCTACCAGGGAAAAGCTGCAGTGACCAGGTCTCTGCGACTAAGTCTGGCTTAGTGGCACAGAAGGGAAGGGAGGAGAAAAGGAGTGCAGAAGTGACGAGGGGGGGTTCCGTAATCAGAGGAGTGGAGAGAACATTCTGTGGACGTGAAAGAGGCACCCAGATGCTATGTGCCTCCTGGGTGCCAAGGTTAGGGATGTCCCAGATCAAGTCCATGGAATTCTAAAGGGCAGGGCAAACAGCTAGAATTTGTGGTTCACATTGGTACCAAAGACATAGGTAAGAAAAGAGACAAGTTCCTGAAGAGAGAATATAGGGAGTTAGGCAGAAATCTGAAAAGCCAGACCTCCAGTGTAGTTATCCCTGGATTGCTGTCTGTGCCACACGCCAGTGAGGGTAAGAATAGGATGATTTGGCAGATGAATGTGTGGCTGAAGAATTAGTGCAGGAGGCAAGGTTTCAGATTTCCAGATCATTGGGATTCCTTCTGGGGAAGATATGGCCTGTAGAAAAAGGGTGGGATACACCTGAACTTGAGGGGGATCAACATCCTTGTGTGCATGTTTGCCAGAGCTGTTGGGGAGGGTTGAAACTAATTTGGGAAGGAGCTAGTAACCAGAATGATAGGGCTGAGGATAGGGCAGTTGCTATAAAAGTAGGTGTAGTGTGTATTTATACTGTGAGAAAAAACAGGCAGATGATAGGGCAAAATTGTAGTCAGTGGGGATGAGTTAAAGTTTAACAGGGAGCCAAAATCAAAAACGGTGACGATTACAGGACTGAAGGTGTTGTATGATGTTTTGGGCATCTCCAAGCCATGCCTGAAAGAAGATCTTAGTTGAGAGCTTAACATCCAAAGATACACATTGTATTGAGAGGCAGGTAGGCAGAGGGGTTGGGTAGCTCTATTGGTGAAAAATGAAATCAAAACCTGAGAAAGAGGTAACATATGTTCAGAAGATGTAGAATTCTTGTGGGTAGAGTTAAGAAGCTGCAGGGATAAAATGAACCTGATGGGAGTTATAAACAGGCCATGAACAGTAGCCAGGATGTGGGACTACAAATTACAATGGGAGATAGAAAAGGCATGTAAAACGGACAATGTTGCAATAACTGTGGAGGATTTCAATATACAGGTAGATTGGGAAAATCTGGTTGTTACTGGATCCCAAGGGAGGGTATTTGTCGAATGTCTATGAGTTGGCTTTTTAGAGCAGCTTGTGGTTGAGCCTTCTAGGGGAATGGTAATTCTGGACTGGGTGGTTTGTAATTACCCAGATTTGATTAGAAAGCTTAAGGTAAATGAACCCTCGGGAGACAATGTTCATGATATGATAGAGTTCACCCTGCAATTTGAGAGGGAGAAGCTATATTGGAGTAAAGGGAATTACAGAAGCATGAGAGAGGAGCTGGCCAAAGTTGATGAAAGGGGACACTAGCAGAGATGACAGCAGAACAGCAATGGCTGGTGCTTCTGGGGAAATTTGGAAGGTGTAGGGACGATACATCCCAAAGATGAAGAAGTATTTTAAAGGGAGGATGAAGCAACCCTGGCTAATGAGGGAAGTCAAAGACAGCACTAAAGCAAAAGAGGGTGCATATAATATAGCAAAAATTAGTGGGAAGTTAGAAGATTGAGAAACTTTTAAAAACCAACAGAAGGCATGGGAAAAAAAGCCATAAGGAGAGAAAAGATGAAATATGAAGGTAAGATAGCCAATAATGTAAAAGAGGATACAAAATATTTTTTTCAGATATAAAAACAGTGAAAGAGAGACAATAGTGGATATCAGACTGCTGGAAAATGATACTAGAGAGGTAGTAATGAGAGACAAACGAATGGTAGTGAACTTATTAAGTATTTAGTGTCAGTGAGTGTCACAGCTATTATTAAGGAGAAGGTGCTTGGGAAGCTGAAAAATCTGAAGGTAGATAAGTCACTTGGACCCGATGGATTATACCCCAAGGTTCTGAAAGAGTTAGTAGAAGGCATTAGTAATGATCTTTCAGGAATTACTAGATTCTGGAATTGTTCCCGAGGACTGCGAGATTGCAAATATCACTCCACTCTTGAAGAAAGGAGGGAGGCAGAAGAAAGGAAAATATAAGCCAGTTAGCTGGACCTCAGTGGTTGGAAAGATATTGGAGTCTATTATTAAAGATGAGGTTTCAGGGTACTTGGAGGCACATGACAAAATAGGCCAAAGACAGCATAGTTTCACAAAGGGAAAATCTTGCCTGACATTTCTGTTTGGAATTCTTTGAGGAAATAACAGGCGGATAGTCAAGTGAGTCAGTGGAAGTAATTTATATGGATTTTTAGAAGTGCCTTTGACAAGGTTCCACACATGAGCCTGCTTAACAAAATAAGAACCCATGGTAATAGAATGGAAAGAAAATTGGCTGACTGGCAGGAGGCAAAGAGTGGGACCAAAGTGGGCCTTTTCTGGTTGGCTGCAGGTGACAATTGGTGGGACCACTTCTTTTCACATTGCATGTCAATGACTTGTATGAGGGAATTGATGGCTTTCTGGCCAAGTTTGCAAATGATATGAAGATAGGTGGAAGGGCAGGTTGTGTTGAGGAAACAGGGTAACTGCAGAAGGACTTTGACAGATTGGGGGAATGGGTAAAGAAGTGATAGATGGAATATAATGTAAATATTGAGAACATGAGGTGAAGAGTCCTTGAAAGTAAATCCATAGTTTGTGGGAACTGTTCATTGATGGGGCAAGTGAAGTTGAGTGCAGTTATTCCCTTTGGTTCAGGACCCTGATGGTTGAGGGGGTAATAAATGTTCCTGAACCTAGTGGTGTGGGTCCTGAGGCTCCTGTACTTCCTACCTGATGGCAGCAGCAAGAAGAGAGCATGGCCCGGTGGTGGGAGTTCCTAATCATGGATGCTGCTTTCCTGTGACAACACACTGTGTAGATGTGCTCAATAGTGAGATGGGTGTTACCCATGATAGACTGGGCCATTATCAGTACTTTTTGTAGGATTTTCAATTCAAGGGCATTGATGCTTTCATATCAGGCTGTGATGCAGCCAGTGAATGTATTCTCCACCACACATCTATAAAAATTCATCAAAGTTTTAGATGACATGCCAAATCTTCGCAAACTCCTAAGGAAGTAGAGGTGCTACTGCCAGTGCAGAAGGACTTGTTAGTCCTCTTGCATAGTATTCTTTTCGAGAGGTCTAAAATACAAAAGCAAGGATGTAATGCTGAGGATTTATAAGGCATTGGTTAGACAACAGTTGGAATATTGTGAGCAGTTTTGGGCCCCTTATCTAAGAAATGGTATGCTGGTATTGGAGAGAGTCCAGAGGAGGTTCATGAGAATGATCCCAGGAATAAAAAGTTTAAAGTATGAGGAGTATTTAATAGCTCTATGTTCTCGCTGGAGATTAGAATAATGAGGGGGGATCTCATTGAAACGTATTGAATATTGAAAGGACTCAATAGAGTGGACGTGGACAGGAGGTTTCCTTTAGTAGGTGAGTCTTGGACTAGAAGGCACAGCCTTGGAATTAAGAGACATCCAATTAGAACAGAGATGAGGAAAAATTTCTTTTGCCAGAGGGTGGTGAATCTGTGGAATTAATTGCCACATTCAGCTGTGCAGGCCAGGCCATTGGGTATATATAAGGCAAAGTTTGATAGGTTCTTGATTAATCAGGGCATCAAATGTTACAGGGAGAAGGCAGAAGAATGGGCTTCACAGGGATTATTAATCAGTCATGATGGGATGGCTTAATTCTGCTCTGATGCCTTATGGTTTTATGGTCTTACAATAATAAATTTACTCTGAATTTTAAAGTCCACAAACACCCTTCACACACCAATGCTTCTGTACAGGTTCACAAACCTCACTTGCCCGCCGATGCACAATTACTCGTACACTGACTCCTCACCCAATCATCTTCTGAATAATTAAAAACACACAATGCTGGCAGAACTCAGCAGGCCAGACAGCATCTACGGGAGGAGGTAGTGACGACGTTTCGGGCCGAAACCCTTCATCAGAAGTGAAGTAACATGGGATGGTCGAGGGGGGATAAGAGGTGGGGGGAGGGATGAAGTAGAGAGCTGGGAAGTGATAGGCTGCAGGGAAATGGGCTGGGGGAAGGTGGAGAATTATGGGAAATAAAAGAGAAAGAAAGGTAGGGCTGGGGGGAGATTATAGTGAGGGGGGAAAAGAGAGAGAAAGAGAACCAGACTAAAATTATAGATAGGGATGGGGTAAGGGGGGCAGGGATATCAACGGAGGTCTGTGAGTTGAATGTTCATGCCGGCAGGTAGGAGGCTACCTAGGCGGGAGATAAGGTATTGCTCCATCGACCTGCGTGTGGCCTCATCTTGACGGTAGAGGAGGCCATGGACAGACATGTCGGAGTGGGAGTGGTCTGTGGAATTGAAGTGTGTAGCCACAGGGAGATCCCGCCACTGCTGGAGGACTGAGCGCCGGTGTTCAGCGAAACGGTCTCCCAGTCTGCGGCGAGTCTCCCCAATGTATAAAAGGCCATATCGGGAGCACCGGATACAGTATATCACCCCAGTTGACTCGCAGGTGAAGTGGTGCCTCACCTGAAAGGATTGTCTGGGGCCTAGGATGGTGGTGAGGGAAGAAGTGTGGGGGCAGGTGTAGCACTTCTTCCGTTTGCAGGGATAAGTGCCTGGAGGGAGGTCGGTGGGGAGGGATGGGGGGGTTGAATGGACAAGGGAGTCGTGTAGGGAGCAATCCCTGCGGAAAGCCGAGAGTGGGGGGGGGGGAGGGGAAGATGTGTCTGGTGCTGGGATCCCGTAGGAGGTGGCGGAAGTTACGGAGGATTATTCTTCTGAATAATTTCACTGACTTTGGTTACTTGATCCACTTTAAACCAAGTGGTTTGAAATCAGAGTTCCATGTGTGATCCTATCCATGTGATATAGAAAAAAAATACAATAACTATTGGAGCTCCATCCTTTGTAGATGATCAATTCTCCCCATTCCTCAAGGACCAGAACCTTTACATTCAAGGAGGAAGCTTATTGCCTAAATGCAAACTGCAGATCACCAGATTGTTTCAAGTAGTTTGTTGTTTCTGACATAAGAGACACCATTCAGAGATAAAATAGGCAGACAAAAGAGAGCCCCAAATTACAAACCAAGAACTTTGATTGTGATAATTATTTGACGATCAACAGTGGGAGTGAAACTATTGTTTGTTGTCCAGAAACTGGGAACCAGAGCACCAGAACAGATAGTGGAGTGGTTGTGGGGAAAGATATTGCTTGGCCTACATACAAAGTCAGGCTTGGTGTAACTAATGTTTTGAGCTGCGTATATATTTCAAAGCAAGGAGTATTGTAGGAAAGGCGGATGAATTTAGGGCATGGTTCTGCATGTGGAATTAACACATTGTAGCCATTATTGAAACTTAGTTGCAGGAGGGGCAGGAATGGCACCTCAAAATTCCGGGGTTCTTTTTTTTGACATGATACAGTGGGATGGACTAAAAGAGGACTAAAACGTGGCATTACTAGTCAGGGAAAATGTCACAGCAGTGCTCAGTCAGGACCATTAAGGAGCTTAATGGGTAGAACTGAGAAATAGGAATGGTATTAACACATTATTGGGATTATATTATAGCCTACCCATAAATCTGTGGGATTTTGAGATGCAAATTTGCAGACTGATGCAGAAAACATCAGGTTGTGATTGTAACACACACAAAATGCTGGAGGAACTCAGCAGGACAGGCAGCATCTATGGGAAAGAGTACAGTCGATATTTTGGGCCTAGGCCCTTCTCTGCAGCTCAGTGGTAGAGCATTTGGCTGCAGATCAACAGGTCCTTTGGTTCAAATCTGGGTGCCCCCTCACATTCTTTCGAGTCCTGGTGAAGGGTCAGCACCAAGGTCATGCACACTATACAGATTACTTGGGAGGAAGTGCTTGCTATCTTGAGGCAAATTGAGGTGGATAAAGTGGAGGGGATCCAATATCCTTGCGGGCACGTTGGCTAAATTTGTTCAGGTGGGTAAAATTAATTTGCAAGGTGAAGGGAACTGGAATGATAGTGCTGAAGATAAGGTAGCTGGTTTATAAACAGAGGCAGTATACAGTGAGACTCCTAGCAAGGAGAGGCTGATGATAAGGGAAAACTGTAGTCAGGAAGATGAGTTGCAACATAAAAGGTGGAAAAATTGAAAAGGGTGAATACAGGACTGAAGGTGTTATATTTGAATGCACACAGTCAATGGAGTAAGGTTGATGAACTTGTAGCACAGTTACAGATTGGCAAGTATGATGTTGTAGGCATCAGTGAATCATGGCTTAAAGAACTTTATAGCCGGGAGCTTAATGTTCACGAATACACGTCGTATTGAAAAGACAGGCAGGAAGGCATAGGGGTGGCAAGGCTCTTTTGGTAAGATATGAAATTAAATCAATAGAAAGAGGTGACACAGAGTTGGAAGGCATAGAGGTAAGGAACTGCAAGGATAAAAAGACCTGATGGAAGTTGTCTACAGACCCCCAAACAGCAGTAGGAGTGTGGTCTACAAGTTACAACAAGAGATAGAAAATGCATGCCAAAAGGGCAATGTTACAATAGTATTTGGGGATTTCAATATGCAGAAAGATTGGGAAAATCAGGTTGGTGCTGGATTCTAAGAGGGTGAATTTCTAGAATGCCTACGAGATGGCTTTTTAGAGCAGCTCATGGTTGTGTCCATCAAGGGATAAGTTATTCTGGATTGGGTGTTGTGCAATTAACCAGAATTGATTAAGGAGCTTAATGGAAGGGAATTCATCCTGAAATTTGAGAAGGAGAAGCTAAAGTCAGATGTATCAGTATTACAGTGGAGTAAAGGGAATTACAGAGGCGTGAGAGAGGAGTGGCCAGAATTGACTGGAAAAGAACACTGGCAGGGATGACGGCAGAGCAGCAATAGCTGGAATTTCTGGAAGCAATTCGGAAGGTATAGGATACATACATCCCAAAGAGGAAGAAGTATTCTAAAGGCAAAATGACACAACTATGGATAACAAGGGAAGTCAAAGCCGACATAAAAGCCGATGAGAGGGTATATAATGAAACAAAAATTAGTGGGAAGTTAGAGGATTAGGAAGCATTTTAAAACCAACAGAAGGCAACTAAAATAGTCATTAAGAAGGTAAAGATGGAATACGAAAGTAAGCCAGCTAATAATATTAAAGAGGATATTAAGGATGTGGTTTTGGGGCACTAGGAGGCACATGATAAAATAGGGCATAGTCAGCATGGTTTCCTCAAGGGAAAATCTTACCTGCCTAAGCTGTTGGAATTCTTTGAAGAAATAACAAGCAGAATAGACAAAGGAGATTCAGTTGATGCTGTCTACTTGGATTTTCAGTAAGTCTTTGACAAAATGCCACACATGAGGGTCTTAACAAGCTATGATCCCATGGTATTACAGGAAAGGTTCTAGCATGGATAAAGCAGTGGCTGATTGGCAAGAGGCACAGAGTGGGAATAAAGGGATCCTTTTCTGGTTGGCTGCCAGTGATGATTAGTATTCCACAGGGGTCTGTGGAGGGACCAATTCTTTTTATGTTATATGTCAATGATTTTGATGATGGAATTGATGATTTTGTTGCAAAGTTTGCAGATGATATGTAGCTAGGTGGAGTGACAGGTGGTTTTGAAGAAATAGAGAAGTTACAGAAAGACAGATAGATTAGGAGAATGGGCAAAAAAGTGACAGATGAAATACTGTGTCAGAAAGTGTACGGTCATGCACTTTGACAGAAGAAATGAAAGTGTTGACTATTTTCTAAGTGGAGAGAAAATACAAAAATTTGAGGTGCAAAGGAATTTGGGGGTCCACATGGCAGGATTCTGTAAAAGTTAATTTGCAGGTTGGATCTGCGGTGAGGAAGACAAATGCGATGTTAGCATTCATTTCAAGAAGACCAGAACATAAGAGCAAGGATGTAATGCTGAGACATTATAAAGCACTGGTGAGGTCTCACAGCGTATTTTGAGTACTTTTGGGCCCCTTATCTTAGAAAAGATCTTTGAAACTGGTGAGAGTTCAAAGGGGGTTCATGAAAATGATTCCAGGATTAAGAGGATTGTCATATGAAGAGTATTTGATGGCTATGGACCTGTATTCATTGGAATTCAGAAGAATGGGGGGAAGGGGTGACCTAATTGAAACCTATTGAATAGTGAAAGGCCTTGATAGAGTGGATGTGGAGAGGATGTTTCCTCTGGTGAGGGAATCTAAGACCAGAGGACACAGCCATTGAATAGATGGATGTCCCTTTAGTACAGAGATGAGGAGGAATTTCTTTAGCCAGAGAGTGGTGAATCTGTTGCCACAGGTAGCTGTGGAGACCAGGTGTTTATGTTTATTTAAGGCAGAGGTTGATGGATTTTTGATTGGTCAGGGCATGAAGAGATGGGGGGTGGGGCGAAGGCAGGAGATTGGGTTGACGGGAAAAATAGATCAACAGACCCACTGGGCCAAACGGCCTAATGCTACTCAAATATCTTGTGGCCTTATAAATCCCCAGGACCTGACAAGATGTTCCCTTGGTACCAGTGGGAGACTAGCACAGAAATTTCAAGGGCTGTAGCAGAAATATTTAAAGCATCCTTATATACAGATGAGGTACCAGAGAATTGGAGGATAACTACTGTTGTTCCATTGTTTAAGAAAGCCTCTAAGAATAAGCAAGGAAATTATAGGCTGATGAGCATGACAACAGTTGTGGGAAAGCTAATAGAAGATATTCTAGGGGACCAGATAAATAAGTACTTGTCGAGATGGGGACTGATTAGGGGTAATTGACATGGCTTTGTGCATGGTAGTCATGTCTATCCAATCTTATAAAGTTTTTCAAGGAAGTTACCAGGAAATTTGATGACAGCAAGGCAGTGGGTGTTGTCTACATGGACTTGAGCAAGGCCTTTGATAAGGCCCTGCTTGGGAGGTTGCTCAAGAAGGCTCAACCAAAATTAGGTGTGTAGTGGAAGGCATGGAAGATTATCAAAGCTTGCAGTAGGATTTGGACCTGCTGGAAATATGGGCTGAAAAATGGCAAATGGAATTTAATGCAGACAATTGTGAGGTTTTGCATTTTTGGGAGGATCAACCGGTGTAGGTCTTACATAATGAGCAATAGGAGGACACTGAAGAGTGCAGTAGAACAGAAAGTATGGGAATAAAGATCCATAATTGCTGGAAAGTGTCATCACAGGTAGATAGAGTCATATAGAAAGTTTTTGTCTCATTGGGCTTCATAAATCAATGTATTGAATACAGGAATTGGGATGTTATGTTGAATTTGTTTAAGATGTTAGTGAGACCTAATTTAGACTACTATGTGCAGCTTTAGTCCCAGGAAAGATATAATTAAGTTTGCAAAAGTACAGAGAAAATTTACAAAGATGTTGCCGGTATTTGAAAACTTGAGTTATAGGGAAAGGTTAAATAGGATAGGACTTTATTCACGAGAATGTAGAAGGTTGAGGGGAGATTTAATAGAGGTAGACAAAACTGTGATGGATATAGATTGAATAAATGCAAGCAAGCCTTTCCCACTGAGGTTGGGTTAGACTTCAACTCGGAGTCATGGGATAAGGGTGAAAGGTGTGATGTTTAAGAGGAACATGGGGGGAGCTTCTTCAATCACAGGGTGGTGACAGTGAGGAATATGCTGACAGCAGAACCATATAACATATAACCATATAACAATTACCGCACGGAAACAGGCCATCTCAGCCCTTCTATTCTATGCTGAACGCTTACTCTCACCTAGTCCCACTGGCCCACACTCAGCCCATAACCCTCCATTCCTTTCCTGTCCATATACCTATCCAATTTTACTTTAAATGACAATACCGAACCTGCCTCTATCACTTCTACTGGAAGCTCGTTCCACAGAGCTACCACTCTCTGAGTAAAGAAATTCCCCCTCATGTTACCCTTAAACTTTTGCCCCCTAACTCTCAACTCATGTCCTCTTGTTTGAATCTCCCCTACTCTCAATGGAAAAAGCCTATCTGCATCAACTCTATCTATCCCCTCATAATTTTAAATACATCTATCAAGTCCCCCTCAACCTTCTACACTCCAAAGAATAAAGACCTAACTTGTTCAACCTTTCCCTGTAACTTAGGTGCTGAAACCCAGGTAACATTCTAGTAAATCTTCTCTGTACTCTCCCTATTTTGTTGACATCTTTCCTATAATTCGGTGACCAGAACTGTACACAATACTCCAAATTCGGCCTTACCAATGTCTTGTACAATTTTAACATTACATCCCAACTCCTATACTCAATGCTCTGATTTATAAAGGCCAGCATACCAAAAGCTTTCTTCACCACCCTATCCACATGAGATTCCACCTTCAGGGACTATGCACCATTATTCCTAGATCACTCTGTTCTACTGCATTCTTCAATGCCCTACCATTTACCATGTATGTCCAATTTGGATTATTCTTACCAAAATGTAGAACCTCACACTTATCAGCATTAAACTTCATCTGCCATCATTCAGCCTACTCTTCTAACTGGCCTAAATCACTCTGCAAGCTTTGAAAACCTACTTCATTATCCACAACGCCACCTACCTTAGTATCATCTGCATACTTACTAATCCAATTTACCACCCCATCATCCAGATCATTAATGTATATGACAAACAACATTGGACCCAGTCCAGATCCTTGAGGCACACCACTAGTCACCAGCCTCCAACCTGACAAACAGTTATCCACTACTACTCTCTGGCATCTCCCATCCAGCCGCTGTTGAATCCATTTTACTACTTCAATATTAATACCTAACAACTGAACCTTCCTAACTAACCTTCCGTGCGGAACCTTGTCAAAGGCCTTACTGAAGTCCATTTAGACAACATCCACTGCTTTACCCACGTGAACCTTCCTCGTAACCTCTTCAAAAAATTCAGTAAGATTTGTCAAACATGACCTTCCATGCACAAATCCATGTTGACTGTTCCTAATCAGACCCTGTCTATCCAGATAATTATATATACCATCTCTAAGAATACTCTCCATTAATTTACCCACCATTGATGTCAAACTGACAGGCCTATAATTGTTAGGTTTACTCTTAGAACCCTTTTTAAACAATGGAACCACATGAGCAATATGCCAATCATCCGGCACTATCCCCGTTTCTAATGACATTTGAAGTATTTCTGTCAGAGCCCCTGCTATTTCTACACTAACTAAGGACTAACTAACTAGGACTAAGGTCCTAGAGAATATCCTGTCAGGATCCGAAGATTTATCCACTTTTATATTCCTTAAAAGTGCCAGTACTTCCTCCTCTTTAATCGTCATATTTTCCATAACTTCCCTACTTGTTTCCCTTACCTTACACAATTCAATATCCTTCTCCTTAGAGAATACTGAAGAAAATAAATTGTTCAAAATCTCCCCCATCTCTTCCGGCTCCACACATAGCTGTCCACTCTGATTCTCTAAGGGACCAATTTTATCCCTCACTATCCTTTTGCTATTAATATAACTGTAGAAACCCTTCGGATTTACTTTCACCTTACTTGCCAAAGCAACCTCGTATCTTCTTTTAGCTTTTCTAATTTCTTTCTTAAGATTCTTCTTACATTCTTTATATTCCTCGAGCACCTCATTTTCTCCATGCTGCCTATATTTATTGTAAACATCTCTCTTTTTCCTAACCAAGTTTCCAATATCCCTTGAAAACCATGGCACTCTCAAACTTTTAACCTTTCCTTTCAACCTAGCAGGAACATAAAGATTCTGTACCCTCAAAATTTCACCTTTAAATGACCCCCATTTCTCTATTACATCTTTCCCATAAAACAAATTGTCCCAATCCACTCCTTTTGCGTCTCCTTAAAGTTAGCCTTTCTGCAATCAAAAATCTCAACCCTGGGTCCAGTGCTATCCTTCTCCATAATTATATTGAAAGTGGTGGATGTGGTTCAATTTCAACATTTAAGAGAAATTTGGATAGGTACATGGATAGGAGGGGTGTGGTGGGCTACAGTCCGGATGCAGGTCAATGGGACTAAGCAGATTAATGGCTTGGCACAGGCTGGATGGATTGAAAGGCTTGTTCCTGTGCTGTAATGTTCTGTAACACTATGACTGTATGAAATCTTGCCCACATATCATTCAGGAAGAAATACCGAGAGATTATGGCAGATTAATGGATAAAGTTAGAATGTTGATGTGTGATCTAAACAAGTTTCCTACTTCAAAGTGAATCTTTCACCAGTGGTGATACCAGATCAGTTGTCTCCAGGAACACTTCACACAGTCTATTAGTTCTTATTGCTTTTATCTCAGTACATTTTCATAAATGTACTTGCTGCAGTTGTGATTGCTGTTAATTTCACTCAAATCCATCCCAATTAAACAAAGAGTTAACTTAATTATTGTAAATGTAAAATAAGCAGATAATGAAATCCCAAACATATAATTCCTGTGATTTCAAAATCTCTGCTCACCACCACTCCTTCGTCCTGTCTTCAAATACTGTAATGCTTCAGCAGAGCATTTGATATCAGATCAAGGATTTGGACCATGTTGCCCACAAGGAAATAGAAATTAATTTGTTAACCCATGTTCAAGTGATTAAAATTTACTTAATTGGTATAGAGCATGACCTGGGTAACAAATTGCAAAATTTGAGGAAGAGAGAACAAAGATGAAAGCCAAAGCTGTTCTTAGAGTTTTACATAAATTGATGTCATTAAAAGGAGTTGGGTCTTTTATCATGAAGACTTTAAAGCTGTTAGGTTCGGCCAAAAACAAAATATATCAAATCAAATCATTTGTTTGTCAGATTTATCATTGGTAGGGTAAATATATTTTAACATGAAGGAATCTGCCTCTCCAAGAATCATAGTTAAACCCCAGATAATACAACAATATCCTTTCCCATTTCACTTTTCAAATCCCAAGGACCACAAGGTCATAATAATTGGAAGGAAATCAATAAGTCAGCTTTTCATTCCTAATAAAAACTGCAGCTCTAGTATTTTCAAAATTAATTACTTGTAGACTGTTCTGCTTCCATATCTCTTTATATTCTATTTCAAAAACCAAACTTATTGGGCTACAAGACCCAATTTACTTTATCTGAACCTGTTTTGGTTGGGCATAGATTAGACTCGCTTTTTCTTCTTCAAACTCCAGATCAAACAAAAAGCATGGGATCTGCCCAGGAGGATGCTGCATACTGTGACTTTTCTCTTCCATTCACACATGAGGAGAAAGTATTTTCACTGCTTACTCACAGCAAGGATTTGCTCACCCCCTTGTCATTTCTTCATCTCGCCTTGGCTACTGCTGCTCCCTAGCCTGTAAAAGGCATTGACTTCACACCTTTTTCTTTCCTCAGAGCAATCTCCCTTCTGTCAAAACCAAATATCCTGGTCCCCAGTTTAAGTTTGTGCCTCTGCAGTCTAGTCCTAACCATCGATGTCCCTTCACCAATTGATTCAGTTCCCAACAACGCACGAGCAGGCAATAGTGCTCTGTGGTGGCCGGGGCAGAAGACAGGTACGGACCCATTTCTTCCCCTTTATGAGGAATGATGTTCAGGATATATGGATCCCATTCCTAGAAAAGGCACCATGGTGGGGTAGCGGTTAGTGAGACGCTATTACAGTGTGAGGCATTCTGGAGTTCAATTCCAGTGCTATTCCGGAAGGAGTCTGTACGTCCTCCCGCTGGAATGCATGAGTTTTCCCAGAGTGCTCCATCTTTCTTCTGCAGTCCAAAGGCCTACTGGGTAGTTTAATTGGCAATTGTAAATTGTCCTGTGATTAGGTCAGGGTTAATCGGGCTTGACGGGGGTTGCTGGGTGGAGTATCTCAAAGGGCTAGGAGGACCTATTCTGCAGTGTATCCTAGGGTGGTTCAAGAAAGGAGATCCAAAAGTTGGGAATTCTAGTATTTCACAAAAGCTGGGTTCTGATTTATTTTCAGCCACACCCACATGAAGTCTCCTAGTGCAGGACATTAGAGTTAACACACAGTGTCAGTGTAAGGGAGTGGTTAGTTCCCAATTATGTGCTCATTTATTTTTGCAGTTAAGAGATTTTATCTCCAGCATTGTAGCGCAGTAATGCACAAGTGACTCACCACTCCGCCAACCATGGCTCAATCCTGACCACTGGTGCTGTCTATGTGGAGTCTGCATGTTCTCTCTCTGACTACAAGTTTTCCACTTGGTGCTCCAGGTCTCTTTCACATCCCAAAGATATAGGGATGGTGCGTTAATTGAACACTCCTGTCCTGAGTGTGTAGGACCCAATGCAGCTGCAGACTTGCCTCACACATCCCTATCAACATTGCCCAATGCCACATGTCTTCCCTTCCCATGTCGGGTTAGGACTAGACTGCAGAGGCGTGAACTTAAACTGGGGGCCAGGATATTCTGGTTTTGACATAACCCCCCCCCCCCCGCATCTTGCCAATACTGACACGTACCCCACCTCACATTAACGCAGCCATGGGTCCTCTTTAGAGCACCACCACACTATTCCCTTGCCACAGCCCATCCTCTCTATCAATTCCCACCCCTTTCCCAATCTCCAATGGCCAATGGTTAGGGCAAATTACTTTTGGAGGGGGTGGTGAGTTTATTCCTCACATTGGCAACCCTTCTGTACCAATGAAATTGCCATAACGTCATTGCTGGAGGGGAGAGGCACAAAGCTATATATAAACTTAGTGGCAAACTTGTACTCAACCCTCTGAAACTCCTTGGCATTGCCTTCAGCCTTTCTGGGCATTGAGTCAATGTACTGAACCTTTCACTGAGCTCACCCTTCAAACCTGTTCTGTAGCTGTTGCTCCTGAACCTTATTCCGGAGCAAGCCAATGGTGACACACTCCAAGGCCAGTGCTGGGAACATGATTCAAGGAGATCTACTTTGAGGCAGATGCCTGCCCCAACTCTCCTAGTAACATTTACGGTGCCTCTCCCTCGAGTGAGCTTTTCTCCTCACCCTGGCTTGACTCCCTCCACTCTAACTCCCCATCAAACTGTAACCCATCCCTAATACACCCCCTCCCTCCTCCAATCAATCTGCTTTTCTGCACTAATACCACCGACCTGGTTCAAGCTCCATCCCCACCTGAACAGGATGTGGTAGTGGTGATCACTGGTTTATCCTTTAAAACCGGTTAAACTTTTGTCAAAACAATCCATTGTCATATACAGCCAAATATTTCTACAATCACAGGAGTGGAACAAAGCATTGTGGGCTAAAACAGCGATGGGTGTGTGTGTTGTTTAGCATTGCAGCGAATTTGACCAAAGTTGTACTTGCAGGAAGAATGTTTCCCTACTAACAGATCCCACTTAACTGTTCAATATATGGGAAAACATGTGTGAAGTGTCAAAGGCTAATGAGATCAATGGGAGTCCTACCACAGCATTGTGTGCAGATGTCTTTGCATCCAGTGCTTATCAAATTTAGATGACCTCCTCCAATATTTGCAATAAGAAGGACAAATGCAGTTCTTTGCCCACCTTAATCTGGTCACCATTTCTGGGAACAACCACGATATTAATCTCACATGGTTGTGATTTACTGCTGTGGATTCAATGTAATTGTGATTGATTGTTAACAGCATAAACTGAAGACAGGAAGCCCTATGCTATGATATTATGTAACAATGGCTTGATAATGAAGGAGGAAGGCTCTTTTCACACACTGGATAAACTTTGTATCACACTGTTACCCTCATTCTAAACCATGTGACCTCTTACATCAGAAGACTGACTGCTTCCCACAGAGACCCTACATAAAAAGCAACAACTGTTTTTGTTCCAGTCTGCAACATCATTATTTCCTTTTCATTTACCAGTCTGAGTCACCATAAAGCAAATAGACTCCCTTTTTGTTGGCAAAGGAATGATACAAGTTCTGAGCTCCAACTGAATTTCTAATTTAGATTTCTCTAGGTCTGATATCACAGTGTTTTTACAGGAAAGAAATGAAAGCAAGATCTGTTTTATTCAATGGTTGAACCTGTTTGTTAAAGTTTGTTTTCTGTATTAAAACCTGAGGCCACAGACCTTGGTGATACAGTCAGTTCCTGTTGTCGGACACCAAGATTTGGCTCTGCTCCAAAATGTATCTGATGCCAGTCACACTCGGGACTGTGCTAAAGCAGCTCAGCTATTGTCTGCCAGATGTTTGTACAACAGGCGGATCATGAGATAAATCAGATGTCAATTTCTTGTCAGTGTTGTCATGTTATAGATTCAAATTTGCTGCCATCATGTTGCCACTTAGTATAAGACTCCAGAGCTGAAAAACAGGAAAGATGCCCCTTCTCTCCCAAAAAGTGCAAAGTTCAATGTAAATTCATTTTCAAAGTACATGTACATATTACCTTGATATGCATTTTCTTGCCAGCCTTCACAATAGAACAAGGAAATACAGTAATATCAATGAAAAACCTGCACACAAAGACTGAGAAACAACCAATGTGCAAAAGAGGATAAACTGTGCAAATACAGAAAAAGGTACAAATAACTCATAAATTAAATAATCAATCAATCAATCAACCTGAGAACATGAGTAGTTGAGTCTTGAAAGTGAGTCCATCGACTGAGGAATTAGCACAGTGCTGAGGAGAGTGAAGTTATTAAGCCAGTTCATGAGCCTGATGGGTGGTTCCCAAAACTCCCGACCACTTCCATCAGTGTTAATGAACAGGTTCGCCAATAACCTGTGGGATAGTTGCTGACTGATTGATAAGGGATCTGTTCCTACTGTCGTTTTTTGGCGGCCCTTTCAATGCCTTGTCCACATTAGCCCTCCAGTACAACTTATTGGTGGCTCCAACTGAGCAGGCTCTAGGCTCCCTCAGTGAGGAAAGTGAGGTATAACTGGTGGGTTCTTTTTCAACAGGCACAGAAACAAAAGGCTGGGCATTCTCCCTACATGTCCTAAAGTGTCTCTGAATCAGTGAAATGTTGGTGACTTACAGTTGAGTTGATTCAAAATGGGTCTGGTTGATGCAGTTCTTGGCCAAGAAGGTATTAAGATCTCAGACACAGAGTTGGAGTAGGTGGTTAGGAATTTCTCATCAGCTGGTGCAGCTACACATTCTTCCTGTTTAGTTACTCTCCTCATTCACCATCAGTGCTCCCCAACCACTCTTAATGCACCCTTCACCACCCACTCACTGTTCCCTTCACTGTACCCCTCACCCTCGCGCCATTCCTCTCACCCTCTCATTGCTCCTGTCACCCTCCTGACTGTCCCCTCTACCTCCACACTGTATCCTCAATGCTCTGTCACCACTCCCCTCCCACAACTCAGCTATTCCTGTCCACTTTGCCAACAAACCCAACATCTCTGACAATGTGGTGAGGTGATGCCATGCCTATGATCCGAAGTTCAAACAAATGCAACATTTACGATGAAAAGGAACAGAAAAGGTGTTCCGTCCATGACTAATCTCAGAATAAAAGATGATATTGGATTAAAGGAAAAGACTTCTTGCTAAAAGTCTTGGAATTGTGAAAATTTCAGAACTTTGCAAAGGAACAACAACCCTCCAATAAGCAATGGGGATGCAGAATACAAGAGCCATGCACAGAGAATTACAAAAGAAGAGAGCATTAGCTCAGAAATTAAACATGGGAAGGATTAAAACAAGTTCATTTGGTTATATTACTGACTGAGACAAAGAAAATGCGTAAGATCACTTGACCGTAAGATATAGGAGCAGAAGCAGGCCATTTGGCCCATCGAGTCTGCTCCACCGTTCAATCATGGCTGATCCAATTCCTCCAGTCATCCCCTCTCCCCTGCCTTCTCCCCATACCTTTGATGCCCTGGCTAATCAAAAACCTATCTACCTCTGCGTTAAATGCACCCAATGAGTTGACCTCCACAGCCACTCCTATTAACTAATTCCACAGATTTACCACCCTCTGACTAAAGTAATTAGTCTGCATCTCTGTTCTAAATGGGCATCCTTTAATCCTGAAATCATGCCTTTATTGTAAATAAGTTTTTTTGTCTGTCTTCTCAGATAAAGTCACAAAAAATCCCAGAAAAAAGTGAAGAGTGGTGACCTGAAACAAATGGGCAATACTGAAAATCGCATACTGGAAAAATTAGTGAGAATGAATGCTGATAAGCTGGCAGGACATGATGACCTCCTTCTTTAAGGCACTATGGGTAAAACTGTTTTTTTTTAAATCACTTTATTCCTGAAATACAGTCTCTGCTGTCAAGGTTTATATCTGTGCCCACCCTATGTAATCCAGGAAAAGTTAAAAATGAATCTTATTGTAATGTTGAAGTCCTTAGGATTCCCGAGAAAGAGTCTTGGCATGAAACATTGACTCTTTATTGCTTTCCATAGATGCTTCCCAACCTGCTGAGTTCCTCCAGCATTCTGTGTCGCTCTGGATTTCCAGCATCAGCAGATTCTCTTGTGTTTTCCTTTTGAAATGCTGCAGTCTGTACAGAAACACAGAAACCTAGAAAGCCTACAGCACAATATAGGCCCTTCAGCCCTCAAAGCTGTCCCAAACATGTCCTTACTATAGAAATTACCCAGGGTTACCCATAGCCCTCTATTTTTCTAAGCTCCACGTATGATAAAGGCATTTTTAAAAATATTCATTCAAATGAAATGGGCTTCACTGGCCGAGCATCATTTAATTGTCAATGTTTGTTGTCCTTGAGAAGGTGGTGGAGTTGCCTCCTTAAATCACTTGGAGGGGTGTGGGAGTAGCCACAATGCTGTTAGAGAGGGTTCCACAATTGTGACCCAGTAACAGTAAAGGAATGCATGCTCAGAATTCAGTTAAAATGGCAGCTCTGGGAGAGTGAGGAGCATTGATGAACAATATTGAAATGTACTCAGTTCTCATTTCATTGTCAGGGCTGCCGAAGACAATTTTGTGAGCAATTCAGCAGAGACCCAAATAGACGTGTAATATTCTGTAAACTGAACATGATGTGCTTAAATTTCCTTTATCATTGACTTTTTCTAAAAATAGATGAAAGCTGCTAAAGTGGTTCTAAAATCTACACAATGATTATGATTAATGCCTGTCTAGTTTAATTGTTTGCTGGGATACATTATTTAAGTGTGCATGTCAGCTGAAGTGCAAAATCTTTGCAGCTGAAATTAAAATAGTTTGTTGTTGAATGGGAAAGATTTGAAGAACCATGCTATCAGTGATGCAAGGGCAATGATATTCACTGATGAAGCAGCCAATCATGGGGAATTTTCTTTGTGAAGAGGCAGTGGGAAGAAATGTCAAAGCCTAGGTAACTATTTTGATAAAGAATGAGATAGTAACACATGTTCTAAGGGAGAAAATAATTCATTTATGGAAATAATAATAAGGCTAGAATCTGAGAATATATGCCACCATGAAATATTCAACAGAGTTCAAGCCAAAATTCTAGCTTGAGGAAGATAAGCTTTAGCTGATTACTAATGCCCTTGGTAGCCATGCATAGCAAATGGGGAGCAGAGTGAGCATGAAATCTGTCAGCCATGTCCCTTTCGAAATGGAGGAAGCACAACCACAGTAGTCAATACAAATTAATGACCCATTAAGGAAGAGTGAATTTATTTCTAACCTTGAAGACTAGCATCCAGAAATTACTGCTGCCGATATTAGCAAATGACACCACTCTGTCTGAAAATGTAATGCTAACTTATTTTTATCATAAGCAAATGGACAACTCTATTAAAATAACAAGGTAGCATCAAGACAACTACATCAAACTCAGCAGTTAAAGCTGCTAGTGGTAATTTCCAGACTGATGAATTTATTGCAGATCTCTTTAAGGTAGAGGAGGAAGTACCTCCAGAGTTTGCTGCATTGACACCCCAACATCCAGTCAGTTTTAAGAGCAAACCTTGTATTTTATAAAGAGGAGCCAAACAGCTCAGGGAGCATGAGACTGTGGTGGTTAGAACTGTTCACTAATCCCGGCCTGAGCTTCAATCATGAAAGTTAATTGTTGCTTCTCTCATTTGAAGCACACCTCAGATTGAAAGCGAACAAGAAGCCCGAGGAAAGACAGAATAATCTGTAATAACATGTTACAGGGAGTTTCATTCAGTGTGAACTGATTGTTAAGTGAATGTTTGTGTTTTAGGAGTATGTATATTTGATGTAAATGTAAACTAATTGGGTCTTAACATTATATCCAATTTTTCATTTATATTTTTGTAGCTCAATGAGAATTGTGACTATCATGTTTCAGCGCTGGCTACAGCAATTCCTGTTCTAATCAACATATGCCATCTGGTCCTGTCCACAGCCTTTGCAGTTCCAGGACAAAATCATAACAACAATATGAAGCAGAGGTTGCAGATGGTTCCCTGGGAGGAGAGATTATTTTGTCTCCAGGGCATAAACTGGAATTTCCCTGGAACTGCAGCTGACCAACTGCTATAACTAACTCAGGGTTTGGCAGTTTTGTCGAAGGAATTGTAATAAATAAAAGCCTGATAATAAGAAAATACACCAAGGTTTGAAATCAGTGCGGTAGACATTTGGATCATGATCAAAATCATAACTAATCTGCCACCTCAGAGTCTTTTTTCTAGCACTATGCCCATATCCTTAGATTCATTCCATACCCAGAAATCCATTGATTGATGTTATAAATGGACACAGTGACTGATCTTCTACCATGCCTGGGAGAAAAGTTCACAGGTTTAGTACTACCTTAATGAAGAAATCTCGCTTCATCTTAGTACTTAATGGTCTACCCTTATTTGTATATTGTGTCCCTTGGTCCCACTCTCCTCAGCCAGGAGAAACATTCTTCCTGCTTGCCACTCTCAAGCCCTTTAAGAGTTTTGTACTTATTAAGAAGATCTTCTCTCATTCTCCTAAACTCTAAAGAATACTCAGAATCAAAAAGCCAGGTTTTCTTTTATGCAAGTTTATGTTTCCCATAGATTAGCTCTTGGAACATAGAGTAAGAAAAATAATCTTCTAAATCATTCAATGATAACCAACCTTCATTTGTCATAATTTATCAAAGAGTATTAACAAAACAATGCAAATGTAAAAAACGTTAAAATGGGCCATTGTAACAATTGCAACAAAAGGACAATAATTGAACCATTTGTAGTTTAGACTCTTAACCTGGCTGTTATGTCAGCTTTTCTCTTCGGCCCATGGCCCATAGATGCAGGTGTCTGAGAGCAGGTGACTTGGCCAAACCATACATGAAATTAAGTATTAGTCACCAGGTCCACAAACTTTAAGTATCTTCTGAAAGAAAATTGCACACGTGTAAGTGTAAACAATGAAAGTACACCAGAACAAAATGGCAGCTGTCACCAGAGCTGTAATTCACCCCTAATGAGTAATTTTCTAACAGACTGGCATTCCTTTTTCACCACTGCTAATACACTACTCGCCCTGGGTCAGGAACCACATTATATCCATAGGGGGTTTTCAGCCATATTCCTATCTCCTGTGAAGTGGGAACCATCACATCAAAATTGTAGAATCCTGACAACACAGCACTCCCCAGGTAGGTAAAGGACAGAGGTGAAACATATTGCTCCAGAGATTTAAACTCATAAAAATTCCAGCTGATGGCACAGTGCAGGAAGAAGAAGTGAAGACTGTTGGATGTCCCATGTTTTGTATGAGTCATTAAACCAAGTCACTGAGCTCCTAGTGCAGCCTCCTCCACATCAATGAGACACAATGCAGATGGGGGTGGGGGAGATGGCTCACTTCATCATCACCTTTGCTCTGTCTGCTGTAACAGCCAGGATTTCCTGGTTGCCAGCTGTTTTAAATCCACGTTCCATCCCCACACAGATGTGTCCATGGTCCCCTCCAGATACAGATCAGAGGAACAACTTGTATTCCAGTTTAGCAATCTCCAACCTGACAGAATCAACATCAATTTCTGTATCTTCCAGTAACCACTCCCTCCCCTCTGTCTCTCCCTCTCCCCCACATCAATTTCTCTAATTTCCAGGAACCACTCCCTCCCCGCTGTCTCTCACTCTCCCCCACATCAATTTCTCTAATTTCCAGTAACCACTCCCTCCCCTCTGTCTCTCCCTCTCCCCTACATCAATTTCTCTAATTTCCAGTAACCACTCCCTCCCCTCTGGCTCTCCCTCTCCCCCACATCAATTTCTCTAATTTCCAGTAACCACTCCCTCCCCTCTGTCTCTCCCTCTCCCCTACATCAATTTCTCTAATTTCCAGTAACCACTCCCTGCCCTCTGTCTCTCCCTCTCCCCTACATCAATTTCTCTAATTTCCAGTAACCACTCCCTGCCCTCTGTCTCTCCCTCTCCCCTACATCAATTTCTCTAATTTCCAGTAACCACTCCCTGCCCTTGGACTCTGCAACTCCCCCACCCCCTGCCCAACTTTTGTTTCTCTTTATTCCCCTGGCTTTTTCATGCTTTCTCTTTCCCTCCATCGCTCTCATGACTTATCGCCCACACCATTCTCCCTCTTGTTCCTCACCTCCTCTTTATTCCCTGATCTACTGTCATATTCCTCCTTCTTCAGCTCTTTACATCTTCTACCCAACACCTCCTAGTTTCTCACATCATTCCTAGTTCCTCGTTCCGTCACCTCCCTATCTTTTCAATTTATCCCCTGCCCACCACTCAGGCATCTTCCCCCTCATGTAGTTTTACTTATCACCCATAAGCACGTGCTACTCCCCTTCCTCCCATCCTTTTATTCTGGTTTCTGCTCTCTTTCTTTCCAGTCCTGATGAAGGGTCCCAGCCTGAAACATCAACTGGTTCAATTCTCTCTATAGATGCTGCCTGACCTGCTGAGTTCCTCTAACATTTTGTGCGCGTTGCTCCATCTACATCCTCAGATGAATGTAAAGGATTCAGTCCCAGATATACATTAGCATTGGGCTGATACTTAATGAAAAGTCAACACCACAAAAACAGGTTTTCCGGTATCACATTACTGTTTGTTCAGGCTTGCCGTGAATAAATTGGCTGCTGGCTTTTCTGCATCCCATATCACACTTCGGAAGTACCTTCTTGCTAGTAAAACCCTTTGAAGTGTTGTAGAAACAGAAGCTAGCTTGTAATTAATTTTGCACTGGCTCATCATCATCCTTGACATGAAATGTATTTCCGATTCCTTAAAGTCAATGAATCCAAAAATAACTCCAGAAAGCCATGTGGACATTGAGATACTCATGGCAGAACCTCACAGCACGTACAGAGCTTCAGGGACCAACAACTTTATTTAGGTCTGGACTTTCAATTGACTGAAAGTTAATAATGCCAATGCCAGCACACGTATTCATTATTAATTAGCAGTTTTCAGCAAATTCTGCACATTTCCTGCCTACTACAAAAATCCTGATCATTCTATTCTAGTCATGGATTTGCTGATTGGCATGGGTGTCTTTTACAGAATATAAATGACTGGGATAACAATATGTAAATTACAGTTTTGTGGGAGAATTTGATTCACGCCACACTTCTGCTTCAAAGGAAATCAGTAAATCTGCTGCCATCAATGCTGCTGAGTTTCAAAAAAGGCAGCCTTTCAATTTGCAGTGTGGGACTTGATTTTTCTCGGTTTGTTAATGGCCGTACGTGTATAGGACTGATAGATTGAATGCTTCCTTGCTCAGCATGTTGAGTTGTTAGTAACGCAGCACTGTGGTGAACTATTGGTAGGTGGTGAAAATTGTAGACTCATCAATGTGTAAACTACCCCTCACAGCTGTTTAGGCACTCCTATGTAGCTTAATTCAGAGAGACTCTTTGATACCTAGATAAAGAATTAGCCCATTGGTGACATGAATTCCCAAGTAGCAATCTCATTGTTACCACCATTTCCACTCACATTTTAATCTGTGCCATGAGAACATATAACGTTCTCTCATGTAGCTTAAGGCAATTCATCTCTGCCAGACCATCTAGTGATTCATTCCACATGCTGGCCGTTCGTCCTATGCAGAAGTACATCCTGACATCATTCCTAAAATAGTTTCAGGTTGAATCTCTGTCTTACTGTCCTTCTCTCATTTCTACTTTCTCTTGGCTGCAGGAGGGTTAACTGGAGGCTGCTGCGAATTACCTGGAGCATAGCAAAATAGCAAAGGAATCAAAGGGGACTTGATGGGAATGTCAATATATTCAAATTAAGTGGAGAAAAAGAGGCAGAGTGAGACGGAAGAGATTATTCTGCTGCTGGCTGGCACTGACCCATTAGGCCAAGTGGTCCATTTCTGTTGTGTACAAAGTAGATAGAACAATTGTCTGTATTTATTTACAATCTTTAATGGTTTTAAAATGTCATGAGCCATTATCAGATAGTACTTGACCCTGAGCCAGATAAGGAAGCATTGGGTCATTACCCATGAGACTGGTCAGGAGGTGAGTTTTCACCTGAGCTAATCTCTGTTATCCATCTAGTCCATCCTTGAGGTTTATCAACAGCAAAAGGCAAAGATCAGCTGATTTAATGCAATATGAGGCTTTTTTTAAAATTACCTATTTGAACTAGCACGAAAAGGGAAGGAACAGCTGCCCAACAGGATCTAGCTGGGACAGAGCTTTGAAGTGATGGACATAAAATGAGCCCAGGGAAGTGATCCTGCAGTTACAGGCTACCTGCACTGTTGGAACTTGTTCATATTTTCAAAGGACTTTCTCAGTGACATCAGGTGCCTCTCGTGCCACATGTACAGTTAATTCCACTGGAGACATGAGGAAATCCTGTTATTTAATAAGAAGTCATGTTTAATCTTCTGTTGATGTCGTGCTGTCCCAAGACATTAGGACATGCTCCTCTGACAACACCATCAGTCATCTGACATATGCAGTAGACCACAGATCTGTGGCTAGTGCCAACTAAGTCTCCCACTTCCATTTGAAATTGCTCCAGTCAGCAAAGGTTAAATGATGGCAAAAGCTTTATGCCGAAGGGAAATGTTCACTGTGCCTGCCTGAAAAGTTGCATTTAATTTATCACAGTGGTGATTGAGTCATTAATACTCAGCAATAAATGGCTTCCTGATCTCAGAAAGGAACTTTAGTTTGGAACACTTTTCATTAGAGATTTCTTCCAAGATACAAACTCATGTTTCTAATTAAAGTCATGGAGGAGGATAATGGAAAATGTGATCGATCTGTGGTTTCCTCACTCTTATTCACTGCATGTTTGAAGGTAGATGGCAGGACATGGAACCTTGGCCAATTTCCTTCCCTTTGCAACCATTTCCCAAGGTTGCCATTTGGAAGACAGAGACAGAAACAGCAACACTGAGGTCACAAGATGAGCGACAGATTCCTATAATGTACACTCCTCCTTCCATTCTAGTCCCAAGTTTTTAAGCCTCCCAGGAGACTAGATTGCCAGCCTTCTGGTCTGTCACAGAAAATGTTTGATATCCAATGAAATATCTTTGAAGTCCTGTTGATAACTCTTCACAGTAATTCCTTGTGTGAAGTGGTTTGGGAGATATCTGAAGCATGCCAAGGTGCAGTATACATTTTGTTTCTAAGGGAAGTGAATTCCAGTGTCACAATATGTCTGGATGTCATAAAAATGTGGAATTAAGTTATATCTTTTCATTCAGAATATTTACTAAATATGTATGTGCAAGTATCTAATTTTTTCTTTATAGACTACAATCTCTAAAATATTGATTAAAGGGAAAAAATATCTTAAGTTATACTTGCTATTACTTTGGTGTTGAATTCATCATAACTTCTCTAAACATCATTTACTGAGCAGTCAAATATTAAAGGGAGACCTATTTATATTTATATAGCTTCATCCCACTGCCCTTTACAACCAATGAATCAATTTAGAAATGCAATCACTTGAATATAATGTAGCAAACCTGATTTGCAAACAGCAAGCTTCTGCCACCAGTAATGTGATATTAACCAGATAGCCTGCTGTAGTCAAAAAGCAAGTGGAGGTATATTATATGAAATAAGAAAAGAGAGTGGTGGAGATATTCAGCTGGTCAAGCAACACTAGTAGAAGGAGAATGTCAATGAAATGTGATCGATCTGAAACATTTTCACTGTTTCTCTCTCTGTGGATGCTGTCTGACCTGCTAAGTATTTCCATGTCTCCCTGTTGTAATCTGTTTTAGTGACATGGATTGTGGGGTAAAAATGGCCAAAATACTCGGGATTACAGCCCCACTTCACTTCAAAAGTTTGTACCATGGGAGGTATTTGCTTTCATTTGACAGAAATGAGTGATTCTGCAGAGGATATGTGACCAGAACAAAATTTAGATATTAATACCCAGCTCCTTCAGTAGCTTAGGCAGAGAATCAATGTTATAGCAGAAATCGGAACATATTGTATGATAATCCATGTTTGCCTTCTATTGAAAATCTAGATCAACTAAACAATACATTGTCGATTTTGTGGTTTTCCAGACTCTGCTATGTGCAGCATTTCAGGTCAGTGTCTAATCTCTGCTCCTTCAGAAGGCTTGTTTAAATGCTGGTCTGAAGAGCAATGATGCGTCATGCATGTATGGGTCCAATAATCGGAATTTCTTGCTCAGGTTTTCAACGTTTTAAGATTAGTCAGAAAAGCCTTTTCTCATGATTGTAGATTTTATTTGCCACTGGCTTTATCTACCTAACTTTGAGTAGACACAAGCTGATATGTCATAGTGCGACAAAAAGATGCTGGATGTGTAATGCATCATCAGCATTCAACTCACTGGCATGTCAGAGTGTGAGATAGAAATTACTGGGCTGTGATAGATGAAACAGAGGCAATGACATGGGAGCACTCTCGGACGGACAGTAGCAGAAAGGAAGATGCACGGTCCTTCTTACTGAATGAAAATATTCGTAGCTATTGCTGTATGTCAGCAATGCTAACAATGAAAATCAGTGAGCTTGCCTGTCAGTGATAATAAATTTAAATCAGCGGAATTAAAATAAATTCTACAAGTAAAGCTTTTGCCATTGTCAATCAAGGATTATTGAACACAGTAAAACCAGGCAAGAGGTGACATTCTGATGAAAAGGATTACGTGCATATATTTTCTGAACTAGCTTTAGAATGGAGTTTAATTGTTCTCTAATTCCCACATAGATAATAATGATAATTTCCAAAAGTATACTATTAATTGTACTTTGTTTTCAGATTTGTTTCCTTCTAATATCCTCTCTGGATTTTATTTCACAGTCAGTTCCATTCAGCCCTGTTTCACCTCTGACCATTGCCTGTGTAAACTCCACGTCAGCTCACCTGCTGTTGGAATGCTCGACTATGACCTTATTAGTGTTTTCAGAAGAAAAGTATTGAGAGATGCGGATACTGCTGTCACAGGGAACATTTATTGCTGGTGTCGACTGCTCTGGCGAAAGAGATGATGAGCCAGATTTGTGAAACCCCACAGTTCTTCTGTCGAAGGTACTCCCACAGAGCCGTTGGGCAGGGAGTTGCAGAATTCTGGGCCAGCAGTGATAAAGGAATCACTGGACTGGTTCCAACACACATCTGACTGCCCCCTCACCCTCCACCATCTGCCAGCTTAAATTTGTCAAAAACCCTGAAAGGAAACCAGAACATGCTAGAATCATTTAGCTGGATGTGTAGCACTTGTGGAGAAAGAAAGAGTTAAAAATCTCAGGTCTGATTAGTTTTGCTGAAGGGTCATTGACCTGAGACGTTAATTTGTTTTCTTTTTATGCAATTGCTCCCTGCCCTGCTGAGTCCTTCCAGCATTCTTTTTACATGAACATCTGCAGTTTTTAAATTTTCATACAAAACCTAGTGCTAGCAATAAAGGCAATAAAGTCCTGTTCAATTGGCTGTAACTGACTCCCTGTTTTGAATTGCATTGACTTCAATATTCATTGTAACACACAGAAAATGCTGGAAGAACTCGGGTGAGGGGGAAGGCAGGTGGACGGGGGAGGGATGAAGTGAGAAGCTGGAAGGTGATAGGTGGAAACATTAAAGGGCTGAAGAAGAAGGAATCTGATAGGAGAGTAGAGTGTACTAGGAAAAAAGGGAAGGAGGGGCACCAAAGGAGGTGATAGGCAGGATAGGAGAAGAGAAGGAGTAAGAAGGGGGGCCACAGCAGGGAATGAAAGAAGAGAGAAGGAGGAGGAGGAAATATTACCACAAGTTAGAGAAATTGATGATCATGCCATAAGGTTGGAGGCTACCCTGACAGAATATGAGGTGTTGCTCCTCCAATCTGAGAGTGGCCTCATCATCTCTTTGCTGTTTTCAGGCCTTTCCATCCATGACACTTCTATATGTGAGTAACCTCCTCCAGTTTCACAATCATCTCAGATTTCTGTACTTCTCCAATCTAGAGATGTAATTTTCATTGAACTTGTATTGCAACAGTGCCTTTAGGTGCGCCTCCCTGAGCAACTAGAATTCCTTTCATAGCCTTACTCACATGGCCTCACGAGCTACTAGTAGAGTGCCCCATGCATAATTTCTTGGTCCTTAATTATTTAATACTTATATTAATAAGCAGAGTGTCAGGTGTCCAGGTTTGCCAATGATATGAAAGTAAGTGAAGGGGCATGTTGCAGAGAGAATATTTGGACGCTACAGCAGGATATGGATAAGTTTTGGTGAATGGGTGATAACTTAGCAAGCGCAATTTAATATGGGAAATGCAAATGCATTCACTTTGGCAATGGGAATCCAAAAGAAAATTATTAAATAAATGGAAAAATATTGCAAATTAGGGAATTCGGAAGGGTTTAGGTGTTCTTCTATACGAATCACACAGTGGCGAATGACATATTGGTCGTTATCGTAGGATGTTGGAGCTCAAGTTTGTTACAATGGAATTACTATAGATAAGCATCAGCTGGACAAGATAGGCCAAAAGGGTTTCTTTCTGTGCTGTGTGGTTCTATGATTCTATGCATCGTATGAGATGTTGGTGAGGCTATATCTGGAATACTCTGCACAGTTTTGATCCACATTTAAGAGGAGATATACTTGAACTAAGAAGAGATTTATGAAGCTAATTCCCTGGGTGGTCACAAACAGTTAAAGAAATAGTGACTATATTCCTCAAAGTTTTAGAAGAATGAGGGATGACAAGATAGATGCTGAGATGTTTGGAACTATGGGGAAAGTCTCAAACAAGGGGATATACTTAGAAGGAAACGGTCATTTAAAACTGAGCCACTTCTTCCCCAAAGCATGACAAATCACTGGATTCTCTACATCAAAATACTGTGGAGGTTTGATCATGGGGTCATTTAAATAAATTCCGTAGATAAATGTTTAGAGTAATAGAAAGATAAAGTACAGAAACAGGTCCTTTGTCAGAAAAATTCCACACTAACATTAATTAGCCGCTTAGGTTAATTCCAGTGTTTAAGTACTGAGGAGTTGAATGTTGTGTGAAACTGGTACACAAAGGAGTTTCAGCCCAGGGCAGATCAGCTATTGTTTTTCAGAGAAGGCTTGGGAGGCCAGGTGGGCTACACCTGTTCTTGTTTTCTTTTATTCTTGTGTATTTCTTTAAATTCATAAATTCTTATTTCTTGTTCAATGTTCCAAATATTTTCTCATGTGGCTTGATCTTACACCTTGCTTGATCATTGTCTTCTGGACAAGTACCACCTGTTTTGGTACTTTACAGGTGCAATATAAATATCCATTAGTTGTTTTCAGGCCTAATCCATCCACTTCCAACAATGAAAATGAACAAGCTGGGACAACACAAGTTTGCAATGCGCCACTGGACAGCTACTCCAATTTGAACGTGAAAATGCAAGAAAAGTGAAGAGCAGAACACACATAATGTTTAGACATCTTTTTCTCTTAAGTTTCTAAAACGAAAACCTTAACGACTCTTTGCCTTAAGAAGTATCAATAGGAGTTGCAGATATGATAATTGAAGAATTGTCATAGATTGCTAGGAGGTAATGATTAATATATGCACTGAGTGAGTGGAACACTGGCAAGAAATGAACACCCAGTTTTAATTAAAGAAACACGGAGATTTATGTATCATTACATCACTTGCATTTATTTGGTGCTTGATCATGTCTCTGCAGAAGATCTCGAAGTAATTAATTTACAGTGACTTGCTTTGAAGAGAAATAGGTCAGCTATTTTGGATATGGTCAAAAATCTCAGAAGAATTTTGGTGAATGGGTAGGCAAACTGATTTTTGTTGCAATCATTCATGGGCCCCGGAAGATATGGAAAATATCACTGTGATTACTTTTTTTTCATTTATTTTTAATTTTTAAAATTTGCATGAACTGGTCAGCAATCCAGTGCAGTAATAAGCCTTCTGGTCCAACAAGCCCATGCTGCCCAATTCCACCCACATGCTAGTTAACCGACTAACCCATATGTCATCCTGAGAGATCACTACTAATGCTTTCCATCAAATGGAAGGAAATCTCTTGTCTAATTTTCCTTTGCCTGTTTTAATTGGGAGGAAAATTGGGTGGCTCTGTTAGGCCCATGTAATCTCCCCACCACACATGATATGTTTTTGAACGCTAAGGATAATCAGCGCTACTGCCCCTCAGTCAGTGAGATTCATACTTCCGTAACACAAGAGATTCAGCAGATGCTGGAAGTCCAGAGCAACACCCATCATTTGGAGGAACTCGTCATTCTGTGTGTGTTCCTGTTTCTGTGCCTCGGTGTAAAGGTCTTGTAACTATATAACCATATAACAATTACAGCACGGAAACAGGCCATCTCAGCCCTTCTAGTCCATGGCGAATGCTTACTCCCATCTAGTCCCACCTACCTGCACTCAGCCCATAACCCTCCATTCCTTTCCTGTCCATATACCTATCCAATTTTTTTTAAAATGACAAAATCAAACCTGCCTCTACCACTTCTACCGGAAGCTCGTTCCACACAGCTAACACTCTCTGAGTAAAGAAGTTCCCCCTCGTGTTACCCCTAAACTTTTGCCCCTTAACTCTCAACTCATGTCCTCTTGTTTGTATCTCCCCTACTCTCAATGGAAAAAGCCTATCCACGTCAATTCTGTCTATCCCCCTCATAATTTTAAATACCTCTATAAAGTCCCCCCTCAACCTTCTACGCTCCAAAGAATAAAGACCTAACTTGTTCAACCTTTCTCTGTAACTTAGGTGCTGAAACCCAGGTAACATTCTTGTAAGTCTCCTCTGTACTCTCTCTATTTTGTTGACATCTTTCCTATAATTCGGTGACCAGAACTGTACTCTGGTAACTTTCCATTCTGTACCATGATTTCATTGATAAGCATCAACATTATGGGCATTTTCTCCCCAAGAATAGATTACATATATATGTGAAAAAGCTGAGCTGGTACAGCTCCAAATGGGAAGTGCATGTTTACAAAAATATGTTTGGATTATTGACTGATACATGCAAATTAGCCCCGTTTGGATTAGTGAAATTCTCTTGCAGCCACAAGCATATAAATGGGGCTGGCAGCAGCTGCAGTTGGCAAAGACTCCAGTCACTACATTCACACACACAAAGCATCTGCTCTAGCACCCATGTGACCAATTTCCTTCCAAAAATCAATTGCATTATTTCCCAACATGTTTTAAGATTCCTTCTTTTGCTGCTCTTCGGATGGCCACTGGGAAGTGTACAAATATTATTCAAGTTGTGCAATAACAAACTTAGATCATTAGTATTCATTCCTTGAGTATTACAAGTGTTCTCAAATCTCCAAAATGGCATCTGCTTTGCATGTACGCATTACTGGTATCATTTGCACCAGATACAATGTCAGTGAGGCTTCAGTGCATGTCTCTGGGATGGTGCAGAGCAAAGTGAATCATCTCCAATCTCGATTGATGCTTGAACTTTCAATTAAGAGCTCAATGCTCCCAGTGTTCAATAGTTCTTAGATACATTTTGGTAGAGGAAAAGTTTTACATCATCAAAGTTTAAAGGGGTTATCAGTTTCTCACAGATTAGCTGCTGATGGAAAAGGGCTCATCTAGATTATTTGAGACACGTTTCATTATGTCAAATTATGTATTTTATCATGTTTGGAGTGGCAAATGGGTCAAATGGAGTAGAATTCAGCTCTTTCTCTTGACTCACCCTCTCTCTTCCCAAAACACCCCCCCCCCACACCAACCCCTCCGTTAGCCAGAATCAGATCCAGAGTGCCTATACAAGCTGAGTGTTCACAACAGAGAGGCTTCTGGCAAGACCTGAGGAGGTCTCAGCAGTGAGTTAGCCTTAGGTAGCCTAGAAAGCCCTGGCTGCCTTTGATGGGGAAAAATATTCTGGGGTCATAGTCCCACCAAGTTTTGGGGCTTTCTGGTGTTGCTTTCTACAGTTGAAGCCAACGAAGAGCGGGCTCTGACAGTTAGTAAGAAGTTTGACAGATAGCAAACTGCTGGCCCCAGTCAGCTTCAGTTCAAACTCACTTCCTCCACATCAGCTGCCTTGAGCCACTTACATCAGTCGCCTGCCAATACATCATCCATGATTAATGGTAGGTGTACACTGAAATCATTGGAAACAGAGGGCAATACAAATTTGGTGTGTACTTCTACCACAATCAATGAATGTGGCTTAGTTGCTCATGATGATACCGGATCTAATTTTCCATCAGTATCCGACATGTGCTTTACCTATCCCCAGAGAGGTCCTGTAGAAATCAAGAACTTTCTATGTTGAAATGTTTCGTGTAAAATTATTCATTGCCCTTGGTACATCAGTGCACTTTCTCACATGGGCTGACCTGAATCATTCAATTTACAGTTTTAGCCTAATATTGTACAGTATGCTGTACAATTTAAATAGCACTGTGTCAACTGAAATTGTATATTTTTGTTCTAGATAGAAAACTGCTCTATTCCAACTTTATTCCCATTTGTAAATTACCCTTACCTTGTTTTTATAAATAACATACTCTTGGATTCTGGTGTTTTTGATCCTAGGTTATTTTGGAAGTCTAGAATAAAGCACAAGACTTGTTGCTTCACGATAGTCTAGTAGTGATCACAGGGAAGGACAAAGAGGAGAAAATATGGCAAGACTTTTCTGCTCTGTTCTTCTTATTCCATAGATAACAGATATTCCATTCAAATTTGTAGATAAGAGTTAACCAATCAGATAGCCCTTATTCAAAAACTGCAGTACCCAAGAAGCTTCCAGAATTATACAAAATACTGCAACCATTAGGGGGCACACTGAACAATTGCATATGCATACTGCGACCACAAGGAAACATACTGCATTCTTGCAAATAAGACCATAAGATATAGGAGCAGAATTAGGTTATTTGGCCCAGTGAGTCTGCTTCACATTTCATCATAGCCGAACCATTTCCCTTTCAGCCCAGTCTTTTGCTTTCTACCCGCACCCCTTCATGCTTTGACTAATTAACAATCTATCAAGCTCTGCTTTAAATATACCCAATTCCTTGGCCTCCACAACAGCCTGTGGCAATAAATTCCACAGATTCACCACTCGCCTAACAAAATTTCACCTCATCTCCATTCTAAGTAAACATCTCTCTATTCTGAGGGTGTGTCCTCTGGTCTTATATTCCCCCACAATAGGAAACATTCTCTCCACACCCAATCTATCGCAGCCTCTCAACATTTGATGCTTTTCAGAGAGATCCTCCTCACTCTTCTAAATATCAATGAATAAATGCCCAGAGCCATCAGTTTCTCATCATACAATAAGCCTTTCATTCCCATAATCATTCTCATGAATCTATTCTGAACCTTCTCCAATGTCATCTCATCTTTTCCAAGAGAAGGAGCCCAAAAGTACTCACGTTACTCCAAGTGAAGTTTCACCGATGCCTTATAAGGTCCTGACATACCTGCAGACGATCATAAATCCATCACTGGATCCCTTGCAGCTTGCTTACCAACTACCTATTGGAGTTGAGGACACATTATCTTCCTGCTGCAACGGACTTACACCCACCTGGGTGAGCTGGGCAGCATTGTGAGAATCATGTTTTTTGATTTCTCCAGTGCTTTTAACACCAAACAACCTGATTTGCTAGGGAGTACGCTTACAGAGATGCAGGTGGATGCTCCACTAGTGTCCTGGATTACAGTCTACCTGTCCAGGCAGCCACAGTATGTGAGATTTCAGAACTGTGTATCAGATATTGTGGTTGGTAGCACAGGGGCACCTCCCTCAGGGGACTGTTCTGTCCCCTTCCTGTTCACTGTCTACACCTCGGACTTCAGATACAATTTGGACTCCTGCCATATACAGAAGTGTTCAGACGATTCGGCAGCTGTGGGCTGTATCAGCTGGGGTCAAGAGGCTGAGTACAGAAGAGTGGTGGGTGGCTTTGTTGAGTGGTGTGGGCTGAATCACCTGCAGTTCAACATCATTAAGATAAAGCAGCTGGTGGTGGACTTCAGGAAGGTGAAAACACCTTGCATTCCCATCTCCATCAAGAAAATGGATGTGAAGGTCATCCCGTACTACAAATACTTGGGAACTCAGCTGGATAATAAACTAGACTGGACTGAAAATACAGGGGCTCTGTACTAGAAGGGACAGGGCCAGCTGTAATTCCTGAGGAGGCTCCAGTCATTCAGCATCTGCAGTATAAGGCTGCAGATGTTCTATGACTCAGTGGCGGCCAGCACTCTATTCTATGCAAGTTGGAGCAGATGACACCAAGAAGATCGACAAGCTCATCAGGAAGGCTGGTTCTGTTCTGGTTGTCTGAGAGGAGGATGCTGCAGAAGTTACAGCGTATTATGGACACTCCCTCTCATGACATACGGGACCTTTAGTTACAGACTGATTCCACCGAAGTACACCGCTGAACACCACAGGAGATCCTTTCTTACTGTGGCCATAAGACTCTACAACTCCTCCTCCTTAAGTTGGTAAGTAATGGTTTCATTGCACCTCTGTATTTTGCACTATTGTTGTTTAATGCACATGTTGTATCCTTTTCGTACCTCTATGGTTACATTTTGTATATTAAAGTACATAGAGCAACCTTGCAACAATAATTTCCTTCAGGGTGAATAAAGTTTTATCTTATTTTATAAAACCTCAGTATTACGTTCTTGCTTTTATACTCTAGTCCTCTCAAATGAATGCCAACATTGCAATTGGCTTCCTCACCACCAACTCAACCTGCAAATCAATCTTCAGTGAATCCTGAATAAGGACTCCCAACCTCAGATTTTTTGAAGTTTCTTGCAATTAAGAAAATAGTCTATACTTATATTTCTTCTACCAAAGTGCATGACCATACACTTCCCGACACTGTATTCCATCTGCCACTTCATTGCCTATTCTCCTTATCTGTCTAAGTCCTTATGTAGCCTCTCAGCTTCCTCAGAACTACCTGCCCCTTCACCTATCTTCCCAAAACAGACCCCTGTGCAAAACCACTAGTCACTGAAGGCCAACCAGAAAATTCCCCTTTATTTCTTCTCTTCGCCTCCTGCCAATTAGCCAATGCTCTAATCATGCTTGTATCTTTCCTGTAATACCATGAGCTCTTAACATGTTAAGCAGCCTTATGTGAGGTACCTTGTCAAAGGCCTTCTGAAAATCCAAGTTCAGAACATCAACCAATTCATCTTTGTCTATCCTGCTTGTTGTTTCTTCCACAAATTTGTCAGGCAAGATTTCCCCTTACGGAAATAATGCTGACTATGGCCTACTTTTATCATGTGCCTCCCAGTACCCTGAAACCACATCCCTAACAATCAACTCCAACATCTTCCCTACCACTGAGGTCAAAATAACTGGACAATAATTTCCTTTCTTCTGCCTCTCTCCCTTCTTGAAGAGTAGAGTGAAATTTGCAATTTTCCTGACCTCAAGAACCATGCCAAAATCCTTTAATTCTTTAAAGAATGCCTTCCCAATCTCTTCAGCTATGCTTTTAGCTATGGGAAAAGACCATCTGGTCCAGGTGATTTATCTACCTTCAGGCTTTTTAGCTTCCCAAGCATCTTCTCCTGAGTAATGGAAACTTCACACACTTCTGCCCCTAGACACTCTTGAACTTCTGAAATACTGCTTGTGTCTTCCATTGTAAAGACTGATGCAAGATACTTATTCATTTCATCCGTCATTTCCTTTTCCTCCATTAGTACTTCTCCAGTATCATTTGTCAGTGGTCTGATCTCTACTCTCACCTCTCCTTTACACTTTACATATCTAAAAGAACTTTTTGTATCTCTTGACCAGCTTACCTTTATATTCCATTTTTTGATTCTTTTTGTTTTAGTTGCCTTCTATTGGTTTTTAAAAGCTTCCTTATCCTCTAACTTCCCACTGATTTTTGCTCTATTATTTACCTTCTCTTCAGCTTTTATGTTGGCTTTGACTTTCCTTGTCAGCCACGGTCATGTTGTCCTGCCTTTAGAATACTACTTCTTCTTTGGAATGTATCTATCCTGTGCTTCTGAATTGCTCCCAGAAATTCCATCCATTGCTGCTCTGCCTTCATCCTTGCTAGTGTTCCCTTCCATTAAGCTCTCTAATCAATTCTGGTTCATTGTACAACACTCAATCCAGAATATCTGATCCCATAGTGGGCTCAACCACAAGCTGCTCTAAAAAGTTATCTCATAGGTATTATACAAACTTCCCTCTTGGGATCCAGCACCGGCCTGATTTTCCCAATCTATTTGCATATTAAAATCCCCTATGAATATCATTCTCTGTTTGACATGCATTTTCTATCTCCTGTAGTAATTTGTAGCCCATATCTTTGCTACTGTTCGGAAGTGTATACAACTCACATCAGGGTCTTTTTACTCTTGCAAGCTTCTTAGCTCTACTCATAACAATTCCATGCCTTCTGATCACCTTTTTCCAAGGATTTGATTTCATTTTTTTTACCAACAGAGCCACCCCACACCCTCACCCTACCTGCCTCTCTTTTCAATATAATGTGTATTTTTGGACAATAAGTCCCCAGCTATAATATACTTCCAACCATTTTTCAGTGATGTCCACAACACCTGAAAATGTGCAACATTCATCTACCTTGTTCCGTATACTGGGTGTATTCAAATGTAACACCTTCAGTCCTGTATTCATCACCCTTTTTGATTTTGTCCCCCTTTTACATTGCAACTCATCCTGTTCACTGGAATTTTGCCCTATCATCAGCCTCTCCTTGCTAGCAGTATCACTATGCACTACCATTGTTTGTAAACCAACTACTTCATCCTCAGCACTATCACTCCATTTCCCATCCCCTTGACAAATTAGTGTAAATCCTCCTGAACAGCTCTAGCAGACCTGCCCACAAGGATATTGGTCCCTCTGGGGTTCAGGTTTAACCTATCCCTATTGTATATGTCGTACTTTCGCCAGAAGAGATCCCAATGATCTAGAAATCTGAAACTGTGTGCCCCCTACACCAATTCCCTAGCCATGCATTTATCTGCCAAATGCCCTCACTGGCATGTAGTGCACAGCACAGGCGGCAATCAAGAGAATACTGCCCTGGAGGTCCTGTTTTTTCAGCATTCTACCGAGCTCCCTAAGATCTCTCTTCAGGTGTTCCTCACCTTTCCTACCCTTGTCATTGGTGCCAATATGTACCAAGATTTCTGCCAGCTCATCCTCCCCATTTAGAATTCCATGGACCTGATCTGAGACATCCCTGACCCTGGCACTTGTGAAGCATCCTACCATCTGGGTGTCGCTACCATACCTACAGAATCTCTTCTCTATTCCTCTGACTATGGAATCTCCTATCACCACTGCAGTCCTCTTCACCTTGGTTCTATTCTGAACCACAGCGCCGGACTCAGTGTCAGAGACCTGGTCTCTGCAGCTCCCCCCTGGTAGGTCACCCCCGTTAGCGGTTTCTAGTGCAGTATGCTTTCTATTGAGGTGCATTGGTAATTATATAAAAATACAAAGAGGTGTAAGAAAGATAGAGTGTAAATAAATAGCAGTTATACAGTCTAATTCAATGTTCTCCCCTTTGGTTCTAAATCACAAGTTTAGAATGATTTCATCCAAAAATGCAGAAACAGAAAAACTAGTGGTGTCCACTTTAGGTGTGAAATAGTCAAAAACTACCTAAGCATGGAAATATCAAATGGCATTTATTATGTTATTGTTAGGTAGATTAATTGGCACACTTATGTGTGTTTGAACTACTCTATTAATGATTGTCCTTATACAAGTAAAAAGAAGTAAATTATGATAAAGCATATTGGGACAAATATTATCACTCATTGTGAGTAGGGAAAATTGGCAAAGATATAACAAAAAATATTAGAATAAACTTCATAGTGTTCAGTAGCTCTCAACTCTGCTCGAACCCTGGGGCAGAGTCCATCTGGTCCAGGTGACTTGCCTATCTTCTCACTTTTCAGTTTCCCAAGCACCTTCTCCCTACTAATAGTAACTGCACTCACTTCTGCTCCCTGACAGTCTCAAACTTAATGGTCTTTGCATGATCTTCTGTGATTTCCCAATTGCCTTGGGAAACTTCCTGTCCTGTGTAAATTATTTCTTCTTACTGTGCCTTGTGTAGATTTGCTTTGTGACCACTGGAGGACAGATAATGGAGCAAATAAAACACATAGCATCCGGACTGGTCAGGAATCAGGACATCATAGTCAAATCAATGGCTGATAAGTCCCTGAGATGTCTCAAAGCCATGCAATATATAGTGGGACTGTTGTTGAGCCCTTGTGGTAGCCTTGTCCACTGGTCAACTGTGAAAGCCAGCCATGGTTGACATTCAGGTGCCAGTGGTACGGACTAGAATCCATCAATAACAAAACTATTTTTGTGATAGCTTCAGGGCATTGGAAATAATTGATTGATCTACTGCTATAGGGGTTAACTTGTCAATACATTGATTAGTAACCTGATAATCCAGTGTCACACTCCAGGTACCATACACTTTCTTAACAGACCAGACTAGACTGGTCAACGTGCTAAGAGTTCTGACAAGAATTTTGTGCTCCTCCAGCTTGTTGACAATGGGTAAAATACTCTATGTAGATGTTCTTCTCAGAGGATACTGCTTAGTACAAGGTGGCATCTTACCAATAAACTTAACAGGATTCATTTCAAGCAGGCCACAGTCGGGTTTTTTTCGACCACATGGGATGTTTGCTTAGTTCAGATTTGTTTAACTGCATGAGATTCCAAAAGATTTTACCCTCCACAAGCTCAAGGACAGAGTTTCAGGTTGCAAGCCATCTCCTACCCAGAATTGTATTTCTTGTAGATGAGGACCAAGTTGCACCTCGACTAGTTCGCTTTTGATACGTGAAATTCTCTGTCCTCCTGCATCACCTGCATATTTATGGATGTTAGTCAATGCTATTTGCACCTTTGGCCAATAGATTATGTTATACATGTTAGCTCAGCTCCTGTATCCAATAAGAATTCAGCACATTCGTTTCCAATCAACAAATTAACATAAAAGCTGTCTGGTTTTTGCTCTATCAAGGCAAGCAAGGGCTGCAGGGAAGGGCCTAGTCACTTTTTTTTTAACTGTGACAATACTTCCATTTACATCGAGCATTATTTGTTGAAACTGTGCCATTAAATTAGAATCTCTTGATGTTTGCAAAGTAGGTGATTCAACTTGCTGGTGAGCTTGTTTCTCTATTTTCTTTTGCCGACAATTTTCAGCCCTATGTCCTTGATTACCATGTAAGCGACACTGTGCTTTAAGGGATTGGCCTTGGAAGTGTGATTCAGACTGAGATTGTTGTGAGGCACAAGGTGAATTCCAGTCCCGCTACTTCTGTTGGTTATTAGCTGTTTGCTGTGGCTGTTGACTAGTAAGCAATGTCTGTTGACCTGTGGTTCGAGGCTGTTAGTTAACTGGTAACTGACCCAACTGTAATGATCTCATTTCGATTTCAATATCTTATTCCACTTGTTTGGTGGTACACAATAGCTCGCTATATAAAACAGCATCTTCTCTCCAGTTCAGTATTGTATTGTCAGCTTCACCATTTTGACAACATCTAGTTTCAAGCCATCCATTAAAGTTGACTTCAAGGGACAATATACAGAATCCTCTGTTATCTTCATTTATGTCTGGGACCCCTGAATAATGTAACCACACTGTCTTGTCGCATTCCTCATATTCTGAAACATCCTCAGAAATATTTTGCTTATAATCAACCACGTCCCGCCAACCAGTCCACGTCTGGGCCTGAAATTTTATAGGGTCACATCAAAATCTCTATAGGACTGCATACAAAAATTTAATAGATTGCGGTCAATACTTTATTCTGGGAGTGCAACTGGAATTCAATAGGCGTGCAACTGATATTTTTGGTTTGTAAACCTCCCTCACTAGATTGCGATCTGGATGTTTTTTAAGCATTAGATTACAAATGAAAAAATTCTCTGTGCTCCACTGAGCTTGTATGAATTTAATTTGGTCAAGATATTTATTTCAGTTCTTTCTCAGATCCAATTTTTTTCAGAATTGCAACGTATAGTAGTTCCCACTAGGTGAGGTATTGAAGCCAGAGCTAGTCGTAAACCGGCTGACCGGTGAGCTCCTGTAGTGGAAACTCACCTGCCCTAAAAAAACATGCAGTTTGAGAGCCGTTGCAGATCAGGACCTTGATAGAACCCCACTCTTTGTGCGATTAATTTCACTCTTTATTAATTTGACTCCCTCCCAAAATTTCCCTTGACAGATAATCTATTCTAAGATCACACCAACCCTTATCTTCTCCAAATCCCTCCACGTTTTTTAAAAGATTTTAAAACTTTCACATTATAACCAAATTCATCTTCCTCTTTTTATGGTCTGATTATTACAGTGAAACCTTCTGCAGTTTAGGCCCTGTAAACATTAATAAGAACATTGAATTGCTTTGTATTTTGTTTCATCCCAATTATAAGCAGAGCCAATTTCTGACTGAATTATATCTGGCTCTATTTCAAATATATAAATCTTCCATGGGGTTGTTTTGATTAAGAAATAACAGAAGTCCAATCAAATCATAAATACAAAAGGTTTTACAGATGCTGGAAATCCAGAGCAACACACACAAAATACTAGAGGAACTCAGCAGGGCATTTGGCATCTATGAAGAGGAATGAACAATTTATGTTTCGGGCCAAGACCCATCATAAAGACTGACAAGGAAGGGGAAAGAAGCCAGAATATGAAGGTGGAAGGAGGGGAAGCAGTGCAAGCTGGGAGGTGACAAGTGGAATCAGGTGACAGTGGAGAGATGGGGAAGTGGTTAAAGTAAGAAGTTGGGAAACGATAGATGTGAAGTGATTGAGGAAGAAAGAAGCTGATAGGAGAGGATGGTGGACCATGGGAGAAAGGGAAGAAGGAGGGGCACCAGAGAGAGGTGATGGACAGGTTAGGAGAAGAAGGGGTAAGAATGGAGCCAGAAAGGAGAATGGCAGATGGGAGAAGCGGGAGGGGGGAAGAAATTACTGGAATTTAGAGAAGTTGATGCCATCAGCTTGAGATTTAAATTCAAATAACAATAGGTTATTTTCCCACTGTTTTCTTCCTTCCACTCCTGAAAAGTGTCTTTGATGGCCAATATTTCCTCAAAATGTTGGGAGCATCTTTGCAATCTCATTTATATCTGAGCCTCAATGAACATTGCAGACTTCCAACGTGGGAACACTACAGTCAATCTCAGTCACCACTTTTCCGGTGTTCAAAGTCATCTGGAATTTCTCCCCACCCACGTGGCTCCATCTGTCCATTTAACCTCCTCCTCCTCAGTCTAGCTGTCATCTGCTGCCCACAATCTCATCCCTCCCCTCTTTTTACCTTCCACCTCCACTTTCAGTCCTGATGAAGTGAATTGCCCTGAGTTGTCAGCTGCTCTTTTCCCTCCACGGGTGCTGATCTTCTGCGGCAATCTGATTTTTCTTTTTGCACCAGGAACCTTGCCTGAGTTTTTTTTTCTCTGACCCAGGGTGTTAGATCTAATTTTTACACCCTTACCACTGATACATCCAAGCTCAGCCATCAGTCTACACCCCGAATCCAACGTGGAACTTTGGTATGCACAGTAACTGACTGTCATAACTGATTGAGCCACCTGAAACTTCTGCTTATACAAAGGACAAAAGGAAAGAAGTCTGCATCACTTTCCAAGTGTACGCTTGATTGCTGGATTGCAATGCTCACCTTTTCATACCTATCTCAAAATGCCGGGGAAAACTAAAGAACTTTTAACAGCTGTAGAAATATGGTTATCAAATATAAACATTCTTAAGTATGCATCTTTCTCTGGGGAAAACTCGAACTGCCCTTGCTTGTAGTTACGTATGCACCAGTGCTTGCCACAGGGACCTGACAGAATAGCAACGGAATTCATCGTGCCACTGATGTAGGAACTCACGGGTGCAAACTGTGAGGAATCAAAGACAAATCTGAACATTGAAATGCAAGGCAAGGTCCGGCTGAGTTTCTACAAAGAATGGATTATTAACATTTTGATGAGGATTTTGATTCAGTTATTTAATCCACTAATCATATAGAGCATACACAGATAGTAGAACAGAAAACAGACATGACCTATCCAAGGGCAACCGCTTTAAAGCAGAACTCCTCTGGGACGGATAAAGTAAGATATTCAAATCAAAAATTTCATAGTGCATATAAATGTTATAATTTTGTGGTAATTCAATATCTGTTCCAATACTAAATATAACTAATAAGTATTCCTTCGAGGTGAATGGCCTGCCACAATGATTAATTATACATTACTTATGCATGTCCTGCTACCTGTATTCCGAGGTTGGTGCAGTGTACTTGAACCATGCTATGCTCATTTGGTAGCACTTGTTTTATGATTCAAGCTTTATGAACTCTGGTCTCACATCAACACAATCCGCTACCCAGGATCGCTACTCAACTTGTTCCTGAACCTGATACGGTGATTGCTCCTTGCTTACCGGTGACCTGCGTTAGGTTAATCATGGCTGTTGTCACAATGCAGCTGGTGACGTGTAGACACTCAGCGGATGCTTACCAGCCTTACTTCCATTATGGATGTCCAGTCCCTATATATGTCTATCCCCCATCATGAAGGCTTTAAAGCTCTCCATTTTTTTTTGTACACAGCAGACCATAAGACACTGGAGCAGAATTAGGCCATTCAGCCCATTGAGTCTGCTTTACCATTTGATCATTGCTGACGCATTTCCCTCTCAACCTCATTTTCCTGCCTTTGCCCTGTAACAGTTCATACCTGACTTATCACTAATCTATCAACCTCTGACTTAAATATATTTAATGACTTGGCCTCCACAGCCATCAGTGGCAATGATTTCCATAGATTCGCCACCCTCTGGCTAAAGAAATTCCTCCTATCTCCATTCTAAATGGATGTCCCTCTATTCTAAGGTTGTGCCCTTTAGTCCTAGACTCTCTCACTATTGGAAACATCCTTTCCACATCTACTCTATCTAGGCCTTTCAACATTCAGTAGGTTTCTAAGAGAATCCATCTCATTCTTCTAAACTGCCTGAGCCCAGGTACAAAAGGCTTTGGTGCATTAACAGCAAAATCTCTGTCTACCGTACTTAAGTTTGGCATTAGGAGGAACATTGACGATGTATGGGTTTTGTAGATTAATGAGTCATAAGGGTATAATTGGATGGTGTGTGCCTATTAGGCCAAAGGGCCTTTTACCATACAATATCTCTAAATAAAATAATAAAGAATAAAATGTCACAGTCAGTGTTGAGTCCACCACTTTTAAGCCAATTTGATGCAACATACTGACTGCTTAGAAATATAATGTTAGAAGTGGCTGCAAATGATCTATGAAATCCGGGAAGAAGAACGCATATAAGTCAACAACACACACAAACGTCTGGAGGAACTCAGCAGTTCAGGCAGCATCTATGAAGAGAAATTAACAGCTGATGTATCAGGCCAAGACTCTTCATCAGGAATGGAAAGAAAGGTGGGGCAGAAGTTACAATAAGGTGGGGAGAGGGGGAGCAGCTGATAGGTAAGACCAGGTGAGGGTGAAGATGGGTGGGTGGGGGAGGTTGTTGAAGTAAGAAACCAGGAAGTGATAGGTGGAAAATGTAAATTGGTTGAGGAAGAAGGAATCTGATAGGAGAGGGGCGTGGACCATGGAAAAAAGGGCAGGAAGAGGGGCACCAGAGGAAGGTGATGGGCAAATGAGGAGAAGAGAAGGAGTGAGAGGGGAACCAGAATGGGGAATTGAAAAGAGGCAAAGGGGGAGGAAGGAGAAATTATCAGAAGTTAGAGAAATTGATGTTCACGTCATTAGATTGGAGGCTATCCAGCTGCAATGTGTGCGTCGCCCCTCCAACCTGAGTAATGGGGTGTCATTGTGACAGCAGAAGACGCCATGGATCGATGTGTTGGGATGAGAATGGGAAGTCAAACTGAAATAGGTGGCCACTGAGAAATCCTGCCTTTTGTGCAGATGTACATGCTCGACAAAGCAGACCCCAATTTACATTGGGTCTAAATGATGTAGAGTAGGCTGTACTGGGACCACTGAATGCGGTAGACGACCCTGAAAGATTCGTAGCTGAAGGTGATGGGGCCCTGAGGGTGGTGAGGAGGTGTAGGGGCTGGTGTAGCCCTAGCCATTCCTCCTTCCCTTTCTTTCATGGCCCAATGTCCTCTCCTATTAGTTTCTTCTTCTTCACCCTTCACCTCTTCCACTGTCACCTTCCAGCTTCTTGCTTTATCCCCCTTCCACCACCAACCACCGTAATCCTCATCTGGTTTCAGCCATCATAGGCCAGCCTGTTCTCCTTTCCCTACCCCTGCCTCTAGAGATGCAGACTCTCTTGAGTTTGATATTTCAAAGTAAATTTATTATCAATGTACATATATATCACCAAATACAATGCTGAGCTTCATTTTCTTGTGGGTATACTCAATAAATGAGAAGGCAGAGCTTGAGAGGGAGACTGGTGCCTAATGGCGACTCCTTTGCTTGCATCTTCAGAAACAGCTCTATTTCCACCTTTAATATCTTTATTTTTCCCTTTCAGGGTTCTTTTCAAGACGTTGACCCTGAGTTACATGCAGGCGTTGGTTCCTTGCTGGAATGGGACCTGTTCTCGGGGTTCCACAACTGGCTGTTATTCGACATGCCAAGAGTGTGGCCTGAGAGTCTCGATTGTGTTCAGAAGCCTAAGATCTTCCGCCTAAGGGCTCCGGAGACAGGCGGATCGAGGGTCAGTGTCATGGCAGGAGACTTGTGTGTCATCGGAGAGGCACTGTAGGCCCGAAGACCCGAGGTCTTTGCGATCTTCAGACACAAAGCTCGAAAAAAGCAATGAAATGGACTTTTAACATTGTAAACCCACGGGTTGTTGTTGTGTCTTCTGCTTGCTGTGAAAATGGGGGGATGCCTCCCTCTCCGTTATTAGGGAGAGAGAGAACCTGTGGTTTGTTAAATGTCGGATCAAATGCGAAGCCTTTGGGGTAACTTGGGTCTGTGTCTTTGCTATTGCTTAGGCTCGGTGATGGTACTGATGCACGCTTTTTTTGCCGGTGGGGTGAGGGGGTAGGATCGTTGCTTGCTGCCACTTACATGCGGGAGGGGGGAGCTAGGAGGGAACTTTGGGGTTCTCATGTTTAACTGTTGTTCAATCTTTGGGGTCTCTTCTCTGTTTTCATGGATGGTTGTGAAGAAAAAGCATTTCAGGATGTATATTGTATACATTTCTCTGACATTAAATTCGACCTTTGAATCCAAAATCGAATAATAACCATCATAGGATCAATGGAGAACTACACCAACTTGGGTGTTCAACCGGTGTGTGAAGTACAAAAACAAGGAACTAATAATAATAAATAAATAAACTATAAATAAATATTGAGAACATGAGATGAAGAGTCCTTGAAAGTGAATCCATAGGTTGTGGGATCATTTAAATGATGGGGTGAGTGAAATTGAGTGAAGTTATCCCCTCTGGTTCAAAAGCCTGATGGTTGAGGGAAAATAATTGTTCCTGAACCTGGTGCTGTGAGTCCTGAGGCTCCTTTACCACCTTCTTTCTGATGGCAGCAGTGAGAAGAGAGCATGTTCTGGGTGATGGGGGTCCCTGATGATGGATGCTGCCTTCCTGTGATAGCATTTCATGTAATGTGCTCAATGGTTGGGAGGGCTTTACCCGTGATGGACTGGGCCATATCCACTACTTTTTGTAGGATTTTCCATTCAACACCAGTGATGTTTCCATTCCAGGCTGTGAAGCAGCCAGTCAGTTTACTTTCCACTACCTAATTATAGAAGTCTGTCAAATTTTAGATGTCATGCTGAATCTACAAAAACTCCTAAGGAAGTAGAGGTGCTGCCGTGATGTCTTTGGATTTTCACTCATGCGCTGGGCCCAGGACAGATCCTCTCAAATAATAACACTGAGGAATTTAAATTTGCTGACCTTCTCCACCTCTCAGATGAGGACTGGTTCATGGCCCTCTGATTTTTTTTCTTCTGAAGTCAGCTCGTTGGTCTTGCTGGTCTTGAGTGAGAGGTTGTTGTTAGGTCATCACTCAGCCAAGTTTGCAAGCTCCCTCCTATTTGCTGATTCATCACCACCTTTGATCCATCCTCCGACAGTGGTGTCATCAGCAAGTGGGATAAGCACACAGCCTTGTGGTGCATCTGTGCTGATGGAGATCATGGAAGAGATGTTGTTGTTAATCTGAATTGACTAGGGTTAGCAAGTGAAAAATTGACGCTCCAATTGCAGAAGGAAGTAGTGAGGCCAAGTTCCAGGAGCTGATTGGTTAGTTTTGGGGTGATGATGGTATTGATTACTGAGCTGTAGTTGGTAAAAAGTTTCCAGATGTACATTATGTATCTTTGCTGTCTTGATGTTCCAGGGATGAGTTAAAAAAGAATAAGGTGGCATCTGCTATGGACCTGTTGCTCCGGTAGGCAAATTGGAGCAGATCCAAGTCACTTCTCAGGCAGGTGTTGATATGTTTCATCACCTATCTCTCAAAACAGTAAGTGCTACTGGATGATAGTTATTGAGGCATGTTACCATGTTCTCCTTAGGCACCAGTATGATTGAAGCCTGCTTGAAACAGGTGGGTATCTCAGACTGCCCAAAAGAGAGGTGAAGGATATCAGTGAACACTCCAGCCAGCTGATCAGCATAGGCCTTTAGTACTCGGCCAGGTACTCCATCTGGGCTAGATGCTTTACATAGGTTCACCCTCCCGCAGGCTGCTCACACATCGGCCTCAGAGTCTGAAATCACAGGATCATCAGGGCTGTGGGAGTTTGTGATGGTTCCTCTGTGTTTTGATGGTCAAAGCGAGCATAGAAGGCATTGAGCCCATCGGGAGGCCCGATTGTCACCTATGCCCCTTGATTTAATCTTATAAGAGGTGATAGTATTCAAGCCCTGCCATAACTGTCAATCATCCTTCGTTGATTCATGTTTAGCCTGAAATTGCCACTTCATCTGTAAGATGGCTATTTGGAGATCGTACCTGGATCTCTTGTAACTTTATTGGTCACCAGACTTGAACACCTCTGATCTGTCCCATGGCAGATTGTGAATCTCACGGTTCAGTCAGGACTTATAATTGGGGAGGACTCAGAATGAATTTGTGGGGGCACACACATCTATCCCTGTTTTAATAAAGTCCATGACAACCATGGTGTGTCCATTCAGATCCACAGATGAGTCCTTGAGCACAGCCCACTCCACTGACTTGAAGTAATCCCATAGACACTGCTCTTGCCTCCTGCAACCACCTTTTTGTTGTCCTAATCTCTGGAGTTTTGCTCCTTAGCATCTCCCTGTATGCAGGTGGAAGAACAATAGCCAAATGACCCTGTTTACCAAAATGCAGTCTGGGCATGGAACGGTATGTAAGGTAGGTAAGTTTTTCATTGTTTATTTCTAACAATGTGCCTTGATGGATTTTTAGTTATATTACCGGCTACAGAATCAATGGTCCTAAATTCCCATGCTGTGCAGATGGTACTAATCTGCTGCAGGTCCAGAGGTCATTCTTTGCTTTATCAGTCGATGCTGAATATCCTTTGACGTTAGAAGGAGCAGGCAACAAACCTTCCTGTTTTCTGGCTAATTTTTGTCACTGAAACGGAGATTAATTTCCAATTTATAACACAATTGCCATATGCAAAACAGCTGTCACATTTGTCTCCACATTATCAGTGACTGCACTTCAAAGCAAATGGCTGTGTATGAAGCAAGTGAGTAAAAGCAGAACTTTTCTTTGAGTGTTTAGACTGGATGTACGGTAGAGAAAAAAAACAAATGAAATGCAACCAATCTGCACAGGTGTTACCCTTCACTGAAGTGAACATTTGCTATCAATCACTTTCAAATTCACTGTGTTTTAATTTAAGCAAAAGACTTTGAATAGCTTTGAGTGCTGACTTGATCGGAGTATGTATTAGAAGTACTAGGTTGGAATATTATGGTATTGAGAATAATTTCCTACAGCTTTAATGTGGAAAGCCATTGTTACAATCCATGCCCTGAAGTCAATGACCCTTCACAGTATGCAATGTGACTAATATTTAGGCAATTAGGACCTGGTATGCTTCAATAAGGTTAGCTCTCAGTCCTTAAAACCCAAATTATCAGGGACCTTGGAAATTTAGTCTCTGCTGTTGTGCCCTGATACCTCTAATTCTTGTCCCTGGTTCTCTGCATCTGCTACTTACACAGAAATCACTTCTCTCTCCACTCCTAAAGTCATGTTTACAGTCAAGTGAATGATTAATATTTACTGTCAAATTTATGCCACTTTCACCCCTGTTTGCACACAGAAAAACAAGCTGTAATTAAGGAGGACTGCCTAAGGGCTCCAAGCTGAGAGGTTTGAAATCAGTATGTTCATTTCCTACATTCAGCAGCGATAGGGGCATGTCAAAATCTATCAGTGATCCATTGCTACATTGGGACCAATGGAGGTACACAGATGAAGGATGGGGGGGGGGGGGATAAAATAGGTTGTGTCCTTCAAGTAAATCACACCTGTCACTTCCTGTGAGCTTCCGAAGCAAACATCAAGAAGTGTTAAAGCAGTCATTGTGCAATGGTTCTGGCACAGAGGCAGCTGGTCCACTGTTAACTGGTGCTGCAGCTGTATTCAAGTGCAAATTTTTTTTTGATTAAATAAAACAACAGTTCATGGAGTCTGTAAAGAAGCGCATGAATGAAGACCTTGTCATGCATGTAAATGACTTCATTATTGGCTGAGTCTTTGCACATTAGTTAGCGGCTGAATGCTGACGATGATAAAACCATTGTGGATTGCTCTTTCGTTATTTGCACATCAGGAAATGAGCAGTAACCATCGCCTCAGTGTGAAAGTGGCAGAGCTAAATTTTTCAGATCTACAGAACACTGCTCCTACTTGTTATAGCACCTCTGAAGTATTGCTTATATACAATTACTTTACAGCTACAAGTAATGCTTTCTAGATTGGTTTATTGCGTTAAAATCCTTATTTTGAAGCTCTTAAAAGCTTCTTTGTCTTTTAGTTCTACTTATGCAGTTTCTCCTCCCTTATAACAACGAGATGATTTGTCCCAAACTTTTATAAAGCCATAATCCATTGTGGTTTCATTAGGTTGAATGATTCTATAAAGAAATTTATTTTTTCAAAAATGTCTTGTGACATTATCATTCACTTCAATTTTTAAAAATCTTTTGAGTCTGAATGTCTTCTGAGTGACCAGAAATTGCCTTTGGCGATGAGTGTTTGAGGGCTGAACTGTACTGCAAATGTTTCTTTGAATGAATACTTAACTTCTGAAATCATTTCTCAATTTATTTGGATTTTAAGGTAGAAGCAGTGTCAGCTATAAATATCAAAATCACAGCCAGGCAGGTTTGCATTACAAGATGTCTTCCGGAATTTGCAGGGCTTGGATGACAGAAGATACTTGCAGGTTTGGTCTCCTTCACTAATCATGATAGTGTGAATACAACAAGAAATCGCCAGACTGGTTCCAGGAATGGTGGGATCGCCACATGAAGAGAGTTGGGGTAAACTACACCTAGGAACTAGGATTAAGAAAGGTGAGAGGACATTGCACTGAAACTTACTAAACTCTCACAGGGTTTGACAGATGCCTGGAGGATGCTTCCCCAGGCTGAGGAGTCTAGAACAAGTGATCACGATCTCAAAATAAGGGGTAGGTCATTGAAGATTAAGATGAGGAAAATTCTCTTCACAAATAGGATGGAGAAGCTTTGAAATTTTCCACCCTGTTTGGATACGGAGACTCACTTATTGAGTCAATTCAGTACAGATATCAAAGTTTATCTAAATACTAAGAAAATCATTGGATATGGGGAGGCTGGGAAAATGAGATCAGCTATTGAATTAACGAACAGGTTGGAAGGGCCAGATGGTTTCCTCCTGATCCAAATTCATGCATTGTTATTTACCTAAATACAAAGTGTGAATATTGTGTGTGCACTTGTTCAGTAATAGAACTGTTGTGCAACATTGCACAGCTCAGTACAATGAAACAAAATTTCCAATGCATTTTATCAACCTGACTAATCCTGAATGCAAATATTTCCCAATAACTCTGCTGCTCTTGATTGGGAGGCAACGTAGAACAACATACTCCTCATGCCTCAAGGTATTTTTCCAAAATAAGGAATCATATAAATGAAAAGTGTTGTTATCATACAAACTGGCCATCCTTTCCAAAGAAATCCCTTGATTTCATTAGACTGAAATTTAAAGTTTTTAAAGTTTGGGCTGTGCGTATGTTATAGCTTATTTTATTCATCAAACATTCCAATTGCATTTAGAACATAGAATAGTACAGTACAATGTTTTGCCGACCCTTAAACCCTGCCTCCCATATAACCCCCACCTTAAATTCCTCCATATACCTGTCTGGAGTCTCTTAAATTTCACTGGTGTATCGCCTCCACCACATCTAGAAACAATTTCTTTCTGACCCCCACCCCCGATGAATTCATCTTGTTAAGTGAGGTCTTTCAGTCAAGTGAAAACATCTTCACTCACTCTGCTATGGAGCCAAAGCATTCAGATGTCAGCACTGAGAACAGCATATGATTTAGAACTCTGATACACTTTTCACAGATGCAATTGATCACTTCAGTTTATAAACTCTAAACCAACAAGTAGGAGATGTGACTCAAAGTGACTTCAAATACATTAACAACTTGGTGAATGCTGTGCCAGATTTATGAACACTTCACATGCATGCAAATACAAATTCCCATCTAAACTCCCAAGCAGAAGCTTTTTAAAGAGCATGTTGCAGAACAGTTTTATTATGGGAATCCAAGTTAAAACTGGAAACTGGGTATGCCTTGCCTCAAAACACTAAAAATGCTGGAGGAACTCAAGCAGCAACTATTCAGAGAAATGAACAATCAACACTTTGGGCTGAGGCCCTTCATCAGGACAGAGAAAAAGAGGTCAGAGGCCAGTATAAAAGGGTGGGGGGGGGAAGGGGTGGAATACGAGGTGGTGAATTCAGGTAATAGGGGGAAGATGGGTAGATTGGGGAGGGCGGAGTGGGATGTAAGAAGTTGGGAAGCGATAAGGGTGAGAGGCAAATGTCTGAAGAAGCGGACAGATGACTATGGAGTAAAGGGAAGGAAGTGAGGAACCAAAGGGAGAAGATGTGGGTGTTGGGCTGGTTGAGAGATTGGTAGAGGAGAAAGAGATGGGGTAATGAGGCCATGGATATAAAGAAAAACAAAAGTGGAGAGTGGACAGAGGAAAAAGGTTATTGTAATAAGAGAAATCAATGTTGATTCTGTCAGGTTGGAGATTTCGAGGCGGAAAATGAGATGTTGTTCTTCTAATCTGAATAGCCTCAGTTTGGTGGTAGTGGATGTCATGGACAAAAATGTCAATGTGGGAATGAGAATTGGAATTAAAATGGCTGGCTACCAGGAAAGCCTGGCTGTTATGGCAGATGAAGTAAAAGAGCTTTTAAAAAGGATCCCCAAAATGCATCAGTTCTCACCAATGAACACATCCACATCAGGAGCTCCAGATAAAATAAATGACACCAATGGATTATTCTCTCCATGAATTCCTCGTCTGATCACCCCTCCCCATTGCTCTATCTCCAGGGAATTATTCCTGCAACCACGCCATGTGCTATAACGCCCTTCGCACCATTCAGGGCCCTATTTAGTTCTTGCAATTGAGGCAGCACTTCACATGTGAATCCATCGATGTCATTTATTGAGGGTTTTGACCCAAAATGTGTTCATTACTCTCCATAGATGCTGCCTGACCTGCTGAGTATCTTCAGCAATCTTTGTGTGTTGCTTCAGATTTCCAGCATCTGCATTCTTTATTATGTTTCCTTTGCTGAGCTACCTTTTAGTCAAAAATATATGTAATAACAGGGAGGATCCAAATTAATTACTATATCATTTGTAAAGTGCAGCGTAAATAAATGGTGAGATAATCAAAGTTACATTGGAGGAAATCTGGCAGTAACATTACTGTTATGCACCCTATGCTTAAATACAGAAATGCATAAGTTGCTGTTAGTGATTCCAGGGTTTTCCACAAGGCACTTCATTTTGCACAACAGAGAATCCAAATGCTGAAAAGCTGGATCAAAACACATAGGAATGATGTAGCGTCTCAGCCTGAAAAGTTGACTGTTCATTTCCCTCCATTGACGCTGCCTGATCTATTGAGTTCTGTCAACATTCTGTGCGTGTTGCTCCAAATTGCAGCCTTATCCAGTGTGATCTGCATAAATCAGTAAACTGACAGGAACCATAGCTTTTATGAACCATAGTCCAACAAAATACCCTGACAATTTTACACATTGTTCCACAAAATGTAAGTGAATTTTTAATATCATAATCTTCCTTAATTATTGATTAGCAAGACCTTTCTGATGCTAATATTATCTAATGTATTATCATAATTTAGATAAGTAGGGAGACATACTCTTTAAAATAATTTCTTAAAATTTCAGACATTTGTGAAATCGCATCTTTTAACCTGATCTCAGGTGAGTGTCCAATTATTATTTCATTTTCCACAATATTTTAAAATGTTAGTGAAAAGGCAGAGGCTCTTTATTTCTTTGCTTGCTGTCTGTGGGAGGTTGGTGGCCAGGTCAACTGAATGATATTGGTGTTATCAAACTTATTGAGTTACTGCCTGATGGAAGTCAATGATTAAAGAAGTGAAATCTACCCTTTAATGATTTGTTCGATCATTTGAGGTTTCTTTCTTCAAGAACAGCAGAGTGTTCTGATACATTTTCACTGCCTGCAGGATCAATGTCTATGAATTTGTGAAATTGATGTTTAATTACTTGATTCAAAGCCCATGTGATGCACCTTTGCTCAGTACCAGTATATTCTTCTAAATTTCCATTAAGATTAGTATCTCACTCTGCAGGGATCATCATAGGAAGAACTTTTTCAAAATTAACTCATGTACTATTTGTGATATTGAGATAAGCTTTAAATTTTGAAAATCAAAAACAACATTTTAAATGCATTTTAAAAGTACATTCTTGCTGAAGAAAGTGTAAATGAAATCTGTCTTAATAAATGTAGGTTTACATGCCATATGGGGACAAGTTAGGAGCTTTCTTTAAGTTTTGTGCTGTCTATGCCCAAGCGCAAAATGAGAATAAGACATTCTGTAATAAATCATGAGTGGAACATCTAGGTGGATATTTACCTTTGAAAGCATTTCACGCTCAATACAAAGCAAAAAAAAATGGCATTCAGGCAATGTATATAAAAATAATTAATTTCAAGAATGAATCAAAATTTTCAAATGAAACCTCTCCAATGATGTGTTTTACTAAAGAATAAATACGTGCCTCATTTTAGCTTCCATCTTGAATGGTAATGTACGATGATTGGAGTGACTCATTGTCTCTGAAGACTTGCTTATATCCAAGATCATGCAGCTGCACATACAAAGGACATTCTTGGCACTTTTTTCCTCATTATATTACATTTCTTTAAATGTCAGAAATAATTCCACAGATGCTAAAATAAAATATTCCTGAACTTTACATTTAAACATTTCAGAAGAATTACATTACAAATGCGTGGCAGTTCCTCTTCAGCTGGCCTTTGTTTAACAAAAATCAAACCAGTTTAATATCAGTTACAGGGCAAATACTAAAAGCAATAATCAAAGGCTGAATTAGCAGATATTTGGACAAGTGTGGATTGATAAGAGAAAGTCAGCATGGATTTGATAAAGGCAAATCATGTTTAACTAACTGCAGAGCTTTTTGATGAAGTTACAGGGAGGGTTGAATGGAGAATTGCAATTAATTTAGTGTTAATGGACTTCCAAAGATGTTTGATATGGAGCCACATAATAGCTTGTCATCGTGACTGAAGCTCTTAGAATGAAATGAACTGAAGCAGCAAGAACAATTGGCTAAGTTGCTGGAAACAACAAGGTAGTAAGGGGTTGTTATTCATGGTGTGGGGAAATGAACTTTGAAGATCTCCAGCAGTCACTACTCAGACAACTGCTTTTCTTAATACATATAAATAACTTGGCTTTGATGTCCAAATCTGTAAAGTGGCACAAAACCTAGAGGTCGAGTGAATGTTGAATAGACTTCAAAAAGATATAGAGAAGCCAGTCGACTGCTGAGAAATATGAAGCATTGCATTTCTGATAGAATGAAAAGAGATGATATAAATGGGATGGCATAATTCTAAAATAAGTACAAAAGAAGAGAGATATCAAAACACATTTGTAGTTCATAATGCAGGTTAAGGAAGTAGTTAAAATGCATATGACATGACAAAATATAAAAGTAAGAAAGTCATGATGAACCTTTACAAAATATTATTCTGACTGCAAATGGAGCAATGTGTCCAGGGCTGGGAGCTGTATTATAAGAAAAATGTAAAAGCTTTAGTGAAAGTACTGGAGAGGTTTAATTGGATGATGCAGGGATGAGGGACTTGAGTTCTTTGGTTGGTCTGGAGCAGCTGGGACTGTTTTCCTGGGAACAGAGGAGGTTGTGAGGGGCTCAGATGGAGACCCTCAAAATGAATGCAGTCTACAGCATAAACGGCAAGAAACTGTACCCCCTGGAAGAAGGGCCAAGAACAAAGACACATAGGATTACGAAAGTTGGCAGAAGTATGAAAACAAATTTCGTGACGTATGCCTATGATATTAAATCTGATTCTGATTCTGGAAAAGTGACATGCGGAAAACCTTTGGAGTGCATTGCTAGCTCTACTGTAGGTGTGAAGGCAGATTCAAAAGAGTGGGACAATTACCGGAAAGGAAATTATTTGGGGGCTGTAGAGACAGGTTCTGGATTAACTGCATTATAGTTATCCAGAGATCAAGAGGTACTGATACTTAGTTCCCCGAAAGTGGTGACCAGGTAGTCAGTTGTGAAGAATGTGTTAGAACATTTGCTTCCATCTTTCAGGGCACCAGGTACAGGAGTTGGAACACAAGAGTTCCATACTTCCCTCAGTAGCTATTTTATTAGGTACCTGCTATAGCTAATTAATCCACCACTGAGTGTATATTTGTTGTTTTCTGCTGCTGTAACCAATGCACTTCAAGGCCCAATGTGTTGTGTCTTCAGAGATGCTCTTTTGCACATCACTGTTGTTATATGTGGTTATTTGAGTTACTGTCACATTCCTGTCAATAACAAAGCAATTTTTTGCCCACAGAACTGGCACTCACTGAATTTTTTTTTGTTGCACAGCATTGTCTGAATGCTCTGGAGACTGTCGTGTGTGAATACCCCAGGAGATCAGCAGTTTCTGAAATGTTCAAACCAACCTGTCTGGGAGCAACAATCATTCCACAGTCAAAGCCACTTAGATCACATTTCTCCCCCATTCTGATGTTTGATCTGAACAACAAGTAAACCCCTTAACCATGCCTGCATGCTTTTATGCATTGAGTTGCTGCCACACGATTGTCTGGTTAGATATTTGCATTAACAAGCAGGTGTACCTAATAAAGTCACCACTGATTGATTGTTAGTTAGATACATTGAGTTAGTGTATCTAACTCAAAGGCTATGAACTGGCATCAACTTGATGGTCAAATAGACCACTTCATACCATTAATATTTCTTGATTCTGTGACTCCTGTCCTAAATTGAAAAAGAAAACATAGCAAGGATCTCACAGAATTCAGGAGAATATTTCTCCCTGATCTGAAAACTGAAACAAATAGCTTGCTCAATTGTTAGATTCTCTTCATGGAACATTACTCTATGCAGATTGACTGTTGCAATTCTTTCATTGCAGAAGTAGACATACTTCAATGATGTTTCATTGCTTTTGTCTTTGAGATCTCACAAGAGATCAGCAGGAAGATTGCTTCCATTACACAATCACAGTACTATGTATAGGGTAGACCAAATCTTCGTTTCAACTTATTTCAGAAAGGAACAGGTGTATTTACCTTCCACTTAAATACTCTGCAATAACTGAAACACTGGAACAGACTGCCCTAAACCTCTTGAGATTTGAGTTATTGCATTAATATCAAACTTTGATATTAGAAGAATGATTCTTACATATTTACTGGATTTGACATGGAACATCAAACATCAGCACCAGTGGTGTGTGTGTGTGTGTGTGTGAGAGAGAGAGAGAGAGAGAGAGTCTATAATATTCATATATTGTATAGAATTTTGATTCTTTAAGAACATGCTACACACCAGTCAATAACAATAGACATCCCTGAAGCTCTCTTAAAGCTGCACCTGTAACTTTGCAGCCTTTATGTGCCGGGAATATTAACAAAAAGTGATTCATGGACAGATTTATCTCTGTATGTAATAACAATATGCCTAAAAATTAATCTGTAACTGTGTTTTGTTGAAAAGGTGTGTTTTGTGCAATAGATTGAGCAAATTCACATATAGTTATTTCACTATGTCTGTCTGGATTACATCCATTAAACTATTGTTAATGGTAAAACACTTTATAAATGTGCCTTAATGTTCTCTGTTTTCACACAGAGCAAAGCCAGTTCTGAAAATCATACCTTTGTTTCCAAGTTAGATTGAATTTCTGAATAATGATTAAATTTGTACATAGGGACTCACAATTTAACTATTTTTATCTGCAGTTTGTAGCAATTGACATTCCAAGCATGAAGTGTCCTTTTCAAATAAGTTTTCTTCGTTCGGATTCGAGCCCTTGTCTGCTATCTGGTGTGATATACATTTATCATTTCCTATATTCTCCACCCTTTGTGGCTTTTGGGGAGAAACAGCCAACAAATTATAAATACAGTCTTACTTTCTTAGGGCACTTGGAACTATGCTTGACACAAAGCATCGGAATATTCAGAAGACAATTTAACAAAATTGCATTCATGTGACACAGTGAAAGAAATAGAGTGACTGTTGTTATATAATTTAGATGTAATGTTACTATAACTCTGCTTTTACTTAATTTACACTTACTGCAATTAACTTCAAATTAACGCATATTTGGGGGATTCGGAAGCAGCTGTTTGGGATTGAAATTCCTCAGTGAATGAAGCTGCTTGATGTTGTAATTAAAGTGAAACATTCTACTGCAAAATGGTGGCCGGTTCCCAAAACTCAGCCAGGCGGCTGAGATCGAGGAAGTATTTCAGATTTACATAAATGCTAAGAGCAACTGCAATTGCTTTTCTTCACACACAAACAAAGCTTGATGTTAGGCTCTATGAATGTCAATGCAAATCCTTTAAAACCTCTTAAAGCCATACATTCTTTTTTGCACTATTTTATTAAATCGTTCAATTGAACTAGTTAGCAAATTCATTAAAATAGAAAATGAAAATAATTCAACGGAATGTTTCAAATCCCTGTATGCTGGAATTCAAAGAGAATGATTTAAAACTGAAAGAAAGAGAAATATCATGTCACTTATATTAGAGAAAAATAATTGTATTGTGTATTACATAGTGTATTGTATTACAATAAATTTTTCCACGCACAAACAAGAGAAAATCTGCAAATGCTATAAGTCCAAGCAACATACACAAAATGCTGGAGGAACTCAGCAGGCCAGGCAGCATCTATGGAAAAAGCACAGTTGATGTTTTGGGCTGAAACCCTTCGGCAAGACTGGAGAGAAAAGACTGAGGAGTAGGTTTGGAAGGTGGGGAGAAGGGAGAGAAAACACCAGATGACAGGTGAAATTTGGAGGGGAAGGTGGAAGCAAAGAGCTAGGAAGTTGATTGGTGAAAGAGACAGAATGCCATGGAGGAGAGAAAGAGGAAGGGGGGTGAGGAGCACTAGAGGGAGGTGATAGGCGGGCAAGACGATAACATGAGAGAGGGAAAAGGGGATGGGAAATGGTGAAGTAGGGGGAGAGGCTTTAGTGGAAGTTTGAGAAATTGACTTTCATACCATCAGGTTGGAGGCTACCCAAATGGAATATAAGGTGTTGTTCCTCCAACCTGAGTGTGGATTCAACTTGACAGTAGAGGAGGCCATGGATAGATGTATCAGAATGGGAATGGGACGTGGAATTAAAATGTGTGGCCACTGGGAGATCCTGCTTTCTCTGGCAGACAGAGCGTAGGTGTTCAGCGAAACGGTCTCCCAGTCTGCATCGGGTCTCACCAATATATAAAAGGCCACACCGGGAACAATGGACGTAGTATACCACACCAGCCGACTCACAGGTGAAGTGTCGCCTCACCTGGAAGGACTGTCTGGGGCGCTGAATGGTGGTGAGGGAGAAAGTGTCAGGACAGGTGTAGCACTTGTTCCGCTTACAAGGATAAGTGCCAGGAGGGAGATCGGTGGGAAGGGATGGTGGGGATGAGTGGACAAAGGAGCGATCCCTGTGGAAAGCATAAAGGGGGGGGGGGGAGGGAAAGAAAATTATGAAGAAGGATTGGTTTGGTACTTCGGTTGACATTCTAAGTTGGAGAAAGGCCAATTTTGATGATATTAGTAAGACTTTGGCAAGTGTGGTTTGGACAGTTTGCTTTCTGGCAAAGGTGGACTTGGTAAGTGGGGAAAGTGAAATTTTGAGAATACGGAGTTCGTATTGTATATTTCTGTCAGAATAAAAGAAAAGGATAACAGGTTTAGGGGACCGTGGTTTTTAAGATATATTGAGGCCCTGGTTAAGAAAACAAAGGAGGAGCATAGCAGGTAAGAACAGATGAGGTAGTTTTAGAGTATAAGAAATGCAAGAGAACACTTAAGAAAGAAATCAGGAAGGATAAAAGAAGGCATGAGGTTATCCCAACTGACAAACTGAAGGAGAATGCTAAGGGCTTCTACAGATATGTTAAAGAGCAAAAGGACTGCAAGGAACAAAATTAATCCTCTGGAAGATTAGATTGGCAATCTATGCGTGGAACCAAACAAGATGGTGGAAATTTTAAATAGATGTTTTGCATCTAAATTTATTCAGGAGATGGACACAGAATCTATAGAAATGAGGCAAATCAGCAATGAAGTCATGGACCCTATACATAATACAGAGGTGGGGATGTTTGCTGTTCTGAGGCAAATTAGAGTGGATAAGTCCCCAGGGTCTGACAAGGTGTTCCCTTGGCCCTGTGGAAGGCTAACGAAAAAATTTTAGGGGCCTAACAGAGATACTTAAAACATCCTTAGCCATGGGTGAGGTGCTGGAGGATTGGAGGATAGCTGATGTTGTTCCATTGCTTAAGGAAGTCTCTAAGAATATGCCAGGAAATTATAGGCCATGAGCCTGAAATGAATAGTGGGAAAGTTATCAGATGGTATTCTAAGGGACTGGACATATGCTTATTTGGATAGATAGGGACTAATTAGTGATAGTCAACAGGTCTTTGTTTGTGGTAGGTCATGTCTAACCTACTTTATAGATTTTTTTTGCGGAGGTTACATGAAAGTTTATGAAGACAAGGCCATTGATGTTGCCTGTATTGAGTTTAGCAAGGCCTTTGACAAGGTCCCACATGGGAGGTAGGTCAATAAGGTTCAGTCACTTGGCATTCATGAAGAGGTAGTTCATTGGATTAGAGGCTGGCTTCACAAGAGAAGCCAAAGAATGGTAATAGATGTTTGCTTCTTTGACTGGAGACCTGTCTTTAGTGGTGTGGTGCAGGGATCAGTGCCGGCTCTGTTGTTGTTTGTCATCTATATCTATGATCTGGATAAAAATGTTGTAAAGTGGATCTGCAAATTTGTGGATGACACCAGGATTGTGAAATAATGTATAACAAGGAAGACCATCAAAGAGTGAGGTGTGATCTGAACCAGCTGGGAAAATGGCCTGAGACAAGGCAGATGGAATTTAGTTGAGGTGTTGTGCATTCGGAGGACCAACCTAGGTAGGTCTTACACAGTGAATGGTTGTACAGTAGAACAGAGGGATCTAGGAATGAAGATCCATAATTCCTTGGGAATGGAGTCACAAATAGATAGGTCTGTATAGAAAGCTTTCGCCTCATTGGCTTTCATAGGTCAATGTACTGAGTACAGGAGTTGGAATGTATTGTGTAAGACGTTGGTGAGGCCTAATTTGGAGAAATGTGCGCAGTTTTGGTCACATACCTACAGGAAAAATATAAATATGTTTTACATCTTATCTGCAAACTGCAGAGAAAATGTATAAGGATTTTGTGGGATTGAAGGGTCCGTGCTATAGGGAAAGGTAGAATAGGTTAGGACTTTATTCCCTAGAAGGTAAAGATTGAGGGGAGAGTTGATAAAAGTATGCAAAATTATGAGTGGTATAGATATGGTAAATGCAAGCAGACTTTTTCCATTGAGGTTTGGTGAGACTAGAACTAGACATCATGGGTTAAAAACAAAATGTAAAATGTTTAAGGGGAACATAAGGGGAAATTTCTTCGGTTAGAGAGTGGCGAAAGTGTGGAATGAGCTGCCAGCGCAAGTGGTGGATGTGGGTTCGACTTCAACACTTTAAGAGAAATTTGGTTTGGTGTATGGATGGGAGCGGTATGAAGGGCTTTGGTCCTAGTGCAGGTCAATAGGACTAGGCAAATTAATGGTGCAACAAAGACTAGATGGGCCAAAGGGCCTGTTTCTGTGTTGTAGTGTTTTATGACTCTATGATTCTATAACTCTGTGAATCAGTATTACCTTCCAAGTGTCTTGGATGTTTAAATTAATATGATTGTTAAGTTTATTTGAATTTCCAAGATGCTTCACTTGACTTACAACAGTTTGAAAACCAGTCTTACTTTGTGATATTTGCAGCTTTGATCCTTGTTTACAGAGGGTAGATTCATTTACCCATCATTTTTTCTTGCTCAAGCTTGGCTTCATGGTGGGATAATCAGTGCTTTGAGAATTTGTTATGATATATCTGTCAGCAGGGTACCCCGCCACTAATGACAGCTCAGGAACAGTCACTGTGGACCCAAAGAGAAATGCAGGCTAAATTGGCACTGTATGGGAAACCCTTGCCAACTGCTTGTGAGAGCCAAGGAAGCATTGTCTTCATGTTTAAAGCACTGCACTTCCAAGTTTAGAGCACAGAACAGTACAGCACATGACAGGTTACTTGGCCCACAATATTTTGCTGGTCTTTTAACTTACTCCGCGATCAATCTTTCCTCCCACTTAGGCCTCCATTTTACTTGGATTCATGTACTTTTCTAAGAAAGTCTTAAATTTCCCAAATGTATCTGCCTCTACCAACACCTTGGCAGTGTGATCCATCCACTTACCACTCTGTGTTAAAAACCTTCCTCTGACATTCCTCCTTATACTTTCTTCCAAAGAATGCCCCCTCATATTAACCATTAGCGATCTGAGAAAAAGATGATGGCTGTCCACTCTATCTATAGCTATTATCATACACACCTCTATCAAGTCATCTCCCATTCTCCTTCACTTCAAAGAAAAGTAAAGCACTTGCTCTCTCAACCTTTTCTCATAAGTCTTGCTCTCTAATCTGGGTAGCATACTGGTGTATCTCATCTGCACCCTCTCTAAAACTTGCACATCCTTCCTGTAACGAGGCAACCAGAACTGAAGACAATACTCCATTATGGTTTAACCAGAGTTTTATACAGGTACAACATTACCTCATGGTCCTTGAACTCAATCGCCTAATCAATGAAATTGTCAACACACTATATGCCTTCTTAACCACCCTATCAACTTGCTTAGCATCTTTGAGGGATTTATGGTTGTAGACCACAAGATCTCTTTGTTCCTCCACACTGCTAAGAATCCTGCCATTGAACTTTGGAAATCATGAGCATCCAGTGTGCAACGAATACCCAATATTTACAAATCTGCCTATCCATTTATACCTACTATGATCATATATACCTCTATCACATCACTTGTCATTCTCCTACACTCCAAACAAAAAACCCTAGCTTGTGAGAAGTGTGATCTTAAAAGTGCCATCCTCCAGTATGGAGGGAAATCTTAAAGAGTAAGTTCTAAATTTGAAGCATTGCTGCAAGGAACTTTGTAATGCAAAACTCTTGTAGCTTGCAGAACAAAATTGCTCTATATTTCTGTGAAAGAATTATAAATATATCCAAATATATGAGCATGAGAATGTGATGATATTACTAATAATTTAAAGATAAAACCAAGTCCTTAAGATATGGTGGTCAAATAGTTTTATGTGATAATTTCATGACAGGAGAGCTCATGAAATGAGGCTTTATGTGTAGAACTGAGGAATGAGAAAGGCATGACCACTTTAATGAGATTATATTATACTAGGGGCCTAAGGTAGAAGGACTCAATTTTAGAAAACCTAGCACATTTATTTTTCAACATAGTCCCCTCCTACATTTACACACACAGTCCAGTGGTTGTGGAGCATACAGATCTTGGACCTCCTGAAAGGGTCCACAGCATGGTTGATTGATAAGTTTGTGGCCTAAGGTAGAAGGAGATTAGTTATACAGCTCTCGTTACATACATGTGCAGTTCAGCTCTTTGAGTGATTATGCAGAAAGTTTGAAGTTAATAACTCATCTCCTTCTACCTTAGGCCACAAACTTATCAATCACCCCTGAAGTGTTATTATGGAATTCAGGAGGGCTAAAAGAAGACATGAGGTTGCATTAGTAGACAAGATGAAGAAGAATCCTAAGGGGTTCTAAAGATATATTATGAGCAAAAGGATAGTATGGGACAAAAATGATACTCTGTAAGATCTAAATGTTAATTTATGCATGGGGCCAAAAGAGATGGGCGAAACTTTAAATGGATTTACCTGCATCTGTATTTACTTGGGAAATGGACATGGAGTCTATAGGTATGAGGCAATGCAGCAGCGAGGTCATGGACCCTATACAGGTTACAAAGGAGGAGGTGCCTGCTGTCTTGAGGCAAATTAGGATGGACAAATTTAAATAAAGCAGGAGCAAGCAGAGTGGCTTTTGTCAGAGAGGGTATTGTTAGAGTTGGGATTCTGAAGCTTTAGCTTTTTGAGGCTTCAGCAAAGAAAGGCCTTAGTGAGAGAATCAGAATCAGACTCAGACTCAGGTTTACTGTCACCGGCATGTGTCGTGAGATTTGTGAACTTAGCAGTAGTAGTACAGTGCAATGCATGATAATATAGAAAGAAAAAATAAGTAAGTAAATCAATTACAGTTAGTATATATATATATATATATATATATATATATATAGAATAGATTAAAATAGTGCAAAACCAGAAATAATATTTACTTCTTAAAAAAGTGAGATAGTATTCATGGGTTCAATGTCCATTTAGAAATCGTATAGCAGAGGGGAAGAAGCTGTTCCTGATTCACTGAGTGTGTGCACTTGGGCTTCTGTATCTACTTTCTGATGGTAACAATGAGAAGAGGGCATGCCCTGGGTGATGGAGATCTTTAATAATAGACGTTGCCTTTCTGAGGCACTGCTCCTTGAATACGTCTTGGATACTATGGAGACTAGTACCCAAGATGGAGCTGACTAATTTTACAACTTTCTGTAGCTTTTTTTGGTCATAAGCAGTAGCCTCTCCCCTCCCCCATACCAGACAGTGATGTAGCCTGTCAGAATGCTCTTCACCATACATCTATAGAAGTTTTTCTGTGTTTTAGTTGACAAACCAAATCTTTTCAAGCTCTTGATGAAGTATAGCCTGTGTCCTGTCTTCTTTATAGCTGCATTGATATGTTGGGGCAGGTTAGATCTTCAGAGATTTTAACCCAGGAGCTTGAAATTGCTCACTCTCCCCACTGCTGATCCCTCTATGAGGATTGGTTCATGTTCCCTCATCTTACCTTTCCTGAAGTCCACGATCAGTTCTTGCGTCTTACTGACGTTGAGTGCAAGTTTATTGCTGTGACACCACTCAGCTAGCTGGTATATCTTGCTCCTGTATGCCCTCTCATCTCCATCTGCGATTAGAACACAAAACATAGAACATAAAAATTTACAGCACATTACAGGCCCTTTGGCCCACAATGCTGTGCCAACCATGTAACCTACTGTGGAGACTGCCTAAAATTCCCCTAGCGCATAGCCCCTTTTTTTACTAAGCTCTAGGTAGCTATCTTAGAGGCTCCTAAAAGACCCTATTGTATCCACTTTCACCACCGCCACCGGCAGCGAATTCCTCGCACCCACCATGCTCTGTGTGAAAAACTTACCCCTGACATCCTCTCAGTGCCTATTTCCAAGCACCTTAAAGCTATGCCCCCTCATGTTAGCCATTTTAGCCCTGGGAAAAGGCCTCTGGATATTCACATGATCAATGCCCCTCATCATCTTATACACCTCTATCAGATCACCTCTCATCCAAGGAGCAAAGTCCAAGTATGCTCAACTTATTGTCATAAGATATGCCCTCCAATCCAGGCAATAATCCTTGTAAATCTCCTCTGCACTCTCTACAGTATCTACATCCTTCTAGTAGTGAGGTGACCAGAACTGAACACAGTACTCCAAGTGGGGTCTGACCAAGGTCTTTTATATCTGTGACGTTACCTCATGGCTCTTCAACTCAATCCCATGGTTGATGAATGCCTACACACCATACGCCTTCTGAACAACACTGTCAACTTGCGCAGCAGCTTTGAGTGTCCTATCTATACGGACCCCAAGATCTCTCAGATCCTCCACACTGACAAGAGTCTTACCATTTATATTTTATTCTATCTTCAAATTGGACCTACCAAAATGAACCACTTCACAGTTATCTGTGTTGAAGTCCATCTGCCACTTCTTGGCCCAGTTCTGCATCCTATCAATGTCCTGCTGTAACCTCTGACAACCTTCCAGACTATCCACAACACCTCCAACCTTTGTGTCATCAGCAAACTTACTAACCCACCCTTCTTTTTCTTCATCCAGGTCATTTATAAAAATCACAAAGAGGAGGGTTCCCAGAACAGATCCTTGCGGGACACCGCTGGTCACCGACCTCCGTGCAGAATATGAACCATATACAATCACACTTTGCCTTCTGTGGGCAAGCCAATTCTGGTTCCACAAAGAAAGGCCCTTGGATCCCATGTCTCCTTACTGTCTGAAGGAGCCTTGCATGGGGAACCTTATCAAATGCCTTACTGAAGTCCATACACGCTACATCTACAGCTCTACCTTTATCAATGTGTTTTGCTATATCCTCAAAGAATTCAATCAGGCTTATAAGGCAAGACCTGCCCTTGACAAAGCATTGCTGATTATCCCTAATTAGATTATGTCTCTCTAAATGCTCACAGATCCTGTCTTTTAGGATCTTCTCCAACAACTTGCCCACCACTGAAGTCAGATTCACTGATCTATAATTTCCTGGGTTATCTCTACTCCCTTTCTGGAAAAATGGAACAACATTGGCAACCTTCCAATCCTCTAGTATATTCTCCCGTCCTCATTGATGACACAAAGGTCATCAAAAGAGGCTCAGTACTCTCCTCTCTCTTCCTACAGAAGCTTGGGGTATGTCTCATCTGGTCCCGATGACTTATCTTACAACGCTTTTCAAAGCGTCCAGCACTTCCTCTTTCTTAATGTCTATATACTCAAGCATATCAGTCCACTGTAAGTCATCCCCACAATTGCCAATGTCTTTTTCCCTGGTGAATACTGAAGCAAAATATTCATTAAGTACCTCTGCTACCTCCTCCGACTCCATGCACATGTTTCCACTATTGAACCTGATTGGTCCTATTCTCACACGGCTCATCCTCTTGCTCTTCACATACTTGGAAAATGCCTTGGGGTTTTCCTTAATCCTGCTTGCCAAGGCCTTCTCATGGCCCCCTCTGGCTCCACTAATTTCATTCTTAAGCTCCTTCCTAGCAACCTTGTAATTTTCTAGTTTCTTGAATGTTTTGTAAGCTTTTCTTTTCTTCGTAACTAGATTTTCTACATACTTTGTACACCATGGCTCTTTAACTCTACCATCCTTTCCCTGCCTTAATAGAACATAATATGCAGAACTCCATGCAAATGTTCCCTGAATATTTGCCACATTTCTGATGAGCATTTCCCTGAGAAAATCTGCTCTCAATTTATGCTCCCAAGTTCCTGCCTAATAGTATCATATTTCCACCTACCCCATTTAATGCTTTCCCAAATTGTCTGCTCCTATCCTCTCCAGTGCTATGGTGAAGAAAATAGAGTTGTGGTCACTACCTCCAAAAGCTATCCCAGAACAGATCTGACATTTCCCAATACCAGCTCAAGTGCAGCCTCCAGTTGGCTTATCTACATATTGCATCAGGAAACCTTCCTGAACACACGTAACAAACTCCACCCCGTCTAAACCCCTTGCGCTAAGGAGATGCCAATCAATATTAGGAAAGTTAAAATCTCCCATCACAACAACCCTATTATTATTGCACCATTCTAGAATCTGCCTCCCTATCTGCTCCTCGATATCCCTGTTACTATTGGGGGGGTGGTCTATAAAAAGCACCCAGTAGAGTTATTGCCCCTTTCCTGTTTCTGACTTCCACCCACACTGACTCAGTAAACAATCCTTCCATGACTTGCTCCTTTTCTGCAGCAGTGACGCTATCCCTAATTAGCAAAGCCACACCCCCACCTCGTTTGCCTCCCTCTCTGTTCTTCTTGAAACATCTGAAGCCTGGCACACTCAGCAGCCATTCCTGCTCCTGAGACATCCAAGTCTCTGTAATGGCCACAACATCACAGTTCCACATATTGATCAATGCTCTAAGTTCATTCACCTAGTTTATGATACTCCTTGCATTAAAACAGACACACCTCAAACCATCTTTCTGAGTGCATCTTTGCTCCAGCATCAGCCTATCCTTCTGCACAAACTCCCTACAAGCTGTCTGTACGTGTTTTCCGACATCCCCGTCCTCTGCCATCCTCTTCCTCTTCACTTCAATTCGCAACCCCTGCAAATCTAGTTTAAACCCTCCCCAATAGCATTAGTAAACCTCCCCACCAGGATATTGGCCCCCCTTGGATTCAAGTGCAACCTCTCCTTTTTGTACAGGTCACACCTACCCCAAAAGAGGTCCCAATGATCCAGAAATCTGAATCCCTGCCCCATGCTCTAATCCCTCAGCCACACATTTATCCTCCACCTCACTCTATTCCTATACTCACTGTTGTGAGGCACAGGCAGCAATCCCAAGATTACTATCTTTAAGGTCCTGCTTCTCAGCTTCCTGCCTAACTCCTTGTATTCTGCTTTCAGGACCTCCACCCTTTTTCTACCTATGTCATTGGTTTCGATATGTATCATGACCCCTGGCTGCTCACCCTCCCATTTCAGGATATTGTGGACACGTTCAGAAACATCACAAACCCTGACACCTGGGAGGTAAGCTACCACCCTTGTTTCTTTTTCACGTCCACAGGATTGCCTATCCGTCCCGCTAATAGACGGATTACCACTGCCCTCCTCTTCCATTCCCTACCCTTCTGAGCCACAGGGTACTTCACCGTTGCTTCACCCAGGTAGGCTGATCCTCCCCAGCAGCACACAAAATGGAGTAATTATTGTTAAGGGGGATTCTACCAAAAATGGTTGTATCATCAGCAAATTTATAGATTGAGTTTGAGCTGTACTTAGCCACTCAGTCATGGGTACAGAGAGAGTAGAGCAGTGACTAAGTACACACCCCTGAGGTGCACCAGTGTTGATCGTCAGCGAGGAGGAGATATGTAGTCTTCTGGCTAGGAAGTTGAGAAGGCAAAAAGCTGTAAGTAGATTTTACCTCCTGTTTATTTATTGCTTTCCTTCTTTATATTTGCACATTTTGAGCAGTAGAGGTGCCAGGCAGGATAGTTGAATGCTCTGCTTGTGTGATGTGGGGCGTGGGAGGACAGGGAGGCCTCCAATGCCCTGATGAACACACCTGAGAGAAGTGTGTTCAGCTGCAGCTTCCACAACTCTGTATTAATGAATTGGAGCTGGAACTGGATGAACTCCTGATCACTCAGGAGGCTGAATGGGTGATAGATAGGGCATATAGAGAGCTAGCTACACCCAAGGTGCAGGACAATAGACAATAGGTGCAGGAGTAGGCCGTTTGGTCCTTCTAGCCAGCACCGCCATTCACTGTGATCATGGCTGATCATACACAACCAGTACCCCGTTCCTGCCATATCCCTTGACCCCGCTATCTATGAGCTCTATCTAACTCTCTCTTGAATGCATCCAGAGACTTGGCCTCCACTGCCTTCTGGGGCAGAGCATTCCACATATCCACCACTCTCTGGGTGAAAAAGTTTTTCCGCATCTCTGTTCTAAATGGCCTACCCCTTATTCTTAAACTGTGGCCTCTAGTTTTGGACTCACCCATCAGCGGGAACATGCTTCCTGCCTCCAGTGTGTCCAATCCCTTAATAATCTTATATGTTTCAATCAGATCCCCTGTCATCCTTCTAAATTCCAGTGTATACAAGCCCAGTTGCTCCAATCTTTCAACATATGACAGTCCCGCCATTCCAGGAATTAACCTTGTGAACCTACGCTGCACTCCCTCAATAGCAAGAATGTCCTTCCTCAAATTTGGAGACCAAAACTGCACACAATACTCCAGGTGGGGTCTCACCAGGGCCCTGTAAAGCTGCAGAAGGACCTCTTTACTCAATTCCTCTTGTTATAAAAGCCAGCATGCCATTAGCTTTCTTCACTGCCTGCTGTACCTGCATGCTTGCTTTCACTGCCTGCTGTACCTGCATGATTGCTTTCATTGACTGATGTACAAGAACACCTAGATCTCATTGTACTTCCCCTTTTCCTAACTTGACTCCATTTAGATAGTAATCTGCCTTCCTGTTCTTGCCACCAAAGTGGATAACCTCACATTTATCCACATTAAACTACATCTGCCATACATTTGCCCACTCACCCAACCTGTCCAAGGCACCCTGCATTCTCATAACATCCTCCTGACATTTCACACTGCCACCTAGCTTTGTGTCATCAGCAAATTTGCTAATGTTACTTTTAATCCCTTCATCTAAATCATTAATGTATATTGTAAACAGCTGCGGTCCCAGCACCGAACCTTGCAGTACCCCACTGGTCACAGCCTGCCATTCCGAAAGGGACCCGTTAATCACTACTCTTTGTTTCCTGTCAGCTAGCCAATTTTCAATTCATGTCAGTACTCTGCCCCCAATACCATGTGCCCTAATTTTGCCCACTAATCTCCTATGTGGGACTTTATCAAAAGCTTTCTGGAAGTCCAGGTACACTACACAGAAAACAGGATGACAGTGAGGAAGGGCAAAGGGGTTAAGGAGCCAGTGTAGAGTACCCCTATGGCCATTCACCTCAACAACAGATAGACCACTTTGGATACTCATGGGAGGGGGGTGGAATGACCTAGCAGAAGAAAGTCATGATGGTCAGCTGCCTGGGACTGAGGCTGACTCTGTGGCTCAAATGGGAAGTGAGAAGAAGAGACGTACTGTGGCGGTGTGGGATTTGTTAGTTAGGGAACAGCAAGGAGGTTCTTTGGACAAGAATGAGATTTCCCAGATGGCATGTTGCCCCCCACCCCCACCCCTGGGTGCTAGAGTCCAGGACATTTCTGATCAGGTTCTCAGCAGTCTTAAGTGGGAGGGTGAGCAGCCAGATGCTGTGGTCAATGTAGGTAGGAAGAGTGGTGAGGTTTTGCAAGGCAAGTTCATGGAGTTAGGTGATGAATTAAAAGGGCAGGACTTCCATCATTGTGTGTCAGGGTTACTATGTGCTACATGCTAATGAGGCCAGAAATAGGGATATCATACAGTTTAACATGTGATGAAACAATTGGTGTAGCAGGGAGGGCATCAGATTTTTGGATATATTGTTGGAAAGCCAGATGAGCTCAAGTCATGGATCAACAACTGGAATTACGACATTGTAGCCATTAGTGAGATTTGGTTGTAGGAGGGGCAGGAGTGACAGCTCAATATTGTTTTTGATGTGACAGAGCAGGAGGAATTAAAGGTGGAGTGGAGGCATTATTAGTCAGGGAAAATGTCATGGCAGTGCTATGTCAGGACAGACTGGAGAACTCATTTAATGAGGCTTTATGGGTGGAGCTGAGGAAGAAGAAAGATATGACCACGTTAATGGGGCTATATTATAGAATACCCAACAGTCCAAAGGATTTAGAGCAACAAATTTTTAGAGAGATCACAGACTGTTGCAAGAAACATTATGTTGTCATTGTAAGTGATTTTAAGTTTCCACATATTGACTGTGACTCCAATATTGTGAAAGGATTACATAGGATAGAGGTTGTCAAATGTGATTAGGAAAGTTTCTTTAATCAGTACCTAGAAGTCCCAACGAGAGAGAGTGTGTGATACATGTATTGGTATTAGGGAATGAGACAGGGCAGGTCACCGATGTTGATGTAGGGAACACTTTGTGTGTGGTGATCATAATGCCATTATCTTCAAAGTAAATATAGAAAAGGATAGGTCTGGCCCTTGGGGTGAGATTCTAAATTCAGATTCAGATTCAGATTCAGATTCAGTCTATTGTCATTTAGAAACCACAAATGCAATGCAGTTAAAAAATGAGACAACATTCCTCCAGAATGATATCACAAAAGCATATGACAAAACAGACTACACCAGAAAATCCACATAACGTTTGGCAATCCCCAATCTAGAGTCCGGAGAGGCTGCTGCGTATTAATATTGCGCTACCGTCTTAGCGCGTTCCCCGGAAAGGAGCTCCAAATCCACCAGACAAACAAGACCAAAAACTAATGCTACAAGACCTGCACAAAACCACATAGTTACAACATATAGTTACAACAGTGCAAACATTAGCATAACTGATAAAAAACAGACTATGGGGACAGTAAAAATAGTCCAAAGATGTTAAAGGACTATAAGTTCAAAAGAAACCACCACACAGTTTCCACAAGTCCTCAGGGCCCTGACAGATTCGCCATCCCACGCCAGCGGCGGAAGGGAATACCCCCGCTATGGACTTCCATGGCGCCGCCCGACTCAGCCTCGCAGACGCAGCACACAACAAAAGCTCCGTCGAACCCAGCCTCACAGATGCAGCACACACCGAAAGCGACCCGACCGCAGCAGACTCCGAGTCCGTCGAACCTCCGAGCCGACGACCATCCCCTCTGGCACAGCTTCTCCAAGCACCATCCTCTGCTGAGCGTATTAAGACGGCCCCGCCAACGGCCATCGGCAACGTGACCCCGAGGACTGGGGGGCCTGTTCTTCCCAGCAGAAACCCGGACCTCACAGCAACAGCAGCAACGAAGAAGGTCTTCCTGGAGATTTCCCAATGTTCCTCCGTGCTCCCACGTCCATTTTCAATCAATTATGATTGCACACGGCACCCCACTTCACAAATAACAGATAATCAACTCCAGAGTGGCCGCTTCAAGCTTCGTCGCGCCGCCATCTTGGAATATATGAATATATAAATTGGAGAAAGGCCAGTTTTGATGGTATCGGAAAGAATCTGGCAAGTGTGGATTGGGACAGGCTGTTCACGGTAAAGATGTACCTTGTAAGTGGGAGGCCTTCAAAAGTGAAATGTTGACGGTACAAAGCTTGAATGTGCCTGTCAGAATAAAAGGTAAAGTTAACATGTTTAGGGAACCTTGGTTTTCAAGAGATATTGAGAAAAAGAGGAGGTGCATAGCAGGTATAGACAGGTAGAAACACATGAGGTAGTTATGGAGAAAAGCAAGAGAATTCCTAAGAAATAAATCAGGAGGGCTAAAAAAAGACATGAAGTTGCCTTAGCAGACAATCGTAAGGGATTTTAAAGCTCAAGTTCAAAGTACGTTTCTTATTACACTATACAACCTTGAGATTTGTCCCCTTACAGGCAGCCACAAAACAAAGCAATGCAAAAGAACCCATAAAGGAAGACGGACAGACACCCAATGTACAGAGAGAAAAGTAAGCAAGTAGCATTTAGAAAGAAAGTGAGTCTCCAGATCTGAAGCCTGAAACAAGCAGAGCAGATCACACCCTCAGCCTTAGCCTCAGTTCAGCACGTAGTGGAGTAGACGTCACGGACCTCACAGACACAGAGCCCCTAGCAGTGGAGAAGACCACAGCCTCAGTTAAGCACATAGAGGAGCAGGCACCTCAGAGCTCACAGACACAGAGCCCCGAGCAGCTGGAGCAGACCACAGTCTCTGCCTCGGTCCAGTGAAGAGTTGAATAAACGTTGTGGTGCAGTGAGCCGAACTGGCCTGACCTTTGACTCTGGTCCTGGCACCCTCCCTTGTCATTCCATCTGGCCTGGCGTTTAAATCATCTAAATATGGGTCATTCCTCACTCCAGGACCCGGGCCCTGTCACATCAATACGCTATGGGCCTGGACCCCACCGCCATGTTTTGGCCTGTTCTTGACCTTTCCAAAGCAGCCCTCACTTGGTTTAGTTAGTCTACCCCAAATTTGCCTCTCCTCCACTCCAACTTTGTTCCACTCTGCTCGCCCCAACCTTGTCTTGAAGTGCCTCCATTTTCTCTGACTTTGAGTTGCAGATGCATGCTTCGACCCTCACCTTCGCTCACCTCTCTATTATTTAAGGTGATCGTTTACTTTATTAGTAACTCTTTTTACAGAAAAAAAGTATTATTAATCAAGTATTTAGTTGTATTCCTTGCTTTGGTAGCCTTCAGTAAGTAGTCACTCATTCAGCAGGGCCATCTCCAGATATGTTAGGAGCAAAAGGATTGCAAGGGACAAAATTGGTCCAATGGATGATCATGCATGGAGCCAAAAGTGATGGAAGAGATCTTAAATGGATTTTTTTGCATCTGTACTTCCTCAGGAGACAGATACAGAGTATATAGAAGTGAAACAAAGCAGTAGTGAGGTCATGACACTATACAGATCAGGTGTTTGCTGTCTTGAGGCAAATCAGGGTGGATAAATCTCCACAGCCTGACAAAGGGTTACCTTGGATCCTGTAGGAGGCAAATGCAAACATTTCAGGGGCCCTGGCAGAGATATTTAAATCATCCTTAGCCATAGGTGAGGTACCGGAGAATTGGAGGACAGCTCCAATTGAAGGCAAGGCAGTGGACGTTGTCTACATAGAATTTAGCAAGGCATATGACAAGGTCCACGTGGGAAGTTGTTTAGGAAGGTTCAGTCGCTCAGCATTTAAGATGAGGTAGTAAATTGGATGAGACATTGGCTTTGTGGGAGAAGCCAGAGAGTGGTAGTAGATGGTTGCCTTTCTGACTGGAGGCCTGGGACCAGTGGAGAGCTGCAGGAATCGGTGCTGAGTCCATTGTTGTTTGTCATCTATATCAACGGTCTGGATGATAATGTGGTTAACTGGATCAGCAAATTTGCGGATGACACCAAGATTGGGGGTGTAGTGGACAACAAGGAAGAATCAGAATCAGGTTTAATATCACCAGCCTACGTCATGAAATTTGTTAACTTTCCAGCAGCAGTACAATGCAATACGTGATCAGATAGATAAAAAAACTATCAATTACAGTGAGTATATATATGTATATCAAATAGTTAAACTAAGTAAGTAGTGCAAAAACAGAAATACAGAAAGTAGTGAGGTAGTGTTCATGGGTTCAATGTCCATTCAGAAGTTGGATGACAGAGGGGAAGAAGCTGTTCTTGATTCGCTGAGTGTGTGCCTTCAGGTTTCTGTACCTCATTCCTGATGGTAACAATGAGAAGAGGGAACATCCTGGGAGGCAGGAGTCCTTAATGATGGATGCCAAATTTTTGAGGCACCGCTCTATGAAAATGTCTTGGATACTATGGAGGCTAGAACCCATAATGGAGCTGAATAATTTTACAACTTTCTGCTGTTTACTTTGATCCTGTGCAGTAGCCCCCCCACCTCCAGATACAAGATGGTGATGCAGCAGGCCAGAATTGTCTCCAAGGTACATCCATAGAAATTTGTTATAGAGTTTTTGGTATCACATCAAATCTCCTCAAACTCTTAGTGAAATATAGCCATTGTCTTGTCTTCTTTATAGAGCATCAATATGTTGGGACCAGATTAGATCCTCAGAGCTCTTGACACTCAGGAACTTGAAATTGCTCCTTGTTTCTACTTCTGATCCCTTTATGAGGACTGGTGTGTATTCTCTCATCTTATCCACAATCAGCTCTTTGGTATTACTGACATTAAGTGCAAGGTTGTTGCTATGACACCAGCTAGTTGAGAGGTATATCTTGCTCCTGCATGCCCTCTTGTCACCATCTGAAATTCTGCCAACAATAGTTGAATCATAAACAAATTAACTGATGGCACTTAGTATAGCCACACAGTCATGGGTGTAGATGGAGCAGAGCAGTGGGCTAAGCACACATCCATTAGGTGCACCAATGCTGATTGTCAGTAAGGTGGAGACGTTATTACCAACCCACACATATTGTGATCTTCCAGTTAAGAAGTCGAGGATCCAGTTGCAGAGGGAGATACAAAGGCCAAGCTCCTGTGGTTTTTCTATCAGGACTGCAGGAATGATGATGTTAAACACTGAGCTATAGTCAATAAATAGCAATCTGACATAGGAGTTTGTATTGTCCCGATGATCCAAAAACTGTGTGAAGAGCCAATGACATTGCATCCGCTGTAGACCTATAGTGGTGACAGGTAAATTTGCAATGGGTCCAGGTCCTTGCCGAGGCAGAATTTCATTGTAGCCATGATGAACCTCTCAAAGCATTTCATCACTGTAGAAATGAGTGCTTCTGGACAATAGCTGTTAAAGCAGCTCACCTTGCTCTTCTTGGGCACTGGTATAATTGTTGCCCTTTCGAAGCAGGTGGGAACTTCCAGCTGTAGCAGTGTGAGATTGAAAATGTATTTGAACACTCCTGCCAGCTGGTTGGCACAAGTTTTCAGAGCATTACCAGATAGTCCATCAAGGTCTGCCGCCTTGTGAGGGTTCATCCTCCTGAAAGATAGTCTGACGTCTGCCTCTGAGACAGAAATCACAGGGTCACCAGGTACTACAGGGGTCCTCACAGTTGTAGTTTTACTCTCCCTTTCAAAGCGAGGATAAGAGGCATTGAGTTGTCTGGGAGTGAAGCATCACTGCCATTCATGCTGTTGTGTTTTGCTTTGTCTGAAGTAGTGTCCTGCAAATCCTGTCAGAGCTGACATGCATCCGATATCGCCTCCAATCTTGCTCAAAGTTGTCCCTTTGCCCTTGGAATAGCCCTTCGCAAGACGTATCTGGTTTTCTTAAATGCCGCTGATCTAGCCCTCAGCAGACCACAAACCTCCTGGTTCATCCATGGACTTTTGATCTTGATATGCACGGTATCTCCTCGTGGGCACACACTCATCCACATAGGTATTAATGAAGTTAGTGACAGCTGTGGCATACTGATTCAGACTTGAAGATGAATCCCTGAATACAGTCCAGTCCACTAATTCAAAGCAGTCCTGTGAGTACTCCCGCATCTCCCTTGTTTATACTTCCTTAGTCCTCACCACTAGTGCAGCAATCTCCAGTCTCCGCCTGCACTCAGGTGAGTCAAGTGATCAGACTTTCTGAAGTGTGGGCATGGAATAGCATGGTAAGTGCTCTTGATCGTGGTGTTCCTCTGATACTACAAATGATTTGTTGATAATAATTATTTAGAGTCCTTTTTAAGCTGGCCTGGTTAAAATCCTCCAGAATGATGGAGAAGGCATCAGGATGTGCTGTTTCACCCCTGTTGATTACATCGCTCAGATCATCTCCAGCCTGTTTGACGCTGGCCTGCAGTGGGATGTAAAGATATCACTGAAAGCTCCATGGCAGGTAAAATGGCCAGTGACTTGATTGCGAGATGTTCCAGGTCTGGTGAGCAGAACTGTGACAACACCGCCACATTCGTGCATCACAAGAAACAGATCATGAAGCAAACTGCAACCCCCCTCCCACCCCTGGCCTTTGGATTTAAAAGACTCAGCAGTCCTATCCCGGTGGCATATTGTGAACCCGTCAATATTGTTACGTACCCCGTAACTGGGTCACTTACCAGCAAAGATAGAGAGGTCCGTTGGAGTCTGATGGTATTATTTTTAACAGTATTTATTGATAAAAAAATACACAAAATAATGTCAATGCAAACATGCAGATAATATACGACGTCAATACTAAATCTAAAAGCGCGGGTATAATAATAATCAATAAGAAATAGCTCTATCGTTGTCTAGGGGATAATGTATTGTCCGATGGAAATATAAAAGTCACTCAGTTCATTCAAGCTGCAGCTTTTGGGTTGGAGAGAAAGACGGGTTTAAAACTTGCCCATTCCTTTTATGATGTCAATCCTTCGAGAGTCGTTGGGAGTTGGTTTCCCCGTTGTTAGCTAAAAACCTTTCGGCCGTGGAAAAGGGCCCACCGATTCCAGGGCAAATGGAACCGGACACACGTGGCCTTTCCCCTGGTTTCTTGCTATTCCGGGATCGCTGGCGTTTCTTCTGGTGCGTCTGAGGGGCTGTTCCCACAGACCCTCTTTTTATCCTGACTCACAGGGTCTCAGATGTCAATCAGGTTGGGATGAGGCAATCCCTCCACCAACCTCCCCCTCGTTTCATTGCCTGGGGCGTCGATGCATCGTACAGGATGCAATACACAAGTCCGTCTCCAAGAGACAATAGCCGGCATCAATGGGTCCGCCTCTCGGAGGCCAAGACACATTCCAACGACTTGTGGATTCTGCATGTCTTTCTCTCATTTCCTGGGTCTCCTGAATGGACTCAATAGTGATCTTGCGATTCTCACAAAGGAGGGGGCTACCCCACGCCCTTCGGCCCCGCAGAGCTGTGGTACAGTCATAACAATATGAACTGTTGTGTTTGGAACAGGAACAGAAATGGTTAAACAAGATTCTGTAAAATGAGAGACATAAGTGGTCCTAATATCCCTCTGATACAGTACCCTAGCTCTGAAGACTATCAGAGCTTGCAGCAGGATCTGGACAAACTGGAAAAATGGGCTGAAAAATGGTAGGTGGATTTTAATGCTGACAAGTGTGAGGTGTTGCATTTTGTAGGACTAACTGGGGTAGGCCTTACACAGTGAAGAGCAGGGCACCGAGGAGTGCGGTAGAACAAAGGATCTGGAAATATTGGTCCACAATTCATTGAAAGTGGCGGCACAGGTAGATAGGGCCGTAAAGAAAGCTTTTTGGCACATTAGCCTTCATAAATCAAAGTCAGGAGATGGGATGTTACGTTGAAGTTGTATAAAACATTGGTGAGGCCTAATTTGGAGTAGTGAGTGCAGTTTTGGTCACCTACCTACAGGAAAGATGTAAATAAGGTCGAAAGAGTACAGAGAAAATGTACACGGATGTTGTCATGACTGGAGGACCTGGGTCATAAGGAAGAATTGAATCGGTTATTCCTTGGAACATAGAGGATTGAGGGGAGATTTAGTCAATGTAAACAAACTTATTAGTGGTATAGGTTGGGAGAATGTAAGAAGGCTTTTTCTACTGAGGTGGGATGGGTGTACAATAGAAGTCATGGGTTAAGGGTTCAAGGTGAAAAATTTAAGGGGAACATGAGGGGAAACTTCATCAGTCAGAGGGTGGTGAGAGTGTGGAACGAGCTGTCTGTGCAAATGGTGCATGTGAGCTTAATTTCAATATTCCAGAGAAATTGGAATAGGTGCAAGAATGGAATGAGAATGGAGGGCTGTGATCCGGGGGCAGGTCGATGAGACTAGGCAGTTTAAATTGTTTGGCACAGACTAGATGGGCCGAAGGGCTTTTTTCTGTGCTGTATTGTTCCATGACTCTATGAATCCATCCCTGTGTTATTGCTCTCATTCAAGTGAAACCCGAACCTAACTCTGTCAACCCGAGTTATACAAGTGGTGTGAACCTAGTTTCAGGCCATTGTCACTTGAGACAGTAGAACAATACCTTTGAATGAATAATTGATCCTCACTAGCACAAAACACCATACATGCAGCAAACCAAGAGAGAACTGTTTCCTACCATGTTCTAAAAAAATTAAATCAAAAATATTGTGAAAGCCAGAAATGCTACAGAAGTAAAAGTAATTATGAAATGATAAACCCTGTACCAAATCGCTACTAAGCAACAGGTCATTCAAGGCATTTTTAATAAACAAGTGCAATAAGAAGTAATAATTGCTAAGGCAGCCAGCAATTGCATGATCTCTCTAGGTGTAAGCCTTAAACAGTCTCTTGCTAATGAAAAACATGTTTTCCTCCACTGAAGGAGAAAACAAGATACAAATATAGGACCAGCTATGGTTTAAAAGATGAGAGGACTGAATTTGCTGTGAATAAAATTGTAAATACGTATACAGTTGAAAAAATTGAACCCTAAGTGTAAGCCTGAGTAGCTGTTCATATAATATTGAATGGGAAGGTGATGAGAACCAGACGCACAATGAAGAAGGATGCAGAACAAAGCTGCGTGATGAACAAGCATGAATGCAGCCAACTCTGTGGCCTCCAGAGAACTTACCAATGAAACTCTTACCCTTGAAAACAGAAGTCAAAGCTGCAGCAAAAGAATAAAATCCCAGCAAAGCCCTGGGAGCAGATGGTATCCCAGATGAACTGGTGAGGCTGCTGCAAACACAGTGCTTTGCTTTTCTATGCAAATTTTGTAATCTAATTTGGCATATCATCGTACAGCCAACAGACTAAACCAGAAATATACTCCTGCTGGCTTAGAAGTAGAGAAATCACATTGTATGTAATAATTATCGAACAATTTGCAAGAAAGAGGCCATGATGCCCAATTCAGAGTGAAAACCGACAAATCGATGTTAAATAATTTGATTAGCAAACAAAGTTACATCTTCCAAAACTCAACATACCAAAATAATCAGCGACATCAGATTCATGATCACTCTGGAAAATAATGTACTTCAGAGTGGTGTAGGTTTGCACACTAGGAGTTGACAACGGAATAAAAGATAAATCAATAATGTGAAAAGATCCAGAGTCCAAAGTCTCAGATGGCATGATGAATGGGGATAGAACAAGACATGTCTCATGAAATTATTGATGGTCAGTCCAACTGTGTGCAGGAGTGATGGAGCAAAAGCTTATAAGCAAGCTGTTAACAGGAATATAAATTACTTTAACTAGATAATGACCACAAGAAGTTTGCTATTGGTTAGCTTCCCAGTTATCAGACAATGCCTCTGAGAGAAACAAGAAAGTCTGCTGCAAACACAGCACAAGCATATTGAAATAACCACAACGTGAGGCTAATCATCTGTTCAAAGGAAATTAAATTCTAAGATGCAAGAATCAGAATATACTTCAAGTAAATAATTGCCACCAAACAGAAAAGCAAGATGAATCACTTGCATGTTCATCAGATGATTGGTAGATATTTTTATTTTCAGTCCTGATGCAAGGTCTTGACTCAAAACATTAACTATTCCTTTGTCTCCACAGGTACAGTTCAACTCAGCAAGTTGCTCCAGCAGTTTATGTCATTTTGTCTCCATTTTTAGTTTCTTGGATGCTTGTTTCCAGTATGTCAATGTTAGCTACCAATTTTCTTCTGAACGGAGCAGAAAACAACAACTATGTAACATATACATAACCAATTTGAGCATGCGCTCCATGCAAAATCTGCCCTGAAACCCATCATCCCAGATTAAAACTAAAGCATTTACTTATTTATTTTAGAGGGAAGAAAGGGAAAGAACATAATCAGAAGTAGTCTCTCAATTTTTTCCCATAATGTAACTTCATGGCAACTATAACCAAACGTTATGCAGAGAAAAACAATGAAAAATGTAAGATCCAGACTTTGAAAAATGTCCTTATCAATTCACAAACACATTAGTGTTCTTGTCACAAATTGTGACTGAACAAGCTTAGACCTTGCAGAATGATATGACAAAAGATGATGAAAACTTTAATGATCTCATAGTCCTTTTGGCTGCTAAATCAGAACACTAGTTTTGTAAACATCTGCTTTGTCCATTGCATTGCAGATAATTCTTGATATATACAACTTTTTTTCATAATAATTTCATTAAGTCTAAGATTTAACTCTGACGGAAGAGGCTGTGAGAGTAGAATTTGGAACTGGAATTGGAATTGGTTTATTACTGTCTCATGTATTCTTCAAACCGATCATTTTATTACAGTGCATTGAGCTAGTACAAGGTAAAACAGTAACAAAATGCAACAGCTACAGCCACAGAGAAAGTGCAGTGCAGATAGACAATAATGTTCAAGATCATAACAAGGTAGATTGTGAGGGTCAAAGGGACAGGTCAATTCTTTTAGCTTCCTGAGGGAATAAAGGCTTTGATGAGCTTTCTTAAATGTGGTGTCAACACCGATGGAGCAAGACAGGCTATTGGGTAGTTTCTGAGTGCTTTTATGCAATTAATGGATATAACTTTACATAACTGATCTGCAAACAAGGTAGAGACCTGTTACATGTTTGACTCACAATCCAATTCTAGTTGGGGTTAGTGCACTGGACAGAATTTACACAAAATTTTGGTTAATTATGTGAGGTCAGACTTCAAGGGCATTAAAGAGGCCAATCAATTTTCAGGCAGCTGTGCAGTGGTCTGCTACCCACCTGCATCTGCTGCCAGTAAAAGTGTCTCACAGTTTTAACTGCAGTTCTAATTCTATTCTTCTGCTCTTTGTTTTCTTCTGTCATTTATGATCCTGCATTGCTGACCCCAGATTTTATGCCTGATACTCTGTCATTGGCACATTTGTAATCCTGATTCAATAGGTCTTCAATGAAAATCAGCTTACGCTTATTTATTTAGGCAGAAGAGGATGAATAATTATAAAGTACACATCCCTATGGATTCCCAGTCTATAGAGGAGTGATATGAGGACCATGCAGAGTGATTACATGAGATATATGGAGAGCTCCAGGGGTACATTCTGTTTACATGAAGTTCTTTCCAAACTGTATGCAATGATACACAGTGAATAAATATATAATTGGATAATGTCATGCATTTGTGCTTTGGTTGTGACAAATCTGTAAATACTTTACTGAATGACAGACATAAAAGTACTGTGCAACAACTTTGAATCTGTACCAACCTTACTTCAGCACATCTTAAAACTGAACAGGTTAATTCTGCTGCTGAGATAGAGGGAGGATATTTCACCATCATCTGTATAAATAGCATCTGAACAATCTGCTGTAATTTTCAAATGAACTTTAAATAGCATTATCTCTGGGGAGGCTCATTACCTTAAATTTTCACATCTGGAATGGTCAACTTTGAGAAATCAAAATGGGTTCTACCAAGCAGGAAATAGGGTGCAGCTCCACCACTTTAACCCAGTCCTCAATTCACAAACACCTTGTATGTTTTGGATGGTCATAGGAAACTGAATACAAACAACTTCCTTATGTTCATCACGTCCACTACAGAGTCATTCATGCCCAGCACACTGCACGTTTCAGAATTCTCAGTTAGAAACTTTTCAGATTTTTTCGTTAACCTCTCTCTTCTGTTCCCTTTGTTCAGTTTTGCTGCTATTACTGAGTGATTATGGTTCACCTTTGTACACGAGCATTTTAATTCTGCAGATTTCATTCAACAGCTACAAGTAACCTAATTTTAAATAACTGAAAATAAATGTGAAAAATGAATGGTGAAATGACAATTTCTGCTTATATTCTTCTCAGTTCCTTAGTGAACTTAAATGTATAAGTGCTTAATTTATAAATGTGTAAGTGCTTAACAGTGCCCTTACACCTGTAAAATATAAATTAGTTTTTGAAATCTGCTTGAAAGTCCACAACCAAACACAATGAATGGAAATTTGCAAAGGTGATCGATTAATTTACCCTGGAGGCATAGATAGCTTTGTGACAGTGGCTGGCTTCTGACAGCATGATTCAAGAGCAGTGAAGCAAACTTAGGAACTCAAGTTGCTCTTAAGGTAACTTGACTTGAAAACTTGCAAGCTTTTGCACTAATTTTATCAAATTTTCCCAAATGGTTTGGAAATGTAGTGCATTCTGGTAGATACCCTATTCCAAAAGCTTCACTATTCATGTGTTGGAGGTGGAACACTACTTGCTCAATAAAGTGCAGTTGGAACGATAATTTATTTCCAGATTCAGACCTTGAAGCAAGGAGAAAAGTATTTGCCTGTAATATTCAGGTATTTTCAAATGAACCCATCACTGAAATTGAATAATCAGCTGCTGAACAAATTACATTATTAAGCAGTCAAAACTAACTCACAATTACAGGCCAGAAAATTAAATCACCATTAATAGGCACTGTACAGGCATTCACCCCAATTTCCAGTGGAGCATTTGATGTGCCATTACTACTTATGTACCTCATGGCCATTTAAGAGCCCCAGTTGTTAGAATCCTGCTTAGCACAACTTGGATTAAATTGTTTTGACTCATGCAGCTTTCCCAAAGTTCAAAGTAACTTTGTTATCGAAGTATATGAAGTATATACTATATACGTCACAACAGACCACCCTGAGATTCATTTTCTTGCACACATTCACAGAAGAACAAAGAAATACAATAGAGTCAATGGAAAACTGTACACAAAGACAGGCAAAACATCAATGTGCAAAAAAAGACAAGTTGCACAAATATAATAATAATTATTATAAAAATAACACAGGCAAAATCATGCGGCAAACTTCATTCGTCAAAATCTTGCTTTAAAATGCAAACACTTAAATGAAGTCACACCTTACTATAAGTACAAGCCTGATTCAGTTTTAGAGTCAGAATACAACAAAATATATTATGACTAATCAGTTATTACAATCAGGACAATCCATAAGAACTGTCTGGATATAATAATACAAGATAAATAAGCAAGAACAACATAGTTAATAGATATATCCATTCCAAACACACATCACATACAAAAATCAGTAAGTGAAAAACAACAGAAATATGCTGAATTAAAAGAGGATTAAAACTGAAAGACTTTGGCACATGAACAGGGTATACATTGTTCCAATAGTAATATCTACAACTTGTGCCATCCCAAAGCCACTACACAATAGCATTAAACAATTAGGGCTACACAGTAATACAGTATCTACATAAATCTTTAGAAAGCCACAATACTAAACACCACTAGAATAGTCCAAAAGTTCCTGACAATTGACAAATGCGCATGCTTGGCTAAGCTCATACCTCAGGTTTTACCTGCTTGAGCTGAGACAGAAAACATAATAATAATCTTTTGCAATGCCCATATTAATGTATTCTTTTGGCATAATCCCTTGGTCTGAAACCAATCTGGAAAATTTACAAAAAAAAAAGAACTGAAATGACAAATTTTTGAAAACACTGTGTACACTTGAATGTACTTACATAAAACTTCTAAGGATATATTTTCATCAATGAAAACAGGATTCGGCATTCCATGTTAGCATATGCAATTCTGATAAGGAAAAAATGCAGAAGAAGATGTTAAGCAATGGAAGAGCATGCCCCTTCATGGAAGACATCCCCACGATCTGAGCAGATTAGATGTCGACGAACAGGGTATACATTGTCTCAATAGTAATATCTACAACTGGTATCATCCCACAGTCACTACACCTCCACTGAGGTTGCTTGGGAATACAACCAGAGGTCATGGGTTAAGGGTGAAAAGTGAGAAGTTTAAAAGGAATTTGAGGGGCAACTCCTTCACCCAGAGGGTCATGAGAACGTGGAGTGAGCTGCCAGCACAAGTGGTATGTGCAAGCTTTTTTAATGTTTAAGAGAAGTTTGGATAGGTACATGGATGGTAGGGATATGGAGGGCTATGGTCCCAGTGCAGGTCAATGGGAGTAAGCAATTTAAATTTCACCATGGACTAGATGGACCGAAGGGCCTGTGTCTATGCTGTACTTCTCTATGACTCTATGACCCCATGACAATTAAACAATTAGGTCTACACAGCAATATTTTATGTAAATCTCCAGAAAGCCACAATACCAAACTCCACGAGAATATTCCGACAGTTCCTAGCAATTGAGAAACAAGTGTGCTTATCTGTGCCTGTACCTCAGATTTCAGCAGCTTGAGCTAAGAAAAAATAAAAATACAATAATAATAAACATTAAATAAATAATACTGAAAACATGAGTTGTAGAGTCTTTGAAGCTGCGTCCATAGGTCACGGAATCAGTTCTGTGCTGAGGTGAGTGAGGTTATCCATGTCGGTTTAGGAGCCCAATCGTTGAGGGTAATAACTTCCTGGATTTGGTGGTCCTGACCCTATCTGTCCAATTAATTTCTTTGGAAAGTTTTCCAGACTGATTGCCCTATTAAATCTTCCATCAGATATTTGCATCTCCCTGGCAGTACTCCAACTGTTACAGCACAAAAGGCTTCTCACAGGTTTTAAATGTCTTTGGTCAAAGTGACACCTTAAAACAATTCAAATAGATTTAAATAATTCAAACAAATAAAACATTATTTTAATGAAAGCTCAGAACTCTTGACCTCATCGTGGTGCTTGCATCTGATTTGTTTGGCTGCACTACACATCTTCCGTACACGATACTTTGCATTCTGTTATTGCATTTCCCTTTGCATTACCTCGAAGTACTTATGTTTTGAAATAACCTACTCTATATAGATGTCATATATAACAGTACAATGTTTTGCACTGTATCTCAGTATGAGACAGTAATAAACCTATTACCAATTAAAATAAAGTTTAAAAAACAGTAGGTAAAGCACTTTCCTGAATGTCTTTTCCACAGGGTCTCTGTATTAGTATTCCCTGATGTAAAGCTTGCATTACATTCCAACTCATTTCCAGTGAGGTATTTGCTTCACCTCCGGGCTCCAAGGTGTAACCAGGAGCAGAAGCACTTGGAGCACCTGAGGCATGATTGGCTAATAACAGGCTCAAAGGACCCATTTGCTGGGTCTGGGTTAATTCAGGGTTCCTGCTCAACAGTAGAAACTAAGCTTTGTGAATTCATGATGCACATCCAGTTCCTGAAGATGAGGGTAGCAACAATTTCTAAAGGGGTTGGGGGGAGAGGGGTTGTGTGACCTGACCTTGGATACCTCACTTTTTCGACCTTGACAGTAAGATGATACGGACACCCAGCAGAAGGTCCTGTCTCATCAGTTGCAGAAACCCATCATGGACTGAAATAAAGCAGCTGTTTGAGGGGTGATCAGAGAGGGGAATGTCAGATGTGATGCATCAAGATTCTAGGCCCACTGGTCAAATGCAATGAAGACAGGAGTAAACTGCATCCACCAATGCACAATAGTACTCACACACTCCACACCGCAGCAGAGTGCTTTTGGAATTTTGACAGAGACACGTAGATGGTGATTTTCCAATGTCTTGATGTGCCAGCAGGTAGTACCCTACTTTTCAGGAGTGCAGGGTTCATTGCTGTCACGTGCAATGAGATTGTCTCTTGGTGGTACTACAGGACTCATTCTGAGGAGACATGCATCCAAATCACTTCATCATCCAATGGCAGTTCACAGATTGCTCCTTGTGACCTCATAATGGAAGCTGTCATTATGCTCTCAATTGTGACTGAAACCCAGAAAGAAGGGAGGAGCCCAGGGTGATGAACAACCTTTGACTTCCAAGACCCATTTTATCCACTTGTTGCAGTAGTTGAAACAGCAGCACGGCAACCTGCTAAAGACCCCGTTGACCCTTACCAATTTATATCGATACATCACTGAAAGAACCCTGTCTGGATGAATCATGAATTGGTATGGCAAGGCAACTGCTCTACCCACAACAAGGCACTGAGAATTGTGGACCTCTGGAGGGGAAGAAGCCAGCCTCCCCTCCATGGAATCATCTACACATCTTGTTACCTCGGTAAAGCAGCCAGCAGATTCAAAGATACAACCCACCACAATCATTCCCTCTTCTCCCCCTCACATCAAGCAGAATATTCGAAAGCCTGAAATCACATTTCACCAGGGGATCATGATAGCTTTTATCCCATTGTTATAACACTATTAAATGGTTCCTTAGTACAAACCCCATTTCCAGAAAAGTTGGGATATTTTCCAAAATGCAATAAAAACAAAAATCTGTGATATGTTAATTCACGTGAACCTTTATTTAACTGACAAAAGTGCAAAGAAAAGATTTTCAATAGTTTTACTGACCGACTTAATTGTATTTTGTAAATATACACAAATTTAGAATTTGACAGCTGCAACACACTCAACAAAAGTTGGGACAGAGGCATGTTTACCATTGTGTTACATCACCTTTCCTTTTAATAACATTTTTTTAATTGTTTTGGAACTGAGGATACTAATTGTAGTAGATTTGCAATTGGAAATTTTGTCCATTCTTGCTTGATATAAGACTTCAGCTGCTCAACAGTCCGTGGTCTCCGTTGTCTGATTCTCCTCTTCATGATGCGCCATACATTTTCAATAGGAGATAGATCTGGACTGGCAGCAGGCCAGTCAAGCACACACACTCTGTGTCTACAAAGCCATGCTGTTGTAGCCCGTGCAGAATGTGGTCTGGCATTGTCCTGCTGAAATAAGCATGGAAGTCCCGGGAAGAGACGTCGCCTTGATGGCAACATATGTCTCTCTAAAATCCTAATATACACCTCAGAGTCAATGGTACCTTCACATACATGCAACTCACCCATGCCATGGGCACTGATGCACCCCCATACCATCACAGATGCTGGCTTTTGCACCTTTCACTGATAACAATCAGGATGGTCGTTTTCATGTTTGGCATGGAGAACTCGACGCCTGTTTTTTTCCGAAAACTAGCTGAAGTGTGGACTCATCTGACCACAGCACACGGTTCCACAGTCTTTCGGTCCATCTGAGATGAGCTCGGGCCCAGAGAACTCGTCAGCATTTCTGCATAGAGTTGATGTATGGCTTCCTCCTTGCGTAATACAGTTTCAAGTTGCATTTCTGTATGCAGTGACGGACTGTGTTAAGTGACAATGGTTTTCCGAAGTGCTCCCGAGCCCAGGTAGCTATAATTGTCACAGTAGCATGACGGTTTCTTAGGCAGTGCTGCCTGAGGGCTCGAAGATCGCGTGCATTCAACACTGGTTTCCGACCTTGCCCTTTACGCACTGAGATGTCTCTGAATTCTCTGAATCTTTTCACAATATTATGTACTGTAGATGTTGAAAGACCTAAATTCTCTGCAATCTTGCATTGGGAAATGTTCCTTTTGAACTGACTAACAATTCTCTCATGAAGTTTGGCACAAAGGGGTGAGCCACGACCCATCCTTGCTTGCAAAGACTGAGCCTTTGATGGACGCTACTTTTATACCCAGTCATGGTACCTCACCTGCTACCAATTAGCCTGCTTAATGTGGAGTCTTCCAAACCGGTGTTACTTGAATATTCTGTGCACTTTTCAATCTTATTTTAACTCTGTCCCAACTTTTGTTGAGTGTGTTGCAGCTGTAAAATTCTAAATTTGTGTATATTTACAAAATACAATTAAGTTGGTCAGTAAAACTATTGAAAATCTTTTCTTTGTACTTTTGTCAGTTAAATAAAGGTTCACGTGAATTAACATATCACAGATTTTTGTTTTTATTGCATTTTGGAAAATATCCCAACTTTTCTGGAAATGGGGTTTGTACAATAAGATGCCCTCCATCTCACAGTCTACTTTGTTATGACCTTATACCTTATTCTTTACCTGCACTGCATTTTCTCTACAACGGCAACACCTAATTTTGCACTCTGTTACTGTTTTACCTTGTACTACCTCAATGTACTGTTATAATGAATTGATCTGGAAGAATGGTAGGCAAGACAAGCTTTTCACTGTACCTAGGTAGATGAGACATTAATAAATCAATTTAGCAATTTTGTAGGTAGTAGAGATCATGAGATTGGAAGTACTTAATGCATTTATTACTCCTCAACATCAGAGAGACATTTAGACAAATCCTGTGTTGTGTGATGCCCTCGACACAAGGACCTTAATTGGAGGAAGTCTACAATGCATCTTATCTCTGGTATGCTGTGAAACTGGGAGACTCTGTCTGGAACAACTGGAGTTTTTCATGGCTAAGAAGTTCAGGGTGCTACCAGCTGTGCAATCCTGGTCTACTATGCAACCAAAGTTTCCCTGCAGAAGACAACAATTGTCTTTCACCACTACCTGAGAAAACCAGTTTCCAGGTCCATTGATCAGGTTGAGTTAAGAGCATTGCTCCTAGCAGACAACATGTGGTTAGGTCTTCTTTCTTTCCTGCCTTCTTCTGAATGGGAGATCTTGCTTCAGGGCTTCTGCTCCTGCACTGAAGTCCAAGCAAAGCCATGCCTCAAGTACCCATCTTAGGAAACAACGGATTGTTTCTTTTTAGCAATGACCAAAACACTTCAATGTCCTTGCACTTCTAATGTTTTGGGTGGCTAATTCCAAATAGCTCCCACCAGCCTACAAAGAATTGACTCAACCACCGATGCGCTCTCACCATTTTACAAAGAATGATCAATCCCTTTAAATAATGCAGGAGCAGGGCTTGTGCCCGCTGTTTGGACTTCAAGTCTTGCACTGGATCCACAATGTGTGGTAGAAGTGCAAACATGAATCAATTTCAGAAGCAAAGCATCAATTTGTACATTGTGAACATTGCCATCACCTCTGCACTTCATATCTGTGTGGGTTATAATTGAAGGTCATTTCTTGTGCCTATAATGTCCTGATTGTGATTAGTGGCATTTCAGTCTGGTAGTATATAAAAACTGTACACTGTGTTTCAATTTCTAAGCTGCTATATTTCTAAAATGAGATAAAGGCAAACTGATAAAAGCTGACAGATGTTTATGTCAGTTGATCTATACTGAATCCACTGCAAAAAAATGATGCTCTTTTCACCTTTCTTTGTGAACTTAGTGTTTTACAGTTGAACAGTACATGTACTGAACAGGTGAAAAGGTTGCCATTAATCTTGTAGAATATATAACTAATTTGGTATATTGCACATACAGTGGAATTGAATGGGAGGAGGGGTTAGAAATTCCCACTATTCACCTTTTCCAATTAAAATCAAAAATGCATCCTTCAATCTCCTGCTTGGTATAAATAGTGACCAGATGAAATCTTTGCTACAAGTTCCACAATTGGTAGATTGAAATAAGATTAATTTACACTCTGTTGTTAATGGGTTCGGAATTCATTCACCTTATCTACTCTACATATGACAAATTATTGTGAAACTCTTTTTTAATCTCATTGCTAATGTTCTTGATGTTAATGAATCATTTATTAAAAATAGTCTAAATTATTAAATGTGATCAGAAATATGGACTGAAAGGTTTGTCTGATAGTTGAGATTGTATTCTATAGAGGATCCTACTATTTAAAATCTAGTTTCAAGCAATTTCATTTTTTTAACAATCATTTGTTATACCTCTCTTGAGCAGCTGAATATGGAACAGTCAACTTTACAACTGGAACAAACAGTATCTCAGTGAGAGCGTAATTGGAAAAAATAGGCACATTTCTTAATGGCAGCGTTAAAAGGATGCCAAAAATAATCCTGCCTTTCAATATTTGTTCTGCACTGAATATGAAAGTAAATCAAGTCAATAAAGTTTAATTACTGACCTTTTAGTTTTGTGATCTAAAGTGAAACTTTAAACCTAATTGATATAACTAGTTTCTCCACTCTATTAATGATATTACATGTAGCCATTCTGATGAAAGTTCCCTGCTTTGAGCTGCTAGCTCTGTTTCTCTTTCCACACATACGACCTGACCCACTGGGTGTTTCCAGTGCTTCATTTAAAGTGACAAACAAGAGAAAATCTGCAGATGCTGGAAATCTGAGCAACACATGCAAAATGCTGGAGGAACTCAGCAGGCCAGGCAGCATCTATGGAAAAAAGGTACAGTTGACGTTTCGAGCCAAAATCCTTCGGCAGATCTGGAGAAAAAAAGATGAAGAGTAGATTGAAGGTGGGGGAGGGGAGAGAGAAACACAAGGTGATAGGTGAAACCGGGAGGTTGAGGGGTGAAGTAAAGAGCTGGCAAGTTGATTGGCGAAAGAGATACAGGGCTGAAGAAAGGGGAATCTAATAAGAGAGGACAGAAGGCCCTGGAAGAAAGAAATAAGGGGAGGAGCAGCAGAGAGAGGTGATGGGCAGGCAAGGAGATAAAGTGTCAGAGGGAAAAGGGGATGGGGAATGGTGAAGGGGAGGGGGTGGAGGGTATTACTGGAAGTTAGAGAAATTGATGTTCGTGTCAACAGGTTGGAGGCTACCCAGACGGAATATAAGGTGTCGTTCCTCCAACCTGACTGTGGCCTCATCGCAACAGTGAAGGAGACCACGGATTGACATGATGGAATGGGATTGGGAAGTGGAACTAAAATGGGTGGCGACCGGGAGATCCGCTTCCTCCAGCTGATGAAGCATGGGTGCTCAGCAAAGCGGTCTCCCAATCTACATCAGGTCTCACTGACATACAGGAGGCCACACTCGGAGTGATTTCAGACTTCCAGTTTTGTTTTGATTTTCATATATAGCAAAAGAAGCTGAAGATGTCAAACTCATGGTATGAGTTCATTGCATGAAACAAGATGCAAGAGAGATTCTAGCATCTGCAGTCCCTGATGTCCTCACAGATCCCTTTTCTTGAACCGATGAACAAGGAATCGAAAAATATTAACTGATCCATCAAACCTGGCACATCATCTAAATGTGACACGACCTAGGCACATCATTGACCACACTACCCAATCAATTATGCAGACTCCTGGGAAAAACTGAGGGGAAACAAAGTACGGCCCACTTCTGGGGCATTTCCCCCACCCTCCGAAATTATGATTACAGGTAGTATTCATCCCAATTATATCAACTACCTTTTCAAAATTTGGATTTGCAGTGATTTTTTTTCCACCAATGTATCTGACAATCATTCCCAACCAGTACATCCCCCCACCCCCACAGAGAGATTAGCTCATTAAAACTCTTCTTCAGTGTACCGTGTTATAAATGGCCAGACTACACAAGTAAAACACAGAAACTGAACCAAGGTGAAGGCAGTGAGCTCCCTAAAGGCGGAGAATTCAACACAGCCTCGAAAGCTGCAAGATGCTTGGATGGAAGACAAGCAGCTATTTCTCAAGCCATAAAATGTGAATAATTAATGGAGATGGAATGTGGATATTTAATTGTCTATCACTGTTTATTCACATGTTCTTTATTTATTACAGTGGGAAGGTGGTCACTAGGACCATAGGGTTCAAAATGGCTCTGCATTATAAAATCCCATTAGTCCTATTCTCCTTATATTCCTGCAGCTTATTCTCCTTTTTATGCCCATCAACTCCCCTAATAATACCAAAGGATTCATTTGCAGTGACCAACTGACGGCCAGCAGTTGTTGGTGAGTGGAAGGGAACCTGAGCACCGGGAGAAATGCGAGGGTGGCAGGGAAAATGTGTGAAGCCACAGGCAGCACCGGGATCCAGACAACCCTTCCTGCTGCACCACTACGCCACCACTTTACCTCCTTCTGTACGTTGTTTCCAGAGGATCGGCTTCTCACCAGCGTTTACTCAGAAGTGTTATTGTTCAGAACTAGGGATAAAATATGCGACAATCATTTTAAAACAAAACTCCAGATGCTGGAAATCAAAAAGAATTAAAGAAAATGTTGGAAATACTGAGCAGGCCCAGTTACGTCTGTGGAAGGAGAAACAGTCAACATTTCAGGTCAAACAGCCTTCCTCAGAACTGGGAGGGAGACAAACGAAGCTGGTTAAAATGCAGTAAGTGTGGGGAGTGGGACTCCGATGGAGTAAAGCTTGTGTGACCATGGGGGGGGGGGGGGAATAAACTGTGAACATTGTGATCTGGTTAATGAGTGAATGGGAGCAGTTAGAGAAGGAGAAGATAGAGGAAAGAATGTGGAAGCTGAAAAGGCAGAGGAGGAAGACATGCTACATGCCCAGCAATCCTACTGGAAAAGAAGGAAAGAAACAAACAAGCTGAGCCAGCATCACTAATACAGGTGAAAAAATACCTGAAATCAATATTTCATCTTTAAAGCTGCAAAGAAGGCCAATGGAGGACAAAGTGCTTTTCCCCCAGTGTGTGTTTGGCCTCATTAAAACTATGCAGGAGATTGATAAGTCGGAGTGCAGTGGCTCGGGGAATTAAAGTGTCAGGCAGGATCAGAAGCTCAGGTTTTCTCCTGTGGACTGAAACTAAACAGGTAGTCTGAAAAGTGATCACCCATATTTCGCCAGGCTGCAATCATTGCGAGAATTCGTTCATCGGGAGGCAGTGCAAGGTTCAAAAAGAGCTTAGAGCTTTTTGAAACTTCACAGCAGGCTGCCATCATCATGACAAGTCATTTTTTGGTGCGATAGTATGAAGTTTAAAGAGAGCTCGGGGCATCCTGGAACTCTCATGCACGCTGCAATCATTGTGAGCAGTGCTCGATTAGCTGAGGCAGCATGGGGCTTAAAAAGAGCTCAGAGCCTTTTGGTGGGCGGCAATCATAACAATCTCTTAGACGCTCAGTAGGGGCCAATAAAAATGTGAGGCATAAGCAGAGTGGCCATTGTTGAACTGGCTGTTGTTGGAGTGGATAGTGTTAGAGTAGACTTTGGCTCAACAGGCTTAGGCGAGAACAGATGCAGGCTGGAAATTAAGCTTGAGAAGTTAGAGGTATAACATGTGTAGGCAAATGGTACTTAAGGTAGTGGAAAGCTTCTCATGTTAAATGTGGGATTTTAGGGTGCCTAAAAGTCTATTACTACATCTGAAGGAAGTGCTCAACTTCAGCTTCTGACAGACAAGATCAAGGAACTGGAGCTAGAGCTAGATGTACACAGGATCATCCGAGAGAGTTAAAACCTCATTGATAAGACTTTTACTGAGGTGGTCACACCCAGAGTGCTGGTATCAGAGAGTAGATGGGTGAACCATTAGGAGAAGTAATGGGAGTAAGCAGTCAGTGCAGGGCTCCCTTATGGCTATTCTCCATAGCATGACCTATCAGGGCACAGCAGTGCCAGTCAGGAAGATGGCATGGTGGTAAAGTCAGGTGGAGTGATATCGACAGGAGAGTCAATAGTTAGGAGGATGGACAGGAGATTCTGTGTCTGCGAAAAAGATGCAAAGATGGTGTGATGCCCACCAGGTGCTAAGGTCGGGATGTTTCCAAGTGGTTGCAGAATATTTGCAAGAGGGAGGGTGAGCAGTCAGAGGTCATGGTGCATATTGGTACCAACTACACAGGTAGAAAGGGAGAAGACATCCTATGCGGTGAGTATAGGGAGTTAAGGAAGAGGCTGAAAAGCAGGACCTCCAAGGTGGTAATCTCTGTGGTTGTCAGGGCAGGAATAGGATGACAGTACATATTAATGAGTGACTGAGGAAGTGGTGCAGGGGGCAGGTTTCAGATTTCTGGATCATTAAAATTTCTTCTGGGGAAGGTATGACCTGAGAGCACAGTTTGAGATTGGCAGGTTTGACGTAGTGGGCATCTCTGTGTCATGATTGAAAGAAGATCATAGTTGGGAGCGTAATATCCAAGGACATACATTTTATCAAAAGGACAAGCAGGAAGGCAGAGGGGATGGGGTGGCTCAGTTGGTAAAAAATAAAATCAAATTCTTAGAAAGTGGTAATATAGGATTGGAAAGTGTAGAATCCTTGCGGGAAGAGTTAAGAAACTGCAAGGGTGAAAAGACCCTGATGGGAGTTACACGGTACACAGGCCTCCAAACAGTAGCCATGATGTGAGATATGAATTGCAATGGGATATAGATGTAATAAGGGCAGTGTTATAATAGTCACGAGGTATTTCAATATGCAGGTAGATTGGGGAAATCAGATTGGTGCTGGATCCTAAGAGAGGTGTTTGTAGAATGTCTACAAGATGGATTTTTAGAACAGCCTGTGGTGGATCCCACCAGCAGAAAGGCAAATCTGGAGTGGGTGTTGTGTGATGAACCAGTTTCAATTAGGGAGCTTAAGGTAAATGATGCAGAGATCATAATACAATAATCACTGTAATTTGAGAGGGAGAAGATAAAGTCAGATGTATCAGTGTTATAGTGGAGTAAAGGGGATTACAGAAGCAAGAGAGACGAGCTGACCAAAGTTGACTGGAAGAGGACACTGTCAGTGATGATGGTATAATAGCAATGGCTGGAGTTTCTGGTAGCAATTTGATAGGGTAGATACATCTTAAAGATGAAGAAGTATTTCAAAGAGAGGATGAGACATCCAAGGGAAGTCAACAACTGCATAAAAACAAAAGAGAGGGCATATAATATAGCAAAAAATAGTGGCAAGTTAGAGTATTGGCAAGCTTTTAGAAACCAACAGAAGGCAACTAAAAATCAACAAGGATAGAAAAGATGAGCTACGAAGGCAAGCTAGCGAATAATATAAAAGAGGATAACAACAGTTTCTTTCTGATATATAAAGAGTAAAAGAGAGGCAAGAGTGGATATTGGTCTAGTGGAAAATTACGCTGTAGAGGTAGTAATGAGTGACAAAGAAATGGCAGACAAATTAAAAAAGTACTTTGCATCAGTCTTCACTGTGGAAGACATTACAGTATGCTAGAGTGTCAGAGAGCAGAAATGTGTGTTGTTGCTATTACTAAGGAGAAGGTGGGTGCAAAGCTGAAAGGTATGAAGGTGGATAAATCACATGGACCAGATTGACTATACCCCAGAGTTCTGAAAGAGGTAGCTAAAGAGATTGTGTAGTCATTAGTAATGATCTTTCAAGAATCACTAGATTCTGGAATGATTCCTGAGGACTGGAAAATTGCACATGTCACTCCACTCCTCAGGGAGGGAGAGAAGCAGAAGAAAGGATATTATAGGCAGTTAGCCTGATTTCAATGATTGGAAAGATGTTGGAGTCTATTATTAAGGATGAGGTTTTGGGGTGCTTGGAGGCACCTGATAACGTAGACTAAATCAGCATCGTTTTCTAAAGGGGAAATCTTGCCTGACAAAGTTGCTGGAATTCACTGAGGAAATAACTGGCAGGATAGACAAAGGAGAGTCAGTGGATATTGTTTTCTTCAACTTTCAGAAGACCTTTAACAAGGGCCACACATACGGCTGCTTGATAAGACAAGAGCCCATGGTATTACACGAAAGATATTGGCTGACTGGCAGGATGCAAAGAGTGGGAATAAAGTGGGCCTATTCTGAGTGGGTGCCGGAGACTAGTGGTGTTACGCAAGGGTCGGTATTAGGACCACGTCATTGTCCATTGTGTATCAATGATTTAGATGATGGAATTGACGGCTTTTGGCTGATACAAAGGTAGGTGGCAGTGTTGAGGAAGCATGGAGTCTGCGGAAGGACTTAGACATATTGTCAGTATGAGAAAAGAGATTCCAAATGGATACTAATGTGGGAAATATATGGTCATGCACTTTGGTCGCCATGATCCCTGTGGCTTGCCATAGAGCATTGAACTTCTAGGGTTTTTGAGCACCTGTATTTACTAATTGTTATCTTAACTAGAGTTAAGCACTTGTGTCTTTGGTTTACTCTTGCAAAGTTAATTATGGCTGACAAGTGTTTCCAGCAGTCTATGATAATTTAAGAAGGACTCTCAGTCTGTGCTTTAGTGGGGTCATTATGTTGGAAAGGATGAATTGCCTTGTGGCATCACTTAGTCGCTCCACTGATAGTCAGATTCTAATGTTCAACCTTTTGTTTCTGTCTTGTCTAGGAGATCCTGCCGTTCCTCCACACCTGGGTCCAGTCCTCCGAGAGCACATGATCTCATTGGTAGAAAGAGTAGAAGCATAGACTATTTTCTAAATGGGGAGAAAATTCAAAAATAAAAGGTGCTAAGGGACTTGGAGGTTGAGTTAATGGTAAGGAAGGCAAATTCATTATTAGCATTTGTTTTGAGAGGACTGAAATATAAAAGCAAGGATGTAATGCTGAGGCTTTATAAGGCATTGGTCAGACTGCACTTGGAGTATTGTGAGCAGTCTTGGGCCCCATACCTAAGAAATTATGTGCTGGCATTGGAGAGGGTCCAGAGGAAGTTCACAGCAATGATTCTGGGAATGAGGACCCTTTGCTGGCTCAGGTCCTATAGTCACTGGTGTTTTGAAGGGTGAGGGGGGATCTCATGGAAACATATTGAATATTAAAAGCCCTAGGTAGAGTAGATGTGGAGAGGATGTTTCCTATAGTGGGTGAGTCTAGAACCAGAGGGCACATCCACAGAATAGAGCAACATTCATTTAGAATGGAAATAAGGAATTACAGTAGTCAGTGGATGGTGAATTTGTGGAATTCATTGCCATGGATGGCTGTGGAGGTCAAGTCACTGAGTATATCTAATGTGGAGGTTGATAGGTTCTTGATTAGTCACATGTATATAGGTTCTTGATTAGTATGGGTAGGAGGCTGGAGGATGACTCCGATGTCTTATGGTCTTATATTGATGCAATTATAAAGAAGGCATGCCAGTGGCTATATTTCATTAGGAGTTTGAGAAGGTTTGATATGTCCAAATCTCTAATCAAAGACTTTGACAACTTACTACAAATGTACCATGGAAAGCATTCTAATTGGTTGCATCACCATATGGTATTAAGGAGACACTGCACAGGATCAGAAAAAAACTGTAGAGCTTTTATATATATTAATTACTGTAACTTATAGCATATTTTATCTACTGTCTTGTTTTGCTACTGCAAAACAACAAATTTCATGACATAGGTTTGTGATAAAAAAGCTGATTTTGATTTTATAACTGCTTTTGGTTTCTTCAATTCAGAGGACACTGCATTATGCAAACTAAATGCATTACAAAACACTGGAAGAAGTACAAGTGGATTATTGTCTAGCTGGAAAGTCTACTTGGGTTCCAGATGATAGGGAGTGAGGAGGTGAAAGGATAGCACCTGCAGTTTCAAGGGCAAGTGGGATATAAATGAGGGTGGTTAGTGCAAAGGGAAAAGTGGACAAGGTGAAGAGAAAAAATGCATCAGCTATAGAATAATTTTCTGGTCATCCATACACATGAGGCAGTTACATCTTTAGAACAGATTATTAACTGGATTTAAACTCTGCAGTGGCCTGGGTGAGATTTGAGTTCAGGTCTCCGACCGGTTAGTCCAGATATCTGGACTGCTGGTTCCTGAATTTAGCTGAAGTACCACCACTGTTGTCAAAGCAATCTTGAACAAACAAACAAAAAGATTTATTTCAATCCGGCAACAAACTCCTAGTATTTCCTCATGATTCATTTCTATCTCAGATTTGGATCATGTGGTATACAAGTCGAATTTCTCACTAGTTGTGTTTCATGTAGATGGGGTTTAAAAGAAAGGTCGGAGGAACTGATAATTAAATCTAACAGAGGAAGAAGGTGGTTTGCTTATTGGACAAAATAAACAAAATGGAATATACTTAAATTTAAAAAAATCAATAAAATTAACAACACGCAAAATATCAATACAATTAAACACTGTGAATTTTCTCAAGGTTATCTGATCAGATCAAACAAGTAGTTGTATTAGTTGCTGTTGCGCTACCAGACTTATTTTACTCCCTAACTAATTCTGTTCTCATAGTGCTGATATTACTGCTTCAATTAAAGCATAAGAAACTCTAGTGATGATTTCATCCATGTCCAATTTCTAATCATGCTTGTTCTGTCTGTCACTGCAACCCAATACACTACAGTTCAAATAAATTCTGATCAATTCTCAGATTGATTTTTCAGATTATTTGTGACAGAAATGTGATCAACTGGAGAATTTATCTGAGGTTCATATTTTGCTTTTGTTTTCTTGCTACAGAGTTCTCTAATGAGCTGCCTGGATGTCATTTTAATATAATCAAGCAGGATGCCATGATATTCTTTTGATCTCAGCTCTTATTTGTCTCCTTCAATCTGACTTTCATTATCTCCACTTATCCACCTTGGTCAGCTTCCTTCAGAATAATCATTGCTTTGCATCGTCATCCAGATTGTCCTCTTTCGATCTCAGCTGCCCTTTCATCCTAACTTCGCAAGCTAAATACCTTATTTTCTTCAAGTTCTCTTCCTCCGTCTCTAACCTCTGATTATCCTGCTTTAGGATTATCATACCAGTACTTTTTCTGCATCACTCAGCCATCTGGAACAGCACACACGCACACTATTGACCTTTGTGCTCTCTCTGTCTGGCTGCCTTTCCTCCACTCGCTTCAGACTCCTTTTAGATGTTCGATCTAATTTTATATCTTTCATGCAAAGTCCCTCAAGAAACTAACTGGGACACAGTGTTTAACCTTTGTACTCATTTGGATCATTTCTGAAACACCTATTTGATTTAGTAACAAATAGACAACAACCCTGCCCACCATGGGACAGCTAATTTATCTGGAGTACCACTTAATGCTCACGCACAGTCAAATAATGACATGGATTAAATGAACCATTTGTATTTTAATGGGTAGAATGCTGCCAATTTGTTACTGTTACAAAAAAGTGTCCAGGTAAAATATTACCTTGCATGTTTATTAGATATTTTATCCCTAACTGAATTTTTGTGTGGCAATGTGTTCTATGCCTTTCATGTCTTATAAGGAAAGGTTGAGTGAGCTTGGGCTTTTCTTTTTGGAGCAAAGAAGGTCCAGAGGTGATTTGGTAGAGGTATATAATATTATAAGAGGCTTTGATATAGTGGAGAACTAGCAACTTATTCCCAGGGTAGAAATGGCTAATATGAGATGGCATAATTAGGGAAAAGTATGGGGGATGTCAGAGACACAAGACAGTGATAGGTGTGTGGAACACTCCAATAGGAATAGTGGTAGAGTCAGATACATTAGGACCATTTAAGATACTCTTAGATAGGCACATGGATGAAAGAAAAATGGAGGGCTATGTGGGAGTAAAGTGTGAGATTGATCTTGGAGTTGGTTAAAAGTTTGTCCCAATATCGTGTGCTGAAGGTCTGTACTGTGTTCTGGTGTTCTGTTTTATATTGTATCTGGCCTCACAGAAAGTAACACTGAAATCTACCGTGAAAGTAGAAGTAAATCTATACAAGGGCTGTATTTTGTAATCACGTTTTTCAATGCTGTTTCAATGCCTGAACGGCTCTTCCTGAGACTTCTGCCACTGATTCGAGTATTTCTTTTCCAAGAAAGGTAGACTTGCATTTATATAGCATCTTGGATGTCCCTTTCAGGATGTCTCAAAGCACTATAAGAGCCAATTAACTGTCTTTGAAATGGCCAAAAGCAGAATTCCGTTGATGTTGAAGATCTGAAAAACCCCCCCAGATAATTCTGCAAAAACTCAGGACAGACAACACTTGATGGAGGAAGCATCTCCACAGATTTTGCCTGGTCATAAGCATTATATTAAGTTTCTCCTCCTTTTCCTGTGTATTTAATGCTCAGCTTCTAGAGGATTCTCACTTTGACTTTTTCAAATCTGAAGGCCTAATGCCTTTCCTAGTAACTGACCTCTACTTGTTCCCATTGGGAATGAACACACATTAAAACTATAATGTGGAACAATCCCATAGTCCAAACAACTGAGAATGATCGAGAAGATCCATGATAACCCAATGGTGTAACCTATTGACGTGCAGTGTCATGTAGTATACGTTGGTCCTGCTTTTCCACAGGATAGGATACTCACCAATGATTAGAAACAAAACCTGAGAGTTAGAATAATGTGTGTTTTACTTGGACAAACATAAATGAAGTTTCCTTAGCATTATAATAATTTAATGCTGAAGTTTGTTTAGTTCATGCTCTGAGATAAAATTGGGCCCTTATGTTTTGAGAATATCAAAGTTGCAATAGCCATATTATCCCAAGAACCTTGATCATGTAAGAATGTGTTTCTGTGTATCCAGAAACTCATCTCAAGCAATGCCTCAGAAACAGTCTGAGGATCTCCAACTACCAGGAACCACAAAATATCCAGAGTCTGGAATGCTCTTTAGACAACACATAGCATCTGTGAAGAGACTCTTGAGCTCTCTGTCTGAAAGCACCATGGCTGGTTTAATGGAGATGACCAGGAAATCCAGTAGCTAATTAACTGAAGACAAAGGATTTGTGGGAGGTGGTTGTAGACATGATGGAGCTGGCTGAGTCTACAACCCTCTGCAATCTCTTCTGCTCCTGCACATTACACATCTATACTAAGCGATGATGCAACCAATCAGAAAACTCTCCACCATGCATGTTTCGAAATTTGCAAGAGTCTTTGGTGACGTACTGTACCAAATCTTCTCAAATTCCAAATGAAGTAGATAGATAGATAGATAGATAGATACTTTATTCATCCCCATGGGGAAATTCAACTTTTTTTCCAATGTCCCATACACTTGTTGTAGCAAAACTAATTACATACAATACTTAACTCAGTAAAAAATATGATATGCATCTAAATCACTATCTCAAAAAGCATTAATAATAGCTTTTAAAAAGTTCTTAAGTCCTGGCAGTAGAATTGTAAAGCCTAATGGCATTGGGGAGTATTGACCTCTTCATCCTGTCTGAGGAGCATTGCATCGATAGTAACCTGTCGCTGAAACTGCTTCTCTGTCTCTGGATGGTGCTATGTAGAGGATGTTCAGAGTTATCCATAATTGACCGTAGCCTACTCAGCGCCCTTCGCTCAGCTACCGATGTTAAACTCTCCAGTACTTTGCCCACGACAGAGCCCGCCTTCCTTACCAGCTTATTAAGACGTGAGGTGTCCCTCTTCTTAATGCTTCCTCCCCAACACGCCACCACAAAGAAGAGGGCGCTCTCCACAACTGACCTATAGAACATCTTCAGCATCTCACTACAGACATTGAATGATGCCAACCTTCTTAGGAAGTACAGTCGACTCTGTGCCTTCCTGCACAAGGCATCTGTGTTGGCAGTCCAGTCTAGCTTCTCGTCTAACTGTACTCCCAGATACTTGTAGGTCTTAACCTGCTCCACACGTTCTCCATTAATGATCATTAATGATCATTAATGGTGATTAATGATCACCAGTAGAGGCACTGGTGTGCATTCTTTCTAATTGCATCAATGTGTTGGGCTCAAGATAGATCTTCAAGCATTTTGACTCGCAGGAACTCACAGCTGCTCACCTTTTCCATACTGACTCCTCAAAGAAGACTGGTGTATGTTCTTTGTCCCTTCCTGAAATCCCCAGTCAATTGCTGGTCTTGCTGACATTGAGTTTGAAGGCTGATCTCTGAGTCATTAATTACCAATTTTCTGAAGTGTCCAAGAGTATGGGCCTAGTAATAAACATTTGCAAAGGAAGAGGTCTTCTACTAATCTGTTGCTACGGCATATCTTGATCTCTGTCAACAAACATCTTAACTGAGAATGAAATAAATGAGGAAGCCATCTTCCAGAGAAGCTAGGCAACAATGATGAAATATACTACTGCCTTTTTGGTGTGCTAGCAGAACTTCTGTTGTGTCTAAGGAAGAGTGCTTGAAGATAGAAACCCAGATATGCCACAAGGTTCACGGTCTGTACTGACAACATGTAGTTATGCCATCTCACAGATCTTGTGATCTGTTTTCCATCCGCTGGTGCTATCTCCATGGAGTTTATGTCTTCCCTTTGACCATACAGGAGAACATAAACTGGGTGGTGGGGTGAAGATACACCTCCTTATACCAAAGGAGGTGTAAGGCACTCCTTCCCTCTGCCAGCCTGCTTGTCACCCTTGGGAAAGTTGTAACACCTGCTTAGCCCTCATGATCAGGGTACCTCCTGCCCAATCATGATCCCACAGTGCTCTCATAAATCACCCCACAATCCGATGAACTAGAGTGGAAGCAAACTATCTTCAATTTAAAGGAACTGTACCAATGGAAGGAAGATTGAGATTTCAAGATAAAGCCCTCTATTATATGCAAATTAAGAGATCTGCTCATCATGTTACAAACTGGCACTATTTACAGTGGCCCTCAAGGATGGGATATTCATTAACATTGCTAAATCTAACATTTATGATGCAGTTGAGAGCCTAATATAAAACTCACTGCTGCTTGGCAAGTTTCTCAGACATGGGGACCTCTTGTGGTGAATGGCAAGTGAGAATTGGCTTCAAGATGTAAACAGTTTTCTTCCTTGGGCAGTGTTGGGCTTGGAGAGTGGAGGTGCCGGGAGGAGTAATGATTGAAATGACAGTGGGTCAAGTATTATGAAGCCTCCCTGTAGATTATAGAGTTGTAGACTTTTCTGCTCACCATGACCATACCAACCAGTGGGCACCCATCCAGATTAATTCCATCTTCCTCTCATTTGTAAAGTGGCAATGCAGTAAATGCATTGTTTAGAGCAAAAGTAGAGTTTGCACCTGCTTAAAGTCCAATTAATTATCTGAGAACAAGGATATTGCCGATGCTTTAACTCTAAAATGAAAACCAGAAAATGTTGGAGCCCTTCTCGGTCAGGCAGCATCTGTGCAGGGAACTGAGCCTAATAAATCTGGTCTGGTTATGATGAAAACTTTCTGATCTTGAAGTGCTAATTGAGCACCATTCTTCACAAATAATGCTGGAGTCGCGAAGTATTTTCTGTTTTTATTTACAGCGTTATTGCTTAATGACAACCATGGTTTTGCTCACCAGTGAAGGTGACTGGAGAAACTGTGAAATTAATGAAAGATGAAAAGACCAGTGAACAAGGGCAGGCTTTAAACTGAATGTTCATATTCTTTCAAATTGTCATTGACCAAGGATCCCATTTACTGAAGTGAAATTCAAAACCACAGTCATTCTTGAAACTTTCTGTTTTAAATAATTCACTGGGGAGTGTTTATCTGTTTGTAGCAGTAAGCAATCACAGCTACTTCTTCAGTTCAAGTGGAAAATTGCATGTTGCTTTTTAGTTCCTGATTCAGTTTTATCATATAGTAAAAGAAGGAAGGGTAAGGAAATGATTCATGCTCAGTATGGTAATTATTAGAAATGATATTGTATTTGGGGTGGTGCTGGGCAAATAGCATTAAGGTGGCTTTAGCACCAATGAAACTACTCTGAATGGAGAGGGGATTGCCTGGGTGTGGTAGGGATTGATGAGGGTGTAGAAAAGGAAGCATAGGGGAAGCAACACTTAAAAATGCTTTTATCTTACAGAACAGTATCTCTAAGTGTTTTAATATAGTTTTCTGGCAAGGTGAGAACATTGATCTTGAACGTTAGTACGTTGAGAACAAATTAGGTAATGCCAATGCTGAACTTCTAGACCAGCTCAACATTCATTTCTTTCCTTGGCCTTATATCCCTTCGTATTTGCTCAAAAATCTATTGAGCTCAGTTACTGATCCCAAAGTTTCATACCCTTTGTGTCAAGGAGTTTTTGTGAATGACCAGCTCACCAGATAGACCACAGGAAGCATCCTATCTGGGTGTATCACAGCTTGGTATGGCAACTCTCTGCCTGAGACCACAGGAAGCTGCAGCAAGTTATGGACACTGATCAGCACACCATAAACCAGCCCCCTCTCCATTAACTGTCTACAACTCATGTTGCCTTGGTAAAGTAGTCAAAATAAAGACCCCTCCCATCAGGCAAAAGGTACAGAAGTCTGAAAGCACGCACCCCAAGCTCAAGGCCTTTTATTCCACTGTTATAGGAAGATCAAATGGACCTCCTGAATGAAAAGATGGACACTTGCTCCCACAATGCACTTCTTCATGGCCTTGCACCTTATTGTTGGGCTGCACTCCACTCTCTCTGTAACTACAACACTTTATTCTACATCTGGTTATTGCTTTTCCCCTGTACTACCTCAATGTATGGATGTTTTGAATAAACTGTAATGATGGCGTGCAAAACAAAATGTTTCACTGTAGCTCAGTACAGGTGGCAACAATAAAAATATTCACCAATTTAATTTACCAAATTCTGAATTTACTCTCTAAATTTCTTTTTCCCCTAATTTTCTCTATAATGCTCCTTTACCTCACAATTTCATCACAGATTGCCTCTGGCCTCCCAAGCATTCCATCATCTTCATCTTTTTCCAAATCCAACAGTCTCACTACTCCAGTGAACTACACTTGATCCTGACCTCCAATAGTGTCTATGTGGAGAGACCTTCGGGAGTGTCATAAGGATATGTTGGTATGTTAAATGGCCACTGTAAGTGGCAAAAGAGCCAAGAGTGCAAATGGACATGAGAGGATAATTTGCAGATGTACAGGAAAAGAAGGAAATGGAATTGGCATTATAGTTCTTACAGTTCTGCTGTAAGTCTGCATAAGCCCAATGGCCTGAATGGCATTATTCTGTGCAGTAATAAGTTATTAACTGCCGAGTGGATCAGCAAGTATTTGCTCTGTGATTAGTGGTAGAACAAAATTCTGATTTTACGAAATCTATACAGTACATGGTACTGGCTGAAGGCAACGTAGAGTTAAATCAATTTATGCAAAATATCCAGTACAGAATATTTCATTCCAATAACATATGCATAATCCAATTGAAAATATTAGGCTTGAAACCCCACGGGGTTTTTGCAGTCAGCATAACAAATTCTTTTGGGAAGTAGGTGGAAAATAATATAAACAGACATTTATGTATACAAGAGGAACTGATACAAGCTTGGTGAAATATAGGAGCTGTTGTATTACTTTAGAATTGTACAAATACAAGTGGAATTGGCATATGGACAAAGATGAAGCTGTTGAGGAAGGAAGTCTCTTTCACTCCACTAACATTCCACTTATCTTCTTCTGCCACATAGACCCCCGTTCTTGTAGCTTTCTTTCCTTCCTGTCAGTCCTTATCTTTGCTGTATATCTCTGCTTGTACTTCTGGCTCTTCCCCATTTCATACTCTCCCTTCCTTTCATCTCTGTTTCCATTTATAATTTCTGATTTTCTCTCTTTACCTTTATTTTCTTTATTCTTTACCTCTTCAATACTGACCTTTCAGAGCAATTCTCTTGCTCCATTATGTAATATAGCATTCAAGTTATCATGTGCAGGACTTGGGTGTAGTGTGATGGAGAAGAAAGAGTCAGACTATAAGCAAATCCAGGTAGCAAGCAGCCAAGGTAAAAACTAAGATAGTATTCAGTGCTAGCCAGAACATTCCCCAATGTCTAAAGCGCAATTGAACCTCTGTTCTTTGCAACTGATTCAACGTGTGCAATATCTTTAATAAAACATGGTATACATTAAAACTGATTAATTTTGACCTATAGAATTAGTTATTAGTTTCTTCACTAAAGGCACTTACTTTTTAGTTTAAACTCAGAACTGCATGGCAGAAAATGCGGAGTTATCAGTGCAGTGTCATTTAAAACATGCTTTTGAAGATGGTGTTGATCTTGATTTGTACAACTCATTATTTGATGAAAGGATACAGCTTACTGTGTCTCCCAGTACTCCTATGCAGTGACTTTTTGATGTTTTGCATTTTTAAGCTGTTTGTTTCTCTTCCAGAAATATTTTTCCACTGTTACACGGAAGCATCCACTTAATTTGGAAGACGGCACTCTCTAGTCTGGCTTTCTCTTGTTTGTGGTATTCAGATGTGTTAGTCCTAGCAAGTTCCTGTTTACTTAGCTTGGAATACGAGGGGTGATTCATAAGTTTGTGGCCCAAAGTAGAAGGAGTCAATTTTAGAAAACCTAGCACATTTATTTTTCAACATAGTTCCCGCCTACATTTACACACTTGGTCCAGCGGTCATGGAGCATACGAATCTTGGACCTCCAGAAAGTGCCCACAGCAGGGGTGATTGATAAGTTTGTGGCCTAAGGTAGAAGGAGATGAGTTATACAGCTCTTGTTACATGCACATGCAGTTCAACTCTTTGAGTGATTATGCAGAATGTTTGAAGTTAATAACTCATCAGGGTGACTGATAAGTTTGTGGCCTAAGGTAGAAGGAGATGAGTTATTAACTTCAAACTTTCTGCATAATCACTCAAAAAGTTGAACTGCACGTGCATGTAACGAGAGCTGTATAATTCATCTCCTTCTACCTTAGGCCACGAACTTATCAATTACCCATGCTGTGGACACTTTCTGGAGGTCCAAGATCCGTATGCTCCATGACCGCTAGACTGTGTGTGTAAATGTAGGAGGGGACTATGTTGAATAATAAATGTGCTAGGTTTTCTAAAATTGACTCCTTCTATCTTAGGTCACAAACTTATCAATCACCCCTCGTATCTAACAGTGAAATGTCATCCCTAACACCTACCACTGGAGTTCACTTCAGCTATCCTGATGTCCTGATGGCAATTTACATCCCACCCCATGTGGATGTGAAGCCTGGATTCAATGAACTATATACTGTGTTCTATGGAATACCCTGAGGACCTCTTCATCATCAGCGACCTCAAGAGTATGTTACCATTGTGCACAGCTATCAAAGATGTCTTCTGAAACATCCTGCTCTCACACTTTGGTAAATGAGATCACCAGGCTGCACTCCTTCACCCTGTAAACAAGCAAAAACTGCAACATAGTAATCCAGTACAGGAAGTTGTATTGTGCTGGCCTGAGGAAATAGTGGGTTTTTACATGACTGCGTTGAGTCAGTAGACTGATCCATGTTCAAAGACTCAGTGTGTAGCCAGGTGAGTCCAACACAGAGTTTACAAGCAAGTCCGTTGAGGAGTTTTATAAGGAATTGAGATACAACCTCTGCAAACCCACCGGAGATACCAAGAGACAATATCAGTCCAAAATCAAGTTGCAGACCAGCTATCCATTGTGGCAGGGATTCCGTGCTATAACAGGCTACAAAACAAAGTCAGGCAATACTTCAGTTCTTCTTGATGAACTTAACACATTCTATGCAAGCTTAGAATAGAAGGGGATTAAAATGTCACCACCCACCCAAACAGCCTCCAATGCCCCTCAACCCACAGTCACACTTGCAGATGCAAGATTAGTTTTCCAGAGAGTGAAGCTGAAGAAAGCATCTGGCCTAGTGATGTCCCTAGTCATGTCCTTAGATCTTGTGTAGATCTGCTGGTTGGGCTATTTGCAGACATTTTGAACTTATTCCTGCTCCAATCTAAGGTTCCCAGCAGCTTTAAGGCCACTAGCATTCCAGTACCCAAGAAAAACATGGTAACATGTAAACCAGTGGCACCCTCTGGCATCTGCCATCATGAAGTGCTTTAATAGGCTAGTCCTGGGACACATGAACCCCAGCCTCCAAGACAGCCTCCACCCAGCACATTTGCCTACTGCAGAGGCCATCTCTCTGGCTCTACATTCAGCACTGGGGCATCAGGACAGTAAAGAAATCTGTGTTACACTAGTTTTATTGACTAAAACTCTGCTTTCCAAACTATAGTTCAATGCAAACTCATCTTCAGGCTCCTAGACTTGGGACTCAACATCACTTTTTGCAATTGGATCATCGACTTCCTGACTATCAGTAAAGATAGGCATCAGTAAAGATAAAAACCTCCGCCATGATTATCCTCAACACTGGTGCCCCACAAAGCTGTGACTGATCCCCCATGCTCTACTCTCTATATGCTCATCAATGTATTGCCAGATTCTGCTCCAACTACATCTACAAGTTTGCTGATGCACCTATCATAGTGGACCGTTTCTCAAATAACATTGAGTCACAGAACAGGAATGAGATAGAGAGCCTAGTGACATAGTCTCCTGAGAACCTTTCTCTTAATGTTAGCGAAACAGAGCAGCTGGTCATTGACTTCAGGAAGTGATACACATGCACTTATGTCAACAGTGCTGATGTGAAGAGGGTTGATAATTTCAAGTTGCTGAGCATGAACAAAACTGGCCTCCCCTCCAAGTACTCAGAGTTCAAAGTAAATTTATCATCAAAGTATGTATATGTCACCATATACTATACCGAGAATCATTTTCTTGCAGGCATTCACAGTAGATTAAAGAAATGCATCAGAATCAAAAAGAAACTATTCAGAAAGATAGACAATCAGTCTGCAAAGTTGAGAGACCATAAGTTGTGGAATCTGTTCAGTGTTGATTGAAGTTTTCCATGCTGGTCCAGGAGCCTGCACCTTATTGTCTACCTGCAGTGCACTTTCTCCACAACTGTAAGACATTACTCTACACTCTATTATTATTTTTAACTCAGACTACCTCAATGCTCCATTGCAATGAAATGATCTGTAGGAACTGGATTCATTGTATCTCAGAACATGGGACAATATTAAAACAATTTACCCAATGATAAAACAAATTCAAGATGTCATACTGCAGAGGGTGAATAGACAAATTTGTGTGCATAGTTCACACATATTTGTTATCTCAGCAAAGCTATGAATTGTAGATAAGCAGGTCTAAAATATTTGTATACCCACAAAGACCAAGTACAGACCACAATGCATTAAGACAGTCAAGGAGATGTTCAAATGGTCTCCTAACTAAGTGTTGGCTTGTGAGGTGTAATAACTTAGTATTGGGAATTGAGGTAGGTGATATCAGTTGGCAGGGGATAAATGAACTTTTTTTTTTTAAAGGTGAGGCATTCAAACTACAGCAGAATGTATGTTGATTAAAATGCAAGGATAATTTTAGGAAGAAGACAAAGACACTGCCAACCTATATCAGAATAAGCACTGGTAATGATATATCACTATTTATAGTAGCTTCAGTGGTCAGAACAATAGAAAATTAATGTGCTAAAGAAAAGATATGAGTCTTGGTGAAAATCTAGACTTACATTAAAGATACCAATCTCAATTAACATACATTCTACTTAATATTATACATTTTGGCTCCATTATAATAGTAGAATGCCATCTCCTTTGAATGATCCCAGAGATTGGAGCAAAAAGATCACTTCAAAAATCCCAGAGGATTTTCCAATCAAATTGTGAATCAGAGGAATGCTATTTTACAGTGTCAGGAACCATAAAGTATACAGACAAAAAGTAACATAAAACTATGAAAAATACAGAGGAGTTCACAGAAGAAAGAGACACATACCTGAGGGAGAGAAGAAATCCAATGAAATATGTGAGCACAAGGTCCAGTGACCTGCTGTGCTCAATTTGCCCAAGACTGAAGGAAATTTCCAGTTTGTATTTCTGCACATTGAGGGCAACAGAAATCTAAAATACGGTAAATTTGAGACTGAATATGATGAATGATATCTGTTCTGGGGCAAATCTGCTGAGCACTACAGAGCAAAGTTGTGAGAATGGGTTTGAGTTACAGAATAACCATGATTGACTGGATGGAGAAGCAAGATAGATGGGTTGAAATACTGTTTCCTTGTCCTTTGTTCCTAATTAATAGCTACTTGCAAAGCTAGTTTATGCTTTACTTGCAATATTTTCTTATCGATAATCTGTTTGGAGTCATTCCTGTCTGAATCCCAACTCGATAACAAACTTCCTCCTTTGAACAATTTGGACTGAATTACAAATCCCACCCCAAACTTGCATGGTCTCATTCAAAGTCAGGGGTCGGATCAAGTGAAAGTATTTTCCTGATAGAATGGGGCCTGTAATTAGTGAAAATGTAGGGACCCCTGGAACAGCCAAAAAGTAATGGAACACACTCGACATTTGGCAACATTAATAAATACCTTCCAGCTTCAGGAGCTGAGTTACTGTTATCTTTATGAAGCAAGGCATAATCATCCTGGCAACTTTGTGCTGCTGCTCACCATCGCCTCCCTGATCACCAGTCAGTAGTCTCTGGGAACAACAGAACAGGCTTTCTACACCCGCAAAGGGGTTGCTAGCTACCTCTTCTGCTGGCCTACTGCTAACCCTGTCATAAGCCCTGTGGGGCTGTGCAGTGAGCCATAGACCGTTGGGCTCGAAGATTTGTACAGCACCTGTATTTGCTAATTCTTATCTCAACTAGAATTGGTAAGTACTTGGGTTTAATGTTGTCAAGTTTATTTTGACTGGCGCAGGTTTTCTGTGTTCTGTGATTATTTAAAGTGGACTCCTGATTAGCGCTCATCGCAGGGTCCTTGTTTTGAGAATGATTTGTCTTGCGGTGTCACTCGGTGGAGCCATCGATGTTCTGCAGGAATTTCTATGTATGAACTGTTGTTTCCATCTCTACATGGGAGCTCAGCCAGTCCTCCACATCTGGGCTCAGTCTTTGCCAGTGCATAGCATGACAAATCCTCTCAAACCAGCTCTCAGCTGCTCTGCTATATGATTTAAATAAAAATGGAAGAAAAGATGGTCATGTGTCTGTCACTTAATTGGAATTAGTGGTCTTGAAAGCAGATGTGTGAGATTTTTATCCCGCTTAATCGATTTTCGCAAATGCTGTATGAATTCTATTGAGTATATTCTGTTCTCTGACCTGAGAGATCTGATCACCTGACACAATACATCATGAGCTGGCAGTTTTGGGCCTGACATTTTCGAAAGCCCATTATTTCCTAAAAGCATTCATATTCTCTGGATAGAAAAGGTCAGACAATTTAACCTGCAGCACCCCAGGACATATCCTGAGGTCCAGAGGTTTTGCACTGTTTAATGTGCTGATTTATTCTGAATCATCCTTTGCTCCACATACTGCTTCCCGACATCCTATGCTAATGAAAACAAACTGAAATCTCTTTCTGCCCTAGTTCTGGGGAAAGGTTACAGACATGAAGGGTTGACTATTTCTCCTTCTACTGATGCAATTTAACCTGCTGAGTGTGTGCAGCATTTGCAGTTTTGGTTCCATAGAGTGACCCAGCCCATGAGGCATTGTCTACAGAGTAGCGTATCAGTTAGCATGATGCTATTACAGTTTGGTGCCTTGGGGTTTGGAGTTCATTTGCAATGTCCTCTGTAAGGAATTTGTACATCCTTCCCGTGAGTGTGTGGGTTTCCTCCTGGTGCTCCAATGTCCATCCAAAGTCCAAAGACTTACCGGTTAATAGATTAATTAGTTATTGTAAATTGTCCTGTGATTAGGCTGTGGTTGAATGAGTGGGTTGCTGGGCAATGCAGTTCATTGGGCATGGGGCTTGTGGAAGGGGTAGGGCCTGTTCCACGCTGTATCTCTAAAGAAAATGAAATAAATAAAAACTTGTGCACATTTGACAAAAATGAGTCAGTGATATTTAAATGCTATTCAGACAATTTTAAATAATTTTTGACAGTGACTACTTTGAGGTGGAAGGGCTGTGCTTGAGGTCTAAGTACAGAAACTTTGATGAATGAGACTTTATCAAGGTGTTTGTGCAGGCCAGGACCCATTAAGTCAATGTTTTGTCTTTCCTCTTACTTTCTTTTAACCCAGTTCTAACTCCAGAAGAAGAAATAACTGTCAGTGGAGAGTAGCATGCTCCTTCTGTGAAGTGAGGAAGACCAGGGAGAAGTCAATTGTCCCTGACAACTGCAGTTGCAAGTAGTGCATCCTCCTCAGACTGCATGGATCAGTTGGGCTCACTGAGGAACAAATAGGAGGCAGAAGGTGCATAGACTTTCATAAAGTTGGTCACATCACAGATTCAGTCAGATGGATGGGTAATGAGGTAGTTCCGAAGTCCCCTGTAACTATTCCCCTCAAGCAAGTATACTGTTTTAGGGAAAGGGCATCCACTCAGGTGGAAGCAATAACAGAAGCCAGATCAGAGGCACCACAAGTGGCTCGGTTGTACAGTAGGAAAGGTCAAGGTCTAGGTGAGCAACAGTGATAGGGGACTCCATAGTCAGGGGCATGGGGGGGGGGGGGGCGGTGGGCAGCATTTCTGTAGCTATCAGCGAGACTCCAGGATGTTTTCCTGGTGCCAGTATTAAGGATATCTCTGAACAGACATTTTGAAAGGGAGGCTGAGCAGTCAGAGGTCCTGCTACATATTGGTACATAGGTAAGAAGAAAGAGGAGACCATACATGGCAAATTGAGAAAGTGAAGTAGAAAGTTGAAGAGCAGAACCTCTGGGGTTGTAATCTTGTGTTTCCTTCTAGTGCCACATGCTAGCTAAGGTAGGAATAGAAAGATAGTGCATCCAAATTTGTGGCTAAAGAGCTGGTCTTAGAGGTGGGGGTAGTGAGTCTTCAGGTCGCTGGACCTGTGGGCTCTTCTCCAGAGCAGATGGAATCTGTACCGAAAGGAAAGGTTGCAGCTAAAATAGAGGGGCACCAATATCACAGTGAGGTTTACGAGTGCTACACAGGAGGGTTTATACTGGTGTGGCAGGGAGGTAGGAACTGAAACAGGAGTCAGCAGGTGGAGTGATTGAGGAGAAGGTAGATGTTAAGTCAAATAAGACTCAACAGGCCACAGGCAGGGCCAGAATAATTAATGATGCAGGCTTGGTGGCCTGAGAAAGATTTATTTTCATGCAACAGTAGAGCAAATGTAATTAGAGCCTGGTTTAATACATGGAACTAGGATGTTGCAGACATTAACAGAGGTTTGGTTGAGAAAGAAGGAGAAAGGCAGCTCATACAACAAGCCATGTGGGACAAACTCAGAAATAAGGAAGATGGAATCACCATGATGAAGTTACACCAGTAGTGGATAGGTAAAACAGATATGCATATAGACCATGGAAAGATGTGAAAAAAACAGGGTTGTTGTACTGGATGATTTTAACTTCCTCAGTTTTAACTGGGACTCAGTGCTAGGAATTTAGATGGGCAGAATTGATTTGGTGTATTCAGGATAGTTTCTTGAAACAATATATAGATGGTTCAATGAGGGATGGGCTGTACTAGATTTTATATTGGGGTATATGCCTGGCCAGATGATGAAAGTTTCTGGGAACAGTTACCATAATTCTATATGTTTTAAGATAGTTATAAATAAGGTTAAGACCTTATTTAAAGATCTTTGGGTTAAATTGCAAAATTGGAGGAAGGCTAGTATGACGAAGAAACTTGGAGGAATCGATTTGGAGTTTACGTCAAGTATGCTTTTGTGAAAACAAAGAGCAAAGATAGCAAGGTTCTGGAACCATAAGACCATAAGACATAGGAGCAGAATTAGGTCATCCAGCCTAATGAGTCTGCTCTGCCATCTTATCATGGCAAATCCATTTCCCTCTTAACCCCATTCTTCTGCCTTCTCCCCATATCCTGACTAATCAAGAACCTATCAACCTTCGCCTTAAGTGCACCCAGTGACCTGGCCTCCACAGCCACCTGTGGTAATGAATTCAACAGATTAATCACCCTCTGGTGAAAGAAAGTCTAATGCATCTTTGGTCTAAATGAACATCCTTCTATTTTGAGGCAGTGCCTTTTGGTCCTTGACTCCCCCACCAAAGGAAATGTCCTCTTCACATCTACTCTATCTCGGCTTTTCACATGAGAGATATCCCCTCATTCTTCTAAATTCCAGCAAGTACAGGCCCAGTGCCTTCAATTGCTGCTCATATAATAACCCCTTTATTCCCCAATCATTCTTGGGAACCTCCTCTGAACCTTCTACAATGTAAGCACGTCCTTTCTTGAATAAAGAGCCCAAAACTACTAACAATACTCCAAGTGAGATCTCACCAGTGCCTTATACAGCCTCAGCATTACATCCTTGCTTTTATATTTCAACCCTCTTGAAATGGATGCTAACATAGCATTCTCCTTCCTTACCAACAATTTAACCTGCAAATTAACCTTTTGGTAATTCTGCATGAGGACTCCCAATTCCCTTTGCATCTCAGAGTTTTAAAATTTCTCCCTGTTTAGAAAATAGTCTATGCTTTTATTCCTTCTATCAAAGTGCATGACTATACACTTCCTAACACTGCATTCCTTCTGTCACCTCTTTGCCCATTCTTCTAATCTGTTTAAGTCCTACTGGATTCTCTGTTTCCTCAACACTAACTGCCCCTTCACTTATCTGCAAACTTGGTCAGATCAACTTCTTGGCCCATCAATTTCATCATCCAAATCATTAACCTACAAAGTAATAAGAAGCGTTCCCAACACAGACATCTGTGAAACACAACAAGTCACTGACAGCCATTCTAAAAAGGTTCACTTTATTCCCACTCTTTGCCTCTTGCCAATCTCTCAATCATCTACCCATGCTAGTCTCTTTTCTGTTTCACTAGCCTCATATGAAGCACCTTGTCAAAGGGCTTCTGAAAATCCAAGCATACAGCATTCACCAATTCTCCTTTGTCTATCCTGCTTTTATTTCTTCAAAGAGTTCCAACAGATTTGTCAGGAAATATTTTTTCCTTAAGGGAACCATGGGAACCTTGAATGACAAGTTTATCAAAAATTAGAAAAGAAAGCATATGCAAGGTTCAGGAAGCTGAATTCAGACAAGGCACTTGATTGATTATAAAAGAAGCAAGAGGGAACTTAAACAAGCAATTTGTAGGGCTAAAAATGGGTTGTGAAATTTATTTGACAAGCAAGATTAGTGAGAATCACAAAACAGATTAAAAGTAGGTATAAGAGGAGGAAGAGGATAGTTAATGTAGGCCCACTTATGGACAAAGGAGTGGCTTAAGCCTGAGGAAATATATGCTCCTTATCGAGTCGGAGAAGGACATGGATAATAGTGAGATTAAGAAAGGGTATGTTGATATTCTAGGCCATGTTGATATTAAGGAGAGGTTGATGGGATGAAATCCAGAAGAGTGAAGGAACCAATGGAGAAAATTTCTGAGGCCTTGGCTGAGATCTTTGTTTCCTCTTCAGCCATAGGGAAGATAACACAAGAATTGAGATTAGCCATTTTTCTTTCTTTGTTTAAAAAGGGCAACAAGCATAATCCAGGAAATTATAGACCAATGATCTTTACATCAGTGGCAGTACATTGTATATGTACACTCAGAGACCATTTTATTGGGCCCCTCCTGTACCTACTAAAGTAGTCACTCAGTGTATGTTTGTGGTCTTCTGCTGCTGTAGCCCATCCACTTCAAAGTTCATTGTGTTGTTTATTTTGTGATGCTCTACTGCACACCATCATTGTAACACATGGTTATTTGAGTTACTGGCAGCTTGAACCAGTCTGGGCATTATCCTCTGATCTCTCTCATTAACAAGACATTTTCATCCACAGAACCACTGCTCACTGGATGGTTTTGTATCTTGCACCATTCTCTATAATCTCTGGAGACTGTTGTGTATGAACATCCCAGAAATTAGCAGTTTCTGAGATACTCAAACCACACTATCTGGCACCAACAATCATTTCATGGTCAAATCCACTTAGATCACATTTCTTATCCACTCTGAACAACAACTGAACCTCTTGACCATGTCTGCACATTTTTATACATTGAGCTGCTGCTATATGATTGGCTATTTAGATATTTACATTAACAAGCATGTGTAGAGGTGTACCTAATAAATTGGCCACTGAGTGTGTGTCTCTGACAACAATAAATATGAACTTGAATTTGAACTCTCTTCTCTGCTGTATCTCACCTGATTGCAACTGCCCATCATCTCCTTCTCATTTGGTTCCACCTGTTGCCTACCAAACTCTGTCTCACATTCAGTTTTATATACTTGCTATCTTCCTGCTACACTCTTACTCTTGATGAAGGGTCCTGACCCGAAACAATGACCATCCTTTGTCTCCATGGACATTATCTGACCCACCAAATTCCTGCAATTGTTTATAGTTTTGTTCCAGATTTCAAAATCTGCAGTCTCCTGCACCTCTGTTCTCACACTTATTGGGTTTGATTAGAACAACAATGCTTCACGCCTAGTTTCAAGCCCACTTCCTTCATTGTGCAGGATTAGTGAATTTACCTTGAAGAAGATTACAGATGTGGAATATTTGTGAATGTGACAGTAGTAAAATGTACAAGGTTTCTCACTCTTTTGTGAGGAAGATAATGATGATTTTTTCACTGCTCCTTTTGTTAAATGAGCCATGTCAAAGTTTATAGAACAACGTTTCCATATTTTATATCCACTATAATCATTTTTGCTCTTGATGAATGATCATTAATATACCAAATTAAATATTCAAAATGTTGTCCTTTCTTTGTCAAAATGAAAAGTGAATTCTCATTTCAATATTAATCCTTTCCTTAAATTCTTAACAATGTTCATGTACAGAAGAGAATTTTTTTCAAAGATAACTTACCACATATCCCTTCATTTTAATTTTATCAGAAAAATAGAAACAATCACATCTCGTCTCAGTTAAGGTTTAATACCAACTTTGAGACCAAGCTGTTTAATGCAATTATCCAATTTTATATATTTACAATGATTAATAATAGAAATCACACAGGAGAGGTGAAAGTGCAAACTCAGACTACAGCTACGTTTTATGACTTGTTAAGGATAAATGACACTCAATTTCCACTCTTCTAGAGATGAAATTAAGTATTTTATTAATGTGGATTTGTAAAGTCATTACAGTACTTCCTTTGCTAAGTTAATGCAATACTGAAAGAATTCCAAGGGTTTGGAAGTCACCAGAGGTTTTTGAGGACTTTTATTCAGACCTTTATTCAAAAAGAACAGGAATCTACTGGTATTTGGACCAACAATCATCATCAACAAACTTCAGCAAAATAACGGATTATCAGATTACTTACATCGTTGCTCAAGGAGCGTGTTTGATATTATCAGATGTTTTATGCCTTTCTACCAAACCACTTCCCTTCACCGGGCTGTTAGATTATAGAAGACAGAACAGTACAGCACAACAGAGATCCCTCGGCCCACCATGTTGTGCCACACTTTGACCCCACTCCAGGATAAACTAACGCTTCTCTCCCATGTAAACCTCTATTTTTCTTTCATCCATGTGCTTTAAATGTCCCTTGTGCCTCTAACATCACCCCACCAGCATGGTCCACACTCCCACCACTCTCTATGTAAAATGCCTACCTCTGATATCCCCTTACACCTTGCTCCATTCACTTAAAATCCATGCCCTTTCATATTAGCCATGCGAGAAGTTCACTCCATCAATGTCTTATCATCATATATATTACTATCAAATCATGTCTCATCCTCCTTTGTTTCCTAGCTCACTTAAATTTTCCTCATAAGATGTGCTCACTAATCCAGGCAGCATCCTGGTAAATCTACTCTGCTCTTTCTCTAAAGCTTCCACATCTTTCCTATAATGAGGTGACGTAATACTCCAAGTGCAGTCTAACCAGAATTTTATAGAGCTGCAATACTACCTCGCGGCTCTTGAACTAAATCCTCCCAGTAATGAAGGCCAATGTATCGTATGCCTTCTTAACCACTCTATAAACTTTTGCAACTTTGAGGGATCTATGGGTGTAGACCCTCAAATCCCTCTATCCCTGTACACTACTAGGGATCCTGCCATTAACCCTGTATTCTGCCTTGAAGTTTGACCTTCCAAAGAGTATCACTTCACACATTTCTGGATTGAACTCCATCTACTACTTCTCAGTCTAGCTCTGTAGCCTATCAATGTTCTGTTGTAATCTATGACAACCTTCTACACCATCCACAATGCCACCCAAACTATGTGTCATCTGCAAACATACTAACCCACCCTTCCACTTCCTCATCTAAGTTACTGATTAAAATCACAAAGAGCAAGGGTCCTAAACTGATCCATGCAGAAAACTACTAGTCGCTGACCTCCAGGCAGGATATGCTTCATCTACTACCACCCTCTGCCAGTTCTGATTCCATGTAACCAAGTTCACTGCTCCGTCATCTTTGATATGTTTTGTCATCTCCTCAAAGAATTCAGTCAAGCTTGTTAGGCATGACCTGCCCCTCACAAAGCCATGCTGACTACTCCTAATCAGACTGTATCTCTCCAAATGTTTATAGATCCTGTCTCTAACAATATTCTCCAAATGTTTGCCCACCACTAACACAAGGTTCAGTGGTCTATAATTCCCAGGGTTATACCTTTTACCTTTTGTGAACAAAGGAATAGCATTTCCCACTCTCCAGTCCTCTGCATTACTCCTGTGACCAGTAATGATGTAAGGACCATAGTTAAAGATACAGGAGTCTCTTCCCTCACTTCCTGCAATAACCTGGAGTAAATCCCATCCAGCCCACGAGGACTTATCTATCCTAATGTTTTTCAAAAGTGCCAGCACATTCACTTTTTTAACGTCAGCATGTATGATCATCAGCCTATTCAATGCTGACCTCACATTCGTCAAAGTCATTCTCTTTGGTGAATACCGAAACAAAATCTTCATTAAGGACCTCCTCTATCTCCTCTGATTCCAGGCACATTTTTTAAAAATCCCTGATTGGTCCTTCCTTCACTCTAGTCATCCTTCTGTTCTCCACATATGTGTAGAATGTCTTTTGGTTTTCCTTAATCCTACTCACTAAGGCCTTTTCATGCCCCTTCCAACTCTCCAACTTAAGTCCATTCTTAAGATTCTTCCTGGCTACCTTGTGATTCTCAAGAGCCCTGTTTGTTCCTTGTCTCCTGAACCTGAAATATGTTACTTTCTTCCTCTTGACTAGATGCTCCTCATCCCTTGTCAATCATGGTCCCTTCCTGCCTCAATGAGACAAATCTGTCCAGAAACCCATTCGCATGCTCCTAATCAATCTGTACATTTCTGCTGTGCATTTCCCTGAGTATATTTATTTCCAATTTATGCTCCCAAGTTTCTGCCTAATAGCATCATAATTCATCCTCTACCAATTAAATTCTTTTCTATACCATCTGCTCTTATTCTTGTCCAAGGCTATGCTAAAGGACAGGAATTTGTGGTCAAAGTACAAAGAATGCATGTCATATTGAATCACCAAATGATCTTTTTTCTGATAATCAGGCATGGATACCCCTTCCACAAAGTTTTGCATTGGAAATTTGTTTCATGTATTGACCAGTATCCTTTTCTAGAATGAATGGAGACAGCTGGTTTAAACTATTTTTTGCTCTGTCAACAGTGTCTGCATTTTACTTACGGACGAGGATGACGCATAACATCCCAGGGAGTAAGTCAGAAAGACCACCCTTACACCTCATGTCTCCCATCATGAGGAAGCAAGAAGAATCAGTGAAGGGGAGAGATCAATGAGCAAAGGTCATTACTGCACTCATCTGAAGCTACTTATTTCCCTCATCCTGGCTATAATCCAGTTTGCATTACGCACCATTCTGGAAACCTCCAGAATGATGTTAAAGAGTTATGCTAGGGAAGGTATGTATGTAAGATGACGCAGTGACCATATGAGTGGCAGGAACTGGAGTAAGAAATAAAATTGGAGTAGGAATATGCCTTAAGAATGACAATTACTTGCTCAATGATGATTTTAATGGCAGAATGAGCCTTGCTGTCACGGTATGTAACCAATATTATGATAGTGAAACTCTGCAGGTTAGACAGCACCAATGGAAGGCAGAAGAGTTTAAATTTCAGTTCTGGAACCTTTCATTGGAGCATAGACAGGTTAGTCTAGGCAGAGGAGGTAAATGGGGAAAGGGCAATGGTTCTACAAACTGAATTTCTCTGTTGGGTGAAATGTCAGCTAAAGGCAGTGAAGCTCCTTTGTCTGAATAATGTGTTCTCAATGATGTAGAGTGTGGGGAATGTTTTCACTGATGGGTAGTTATACCACACAGAAACAGGCCCTTTAGGTCAGGTTGTCTGAATTGGCCAGTTTGCCTATATATAGTCCATATACATCCAAACCTCCATGTACCTGTCCAAATGTTTTTTAATGGTGTAATTGCACTTGTCACTATCACTACTCTGGCAACTTGTTCTATGCTTGCACTATCTTCTGAAAGAAAATGCCCCTCAGATCTCCCTTATATTTTTCCTCTCTCACTTTAAATCTGTGTCTTTCAGTTTTGAACTCTTGTATTCTGGGGAAAAAAGACAATAACAATCCATATTATCTACACTTCTTATGATTTTGTAAACTGCAGTCTTCTTCAGAACAATTACAGGCTTATCCAGTTTCTCTTTACCACTCAACGCCTGCATTACCAGCAATAACCTTGTGAACCTTTCTACCTCCTCTGCTGTTCTATCACATCCTTCCTTTGGCTTGGTGACCAGAACTGCAGACAATACACAAAATACTACAAGTGCTGTCTAATCAATATTTTGTACAACTGTTAAGTGATCCCTAATCCTAGCGCTCAAACTGATGAAAGCAAACACACCAAGTGTCTTCTTTATCACATGGCCTAAATGTATCATAAATTCTAGGGAACTATATACATGTACCCCCTGGTTTATTTGCTCAACAACACTTAGCAGAGCATATGTCTTGGCCTGTTTTAACTTCCCAAAATACATTGCTTTGCACTTGTCCACTCCCCCAGTTCACCAATATCCTGTTGTAATCTTAGACAATCTTCTTCATTGTCTACTGTACCACTAAATTTGAAGTCATTTGCAACCTACCAATCAAATCACTTACACTCATATCATTGATATTTATGACAAACAATAGCAGACCCAGCACTAATCTTTGTGTGGCACATCACATGTCACAGGCTTCCAATGTAAAACATAATCCTCCACAACATCCTCTGACTTCTTTCACTAAGCCAACCTTGGATAGCACATCGGAGGTACATTGAATTCTAACATGCAGGGTTTTGTCAAAGGGCCTGGGTAAAATCCACATACAACTGTGGATGTCTCAGATTGAAATCCCATCTCGGGTACCCAGCAGTTACCCTGATTCAGCTTTTTAACCCAAAATATCGACAGTTCTTTTCACTTTACAGATTGTTCGATACTGAAAGAAATTGCTCCCGTCCTTTGCACTCTATAACTTTCCCAGCAAACTAACTTGCTTCACTCTAATTCACAATGAAGGTCCCAGATCTACAATATTAACTGTTTATTTTTCTATGGTTAATGTCTGACATATTGAGTTTTTCCAGCATTTTCTGTTTTTATTTCAGATTTCCAACATCTGAGATTTCACCCAGTTACTTCCTTCCTAATCAGCAGAGTAATGACAGCCAGGATATTAGTCATTGTCTGATATGGTGCTGTCTGGCACAAATGAGCCAGGATTTGAAAGTGTGTACGTTACAGGAAAATCCTGACATTTGGTGTAATTACTACACAGAACTGTGCTGTTTCCAGAATCTGTGTGGAATGTACTGAATCAACCCTAAACAGGCAAGCAGTTCACCTAATATACCAAATGAGAATAATTCCACCTGCAACCCACAACATAACGGCCACTGGGTGTTCACAGCAAATGTTGGAAAGAACCATGTATTTACCATAACCTACTGGTAGCTCAAATAGCATGACGTCTTGATAACAGCATCTTCAATGTCAACTGGAGTTGGGAATTTGGTGATCCTATTAAATTTTCTCTTTATCTACTATGGTCTTTAGGCTTCCTCTGTTAAAAAAAAGATGATATCTCAGATTTTTCCCATTTTAGCTTCCCATTCAGTCCAAACCCACCTGTTTCTGGATGTTACCCTCAAAAGTTCTAATCATTTAATGTCAAAGCAATCAAAGGGAATGCCTACAGAGAGCATAATCATTAAGCTAAAATGCCCCATTGAGGACATCACTAACTTCAGTTTATTCCCCATGTATAAGATGTGGTTCAATTATGATATCTTACATGAATAATCTTATAAGTAAGCTTTGTAAATGAACTGAGAATAAAAATTAATGGATATACCAATGACCTTGAATGGAAAAGCCTAAAAAAAGTAATGGATACAGCCCAGTCCATCACAGGTAAATTCCTTCCTTCAATTGAGCACATCTTCAAGGAGTGGTTTTGCAGAAAAGCAGCATCCAATGTCAAGAACTACCACCAGCTAGGCCTTGCTCTGTTCTCACAGGTGCCATCAGGAAGAAGGTATAGGAGCCTTAGGTTGCACACCACCAGGTTCAGGAACAGTTATTACACCTCACCCACCAGGATCCTGAACCAGAGTAGATAACTTCACTCACCCAACACTGAACTAATTCCACAACCTTTGGGCTCTCTTTCAAGGACTCTACAACTCATTCCAACTATTATCAGCATGTTGTTTTTTCTTACTGTACTTGCACAATTTGTCATCTTTTGTACATTGGTTGTTTGCCCTTCGTTATTGTATAGAGTTTTTCTTTGATTCCATTCAGCATTTTTTTTGTATTTATTGTGAATGCTCACAAGAAAATGAATCTCAGGGTGGTATATGGGGACATTATGTACTTTGATAATAAATTTACTTTGAACTTTGAAAATTATTAGGAAGGAGGAGACTTCCTAGACTCCATGGGTAGTCTGGAGAATTCTTCAAATTCAGAGGAAGTTTCTCCATTCCATGCCAGTTTGCATCTCATGGCAAAAAGGACACATTGTACTCACCTGCCTTCCTAGAAAATCCACACATTTGTTTACAAATTTTCCTTAGATCTTCCAGGCATCTACTTTAGTTAAAGTAAGCAATGTTGCTCAAAGGAATCTTCATTGCAACACTAAAACACAGATCCTTCATTTGCTTTACTTTAAGAACTCCCATACAAGAATTTTGACCAGAAAGTCCAATACAGATTCCTTTGTTAACACTGGATTTAGTCATTCTAAAATAATTGCTGTGAACATTTGTAAGCAATTTGGATGCCTTCTGTTACCCAGGTTTTGCCAACTCCCTCTGTGGTCCAGGGATATGAGAATTCCTGCAATGTCTTGCCTGCTCCTGCTGCACTGTAATTGTAAAAGGCTCTAGAAACCTCTTAACATTAAGCTGTGGTTGGATGTATTTGAGCCAGACATAGATGCTCACTGGAGCACACCCAATGTTGGACCACTGTTAAGAGCTACAATCTCCAGCCCTGAATCCTTCACCTTCTGAAATGAGATGGGAACTAATCATCACTCCTCTAAAAATCAAAATGCACAAAAGAAAATTTAAAATGGATTCATGTTAATCTACAATGACTTTTCATTTCTCAGCAATTCTGCTGCTAGATCGTACTCCTCTCACCTTGACATCTTGTAGTACTGTAACTATTCACTCATTTCTTTTTTGTTGTTTAAAAGGAAACACAGTTCCAAAGTTTCATTAATACAGTTAAAAGTTACATGTATTAAATCGGGGTTATATCAAGACTATTTCATCATCATACCTTCTACACCGAACACAGCACATAGATCATTACAGGACAGTACAGGTTCTTCAGTCCACAATGTTTCCCCAGTCATTAATCTATTCTCAGCTCAATCTCACCCTTCCCTCCTACATAGCTCCACATTTTTCTCTAACCACAATAATTACATTTTCAAGGTGGGTTTCATCTGTTGAAGTTCAAATGCGGTAGTGCAAAGCATATTAAATATTAAGGCTACGTGTGGTATTGGCATACCAACTTCTTGATTTAAATACCTAAAATCTAAATAACACCCTAAACTATTAAAATGAGCTATTAACAAACTGATACCAGAGCAGCTGTTTCATGTTATTAAATGGATCATGGTATCATCAGATATTGAATTCTCCACAGTCAGTCCAGTGCGAAACACTTAAGGACACAGGAATAGATTAAAGAGGGAACTGAATGACCATTACCAAACAAAATCAGGTCTCCCTGGTACAATAATCACATACTGTATTGGAAGCCAGGGATGAGTGTTCATTTTACTGCAAACAGCAAACAGGGATTAACTACTTGTTTCTGACTTGGTTTTATTTTCTGCCCAGACATAAAGGTGAAGTTTCACCCACATATACAATATGGGTGGCAGAAAGAGATTGTTTTCTACATTTTTTGATAGATATAGTCACAGTGATAGACAGGGGTCCCAGTGCAGACAAGCATGCCAGGTTTAACATCTTTGATATGGCATCCAAAAGGGTGATAAGGAGCTTGTTTGAAATTAATTGCTGCTGCATGGTTTCCTGTGATTCTGGAAACACAGCAGTGAAATATGGGCATGAGCAACTGATACCATAAGTGGTCCTTCATATGCCAGGGAGCAAGAGGATACCCTTGCTGACCTGTCAAGGAAGCCTTCGGCTCTGCTTCAGGCCAGACCTCCAGACTCTTCACCCATTGCCCAACTAACCTGCAGTGGTCCAAGACTTCCCTTCCTGCTGCTCTCCTGGTCTGGCTGTCCACTTGGTCAGCTACTTACTGGTGAACAAGGCAGCTTTGGGTATCAGAAAAGACTGTACCATCCAGCTGGGCCAACTGATTTTGGCTATCTCACTTCCTGTAATAAACTAGGACAATATATCACAAACCAAATATTACTTCTTGACTAACCTTCTCAAAAAAAGAAAAAGAACACTTTTTTTTTAAAAAACACGTAAAGCTTAGATGAGGGGTTGGCAACAAAGTGGTATTAAGGGAATGAAGGAAGAGGCCAGCTGAAACTTCATTATCCTGGCAACGACAGCAACATGTTCACCAAGGTGGTGGAATTAGCCAAGTATGGGTAGGAAAGAGAAAAATAAAGTGCTTGATGAACATAGGGCAGGGAGATTGATGTTAGATTGAGTCACAAGAATAAGTAGAAAGCTTGTTGGTGTGGATAGTTTCCTCTTTGTGCTTTTAAAGGCATAAGAGTTAGTCATGGGGAAATATCATACCCTTAAGAAAAAACACAACATAGCTCTGCAGATTCAATTCTTGATCCAATCTCTCACCTCAAGCTCCAATTTTTCTTTGAAGTGGGTTTTAGTTCAGAAGTTGCAGCCTTTCGTTTGCACATAGATTTGATCTTACACATACAGAAACAATGAATGCTCCAGTAGTCATATTGCTACTTTTTTTTCAATTTAATCCTTTTCTTGTTGTATTATGTGCTGCACTCACAAAACATCAACCCAGTAAATGTTCAACCATAACAGGCGTAGACCTTGCACTTTGGGTGCACTCTGGGCACAAATTAAACTCAAAATTGTGCTTGTTTACCAGATTTATTTTTGTGCCTTTAGTTTACATTCAAAAAATAAAATCATTTGAGATCTAGTGGAATTGGGTTTTACTGTATATATTTTGAAAACACTATTATTTGGTGTACCTAAAACTAATAGCATGGCACCATTTTATCAACACAATCTGATGACAATTTAATCAAAACATCTGGTCTAACGATCATGGAAAAAGAACTTATATAATCAAAATATATTTAAACTTCACTATGCTGTAAGTAGTTCCCACGGAGTACAGTTTTTTTTCATAAAGTCTTTAATGAAAATTTTAAAAAGACATCAAAGATGTTCTTGCGCAAACAATTTTAAAGGTTTGCTGGGAAGTTTGTAAAAAAGTACAATTAAAGGAAACTTAAAATTTGTTATAATTTTCCATACTGTTGGTGGTACTGCTTTCCAGTGCAATTTTTTAAAATTAGGATAGAATTCACACTTGAAATTCTGCTCTTTAGCCACTTCGGGTGAATTGAACCAGCCTCATTAGGTTGCCATATTGGTATCCCTGACATGAATTTGACATTTGTAGGCCAAAGTGTACCAGATTGCTGAGCATATTCTCTGGACATCAGCAACTCAGGGTATCGATCAGTACTGCCATGGTAGAGATCAATATGCACCCTAATTCCTTATTCTAGCTTTACATGGTTTGATAAGTATTTGGCAATTGCTATTTAAAGAAATCATCAGCACTCAAAATTTAGTTTTCAATTGTTTTCATCTGCCTGTTGTACCAAATCCAGAAGATACTGGTCATTAATAAATTTGTTTTGAATCTACTGAAAATTTTTGATACAGAACAAGATTCATTATTTTTCCACAAGCATTTTTGATACATGCTTCATCCAAGTATACGACAGCATTGTTTAGCTCTTTGGGATCAGAAGGGATGTGTTTTTGTTAATTGACACATTGTCAAGCATAATTCCTGTAAAGGGAAAGCTGCACCACAGTTTATTAGTGATGCACCATCAATAACTCTAGGAGACTGGAAGTGAATGATAGGCTTTTATCAGCAGCGAGAAAGGGAACTTGACCATGTTGAAGACTGAGGGAGGAGCAATGCCCCCAATCGCCTTTATACAGGCATCTGTGGGAGGAGCCACAGGGGCAGTCAGCAGAGGGGCGTGTCCAGACAGGTATACATAGTTTACTACAATTAGAAAAACTCAGAGATAGAACAAAAGAAAACAAAATAATATCTGAGAATTCAGATATGTTGCCTGGGGTAACATCATCTTTTAACTCAAGTCATTGTCATGCAAAAGGTACCATCTGCATAATGGCAGCTTCAGACCAACACTGAGTCCAATGTTTTCCACAGTGACTGGTGCTCAAGTACTCAAAAGTAACCATCCAACACAGCACCGAGGGAACACGCACAACACGCTGGAGGAACTCAGCAGGTTGGGCTGCATTCTTGGAAATGAGCAGTCAACTTTTCGGGTTGCCTCCCACTGCAAGTTGGAGACACTGTCTCCTGGTTGATAGTTAAACTGAGACCTCATCTTCCCTCTCTAGTTCATACAGATACTACTGGAGTAGTATTCAAAGAAGAAGACTCTCTCCATATGCCAGCTAACACTTTGGCCATGTGAGAGGCCACAATATGACCCACCCTTGCTCCCAGCTCGAGGCCTTTAAATTTCTGGTAAGATAGATCTCTGCTCTATCATCTTGGCAGTAACTTAGGCCATATGTGGCATATCCATAACACATTGTCATGCCATTTCCATGAACCTGCAGCTCAACATGTTCCAGCCCTGTCTCCTTCGGCAGAAAATGTATTTTAAGCTACTTCCTCCTTTGCCCCCAAACCCCTACTGCGCACACACGGAACTGGCTATCTGTATTTAACATATTACGTAATTAAGTTAAATATAAACGCAAGGGATGCGACAGCTGTTATTTCACTCCCTTCCATCAACAGAGCCCCAAATGCTGATGAAATTGCGATATACTTGTATTCCCTTCATATTTGTTTATATTCCCATAGCTTGCAGTAACATCTCGTTACACTGGCAGGGGTGGGGGGAGTGTGGCGGGTGGCAAATGCAGATCAACTACCAAACTTGTGTACGTCACAAAGACAATCAGGAACTTGCAGGCACTTCACACACAAAATGTTGGAGGAACTCAACAGGTCAGGCAGCATCTATGGAAGAAAATGAACAGCTTACGTTTGGGCTGAGACCCTGCATGAGTCCTGATGAAGGAGCTTAGCTCAAATCATCAACTGTTCATTTCCCTACACAGCTGTTGCCTGTATCTCTAGCTTTTTGTGAGATACTTACTTTCTTAATTACTGCCCATTACACTGCTGGCGTTTGAGGCAAAGGTCCTCCATCTCTGACAGTGTTCAGAGCTTCCTTCAATAGCTTCCTCTCAGTTTTCACTACTGTCGGTCAAGCAAGTCTCAGGTGGAGATTCAGGAATACTGTCAAACTCAGATATAGAAGCATTCTTCATTTCTGTTTCTGTAATGATTTTGTTTTACCAGTCAAGGCTATCAGCCCTGAGCTGAACCCCTGAACCTGGAGGGCCAATAGTCTACTCTTAGTCTGGCCTCTACCCTTTGGCCTGTTTGGCATGGAAGACCCTACCAAGAGCCAAAGCCTTGTAAGTGTTGCACACCTACTGCGGCCTACCCAGGGATGCCAATTCTATTACAAAATCACCCCTTGTAGTAATGATCAGAGAGAAGATGCATTTACTGACAAGCAACCTTTATTGTCTCAACTAAAAAACACATAGGTTCACAAACTAACCAACTGTGAGCACATGCATTAGAATTTCCTGACCCTCCATGAACAGTCAATGCAGAGAAAAGGTATTACCCGGGTAAGGAGTCTACGCAGGCCACGCGTTCCTCGTGGTCCTGACCTCCATGAGTCTGTGGGGTCCTCCCCGTCGGCGATGGTTGGTCTCTGATTGCTGGAGAATTATTGCCTTCACATATTTGGAGCTCCTGACCCTTGCAGTGCTCCTCATTAGTTGAACTGGTCAATCTCCAGCCCATTGGCTCAAGGTCACCTGATCTACCTGGGTTACTTTCTTACCGGTTCTAGTCCAGGGCTACAACCAATGTTGTTTCACGGTTCTGCCCCACTCTCCCACGCCTTGAGTGGTCCAAGCCATTAAACTGGGGGCCCAGACACTGATGAGACTGCATCCTACTTCCTTGGTGGGTCTGGCTCTTTACATCATAAATAGCTACGCATTTGAAGATGGTCTCAGGTTTAGCAGGTCGTTACCTGAAACTCCTTGGGTTCTCATTCAATTGCTCTGATTAGATTAACCCAGAGCAAGAATCAATTCAGAGTTCACAAAATGTTTGGGGGGGGGGGAACAAAGACAATTGATTTGTTTATTCCCCCTGACTTTGATTCCCCCTGTCCCTGACTAGGGACAGAAATGTGGGCAGAGGGGGTGGGGTGGCCCTGTTGGTGAGGAATGAGATTCAGTCCTTTGCAAGGGGGGACATAGGGTCAGGAGAAGTAGAGTCTGAGTGGATAGAACTGAGGAACAGTAAGGGCAAAAGGACCCAAATGGGTGTTGTCTACAGGCCACCAAACAGTAGCATGGATATTGGGTGCAAGTTGAATAGGGAGTTAACATTGGCATGTGGCAAAGGTAATGTCGCAGTAGTTATGGGGGAGTTCAACATGCAGGTGAACTGGGAGAATCAGGTTGGTGCTGGACCACAGGATAGGGAGTTTGTAGAGTGCCTACGGGATGCATTCTTAAAACAACTTGTATGAGAGCCGACCAGGGACAAGACTATTCTGGATTTAGTGTTATGTAATGAACAGGATTTGATAAGCAATCTCGCAGTAAAGGAGCCATTAGGAGGTAGTGATCACAATATGATAAGCTTTTATCTGCAATTTGAGAAGGATAAGGGCAGCTCGGAGGTGTCAGTGTTGCAGATGAACAGGGGAAACTATGGAGCCATGAGGGAGGAGCTGGCCAAAGTTGACTGGACAGATAGCCTAGCAGAAAAGACAGTGGAACAGCAATGGCAGGTATTCTTGGGAATAATGCACAAGGTGTATGTGGTGAACTAGATATACCTGTCTGACTGCTCCTGTGGCTCCTCCCACAGACCCTGCTGACTGCTCCTGTGGCTCCTCCCACAGACCCCTGTATAAAGGCGACTGTGGTCTGCTGCTCTCCCTCATTTTCCCAGGATGTAGTGTTGTTCTTCAGTCAATAAAAGCCGATATCTCACTTCCTAAGTCTCAGCGTGAGTTATTGATGGTGCATCAGTGTAAAATCAGTTCATCCCCCAGAGAAGGAAGGATTCAAAGGGGGGAAAGGGGCCTCAGTGGTTGACAAAGGAAGTCAGAGACTGCATAGCATTAAAAAAAAGAAATATGACAGAGCTAAGGTGAGTGGGAGGACAGATGATTGGGAAGTTTTTAAGGAACAACAGAACTTAGCTAAAAAGACAATACGGGGAGAAAAAATGAGGTACGAACGCAAGCTAGCCAGGAATATAAAGGAAGATAGCAAAAGCTTTTTTAGGTATGTGAAGAGAAAGAAGATAGTTAAGAACAATGTTGGGCCCTTGAAGAATGAATTGGGTGAAATTGTTAAGGGAAACAGAGAAATGGCAGAAGAATTTAATGAGTACTTTAGATCTGTTTTCACTAAGGAAGACACAAGCAATCTCCCAGATGTATGGATGGGCCAAGGACATAGGGTAACAGAGGAAATGAAACAGATTGACATTCGGAAGGAAACGGTGATGAGAAGACTGATGGGACTGAAGGCTGACAAATCCCCAGGTCCAGATGGTCTGCACCCTAGGGTACTAAAGGAGGTGGCCCTGGAAATTGTGGATGCATAATCATTTTCCAATGTTCCTTAGATTCAGGATCAGTTCCTGAGGATTGAAGAATGGCTAATGTTATCCCACTTTTTAAGAAAGGAGGGAGGGAGAAAACAGAGAACTATCGACCTGTCAGCCTGACATCGGTGGTGGGAAAGATGCTAGAGTCCATTATTAAGGATGAAATAGTGGCATATCTAGATAGCAGTGATAGGATTGGGCCGAGCCAGCATGGATTTACCAAGGGTAAATCATGCTTGACTAATCTGTTGGAGTTTTTCGAGGATGTAACCAGGAAGTTAGACGGGGGAGATCCAATGGATGTAGTGTACCTCGATTTTCAGAAGGCATTTGATAAGGTCCCACATAGAAGATTGGTGGGTAAAATCAAAGCTCAGGGCATCGGGGGGAAGGCATTGACATGGATAGAAAACTGGTTGGCAGATAGAAAGCAAAGGGTAGTGGTGAATGGGTGTTTCTCGGAATGGCAGGTGGTGACTAGTGGGGTGCCACAGGGCTCGGTATTGGGACCACAGCTGTTTACCATTTACGTTAACGATTTGGATGAATGCATAGAAAATAACATCAGCAAATTTGCTGATGATACTAAGATGGGTGGCAGTGTGACATGTGATGAGGATGTTAGGAGAATTCAGGGTGACTTGGATAGGCTGGGTGAGTGGGCAGATACTTGGCAGATGACGTTTAATGTGAATAAGTGTGAGGTTATCCACTTTGGGAGTAAGAACAGGAAGGCAGATTATTATCTGAACGGTATAGAGTTGGGTAAGGGAGTAATACAAAGAGATCTCGGAGTCCTTGTTCATCAGTCACTGAAGGTGAATGAGCAAGTGCAGCAGGCAGTGAAGAAGGCTAATGGAATGTTGGCCTTTATTACAAAGGGAATTGAGTACAAGAGCAAGGAAATCCTCTTGCATTTGTACAGAGCCCTGGTGAGACCACACCTGGAGTATTGTGTACAGTTTTGGTCTCCAGGGTTAAGGAAGGACATCCTGGCTGTAGAGGAAGTTGTAGATTCACAAGGTTAATTCCTGGGATGTCTGGACTGTCTTACGCAGAGAGGTTAGAGAGACTGGGCTTGTACACGCTGGAATTAAAGAGATTGAGAGGGGATCTGATTGAAACATATAATATTATTAAGGGATTGGACAAGATAGGGGCAGGAAATATGTTCCAGATGTTGGGAGAGTCCAGTACCAGAGGGCATGGTTTGAGAATAAGGGGTAGGTCATTTAGGACAGAGTTAAGGAAAAACTTCTTCTCTCAGAGAGTTGTGGGGGTCTGGAATGCACTGCCTCGGAAGGTAGTGGAGGCCAATTCTCTGGATGCTTTCAAGAAGGAGCTAGATAGGTATCTTATGGATAGGGGAATCAAGGGATATGGCGACAAGGCAGGAACCGGGTATTGATAGGAATTGATCAGCCATGATCTCAAAATGGCGGTGCGGGCTCAAAGGGCCGAATGGTCTACTTCTGCGTCTATTGTCTATTGTCTATCTGAATCAACTAACTTGGAGCCTGTGGTTCTTCTTGTCAACTTCCACTGCCCTTGATTCATTCAAATTTATAGACTGTAGATTTGTAGATTTCTGGCAGACAGCACTGACTCCAGCTCTCCAGTTCATTGAGGCAAGCAAACCATGACAAGGTTTGTGGAGGATTTTGTGTGTGCTGATCCAGACTGCCAGTACCTGCAGTCTCTCTTGTCTCTGACTTGCAGGCACTTGTTCTTTTATTTCTCATCGCATTGCCTATCTTTTGTCACCTACAATATTCCACTGTAGCCCAGTGAAAACAAGTAACATTAGACTTCAGCTAGTTTCAGTAGGTTCATTGGGTACATTTAATGTCAGAGAAATGCATACAATATACATCCTGAAATTCTTTTTCTTTGCAAACATTCACAAAAAGAGAGGAGTGCCCCAAAGAATGAATGACAGTTAAGTGTTAGAACTCAAAAGCCCCCCCAGCTCCTCCCTCCTATGCACAAGCAGCAGCAAAGCAATGGCCCCCAACTCTCCCAGCCGCAAAAAAGCATCTGCCCCCTCCACTGAGCACTCAAGTGTGCAGCAAAGCATCAATAAACATGCAGACTTGCAGTACCCCAAAGACTACTCATTCACCCTGTACTTAGACATACTTTCTCCCTAATAAGGAAGAGGTGCTTCCATCTCACAGCGAGAGGGGAGACATATTGCTGATTTACGATGTTAAAAGTCTTTGTGTCACTTTTCCTGAGCTTTGTGCCCAAAGAGCTCGGGTCTCTAGGCACACAGCCAGCAGCCGGCCCACTGCTTTCGAGCTTCCGTGTACTCCCACGACACATCAGGCAGTGGCACCAGCCCATCTCCAGAGCCACAAAACCTGGCACCCTGAAGGCGCGCTAGTCTTACAGGTCACGTCCTTGTCGTATCGAAAAGTGGCCAGCCGCGAGGCCTTGAGAGCGGGTCCCATTCCCGCAAAGAACCACAGTCAGTGTGTAACTCCAGGTCAGGGTCTTTAAAAGAACCCTGAAAAGGAAATATTGAAGATAGAAATAGAGCTGCTTCCGAAGATGCAAGCGAAAGAGTTGCCATTAGGTGCCAAAATAGTTGAAGTAAATGTAGCTTTTCATCCCTTAGTGCCAATCTGTTATACAAAGAGATTACTTTCATGTACTGACCCCATATCACTTGATTCCTTAATATTCAAAAATCTGTCACACTTATGAAACCTGATGAACTGCCACATGGAGAAAAACAGTATTTGATGGGAACGTCAAATAAACACAACCATTGTTAAAAAAATGCACAATCCGAAAATGTCGAAATGTAGCGGACAGTTACACCATCTTGTAAGTAGAAAAGGTAAATCAACATGCCAGGTGATCCATTAGTCAGAGGAACAACTAAAAGCCATAGAGAATTACATTTCTTGGTGAATTGTGAGATCATTAACGTAAGATGGCGTTCAAGTGGCAGAGATTTGCATCCTTCACGTATAATGCAAGATGTACCTACGTATACAGCCCTAACTGAAATCCTCCACGCAAAATTGGGGATCACCTGAATTCTCCTGTTTGATTTGTTCATTTTCAGCATCATTGTCTTCCTGTGACCTCTCTAGCCAAAATCACCAAATAAGCACCAAGTCCAAGGACGATTGTTTGCTGTAGATTCATGTTTGCCAGGAACTGAAGTGAGCTCCCCGAGTCATTTCAATTAGTCCCCTTGACAGATGTCAGGAGGAAGAAACTATCATCTCTTCTGTCTGAACTGAAATCAAGCCCAGGTCTCAGAGGTGAACTGACAGTGATCAAACAGGCTGCTACCCAACTGCAATTCCCTTAACTGTGCCATACATCTGGAACCTGAACTTAAGTATATATCAAATAAAGCAACAATAAGTCTGTCTGTGCAAGTTTTCTGCTATTTGCTTTCATCATTCTCTTCTCATTGCTGCATTGCAGTGAGAGAGATTCTCTGTCTCAGTTCAGCCAGAAAATATCTCAATGCTCACATCGGATCCTTTGTGATCCTGTACCAGCCTCTACCACCCCCCCCACCACCCCATCGTCTCCATCTATTGTCCCTTTGGGCACAATCCTCAGTTTGGACTGAATGCTGGTATTCATTTCACAAGAATTACAGTTCACTGGTAAGGAAATGAATTATGATAATAGCTGTAACTCTTTGCACAGGGAGCAATTATTTTCCCCCAACCAGCTACAGAGACATGGAAAACAATCACCAAAAATGAGAAATGGTGTTAAGCATTGCCAAATGTCCACTGTCACTGGAGCATGTGACTGGGACCTGGCACAGGCTTGTGAACAGGAAGACTGTCTTAAGTTAACATTACATCAGGCGACATGGAGACAAAAGTGAAAGAAAGTGTTGAATATAAAACTAATGGTGTTATATTTGAATGCACACAGCATATGAAATAAGATAGATGGTCTTGGAGAGCAGTTAGAAATTTTCAGGTATGATGTGGGCTGAGTCAAATCAAGTGTCAAGTGAAGTTTATTGTCATTTAACTGCATATATGTATATAATATACATAGAAATGAGACGTTTCTTTGAACCAGGGTGTAAAGCACGGAACACATGACAACTTATGAAGGTAGGGATTAAATCTACAGATGAATCACATATAAATAACAAACTAAAATGCATTAATATTAAATATTGTAAGGTACGTAATAGATTAGCCAGTGACACTTCAAATATGATGTGGCTGTGAGTCTTGAAGCCTAATAGCCTGGGAGAAGAAATTGTTTCTCATCTTGATTTTATGCATTATAATCTCCTGCCTGATGGTAGAAAGTCAAAGAGGATGCTGCATGGATGGGTGGATGGGTCGGATGCTTAATAATACTAAGGGTCTTGCATATACAGCACTCCTGATAAATGTCCCCCGATGCATGGTAGGGAGACCCCTATGATCCTCGCAGCTGTTCTCACAGTCATGGCTGAAAGAAGCTGGGAGCTTAACATCCAAGAGTGCATGTGGTATTGAAAGGACAGACACCTAAGTAGAGGGGGTGGGATGGTTGGTTCTGTTGGTAAAACAAAATGTAATCAAATCCTTTGAAAGAAGTGACATAGGATCAGAAGATGTAGAATCCTTGTGGATAGAGTTAAGAAACTTCAAGGGTAAAACGAGTTATATGCAGTACACTGATGGATGGAAATTACAAAGAGAGATTGAAAAGGCGTGTAAAAGGGGGAATGTTAGAATGGCCATTGGAGATTTCAATATACAACTAAATTTGGAAAATCGGGTTGGTACTGGATTCCAAGAGAAGAAATAAGAGAAATGCTATGTGATAGCATTTCAGAGCAGATCAAGCCTACTAAGGATAAGACAAATCTGGACTGGGTGTTGTGCAATGAACCAGATGTGATTAGGGAGCTTAAAATAAAGGAACCCTTAGGAGACAGTGATCATAATATGATAGAATTCGCCCTGGAGTTTGAGAGGGAGAAGCTAAAATCAGATGAATTGGTATTGCAGTTTAGTAAAGGTAACTACAGAGGCATGAGAGAGGAGCTGGCCACATTTGATTGGAAGGCGACATTAGAAGGGATGATGATAGAAAGATTTGAAGATAGATAAGTCACTTGCACTAGATGGACTACACCCCAAGTTTCTGAAAGTAGTGGCTGGAGAGATTGTGGAGATATTACCAGTGATATTTCAAGAATCACTAGATACTGGAATGGAAATTCACAAAGGTGAGAGCCCACAGCATTATGGAAAAGATAGTTGCAAGGACATGATTGGCTGACTGGTAGATGCCAAAAAGAGTGAATAATGGAGACCCTTTCTGGTTGGCTGCTGGTAACTAATGGTGTTCAGCAGGGATCAGTGTAAGACTGTTACTTTTTACATTATGTGTTAACACTCTTCATGACAGAATTGGTGGCTTTGTAACTACGTTTGTGGGCGTTGCAGAGATAGGTGCAGAGCAAGCTACTGTAGATGAAGCAGGGGGTCTGTGGATGAACTTGAACAAATTAGGAAAACGAGGAAAATAGTGGTAAGTGAAATATACAGTGTAGGGAAATGTATGGTCATACACTTTGGTAGAAGGAAAAATGGCATAGACTATTTTCGAAAGAGGGAGTGAGTTCAGAAATCAGAGGTGCAAAGGGACTTGGGAGGTTCTAGTACAGGATTCCCTGAAGGTAAACTTTCAGGTTGAGTCAGCAGGAAGGAAGGCAAATACAATGATAGCATTCATTTCAAGAAGACTTGATTATAAAAGCAAGGATCTAATGCTGGGCCAGGGCACATTTAGAGAGCTGTAATCAGTTTTGGGTCCCGTAACTAAGGAATGATGTGCTGGCATTCGAGAGAAGTTCACGAGAACATTCCCAGAAATGAAAGGGTTAACATATAAGGAGCTCTTAATGCCCTTGGCCTGTACTCGCTGGAGTACAGAAGCATGAGTGGGGATCTCTCAAAACCTACCGAATATTATAAGGCCTAGATAGAGTGCACGTGGAGTGGAAGTTTCCAGTAGTGGAAGGTTCTAGGACCAAAAGGCACAGCACAAAATAGAAAGACATCCCTTTAGAACAGAGCTTAAAAGGATTCCTTTAGTCAGAGGGTGGTGAATCTGTGAAACCCTTAGCCACAGACAGCTAATGAGGCTAACTCATCGAGCATACTTTAAGTGGAGGTTGACAGGCTCTTGATGAGTAAGGACATCAGAGGTTGCGAGGAGATGGCTGAAGAATGAGGTTGAGAGGGAAAATAAATCAGCCATGATTGAATGGCATGTCACACTCAATGGGTCAAGTGGCCTAATTCTGCTCATATGATTTATGGTCTTAATGAAATAGATCTTTTTATCTTCATCTCACTCAGAAACCTTTCTTTGTCAATAAGTTGCTCAAATAACATTGGTTAAGAAAGACAATATAATGTTTGACTATTCAGGCCAGATCATTAAGCTGAAATAGTGTTTTCGATCTCTTTGTGTAGACTCTGTCCAACCTCCATATAGATCCAACATTTTCAGTTTTAGATCTGAAGCCTTCATTCAGCTCATCTTGCCATGACAAATCAGATATGAAATCAAACACTACTAGCCACAGTTGACAAAAAACAGGAGCCATCTACAGTTCTTAAAATGTAAATGACAAGCATGTAATCAGTTTGAAGTTAAAATGGAGCACTGTCTATAGAGCAGATTGCTAGCACACTGCATCTGGTTTACTACTGCTCAAGAGGTGCAGCATAAAATAATAGGTTATTCAATTTGGCTTGTTTCAAAATAGACGACACTGACTCTGTTGATTAGGTCAAGGAAGTTTGCAAACCAGATGGAAACAAATCGCTTAGCATATCAATAACTGATCTATTAATAAGCTGGGACTTTTATGTACTCAGAGAAGATGGTGTTACAGCATGAATTGTGGGTAGCTGGAAACTATGTCTCCAAAAATCTTTTAGACCTTTTGTGTAAAAAGGGTATCTGAGGAGATACCATACAAGTGCAAAGTCACACAAACGGCAAAGAATCTATAAATATAGAGAGGAGTTCGGGCTTTTTGGGAATGAGATATGGAACATCAAGGAGCATGAAAGAAACACGGGGTGAATTAGAATCTATTCCTCCTAATTCTGTTTCTGCAATAGACAATTTATTCATCTGCTTCATTGGTATGTCTTTTTTAGTTTACAGGAGTTATCCCTATGTTCTGGAATGTTTTAGAAATGGTTTGCAATTTGGAAATGTTTTATAAGGTAGAAATCATCTGTGAGTTTTAAATATATTTTAAGAATGTTGTTTGGATTTAAACGTGTAACACTGAAAGTAAATGAACTGTCTTTTAACAAACACAAAATGCTGGTGGAACGCAACAGGCCAGGCAGCATCTATAGACCCTTCGAAGGGTCTCGGCCCGAAACATCAACAGTGCTTCTCCCTATAGATGCTGCCTGGCCTGCTGTGTTCCACCAGCATTTTGTGTGTGATGTTGTTTGAATTTCCAGCATCTGCAGATTTCCTCGTGTTTGAACTGTCTTTTAAACTATTTTGTTAGCTGGAAGTATCTTCTCCTTGGTAGGGTGGGTGGATCCGCCACTCAAATAGTGGAGCTCACTGTGGAGAATAAACAGGGAAATGAACTAGTCTTTGACAATTGGGTAGTTACAGTATAATCTCCTTTTAGAGAGAGTACTTGTGGTTATTTACATTGGATAGGGCTTAAGGTCTTTGCTTGAGTTTAGAACTTTGTGATCAGTAAATCCAATACCATCACAGTTGATGCCCAACATGGTCACGTTATACCAAAAGTACTATTTTAGAAAGAATTATTATTTAGCAGTAGTCCAACTCAGGGTGCGCTCAGTAAGTGCAATGGGACTTCACCTAATGCTATAAAATGGATGACATCCTGGTTTCCAGCAGAAATGCTGGTCAATAGTATTGCAGAAATATTGGATAATGCCCCAAACTGCTCCTCAAACTGAGCATCATGAATATTTGATCCTTCAAGTCAGAGACTGGAATGATGAAGGGATAGGGCATAGAGTAGGATGCAGATTAGACAGACCAAACCTCGCTGTACAACCTGCAGGACCTAGCCCTCTGCAGTTTGTACAGACCCCAGCACTGCAGCAATAATTCGTACCTGGAGACAACAAGTTAGCCCCTTTTTAGATAGAAACCAAGCTCCTGTGTGGGGACCACATATTTATGTAATAGAACTTGGTGACCCATATCTTAAACGTGACGCATTGAGATACCGTGTATTCCTTCCAGACACACATGAGATAGCGCCCACACCAGTAAACCCTAGAGGTACTAATAATGCTTGGGAACCTGCACTAGTATTACTAAAATGATTGACTATAGCCAGAAGAAGAAGAATACAGGGGTAGGCTCCTGTTCAGGAAGCCACTGGAGCTTCCCCACCATAAACATCCTGTCAGGTTTTTGGACCTTTGACTATACAGATTTTGCAGGCGGTATGCACCACCCAGCTGATGCTGAAAGAATTCTGTAGTGACTACTTGAGAATGTGAGGAGGCTACAGGCCTTCTGGGACAGTCAGCCAGTTATACTCCCCAGCATAATCTTCCTTTACTGAGAGTACTTGTGGCTATTTATAGTGGATAGGACTTAAGGTCTTTGAGTTTACAACCTCGTGGTCAGCAAACACAATACCATCAATACACAATACACTTAGAAAAGCAAATTAATTTGTATAGCAATTCTGATGTATAACAAGAAACGAAAATAGAATCAAATTAAGTACCATGTAAAAGCAACAAGTATGATAGCCTGGACTGCAAGATGTGAGTCTGGAAATTGGAATGTACAGTATGTTTCTGTGTGCTTGAAAACACTGTAGACAACTTACGGAAAGCTGTGCAGTAATCCTACGCTATTTAAATGGCTGCTTAGGGTAATCACAGTCTCTTCGGCAGCCTGCTGCTAAGAACTTGAGGCTGCTTAGGAAATCAAGAGACTGCTTGCCCAATTTCTACACCTGTGCATTGCTAATTACAGCATAGCTGAGCATTAAGCTGAACCCTCTGTAATTCACATAGGTACTCGCATCATAGAATGGATCATTGAGGTATAATCAATATTCTCCTGACCTTTGCATATCCTGCCATTCTCTGACATTACACAGGCCACTCCTGGCCATGAGAAAGATGATAAATTATGATCCGAGCAAATAATTCAACCCAGAAATGTTTCATGCCTGTTGTTTGACTTGATAGATGTCTTACAACCTTAGACTGATTCTGCTTATATTCCCACTGTTAGTAGTGACAGCTTCAAAAAATCTGGGCACACAAAAGTTCAGAGCAGCCTCATCAATAACAACTAAGGGCAGGGCTGTGACTTTGGCGAAGGTTGGCTGGAGATCTGCTTGTAGTTAGTAGAATCAAAGTGCAAGGACCACTCTGAGCATCGATATTTCTGGGTGCAGAACAGCAATCTGACCTGTACCTCAGTCTGTATACTCAGGTGTGAGGAAAACTGAAGGATAAATGTTTCAAAAAGGCAACAATCATACCAGTGACAAAGAAGAGCAGGGTGAGCTGCCTCAATGACTATCGTCCAGTGGCACTCACGTCTGCTGTGATGAAGTGTTTTGAGAAGCTGGTCATGGCTAGATTCAACTCCTGACTAAGCAACAACCTGGACCTGCTGCAGTTTGCTGATTGCCACAATGGAGCTGCAGAGGATGCGATCTCCCTGGCTCTCCACTTGGCCTTGGATCACCTGGAAAATAGCAATGCCTATGTCAGGTTTCTGTTCATTGACTACAGCTCAGCATTCAACTCAATCATATCCTCATTTCTAATCAACAAGTTCCCAAACCTGGGCCTGTTGTTCCTCCCTCTACAACTGGATCCTTGACTCCCTCACTGGGAGACCACAGTCTGTACAGATTGGAGATAACATCTCCTCGCTGACAATCAATACTGGCGCAACTCAAGAATGTGTGCACAGCCTATTGTTCTACACTCTCTACACCCACGACTGTGTCGCTAGGCACAGCTCAAGTGCCATCCATAAATTTGCAGCTGACTCTCCTATTGTTGGCTATTATGTGGAAACAGATTCAAGGCTCTAGTGAGTGAAACAGAAGGTAGAGATTTCAAGTGAGCACAATAACTATTTATTCATAAATGAACCACAAAACACTAAACTGGGCATCTAGCTAAAGAAGTGCTTGTCTAAATGACCCTAGACTGCATAGAACTACAATACTAAACATTCAGTAACCAATGGGTACTCCATTAAATCTCCCCAGGTTATAAAACTGCAGAACTAATCATGTTACAAATGAGTACTTAACTAAGCAAACACGGGAGGAATGTCTATGGCTGGAATGCTCTTTCCCAATGGTCCTTCAGTGCTTCTCGTGACTTCAGCCTGAAGCGGGCCCTGGAGACAAAAAAAGTGCAGAGTAACGACCATCCTTGGAGTGGCCACTGTTTGCATGTGCCAGTCTTTAGAGGGGTTTTGGCTAATCAGGCTTGGATAAGGTAAACTGTCTTGTAAGTTACCCTTTCTCCATATTTATTTGTTCATTCCTCATCAATTAGGGCATGGTAGTTTAGTGAGAGTGGCTCCAGGGACAGTGTTTTGTGGAGGTGGAAAGTCTGGGAGAGCTCCAGTCTCCTAGATAACAGATTTGCACCAGGCGCACTGACTCACCGCTGCTGAGAGAACGTATTAAGGGACTAGAGCAACAGCTTATATGGGAGAATGAAGGAGCGATAGACAGGAGCTACAGGGAGGTAGTTGCAGGTGATAGGTAACTGGGTGACTGTGAGGAGAAAGAGGAGAAACGCACAGACAGTGCAGGGTACATTATTATTCAGTAATAATCTAAAAACTTTAGACACTACTGACAAGCTACCAGGGTAGAGCCACAGTCTCTGACACTTTGTCTAGTGCTGTGGCTCAGAAGAGCAAAGAGGTGAAGAGGACTGCAGTGCTGATAGGAGATCCCTTAGTCAGAGGAACAGACATGAAGTTCTGTGGCCGTGATAGAGACACCTGGATGGCACATTGCCTTCCTGGTGCCAGAATCAGGGATGACTCAGATCGTGTCGATGGCATTTTCAAGGGTGAGGGTGAGCAGCCAGCAGTCTTGGTCCATATTGGCACCAATGATATAGGCAGACAAGGTGAGGTAGTCCAGGAGAGAGATTGTAGGGAGCTATGTAGAAAGCTGAGAGACAGGAGCTCTAGAGTAGTAATCTCTGGATTGGTGCCTGTGCCACGTGCCAGTGAAGGTAAGAATAGGATGATTTGGCAGGTGAATGCATGGCTGAAAAACTGGTGCAGGGGGCAGGGGTTCAGATTTCTGGATCATTGAGATCTCTTCTGGGAAAGGTTTGACCCATACAAAAGGGATGGGTTATACCTGAACCCAAGCAGGTCCAATATCCTTGCAGACAGGTTGGCCACAGCTGTTCAGCTGGTTTTAAACTAATTTGGCAGAGGGATGGGAACCAGAGTGATAGCGATGAAGATGAGGTAGTTGTTTTACATGCAGAGACAATATGTAGTGAGACTCCTAACAAGGAAAGGCTGATGACAGGGCAAAATTGCAGTCAACAGGATCAGTTGTGACGTAAAAAGTGAACAAAATCGAAAAGGGTGATGAATAGAGAACTGAAGGTGTTATGTATGAATGTGTACAGTATAGAGAATAAGATTGATGAGCTTGTAGGACAATTACAGATTGGCAGGTATGATATTGTAGGCATTCCTGAATCACGGCTGAAAGAAAATTATAGCTGGGACTTAATGTCCAAGGATACACATCGTATTGAAAAGACAGGCAGGAAGGCATAGGGGGTGGCACGGTTCAGTTGGCAAAAAATGAAATCAAATCATTAGAAAGAGGTGAGATAAGGTCAGAAGATGTTGAATCATTGTGCACAGAGCTAAGGAACTGCAAGGATAAAAAAGATCCTGATGGGAATTATATACAGACCCCCAAACAGTAGTAAGGATGTGCTTTACAAGTTATAATGAGAGATAGAAAATGCATGCCAAAAAGGGGATTTCAATATGCAGGAAGATTGGAAAAATCAGGTTGGTGCTGGATTCCAAGAGGGAGAATTTCTAGGATGCCTACCAGATGGTTTTTTACAGCAACTCGTGGTTGAGACCATCAGGAGATCAGTTATACTGGATTGGCTGTTGTGCAATGAACCAGAATTGATTAGCGAGCTTAAGGTACAAGAACCCTAAGGAGCAGTGATCACAATATGATAAAGTTCACCCTGAAATTTAAGGAGAAGCTAAAGTCGGATGTGTCAGTATTACAATGGAGTAAAGGGAATTGCAGAGGCATGAGAGAGGAACTGGCCAGGATTGATTGGAAAAGAACAGTTGGTAGTCTTTGTGCAGGATTCCCTAAAGGTTAATTTGCAGATTGAGTCTGAGGTGAGGATGGCAAATGCAAAGGTTGCAATAATTTCACAAGGACTAGAATATAAAATCAAAGATGTAATGCTGAGACTTTATAAACCACTGGTGAGGCCTCACGGTGTATTATGAGCACTTTTGGGCTCCTTATCTTAGAAAGGATGTATTGAAACAGGAGAGTGTTCAAAGGAGGTTCATGAAAATGATTCCAGGATTAAATGGCTTGTCTTTTGAAGCGTGTTTGATGGCTCTGGGCCCATATTCAATGGAAGGCAGAATAATGGCAGGTGACCTAATTGAAACCTATCGAATGGTGAAAGGCCTTGATAGAGGGGATGTGGAGAAGATGTTTCCTCACAACCTTAGAACAGAGGGGTGTCCTTTTAGAACAAAAATGAGGAAGAATTTCTTTAGTCAGAGAGTGGTGAATCTGTTGGATCCATTGCCACAGGCAGCTGTGGAGGCCAAGTCATTGTTTACATTTAAGACAGAAGTTGATAGATTCTTGTTGGCCAGTGCATACGGAGCAAAGGCAGGAGTTTGGGACTGAGAGAAAATTGGATCAGCCATGATGAAATGTCACAGCAGACTTGATGGGCTGAATAGCCTAATTCTGCTCCTATATCTTATGATCTTATGGAAAGGGAGTGAGACCCTTGCATGTGCTGTTCTTATGCATCCCAAGGCATCAGCACTTGAAACTGGTGCAGTGGCAGCCGAGGCAATCAATCGGAAAGAGCTACTGCATCTTTGGTTGGGCCAATCAATGACCAACACAGCAGAAGTGGCTTTCAATTGGCAAATAAAACAATCCTTCACATGACACTTTCCAATTTCAGATGGGGATGGGGAGATGAATAGGATTGAGGTAGATCAGCTGGTTGAATGGTGTAGCAACACACTTACACTCAACATCAATAACACCAAAGAACTGAATGTGAACTTCAGGAAGTAGAAGTCGAGGGAATACACACCAGTCCTCAACAAGGAATCAGTAGTGAAAAAGGTGAGTAGTGTCAGGTTCCTGGGTGTCAGCATCTCTGAGGGTCTATCTTTGGCCCAATATATTGATGCATTTACAAAGAAGGCATGACAGTGGCTATATTTCATTGGAGTTTGAGGAGAATTGGTACGTCACCAAAGACACTTACGAATTTCTATATGGGTACTCTGGAGAACATTATTACTGGTTGCATCACTATCTGGTATGGAGGGACCACGTAGAAAATTATAAACTCTGTCAGATCCAACATGGGCCCCAGCATCCAAAATATCTTCCAAAGCAGATGCCTCAAAAAAGCACCATTCATCATTATTGACCCCCATCACCCAGGACATGCTTTTTTCTCATTGCTAAGATCAAGGAAGTGGTACAGGGGTCTGAAGACACACACATATCATTTCAGAAACAGCTTCTTCTCCTCTGGCACTGCATTTTGCAATGGAAAATCAACCAATGAATACTACCTCAGCATTTGTTTTTCTTCTCTTTTTGCACTACTTCGCCCTGATGAAGGGTCTCGGCCTGAAACGTCAACTGTACTTCTTTCTATAGAGGCTGCCTGGCCTGCTACATTCCACCAGCATTTTGTGTGTGTGTTGCTTATTTAATTTAATTTTCTTTTTTATATATACTAATGCAATTACAGTTTTTATTATTATGCGCATATTGCAAAATACTGTTGCCACAAAACAATAGATTTCACAACATATGCTAGTGATAACAAAACTGATTCTGATTCTGCAATGCTTGTCTGGAGCAACAAGAAAAACGTAAGGCAGTCAAGAGTGATAGCTTCCCCACTTCATTATCAGGTTTGCTGTCTATGCCACCATAGGGCACAGTGCCAATCAACTCTGAGAGCTCAGAGTTATTTGGCCTGGTCAGGGAAGCAGGTTATATGGGTGAAATATTGCAGAAAGTCACGTTCAAGATGTTATTAGATTATTTTACATAAATTTTGCAAGTTACATTCTGATTTATTAAATAATATACTAAATAAGCTTTTGTCTCCTTACTGTCGTTCAGCGAGAATGATGTGAAAGGCAGGACTTTAGAAAGAGATTTCACAAAGAGCTAACAGAACAAATAAAATTCAAATAGATTGAAATAGCATCCTAACAAAGTGTGATTGCTTAAAGAAATAAAAATGATTCTGCATAATTATTCAGTACATCACATTCAGATTCTCCACTTGTTACATGTTTTGGTCTGTTATTTTCTGGAGATGAAATGGTATTACAAAATGAATGAAATGAAACAGCGAATTTCATTAGACACGTAAATGAATCCTAGATCACACTTTGAAGGGTTTATGATGTGAGAATGGTGGTTTCAGGGAGGGGTGGGAGTAGGAAGCTGTCTGCTCAAAATCATTTCAAGGAACAGCATGTTGTATTATTGACCAGTACTGTGGTTTTTCATTGTGAACCTTTTATGCTTATGCACGGCACAAAATATTTTCACGTCCATATTTTACCAAAAGGATCATTCAGAAATCATTCAGGAAAGGTAATTGTATAAAAATGCTCATAGTGAAATATAGAGGCTTAGGGTTTCCTGCAAATAGTTGACATATTAATGGCATATGATCCCACTTACACTTTTAGAAACATACAGTAGATGAATGAATAGAATACACACAGATAGTGATAAAAGATAAGCAGAGAGCAATCAGGCTAGGAGAAGTAATTTACTAATCATCTAAATTGTGGAAAAATGGTGAAGAATGAAATAGGTAATCTATGAATTGGGTAAAAGATAGCTACCTGCCTTAAAATACAACTGCAGATTTTTAAAGCACAATATAATTAAAATATATTTTCCTGGTGAAACATAGCAATGACCACTTAGGGGTTGCTTCACTCTCTAACACAAACACTCTCTAACACTTTCAAGCCCCAGTCATCCTTCAAGCCACTGATGCAAAGTCATAATGCATTTTGTGTAGCCCTGGTTTTGGAGTGTTGTAAAGGACTCAGACTTCATTTCCCCAGTGATTGTTATCAGATACACCTTGCACACAACCGTCTAAGCATCTCTGTACTATACAGGGGTCTTGCCAAGAAAATGTGACTTGAGGCAATTCAGTCTCCTGTTCTGCACTGAATTCCTCTCTCCCCTCAATCGAGAGGGCAGTCCTGGCCCTATGATCACTCATATCCTTGGCCCTGAACTATAACATCCTGACCACAATTTCACTTCCCTCTGTTTCTCCTCCCCCTTCTCCCCCCCCCCCCCTCCATTCTGGTGGCCTTCTCATTCCTTTTCTTCTCTTTCCTCACCATTATGACCTGCCCATCGCCTCCATCTGGTTGTTGAGTTCTGTTCTAAACATGAATGGGGAAAGTAAAGCTGTTATAACAAAAGAAAATCTTGTCTTTGTTTCAACGTTAACACTGGTAGCAAAGGATAGCTTCCAATTATAGGATCCCACCAGCATTCAACGAGAGCAAGCCATATGAAAGCTGGAAAAATGGAATTGGAATATGAACTCATCTTTATGGAGCTCAAGAAGAAGGCACTTTCAGTTGTACGGGTGATTTCATGAAGAGTGAGAGGAAAGACTTTAAGACCTTAAGACATTGGAATAGAATTCCTTTTGACCTATTGAGTCTGCTCCAAATCATTGATATACAGCATAAAAAGAAGCTGTCCCGATACTGACTTCTGTTGGACACCACTTGTAACTGGCAGCCAACCAGAAAAAGATCCTTTTATTCTCACTCGCTGCCTCCTACCAATCAACCAATGCTCTAAACATACTAGTAACTTTCTTGTTATACCACGGGCTCTTAACTTGGTAAGCAGTTTCATGTGTGGCACCATGTCAAAGGCCTTCTGAAAATCTAAATGTATAATATCCATTATATCCCCTTTATCCATCCTACTTGTAATCTCCTCAAAGAATTCCACCAGCTTTGTCAGGCAAGAGTTTTCCTTAAGGAAACCATGCTGACTTTGTCCTACCTTGTCCTGTGTCACCAAGTACTCCATGACCTCATCCTTAACAATTGACTCCAGCATCTTCCCAGCCACTGAGGTCAGGCTAACTGGTCTATAGTTTCCTTTCTGTTGCCTCTCTCCTTTCTTAAAAAGTGGAGTGATATTTGCAATTTTCTAGTCTTCTGGCACCATGCCAAAGTCCAATGATTTTTGAAAGCTCATTACTAATGCCTCCACAATTTCTACTGCTACCTCTTTCAGAACCCTAGGGTGCAATTCATTTGGTCCAGGTGACTTCTGTACCTTCAGGTCTTTCAGCTTTTTGAGCACCTTCTCCATTGTAATAGTAACTGCACTCACTTCTCTTCCATCACACCTTTCAACACCTGGCACACTGCTAGTCTCTTCCACAGTGAAGACTGTTGCAAAATACTCAGTTAGTTCATCTGCCATCTCCTTGTCCCTCGTTATTATTTCTCCAGCCTCATTTTCTAGCGGTCCTAGAAAGACCACCAAGACAACAGTCGGAATTAGGTTGAGACTGGAAATGGCATACTTCACTGAGCAGAAATGAGAGAGTAGCAAGAGTAGGTCCCAGAGTGACCAGATGAGGGCATCATTACCTGGCACAAATTCACTAAACAAGTACAGGTCGAAATGTGCTATTTGTCAGAGTACTTACCACTAGGCAAAAAACTGTCTGCACAGAACCAAACAAGTTAACAGAACAAAATAACAAATCTAAGGATGTAGAAGTGTAGCATATAGCATTGTTTACAAAGGAATCACCATGGTGCAGAGGTATCTGATGCAGGTATTTTGATGATAGAATCTCTAGGATATGCTATTATTGATACAGTCTGTGCATGCACAGTGTGTGGAGAAAAATGGCTTGGAAGCTATGTAAGTGAAATAAACCAGAATGAAGTGCAGAAACTGGTGAAACAGATACACCCAGTTACAAAGCATTCAAATCTGGAGATGGAAAGAAGATTATCCATTCTTCAAAAAAGAGTGAAAATTCCCACAAATGTAGGGCAGTCCAAATGTTACATTGAAACAGAAGTGATACCAGTAAATATTCCATTACTCCAGAATAAAACTTCCCTATCAAAAGCAACAATTTTTCAACAGCCATTGTCTCTTAAGCTCACCAGGTCTGGATGTTACAGTGTGAACATTGCAGATAAAGGCGTTACTGAGAATCAATGTGAGAATGAAGTATTAACTGTCATAGAGAATATGACCTTGGATGAAAAATGCAATGTGTTGCTCAAGCTTCACAAGCCTCAACTGATGTACTTCAGAAACTTTGTTCAGGAAACAAAGATGCAAACTACTTATCCATTCTAAAACAGATAGTAGATATCTGTGAGACGTGCCAGAATTTTGGAAAGTCTGAACACAAGCCTGCAGTTGGTCTTCTGCTGTCATCGGAATACAATGAAATAGAAGTCGTAGCCCTACATGAACTTGAGCAAGGAGAGTGATACCATCACATCACTGATGAATTCACACGTTTTAATGCCGCTAGCATTGTGAACACAAATAACACCTCAGAGATAGTGAAAAGCTTCATCCATTCCTGGAGAAATATGCATGGCCCATTTCGGAATTTAATCAGTGACAACGGTGGCAAATTTAATAATGATGAGGAATGGCAGAGGACTTTAACATTAAAACAACTGCATAGAGTCCTTGGACTTCTGGAGCAACACAATCAAATGCTTCCTGAAATAATGACAAAGGTAAAGAAAAGCAATGGCTATGATTAGAACACATCCCTAGACAGGGCCCTTATGGTGAAGAATACCATGCTCAATGCACATGGTACAGCCCATATCAACTTGCATTTGGCCAGAATCCAAACATTCCCTCTGTACTGGTTGACTAGCTACGTGCTCGAGAGGGCTCTACAAGGAGTGAATGAGTTGGGAAATATATTTCAGCATTGTATGCATCAAGGAGGGCTTTACTGAGCCAGAATGCTCAGAAAGAATTTGAAGAGCACTGAGGGCACTTCAAAGATCAGAACTCCATGGAGACTGACCCAAAACAATGAGAATCACCTACCTGATACAGGGTCACATAGCACAGACAGTGCTGTGGAGAGTGCAGCCAAGGATCCAACAGAGCTGCTCAATAGTGGCCTGATGGTGCTGAGGGGAGTGCAATGGGGTAATCAACAGACCTGCCTGAACAGAGATCATCACAGATGCAAAGACAACCTGGAAGTTTGAGTCTTAAAACAGGACAAACACTAAGATTTGTAGACCAAGACTTTGGTGTCTCATACAAAGTCTTGTATCTCATACTGAAGTCTTAGGATGAGCAGGCCAAGCCACTGGGAGAAACAAAAGTTGGTACAATTTGAGTTCCTAGAACCAGTCACAGTCACTGGCACTGCAGGGTCTGTTGACATGTCACATGTAGACAGACTTCATATGGAACCAGCTTTCAGTCAGGCTGGACCGTCTGACAAATGTCAAGATGAAGATGTCCTAGTAACTAAAGAGCTGTCATTTGAATCTGCAAAATAGTATGAAATCAGTAGTTGAAGAAATATTGGAGTGTTTGAGGAAGTCAGAGACATTGGCCAAAAGACAACATCTACAAAATAGGTGTGCACCCTGAAAGAAACACTGACAGGAATTATACCAAAAGCATGCCTGGTGGCTAGAGGTTTTGAGGAACTGAACTTAAAAGAACTTCAAAAAGACTCACCAACATGTGCATCAGAGTCTTTCTGACTAATTCTCTCAGTGATATGTCAAAAGCATTTGCCACCTCATTCCATGGACATAAAAGCCGCATTCTTACAGGGAATGGAGCTGTCACGTGACATTTACATTAAACCCCTGGCTGAAGCCAGAAGTGAGGAACACCATGGAAACACAAAAAGTATGAGTATGATCTAGCAGATGCATCACACCACTTGTATAAAAAAAGTCAAGGAAATACAGCTGTAATGTTAAAAGCAGGTGGAAAGATGTCACAAGTCGATCCAGCTGTGTTTTACTGGCAAGATTCAGGATATCATGTGACTGAAATACTTGCTTGTCATGTAGATGACTTTATATGGGTAGACTCACTCACAAAACTTTGCCACATCAGTCATCCCTCAGTAAAGTCAGCCTTTCAGGTTGGATGTGAGGAACATGACAGATTCTGCTCTGTAGCAACAGATACCCTTGCTGTTGATAAAACAGTACAACTGCACCAGGAAAGCTACATCAGGAATCTTCAGACAATCTGGACTGCTCATGCGCCATACAGCAGGATGCACCCCTCATTAAAGCTGAAGCTGAGCAACTTAGGTGAAAGGTAGATCAGATTCTATGGGTGGAAAGACAGAGCACACCTGACATTATGTTTGAAGCCTGCAACTTGGCATCCAGCACAAAAAATGCCACAGTACAAGTACAAACTTTACATGAGGGAAACAAGGTAGTGTGAAGAATTTAATCTGAAGAAGTAGTTTGGAAGTTTCAACAGTTTGGAGAAGATAGCTCACTGAGGCTCGTTGCCTTCAGTGATGCCTTTCTTGGAAATCTCAAGGGGGGGCATTGTATTGCAATGATGGGAGAAGAGGGAAGATTTCACCTCGCTGTTGGCAATCAAAAAGGAACCAAAGAGTTGTACATATTACGCTGGCAGGAGAAATGCTGGCAATATCTGAAGGTGTTGACAATGCTCTTTATCTGGCCACACTTGTGACCCTAAGAAGAACAGTCTAGAAATAACTTGTGTCACAACTACTCTCTGGCTGATGCCATCAAATCCTCCAAGTCAGTCACAGACAAGAGGTTTCGTCCAGAGATAATCAGCATCAAGAAACTTGCCCAAGCACAGAAAATTCATCATGTGCTATGGTCAACTACAAAGGATAAGCTAGCTGGATGTCTCACAAAGAAGGGAGCATCAGCTCTTATGCTGCTGAAGGCATTGAGTGAAGGCACTCTGTACCATAAGAACTGTATCAACATCAAGGGTTAGAACTAATCCCCATATCCTAAAGGACATTCAAGTGATAAAATTAATTCTCATATCCTAAAGGACATTTAAGTTGCTGTATATATAATTTTTTTTAGTACTGAGAATGCACTAAATGAGGGTATAGGGTACCTTAAGAAGTTTATTAGACCTAACGATAAATTAAAAGTAATACATCTGAACCAATGGACATGTATTGTATTTTAAATTTACATAAAAAGGATGGGAGATTGTTGAGTTCTGTTCCTTTGGGCTATGCGAGCATTGAGTTGGGATGCTGACTTTTCCTCATGTGCATGGGCACAAGGATGGTTGGGAATTCTGGGTAAGAAAATGGCAGCCTAGAGTATTAAGCATTAGTGGAGGAACTGAAGTTATTAAAACAAAAGAGAATCTTGTCTTTGTTGTTTGAATGTTAGCACTGGTATCCCACCTCTTTCCTTTTATTCCACTAGCCTCTCCTATTAGATTCTTTTTTCACTAGCTCTTAACTTCATTCACCTATCACTTTCAAGCTTTTCACATCATTTACTCTCCCCCACCCACCAACCAGTCCCCACATCTGGTCTCACCTGCTAGCTTGTACTCCTCCCACATCTTACACTTAGTCTTGTCCATCTTCCTTTCCAGTCCGGACAATAATTCTGTGGAAAATAAAGTCAACTGTTTATTTCCCAAGATCTTGGGTAAGCCAAGATGGTGCTGGGGAACTATGGCAATGTTTTGTGGGCTACTTAAAAACACTTCTAAATATACCTCTTTATTTCTCACTGTAGTTTGCAATATGTAATTTTCCTTTCAGCAATGTATTCTGAACTGTCTTAATGAACTAGAGATTTCATGTACTTTTGAAGAACTTAAATCTCAAGCATGGAGGTACAGCATATTGCAATAACTAGAAGAGAGGGAGGAGGGGAGGATTCCAAGTCAGAATGAAACACCAAGAAATTTAAGTTTCACTACCTACCATTTTGTTCAGAATCAGAATCAGAATCAGATTTATTATCAGGGGCACGTGTCATGAAATTTGTAAACTTAGCGACAGCAGTTCACTGCAATACATAATATAGAAGAAAAAAATAATAATAATTAAATAAGTAATGTGATAACAGTATACGTATATTGAATCGATTAACAAATGTGCAAAAAACAGAAAAAATACGAGGGGTGATTGATAAGTTCATGGCCTAAGGTAGAAGGAGTCAATTTTAGAAAACCTAGCACATTTATTTTTCAGCATTGTCCCCTCCTACATTTACACACTTAGTCCAGCGGTCATGGAGCATACGGATCTTGGACCTCCAGAAAGTGTCCACAGCAGGGGTGATTGATAAGTTTGTGTCCTAAGGTAGAAGGAGATGAGTTATACAGCTCTCGTTACATGCACGTGCAGTTCAACTCTTTGAGTGAAAATGCAGAAAGTTTGAAGTTAATAACTCATTAGTTAATAACTCATGAGGGGCAATTGATAAGCTTGTGGCCTAAGGTAGAAGGAGATGAGTTATTAACTTAAAACTTTCTGCATAATCACTCAAAGAGTTGAACTGCATGTGCATGTAATGAGAGCTGTATAACTCATCTCCTTCTACCTTAGGCCACAAAATTATCAATCACCCATGCTGTGGACACTTTCTGAAGGTCCGAGATCCGTATGCTCCACGACCGCTGGACTAGGTGTGTAAATGTAGGAGGGGACCATGTTGAAAAATAAATGTGCTAGGTTTTCTAAAATTGACTCCTTCTACCTTAGTCCATGAACTTATCAATCACCGCTTGTATATATTAAAGAATATATTGGTCCAGGGGTACCAATATCCTGGTGGGAAGGTTTGCTAAGACTATTGTGGAAAGTTTAAACTAGGATTGCTGGGGGGTGGGAACCAAACTGAAGAGGCAGAGGAAGAAGTGGTTGGCTCACAATAGAGAAAGCTTGGAGACACTATGAGAGGGAGGATAGGCAGGTGATAGAGAAGGGATGCACTCAGACCGATGGTTTGAGATGTGTCTATTTTAATGCAAGGAGTATTATGAACAAAGTGGATGAGCTTAGAGCACGGATCAGTACTTGGAGCTATGATGTTGTGGCCATTACAGAGAATTGGATGGCTCAAGGGCAGGAATAACTTCTTTGAATACCAGGCTTTAGATGTTTCAGAAAGGACAGGGAGGGAGGCAAAAGAGGTGGGGGCATGGCACTGTTGATCAGAGATAGTGTCATGGCTGCAGAAAAGGAGGAAGACATGGAGGGATTGTCCACTGAGTCTCTGTAGGTGGAAGTTAGGAACAGGGGTTCAATAACTCTATAGTCAATAACTTTATAGACCATCCAATAGTAACAGGGACATCGAGGAGCAGACAAGGAGACAGATTCTGGAAAGGTGTAATAATAACAGCGTTGTCGTGTTATTATTCCCAAATATCAATTGGCATGTCGGTAGAGCGAGGGGTTTAGATGGGGTGGAGTTTGGTAGGTATGTTCAAGAAGGTTTCTTGACACAATATGTAGATTAGCCTACAAGAGGGGTAGGCTGTACTTGATCTGGCATTGGGAAATGAACCTAGTCAGGTGTCAGATCTCTCAGTGGGAGAGCATTTTTGAGATAGTGATCACAATTCTATTTCTTTTACTATAGCATTGAAGAGGGATAGGAACAGACAAGTTAGAAAAATGTTTAATTAGAGTAAGGGGAATAAGTGTATGAGGCTATCTGGCAGGAACTTGGAAGCATAAATTGGGAACAGATGTTCTCAGAGAAATGTATGGAAGAAATGTGGCAAGCGTTCAGGGGATATTTGTGTGAAGTTCTGCACAGGTACATTCCAATGAGACAGGGAAATGGTCGTAGGGTACAGGAAACTTGGTGTACCAGGGCTGTTAAAAATCTAGTCAAGAGGAAAAGAAGAACTTATGAAAGGTTCAAAAAGCTAGGTGATAGAGACCTAGAAGATTATCAGGCTAACAGGAAGGAGCTTAAGAAAGAAATTAGGAGAAGCAGAAGGGACCGTGAGAAGGCCTTGGTGGACAGGATTAAGGAAAACCCCAAGGCATTCTACAAGTATTCGAAGAGAAAGAGGATAAGATGTGAGAGGATAGGACCAATCAAGTGTGACAGTGGAAAAGTTTGTATCAAACCAGAGGAGATAGCAGAGGTACTTAATGGGTACTTTGCTTCAGCATTCACTACAGAAAAGGATCTTGGTGGTTGTAGGGACGACATACAGTGGACTGAAAAGCTTGTGCATGTAGACATTAAGAAAGAGAATGTGCAGGAGTTTTTGGAAAGCATCAAGTTGGATAAGTCACTGGGAGCAGACGAGATGTACCCCAGGCTACTGTGGGAGGCGAGGAAGGAGATTGTTGAGCCTTTGCCAATAATCGTTCCATCATCAATGGGGCAGGAGTGGTTCCGAAGGATTAGACATTTGTGGATGTTGTTCCATTATTCAAGAAAGGGAGTAGAGATAGCCCAGGAAATTATAGATCAGTGAGTCCTACTTCAGTGGTTGGTAAGTTGATGGAGAAAATCCTGAGAGGCAGGATTTATGAACATTTGGAAAGGCATAATATGATTAGCAATAGTCAGAATGTCTTTGTGAAAGGCAGGTCATGCCTTTTGAGCCTGATTGAATTTTTTGAGGATGTGATGAAACATGTTGATGAAGGTAGAGCAGTAAATGTAGTGTATATGGATTTCAGCAAGGCATTTGACAAGGTACCCCTTACAAGGCTTATTGAGAAAGTAAGGAGGCATGGGATCCAAGGAGACATTGCTTTGTGGATCTAGAACTGCCTTGCCCACAAAATGCAAAGAGTGGTCATTTTCTGCATGGAGGTTGGTCACCAGTGGTGTGCCTCAGGGATCTGTTCTGGGACTCCTACTCTTCATGATTTTTATAAATGACCTGGATGAAAAAGTGGAGGGATGGGTTAGTAAATTTGCTGATGACACAAAGGTTGGGGGTGTTATGGATACTGTGGAGGTCTGTCAGAGGTTACAGAGGGACATTGATAGAATGCAAAACTAGGCTGAGAAGTGGCAGATGGAGTTCAACGCAGATAAGTGTGAGGTGGTTTATTTTGTTAGGTCAAATATGATGACAGAATCAAGAATTAACGGTAAGACTCTTGGCAGTGTGGAGGATCAGAGGGATCTTGGGGTCCGAGTCCTTAGGACACTCAAAGCTGCTGAGCAGGTTGACTCTATAGTTAAGAAGGCATACAGTGCATTGGCCTTCATGAATCGTGGGATTGAGTTTAGGAGCCGAGAGCTAATATTGCAGCTATAGAGGACCCTGGTCAGACCCCACTTCGAGTACTGTGCTCAGTTCTGGTCGCCTCACTACAGGAAGGATGTGAAAACTATAGAAAGGGTGCAGAGGAGATTTACAGGGATGTTGCCTGGATTGGGAAGCATGCCTTATGAGAATAGGTTGAGTGAACTCGGCCTTTTGTCCTTGGAGTGAAAGAGGATGAGAGGTGACCTGATAGAGGTGTATGAGATGATGACAGGCATTGATCATGTGGATAGTCAGAGGCTTTTTCCCAGGGCTGAAATGGTTGCCACAACAGGACACAGGTTTAAGGTGCTGGGGAGTAGGTACAGAGATGTCAGGGGTAAGTTTTTTTACACAAAAAAATGCATAGAATGGGCTGCTGGCAACAGTGGAGCTCAGAAAAATAGAAGACTATGGGTAACCTTAGGTAATTTCTCAGGTAAGGACATGTTCGGCACAGTTTTGTGGGCCAAAGGGCTTGTATTGCTCTGTAGGTTTTCTATGCTTCTAAGTGAGGTAATGTTCATGGGTTCAATGTCCATTTAGGAATTAGATAGTAGAGGGGAAGAAGCCGTTCCTGAATCGCTGAGTGTGTGCCTTCAGGCTTCTGTATCTCCTACCTGAGGGTAACAGCGATAAAAGTCATGTTCTGGGTGCTGGGGGTCCTTAATAGTGAACGCTGCCTTTGTGAGACACCGCTCCTTGAAGATGTCCTGGGTACTTTGTAGGCTAGAACCCAAGATGGAGCCGACTAAATTTACAACCCTCTGCAGCTTCTTTCGGTCCTGTGCAGTAGCAACCACCCCCCCCCACCCCCACCCCAATACCAGACAGTGATGCAGCCTGTCAGAATGCTCTCCACGGTACATCTATAGAAGTTATGGAGTGTATTTGTTGACATACCAAATCTCTTCAAACTTCTAATGAAGTATAGTCACTGTCTTGCCTTCTTAATATCTGCATTGATGTATTGGGACCAGGTTAGAATGTCGGAGATCTCGACACCCAGTAACTTGAAACTGCTCACTCTCTCCACTTGATTACTGCTATTCCACAATTAGGAATGTCTACTGTTCCATCCCTAGACTGCACTTCGGGAACCTGATCCCTTGGCTGCCCTTCTCTTACTTGCACACAAGCAGAGGCCCAGGAGCAAGGCTCTGGAGATAAGCACAGTGAAGTGTGGCTGAGGGAGGCAGAAGCATGGTTACGGGATCGCTTTGAGTCAGTGGACTGGGCCGTGTTCAAGAACTCAGCAGAGGATCTAAATGAATATTACACAGTTACCATGGTCTTTATATAAACAACTGTAGATGACTGTGTTTCCACAGAATCATTCAGTGTCTTTCCCAGCCAGGAGTCCTGGATAAATGATGAAAGGTGCAACCTTCTGAGGACCAGGTCAGTGGGTCTGGTGACCAAGTAAGATACAAGAGGTCCAGGTATGATCTTCGGAAAACCATCTCATGTGTGGAGTAGCAATTCTGGACCAAAGTTAAATCACTGTAGAATGCTCAACAGCTGCGGCAGGGCTCAAATGATATTACCTCTTAGAAAGTGAAACCAAGCAACATAGGTGACAACAAGGCTTCAATCGTAGATGGGCTCAATACATTATATGCTCAATTTGACTGTCAAAATGTGCAGGAACCTTCACAAACTCCCACAGCCCTCAACGATCCTGTGATTTCAGTCTCTGAGGTCAACATGAGAGCATCTGTCAGGAGGTTGAACCCACAGAAAACATCCAGATCAGATGGCATTGACCGAGTACTAAAGACCTGTGCAGATCAACAGGCTGGAGTGTTCACCTACATCTTTAACTTTTCACTTCCACACTCCAAGGTACCCACCTACTTCAAGTAGGCTTCAGTTATACCAGTGCCTAAGAAATATGTGGTTACCTTTGTCAATGACTACTGTCCAGTAGCACTTACATCTACTGTGATAAGACCATACGACCGCAAGACATAGGAGCAGAATTAGGCCATTCATTCCAACAAATCTGTTCCACCATTCCATCATGGCTGGTCCAAGATCCCACTCAACCCCATACACCTGCCTTCTGGCCAAATCCTTTGATGCCCTGACCGATCAAGAAACAACCAATTTCCACCTTAAATATACTCATGGACTTGGCTTCCACTGCTGTCTGTGGCAGGGCATTCCACATATTCACTACTCTCTGGCAAAAAAAATTCCTCCTTACCTCTATTTTAAAGGGTCATCCCTCAATTCTGAGGCTGGCCCTCTAGTTGTGCATATCCCCACCATGGGAAACATCCTCTCCATGTCTGCCTTATCTAGTCCTTTCAATATTTGGTAGGTTTCAATGAGACCCCCACAGATTCTTCTAAATTCCAGTGAGTACAGACCCAAAGCTGCAAAACGCTCCTCATATATTAACCCCTTCATTTCCAGAATTATCCTCCTGAATCTCCTCTGGACTCTCTCCAATGACAGCACCCAAAACTGTTGAAAATACTTCAAGTGTGGCTTTACTAGTGTCTTGTAAAGGCTCAGCATTATCTCCTTGCTTTTATATTCTATTTCCCTTGAAATAAATGCAACATTGCATTTGCCTACTTTACCACAGACTCAACCTGTAAATTAACCTTCTAGGAGTCTTGCACGAGGACTCCTAAGTCCCTTTGCAAAGGTGTGTACATCAGAATGCTCTTTATCGACTACAGCTTGACATTCAATACTATCATCCGCTCAAAACTAATCAGTAAGCCTCAATACCTTCTTGTGCAATTGGATCCTCAATTTCCTCACAGGCACAGTGGGTGTCAGTTCAGATTGGCAACAACAGCTCCTCTGCAATCACCAATAGCATAGGTGCACTAAAAGGTAGTGTGCTTAGCCCTCTGTTCTACTCACTTTATAGTACACATTTACATCTGTGTGGCTAAGCACAGCTCCAATGCTATATTTAAAATTGTTGACAACTCCATTGTCATAGACTGAATCTGGTGGTGGTGATGAATTAGGATACAGGAAGGAAATTCAAAATCTGGATGAATGGTGCCATAACCACCACCTCTCACTCACAGACAACAAAATCAAGGAGATGATTTCTGACCTCAGGACGATAAAACTGGGGGTCCATGAGCCAGTGCTCATCAGGTTATCAGAGGATCAGAGGTGGAGAGGGTTAGCAATTTTAAGTTACTTAGTGTTATCACTTCAGAGTATCTATCTAGTGCCATTATAAATTCAGTGCTGCCATTCCTCGGCTTCCTTAGATGCTTGCAAAGATTTGACAAACCTCTATAGATGTGTGGTGGAGAGTTTACTGGCTGGCTGTATCATAGCCTGGTTTGGAAATACTCTGGGACAGAAAATCCTACAAAAAGTAATGGATATGGCCCAGTCCATCAGGTGTAATGGATATGGCCCAGTCCATCAGGTGTAATGGATATGGCCCAGTCCATCAGGTGTAAAGCCTTCCCCATCATTGAGCACATTTACACCAAGCGTTTTCGTAGGAAAGCAGCATCCACCTCCAACGTTCAGGCAATGCTTTCTTCTCGCTGCTGTCATTAAGAAGGTACAGGCACCTCAGGACTCACACTATTAGGAACTGCTATTACACCTCAACCATCAGGGTCCTGAGCCAGAGGAGATACTTCACTCAACTTCGCTTGCCCCATCACTGAACTTTCCCACGAACTCCGGACTCACTTTCAAGGACTCTTCATTTCCTATTCTTAATATTTATTGCTTTTTTTGTACTTGCACAGTTTGTTGTCTTTCGTACACTGGTTGGTTGTCAGTTCAATTGGGTGCAGTCTTTCATTGATTCTACTGGATTTACTGAGTATGCCCTCAAGAAAATGAATCCTATAATTGTATATGGTGATATACATGTATTTTGACAATAAATTTACTTTGAACTTTGATTTCCCTTCATAGATGCTGCCTGATTTCCCAAGTTCCTCCACTTGCAGCTTCTGCAGAATCTCTTGTGACATAATTTCCATTTGCCTCCTAAGCCCTGCCTCTATTCTGATGCTACCAGTACTAATCAACATCATACACATTAATCATGACCTTCTCCTTCCAAGAGCATCTGACAGCCTTCATTCTCCACTACCCCACAATAACCAAGTACCAGCTAACTCCTGTCCCAATTCCACAATCAAATACGTGTCCCAGTCACCTTCCCCATAAGTTTGATATGCTGGTCTGATGCTTCACTCTCAGCCCTAGTAACAAATCCAGTGTCAATCCAGCTCCCTTCTGCAAGACCATTGCGCCAGTCTCTGGTGCACCTTCTTCGACTTTCATGCATTGCCTGAGCGTCCCATGCTCTGAGGTTTCATGTCCATCCCAACCCTCACCCACAAAAACAAACATCCTTCCCCACGCTGACCATATTCTCGGCCCATGCTGAAATGCTGCTATCTCGCGGGGCCTCTGATAGAGTCCTTGCTCTTCAGCTCCTAACCCCTTGCATTGCTTGTTGGTCCCAGATTCCGGACAGGGTGCTGAATTCAAACTGATTGAGAGATAACCGAATATCTATACTGAATTTTATGGAAGATTGTAAATGAAGTAGACAGCAAAACCATTTTAATCATCACCAGTTATTTCAAATACCAAGCCTTTGCGTTGTGCTCAATCCAATCCACTGGCCTCAATCAATCCCTGTGTGCGTCGCTCTGCTGCACTTACATTTTGTGCCTTTAAAGGACCAACTGAGCTCAAGGCCCGTCGTCTGCAAGTGGTAACTCAGCTTCAACCGGTGAATGCAAAGGCCCTGCCTTCTTGTGGCTTTGTACACTGTACCAGCCTCCCTACTGCAAAAAACTACTTTTACATACCTCTGAAAAATGAAAACATTGAAAAATTATTCAAGAAAAAAAATCAGAAATCAATTCGCCTTGAACACTTGAGCTATGAAAACTTAATTAAAAACATTTAGTAAAAAAAAACAAGATATGTAAACTGCATGCCTGCACTAACCTTTTAGTTGAGATTAATTGCTGGTGTGAAGCCAAGGAGCCATTTGCCAAGTCCATTCCTCCAGCCTCTCACTTTGCTGTGTCTGTATTTTGCTGCTGAACTCAGTGTTCATTCCAGGAGATAAAGTACATCAGAAGCTGCTTATCTCTTACAGAGATCAAAGACAAGCTGATCCATGAGAAAGCTGCTGATGTACTTTCTCTGTGAAAATGTTTGCGCCACTAAATTAACATTCCAAAAATGCATATTTTCCTGATTCCAGCAGTCCTTTATTTGCATATCCATCCTTGAGGAAGAGGGGCACTGTTTTTCTACCTTGTTTTATCAGCTCAGTCCTTTGTAATATTGGTTGGAATTCCAATTGCCTTTTCTATTGATACTTGTCAAGTTGGAGAGGGTGCAGAACAGATTGATGAGAATGTTGCCTGGACTATTACTATTTCTGTTCTCCAATTTTATCTCTTTTAGTTCCTTCTCAGTAAGTTAACTCCAAACCAGTACTAATCCAGAGATCATCCTCTGCCACTGCACACTGGCTTACAGTTTTAGAACAGATCTTCCTTGCTGCTCATAACTTTATTTTGTGCTGGTTAAATTGGGTCATAGTGCCACAAAGGGAAAACTTCTGTGAAAATGGAACATTTTCTTTCTAGGCCTTATTTACATGAATGTGGTGTCTTGCAACTCATCCAATATTGAACCATTTTGATATTCTGCTTTCAAAGGCGGAGTATTTTGAGGAATCGTTTCAACACATGATTTAACAACATTGCTTCCAGGCCTTTACCCTGCGATCTTTTCCTTTTGAATTTTCAAAATGCACTCACTGAGATGGCAACACATTATTACTGGTGGGTCTAGGATGTTAATTGAGGTCAGTTTATCACCACCAGCTCATTCTATTTCAGTCACTCCCTCACATTCTGTTCCATATTCCCTGCCTCAGTTGAAGTTTTAGCAATAAACTTAAAATACAAGTTGTTGCTCCATTTTTCTTCTCTTTTCTTTGCAGTGACCAGGAACTTCAACAATTCACAGTCAACTGCTCTTGACATAATCCCCATCCCTCCTCCCAAGCTTAACTTGAGTGTCATTTTCACCATAACTTTGTGGTTTGCCTGGGCCCCATTACCAAACAGTGGTGGCCTCTCTCTTCAGGTCCAATGGCATATCCTCTGGCATCTTTGGATCTGCTTTAATCAAGCAGGCCTCTTTGCTGCGGTCCCTGATGGGGTGCCTGTTCCTCCAGACTGGAAGTACCCGCTCCATAATGACCTTATGTGGTCAGGTGCATGATGAGGGTTGAGTCTCTACTGTTTTTCATGTGAACTATATCCTCTCTGATTCTCCAAATCTTTGGCCCCCTATCGTATAATTGTGTCTGTTAGTTGTGTTTTTGCTTCTTTGCTATTCTTGTTCCATTTCTGGTCTCATCACAACAGAATTCTTGCTTGCTTGTTTGTACATGTCAGTATAAGACTGCCTACCATCCCTTGGATCTTATCATGGCTCTTTAACCACTGGTGTGGAACATTGGGGCACTGCTCATATACCAAATCTCTTTCGAGGGTGAGGGCAAAGGAGGATGAATCTGACCTCTTATTAAACCAAATTATTCAAGGTCTAAGGGAGTGGATCAGAACTGACAGTGATCATCTGATGCAAGTAAAGATTAGGAGGTGGGTCAAGAGAGATCAAGTATTTAGTTGAAGTTCATAGTCTTTGCTAAGTGAAGAAAAGAAAAATAGAGCAACAACTTGTATTTTTGTTAGGCTTATTGCGAAAATTTCAAATGGTGCAGGGAACATGGAGACTGCAATTCACTGAAGGCCTTGAACTGAGCCAACTAATATTCTACACCTACCCGTGTAGAATGAACAATCTAGCAAATAATATAATAGGCATTCTGAAATAAAGGAGGTAGGGTTGGGTCTCTTAAAGAACGTTAAGGTGGATAATTCCCCAGAATTGGATAGAATATAATGCGGATTACTAAGTAAGACAACAGCTGGGAATACTGGGCTTTGCCTATTATTTTAGTGTCCTCTCCAGTCATGGGTGTGGCCTGTAATAATGCTGTTCCATTATTCAAGAAAGGATAATCCTGGAAACTGTAGACTTCTGTCAACTGTAGGGAGGCTATTGGGAATAGATTAAGAATTGGCATACTTAGGAATAGATATTGAGCATTTGGAAAACCATGGCCTAATTTGGGACAGTCAAAATGGCTTCATGCAAGGCAAGTCATGTCTTACTAACTAGACTGAGATTTTCAAGAAGTTGAACATGGTTGAGCTGTGCTTATTCTCTACATGAATTTAATAAGGCGTTTTGTGATGAACTACATATACCTGTCTGGACACGCCCCCCCGCTGACTGCTCCTGTGGCTCCTCCCACAGACCCCGGTATAAAGGCGATTGGAGGCACAGCCCCTTCCTCAGTCTCCAGGATGTCGTTTGGGTTCTCTTGCTGCTGACTGCTCTCTTCTAGCGAATAAAAGCCTATATCTTGCCTCAAGTCTCCGAGAGTTATTGATGGTGCATCACGTTTAAAAAGTCGCTCATGGTATTCTCATCAACAAAATTAAGTGCATGAGACCCACAGCAAATTGGCCAGTTGTGTTCAGAATTGGCTTGATCATAGAATATAGAGGGTGGTGATCCATAGAATTTATTCTAGCTAGATGTCTTCAACTAGTGATGTCCTGCAGGGATATATACTGTGACTTCTGCTATTAGTGATATACCTGAATAGATGGGTGAGTTACCAATTTTGCAGATAACACAAAAGATTGGTGGTATTGTGGATAGTGTAGAAGCATATCAGTTGCAGATATGGGTGAAGAAATGGCAGATGGAATTTAATCTGGCCAGGTGTGAGGTGTTGTACTCTGGAAGATCAAATGTAAGGGGACAATACACCGCTAATATCAGGTCCCTTAACATTACTGACGTACAGAGGGATCATGAGGTACATGTCTATAGCTCCCTGAATGAGGCTACACAGGTTGTTAGCATGCCTGTCTTTATTAGCTGAAACATTGAATTCAAGAGTCAGGAAGTTATGTTGCAACCTTATAAAATTTTAGTTAGACCAAATCTGGAGTATTGCATTCAATTTTGTTTGCCTTATTAATGGAAGGATTTTGAGGCTTTGGAGAACATGACAAAGAGTTTTACTAGGATTACCTAGATTAGAGGGCACATGCTATCAGAAGAGATTGGATAAACTTGGGTTGTGTTCTTTGAAATGACAGAGGATGACTGATGGCTGCTTATGATATTATGAGAGGCACTGGTAGAATAGACAGCCTTTGTTTTCCCCTCAGGGTTGTCCCATATAAGAGGGCATGCATTTTACGTGAGAGGGCAAGATCAAAGGAGGCGTGCCAGGCAAGAGTTTTCTAAAAAAAAGAAAACAGAAAGGCGTCTGAAAATCACTTCCAGGAGTGGTAGTGGTGGTAAATATGAATACGTTGCCACTAGTAAGAGCCACTTAGGTAGGCATATAAATGTGCAGAAAATAGATGGATATGAAACTTATGTAGACGGAAGGGATTAGTTCAGTTTGGCACTTAATTAAATGTAATTAGATCAGCTGAAGGGCCTGTTCCTGTGCTGTACTGTTTACAATGATTGCTGTTGTGTTATGTTTGTACTTGACCATTATTAAAAAAGATGTGACATAGGAGGCAGTGATCATACTATGGTACAATTCACCCTGCAGTTTGAAAGGGAGAAGATAAAGGTGGATGTATTAATATTACAGTGGAGTAAATGGAATTACAAAGTCACAAGAGAGGAGGTGGCCAAAGTTGGTTGGAAGGGGACACTAACAAGATGATGGCAGATCAGCAATAGCAGGAGTTTCTGGGAGCAATTCAGAAGGCTTGCGATAGAAACATCCCAAAGATGAAGAGTATTTTAAAGGGAGAATCTTACAACCAGGAATGACAAGAGAAGTTACGAGCATAAAAAGCCAAGACAAGAACATAAAAGCAAAACAGAGGGCATACAATGTAGCAACAATTAGTGGGAAATTAAGAGATTGGGAAGCTTTTAAAAACCACAGAAAACAACTAAAAAGCCATAAAGAGAGAAAAGCTGAAATATGAAGGTAAGCTAGCCAATGATATAAAGGAAGATGCCAGTGGAAAGCGGCCAGTGAGTGAGTGGGCCAGTGAAGGAGTGGAGATTTGAGGCTTTGACTCTAGAGATTCTGGCAGTTTTGGCTGTTGGACCGTGCAATCAAGTCAATCAAGATTTGAATAGCTCAGCAGAAAGCCGTTGATTAGAGAATCAAGATTTGAATAGCTCAGACTCAGCAGAAAGCAGCTGATTGGGCAATCGAGGTCAGGTGACCAAGCAGTTTGAAAAGCTCAAACAGAGCGGCCTATGGAAAGTGGCCAGTGCAGGAGTGGAGATTTGAGGCTTTGACGAGAAGAGGCGGAGGACGAGTTTGTTCCCAATTAATCTTTACAGTACCTCCTGAGATGGTGAGGTGCCTCTCCTGTGTGATGTGGCAGCCTTGGGGGAACTCCCCTCTCCTGCAGTCACATCTGCCAGAAGTGCATGCGGCTGGGTGATCTGGAAGACCATGTGAGGAATCTGGAGCAGCAGCTGGATGACCCTTGACTCATACGGGAAAATGAGGCAGTCATAGATGAGAGCTACAGGGAGGTAGTCACACCTAGGCTGCGGGAAGCAGGTCGTTGGGTGACAGTCAGAGGGGGGAAAGCGAAGGTGAGCACCCCTGTAGCCATTCCCCTGAATAATAAGTATACTGTCCTGGATGCTGTTGGCGAGGACAACCGACCAGGTGTGAGCCACGGTGGCAGGGCCTCTGACACTGAGTCTGACCCTGTGGTGCAGAAGGATGGGACGGAGAAGAGGAGAACTGTCATCATTGGAGACTCTATAGTCGGGAGCAGACAGGAGATTTTGTGGACGTGAGAAGGACACCCGCATGGTTTGTTGCCTCCTGGATGCCAGGGTCCGGGATGTTTCCGACCGGGTGCACAACATCCTGGTACGAGAGGGAAAGCAACCAGAAGTCGTGATACATGTTGGTACCAATGACATAGGCAGGAAGAGGGATGAGGTCCTGAAGTGTGAGTTTCGGGAACTAGGCAGAAGGCTGAAGAACAGGACCTCAAGGGTGGCATTCTCAGGATTGCTGCCAGTGCTACGTGACAGTGATGGTAAGAATTGGAGGAGATGGCAGTTGAACGCATGGCTGAGGAGTTGGTGCAGGGGGCAGGGTTTTAGGTTTTTGGATTACTGGGATCTCTTGTGGGAATGGTGGGACCTGTACAGATTGGATGGGTTGCACCTGAACTCGAGCGGGAGCAATATCCTTGCAGGTAGGTTTGCTAGCATGGTTAGGGAGGGTTTAAACTAATTTGCAAGGGGGATGGGACCCGGAGCGATAGAGCAGTGAAAGAAGTGCATGGAGTAAAGCCAGATCTAACATATAGAGAGGCTTTGAGGAAAGAGAAGCAGAATAAAGGGTATAAAGGTAGTAAGGTAGAAGGGCTAAAGTGTGTGTACTTCAATGCAAGAAGCATCAGGAACAAAGGTGATGAACTGAGAACTTCGATGCATACATGGAATTATGATGTAGTGGCCAATATAGAGACTTGGCTGGCACCAGGGCAGGAATGGATTCTCAATATTTGATTTCAGTGCTTTAAAAGGGATGGAGGGGGGGAAGGGGAGGAGGGGGGCATTACTGGTCAGGGATACTATTACAGCTACAGAAAGGGTGGGTAATGTAGCAGGATCCTCTTTTGAGTCAGTATGGGTGGAAGTCAGGAACAGGAATGGAGCAGTTACTCTACTGGGGGTATTCTATAGGCCCCCTGGTAGCAGCAGAGATACTGAGGAGCAGATTGGGAGGCAGATTTTAGAAAGGTGCAAAAATAACAGGGTTGTTATCATGGGTGACTTTAACTTCCCTAATATTGATTGGCACCTGATTAGTTCCAAGGATTTAGATGGGGCAGAGTTTGTTAAGTGTGTCCAGGATGGATTCCTGTCACAGTATGTTGACAGGCCGACTACAGGGAATGCCATACTAGATCTAGTATTAGGTAGCAAACCGGGTCAGGTCACAGATCTGTCAGTAGGTGAGCATCTGGGGAACAGTGATCACTACTCCCTGGCCTTTAGCATTCTCATGGAAAAGGATAGAATCAGAGAGTATAGGAAAATTTTTAATTGGGGAAGGGCAAATTATGAGGCTATAAGGCTAGAACTTGCGGGTGTGAATTGGGATGATGTTTTTGTAGGGAAATGTACTATGGACATGTGGTCGATGTTTAAGGATCTCTTGCAGGATGTTAGGGATAAATTTGTCCCGGTGAGGAAGATAAAGAATGATAGGGTGAAGGAACCATGGGTGACAAGTGAAGTGGAAAATCTAGTCAGGTGGAAGAAGGCAGCATACATGAGGTTTAGGAAGCAAGGATCAGTTGGGTCTATTGAGGAATATAGGGTAGCAAGAAAGGAGCTTAATAAGGGGCTGAGAAGAGCAAGAAGGAGGCATGAGAAGGCCTTGGTGAGTAGGGTAAAGGAAAACACCAAGGCATTCTTCAATTATGTGAAGAACAAAAGGATGACAGGAGTGAAGGTAGGATCGATTAGAGATAAAAGTGGGAAGATGTGCCTGGAGGCTGTGGAAGTGAGCGAGGTCCTCAATAAATACTTCTCCGGTATTCACCACTGAGAGGGAACTTGATGACGGTGAGGACAATATGAGTGAGGTTGATGTTCTGGAGCATGTTGATATTAAGGGAGAGGAGGTGTTGGAGTTGTTAAAATACATTAGGACGGTTGTCCCCGGGGCCTGACGGAATATTCCCCAGGCTGCTCCAAGAGGCGAGGGAAGAGATTGCTGAGCCTCTGGCTAGGATCTTTATGTCCTTGTTGTCCACAGGAATGGTACTGGAGGGTTGGAGGGAGGTGAATGTTGTCCCCTGGTTCAAAATCATGGTCTGATCAGGGACAGTCAGCATGGCTTTGTGAAGGACAGATTGTGTCTAACAAGCCTGATAGAGTTCTTTGAGGAGGTGACCAGGCGTATAGATGAGGGTAGTGCAGCGGATGGGATCTACATGGATTTTAGTAAGACATTTGACAAGGTTCTACATGGTAGGCTTATTCAGAAAGTCAGAAGGCATGGGATCCAGGGAAGTTTGGCCAGGTGGATTCAGAATTGGCTTGCCTGCAGAAGGGAGAGGGTCATGGTGGAGGGAGTACATTCAGATTGGAGGGTTGTGACTAGTGGTGTCCCACAAGCATCTGTTCTGGGACCTCTAATTTTCGTGATTTTTATTAACGACCTGGATGTGGGGGTAGAAGGGTGGGTTGGCAAGTTTGCAGACGACACAAAGGTTAGTGGTGTTGTAGATAGTGTAGAGGATTGTCGAAGATTGCAGAGAGACATTGATAGGATGCAGAAGTGGGCTGAGAAGTGGCAGATGGATGTCAACCTGGAGAAATGTGAGGTGGTACACTTTGGAAGGACAAACTCCAAGGCAGAGTACACAATAGTCCACAGATCCCTGAAAGTTCCCTCACAGGTAGATTGGGTAGTTAAGAAAGCTTATGGCATGTTAGCTTTCATAAGTCGAGGGATAGAGTTTAAGAGATACAATGTAATGATGCAGCTCTATAAAACTGGTTAGGCCACACTGGGAGTACTGTGACCAGTTCTGGTCGCCTCACTATAGGAAGGATGTGGAAGCATTGGAAAGGGTACAGAGGAGATTTACCAGGATGCTGCCTGGTTTAGAGAGTATGGATTATGATCAGAGATTAAGGGAACTAGGGCTTTACTCTTTGGAGAGAAGGAGGATGAGAGGAGACATGATAGAGGTGTGCAAGATATTAAGAGGAATAGGTAGAGTGGATAGCCAGCGCCTCTTCCCCAGGGCACCACTGCTCAGTACAAGAGGACATGGCTTTAAGGTAAGGGGAGGGAAGTTCAAGGGGGATATTAGAGGAAGGTTTTTCACTCAGAGAGTGGTTGGTGCGTGGAATGCACTGCCTGAGTCAGTGGTGCCTGTAAGGTGCTGTTCTGTTCTATGTTCTAAAAGTTTTTTTCAGATATATAAAGAGTAAAAGAGAGGTGAGGGAGTAATGGGGGAAGAAAGAAACGGTGGACAAACTTATCAAGTATTTGTGGAAGACATTAAAGGCTCAAAGGTTCATTTTTTATCAAAGTATGTATGTAGACGACAACTCTGAAATTTGTCTTCTCCAGATAGCTATAGAATTCAAAAAAACATATAAGTAGTGGAAAGAAAGACATCAATCCGCACCCTGGCATGAAAAGAAAAAGAAAGAAAACCTCACAAACCTGAGGCACCTCCAACCCCTCCCTCGCACAAACCCAAACCTCCAGCCCGCCAATTGGCAACAAGAAAGAATGTGCGAGAACACTTAAAAAAACACACACAGAACTGAAAGAAGCCAATGTCAACTACAGTCCAATCCATAAACCTCAGCAGAGCTGAGCTCCGAGAGCTTCAGGACCCAGTGGCCCCTCCAATGGCAGTGACTTGAACCAGCTGCCCTCCATGGAAAGTAACCTGAACCAATGGCCTCACTGACAAAAGTGACTCAAAACCACACCTCTCCAAGAACCGCTAGCTCTCCTTCGCATTTGCCTCCATGTTTTTATATATCCCGACGCTTTAATCGGCGAGAAGTCTAGTTGATCATGGCCTCTCATCTTGTTTCCTCATGGTAGTTCATGCCTGCATTTCTCTCCCGGACTTCCCTCAGGGACATTAGAGCGTGAGCTTACTCGATCAAACTACAGACTGTAAGGCACAGGCTCCAACTGTTTCAAAGCCAAAGTTAAGATATAAAGAATAAGCAGAAGATAATGATAAGCTGTAATGGTTGACTATCTGGAAGATGTTACTCGAGGAATCGTCGTTTGCTAGCACCATCTTGACTGGAAGTGATCTGAGAAATTCAAGAGTTTTGGGACCCTTGTCTAATAAAGACATACTGTCATTGGAGAGGGTACAGAGGAGGTTCATGAGACTGATTCCAGGAATGATTGGGTTAACGTATGAGGAGCATTTGCTGGCTCTGGGTATCTTGAAAGGCCTAGATAGAGTGAATATGTGGAGGATGTTTCTTATAGTTGGGGTGGACAAAACTTCAGAACAGAGGGACATCCATTTAACACAGAGTTGAGGAGGAATTTCCTTTAGCCAGAGGGTGGTGAATCTGTAGAATTCATTGCCCCAGACGGCTATGATGGCCAATTCATTGGGTGTATTCGGAGCGCAGGTTGATAGGTTTTTGATTAATCAGGGCATCAAATGTTACTGGGAAAAGGCAGGAGAATGGGGTTGAGGATGAATGAATGGAGCAGACTAATTCTGCTCATATGTTTAATGGTCATATGACAATGAGCTCCATCCTGTGCACCAGCCTTTTAAGTAGCATAGCTGAAAATACCGAGCTGATATTGGAAGTTTTATATTTTCCGGCATCTCACAGACAGAAGACAAATGCAGACTTAATTGCTACTTATCAAGCTATCCCAGATCTTTCAAACTTGCAACAAACACCTTGCTACTCCCCTTCAATTTGCACTGTAATCTTGGCCTCCTATACTGATGATGTGGTGAAATCAAACAAAATTTTGAAAAAACAACTGTTTATCTTTCCAATAGGCATATTGCTTCAGCTCCCACTTTCTCCTCAGGAAAAAAAGAAACCAGAAAAAATATTTAGGCTAAGTTTGGTAATATGCAGCGTAACACACAAAATGCTGGAGGAACTCAGAAGATCAGTCAGCATCTATGAAGAGGAATGAGCCATCAATGTTCCAGGCCAAGATCCTTCATCAGGACTGGAAAGGAAGGGGGAAAAAAGTAGGATAGGTGACTGGTGGGGAAAGGAGTACAAGCTAGCAGGTGATAGGTGAACACAAAGTACACTGCAGATGCTGTGGTCAGATCAGGACGTACAAAAAAGCTGGATGAACTCAGCAGGTCGGGCAGCATCCGTTGAAAGAAGCAGTCAACGTTTCAGGTTGAGACCCTTCATCAGGACTAAAGAAAGAGGGGGCAGGGGCCCTATAAAGAAGGTGGGGGGAGGATGGAAAACCAATCAGAGGAAAGATCAAGGGGTTGGGGAAGGGAGGCAGGGAGGGGATAGGCCGGAGAGGTGAAGAAGGAATCTAAGGGGAAAGCACTATGGGTAGTAGAAGAAGGCAGAGTCATGAGAGAAGAGGAGACAGAGTGAAGGTGGGATGGGGGAAGGGAGAGGGAGGGAATTACTGGAAGTTGGAGAATTCGATGTTCATACCAAGGGGCTGGAGACTACCCAGACGGTATATGAGATGTTGTTCCCCCAACCGAAGTTTGGCCTCATCATGGCAGTAGAGGAGGCCATGTATGGACATATCTGAATGGGAATGAGAGGGAGAGTTGAAGTGGGTGGCAACCGGGAGGTCCTGTCTGTTGTGATGGATGGAGCGTAGGTGCTCGACGAAGCGGTCCCCCAATCTGCGTCGGGTCTCGCCGATGTAGAGGAGGCCGCACCGGGAGCACCGGATGCAATAGATTATCCCAACAGACTCACAAGTGAAGTGTTGCCTCACATGGAAGGACTGTTTGGGGGCCTGAATGGTGGTAAGAGAGGAGGTGTAGGGTCAGATGTAGCACTTACGCTTGCAGGGATGATAGGTGAATCCAGGCAAAGGGGAAGGGTCACATTTGTGCTCAGGTACCTCACTCTGAGTATCACTCCTATCATCTTATACACACCCCTTTAAATTGTTTTTTAAAACATTTTCATCTGTAATTCTATACCAAACTTGATCGGACTGGTGAAATCTTCCAGCTGCTCCTGCTTTTGATTTTGCCCACCACTGATTGCCATCTGCTCTAAGTGAGGCTGGACAATAATGGCAACATGACTCTGATCTCTATCAACATGATTAAAATGCATCATCTAAAAAAAAACACTTATTGGTGGGTATCATGCTGTTTTCCAGCCCCAGAGTTACAAATATTGCAGACACAGGGGAATATTTCTAGCATCCTACTTATTTTATTCAAGAGCTAAGCAACCCACTTTCCTCCCAATGAACCACAAACCTCAATCCCATGAGTGAGAGGTGAAAACTTTTGAATGGCCCACAGCTGTATTCTACTAATAACCTTGTGCATGAACTGCTGCATAGAATTGATGAAATAACTAGCTTGCTAATAACATTAAAACTTGGTGATAAATAAGCAAAAATGATTGCGATTATTTAACAAACAGAATGTCCTATTTCATACAGTATGGTTGTTCATATAAATAATAATGTTTCCTTTGAGCTTCTATGTATTAGAGTTACTTGATTTCTTACATTGCTGACCTTAAAGAAGTAAAATTTAATCAGTATTAACATGTTTTAATTGGTTAATAAAGTCTCATTACTGATATGGCCAGGTACCTGGCAGTCATAATTTGTTGGAGTGCTATGACTTCATAGGAAGAACGAAGAGAGGCAGTGTAGTAAAAGTGATACAGCTTGAGAGTGGGGCAGGAACAGAGTGAAGTGGAAATGAATACAAAATTTTGAAAGGTGGAGGACAAGCTGAGAAAGCCTTTAGAACTGTGCGGAGGGCCATGGATCCATTAGCAGAACAATGACGTACACACATGGGTGTTTTATTCAATGTTTGAAACCACAACTTCTTGAAGCCTTTGCAAATACATTGTTCGGAACGGATGGAAAGCCTCTGCTGAAACCCAACCTGTGTATAATCGGACCTCGTAGACCTTTGGAAAGATGTCAAGATGGTGGAGGCACAACCGGTAGAGTTACTGCCTCATGGTGCCATAAACCTCAGGTTCCCTGTGTGTGTGTTATTTTCAAGTTTTCCCTGTGATGATATGGATTCATTTCCTGTATTAGTATTTCCTCCCACATCCCAAAGATGTGTGGGTTGATAGGTTAATTGCTAACTGTAAATGGCTGCTTGCTGCTACTGTGCAGGTGAATGCTAGAAACTGAAGGCAGAGTAAAAATTGGGTTAATGTAGGAGGAGTGTAAATGTATGGTTGATGTCTATGTGCACTCTGGGGTGAAAGGCCTGTTTCTGTGCTGTTTTGCTCTTTGATTTTAATCATTGAGAAAATACACCAGAAATGAAGGGTCTGGATTATATGGAGAGTTTAAATATATTGGATTCACTCTTGCACCACAAAGGATTGATGTTAGATTTATAACAGCTGCTCAAAATAATCTAGAGTTTTGAAGAGCTGTTAAACACTACAACATTTGATAAAGAAGTGTACATGTCTATTTACATTGTACAATACATCAACTTGTTATCAGAATAGACTGTCTAAAAAGGGGGAAAGCAGTTTTAGCAGTAACTTCTAAAATAATGCAGGTTGTTTTTTTTAAATGAGGAAATCTTGCAAGGCTAGGGCAAGGAAAGGATAACAAATGGTTTGCTTCTTCTTTCCCACAAATCTGCTAAGTGGTTTCATTCTGCCTGTGCCATCTGTTGATTCAAAGATAACAAAGTAAAGCATGGGTTGACTCCCCTTTTATCAAATAGGACAGCTCTGGTCAATAAATTAGGCAGTCTTGGCACCATCGTGAACTGAGCCGATTGTGTTAGGTATTGATTTGATGAATCCACAAGACTTACACATTCTGCACATGGCTATTCTCCCCAGTGTACTCATTACAGTAGAAGCCTTATTTGCCTTAGGTACAGTAAAGTTCTTTGGAAAAGCATGGTTAACAAAGTTACATCAGAAACGGGGAAGGGCAAGCCTACATGCTAAGTTATTCATCAGTAAGAATACAGTGGTAAATGTTTAAGAAATAAGAGACAAATGGGGATGGTACCAGAATAATCGATTGTGTCTGTAAGAACAACATTTCTTACTGGTAATTTTGCAGTTCATACAGAACTTCTATGTATTCACTCCAGTGAAAATTGAAAATGGAATTGTTAAATTGATCCAATTAAATAAAAATAAAAAATCAGCATTTGCTTTGACAAACATGTGGAACTACACATCTGAAAAACTGAGCTTTGTACATTTGAAAAATATTAATTTCCATTGAAAACAGACTGGGAATTTCTTTTGTGTGGATCAATTGCTTAAACTAATTAAAATATGTGAAGTAAAACTAATTAAATTTAATAGGAGAGAAAAATAATGGTTTTATAATATCAAAATACAGGGCTCCATTACTTTCTCCTGCCTTACAGTGAACTGGGTTTACCTGGATAACTAGAGACTTACTGATGCTGTTTTTGAAAGCAAGGAATTTTGGTTCCTTCAGTCCTGGCTGGCTCTGTGTTTTGTGATTAAGTGGAATCCTTTCAAGATTCAGTGTCAGCATCTAATGTGGTCTAGTTTTTCAGTATGATCTATGCCGTTACTAATACACAAATTGGCAGGCAACTGAGGTAAGGGAGAGATGCCTTGCAGATTTTGAGTTGCCACAACAAAAGAATGGCTGATTTGTTGGTCACACTTAATCGATTAGGATAGCAAAAATCTGACACTGCATTTGAACATTAATTTGAAAATTAAACTGGCCACAAGGGATCTCATTCAGTTGTGGATGTTGGAGTGATATAAGGCTGACTGTTATCCAGGAGTGTTGCCATTTGAACCCCACTGGGGACTTGGTTTTGTGTGATGATTAGTGATGCTCAAACTCATAAACTGCTAATGTGTAGGTTGTGTAGTTTAATGCTTTCCTTTGTGGCTGCTCCTGATATCCTTTAATCCAAGCCACAAATTTTCAGATCAGATTGGATCGTACGTACCCAGTTAGCGTCTTTCATTACCTGATCGGATTCTGAATTCACCTATTGTCGTTTACCAGGCTTCCTTTGATTGCTATTTTACATTCATTGGTTAAGAAGTCAACTGTGGGAGAAATTCCCTCTGCATTGTCAGACTGTGTTCATTTGTTTGAGTACGTTCCAGGTACAGTGAAAAGAAAGAATGCTGGAAGTACTAAGCTGGTCAGGCTTCATCAGTGGGAAGTTAGCATAACTGTTTTTCTTTCTGTAGATGTGGCCTGACCTGAGTGTTTCCAGCAGAAATTTTGATTTTAGATTTTCAGCTTCTTCAGCTCTTTTGATTTTCTAGATACACTCTGAATATAAGGAGCATGCAGGTGGAAACTATTGGGCAACTTGATATCAAATGGCTTAAAATTAATGAATTGACATTAGTCATGCAAAATTCCTATGAACTCAGAGGATTGAATTCACAGGTCAGTCTCATGGATGCAACCCTTAATGGAGACCTTTCTCTGTGTTAGTCAGAGGAGTGAGTCCCGATGAGGAAACTCAGTGTTGATCTTCTGGTAGGTAGGCCCGCAAGAATTTTGCTTGTTTTTTTTGGCTTTCCCCTTCTGACTAGTCATGTCCTTAAGAGACACAATCAAAGACTAAACCTACCTACCCTACCCATTGTTGTGCACACTCATGCTTCCTTGTCCCTGCTCTGATCAGCCTTCTGCCACTGCAGATCCTGCGAACTTTGCTGTGACCCGATCCAGCTCCAGATCCAATGTGTGCCTAATCTGCAGCCCTAACTTGAATTGATACACCATCAAAATGACATGGTTTGTGTAGATTCCTCAACCAGCTCCTCAGCCGAATATCTTACAGGAGATAGATCTATCTATATGTGCATTTTCCTCTACAAAGCCCATCTATCATCCTTTCACCATAGGCATTTGGCATACTACTCTCTTCTACAAAAACTAACGGTCTCCCTGCCTAGTATCATTTTAATGCACTTTTCATAGATATTAAAGGAAGCCAATTTCCTGCTTGTTCCATTTACAGGAAGGTCCTATATACTCCGTAACACTTGCCTTACTGTTATCACCTGCACATCCTGAGGGCATTTATTTATTCTAATTCTAATTGAGCAGTTTTGATTTTAACAAAGGCAGTATAATAGAAGGAGCTCCACTTTGGCAAACCCTTTCCTGTAATATATCACAGCACATGGGTACTTTCATGATAAATGGATTTGACTTTGCTTTTCCCTGACTCTCTGCAGAATTCCACCTCACAGATTCACACAGTGGCACTATGCCAGCGGTCAGTGGCTGGTAGCCAGCATTGTATTTTCAAAAAAAAGCCAGCCCTCTTTTGATTAAATTCATCTATCACATTCATAGAGAGAAAAAAATCAAATGTAGGAAGCAATAAAAATAAATTGAACTAATTACGACATTGTAATTAGGCTAATATTTCTCCTCTTGCTGCGAAGTAGATCAAACATATTATGCAGTACTCTGAAAGGATTTGAAATTGAATGCAGTGACATTTTCTGTCTTTGAGTATATTTACCATCATAGAACCACTGTGATAAAATTATATTAATAGAACTCTGATTACATCCATAAAGAAAATAAAATGATGGTGATCTTTTCCTAAGGTCTTACCTGTCCAAGCAAATACATAGTGGTTCTAATGCTTTAGAAATGAAATTAATATTTATTGTATTTATTTAGTCATTGAGGTCCAACATGGAGTAAACTCTTCAGGCCCTGTGAGCCACGCCACTCAGCAGTCCCCCAATTTTAACCCTAGCCTAATCACGGGACAATTTACAATGGCCAAATAGTGTCTCTGGTACTGTAAAACATTGTGCTAACCACTACACTACCATGCGCCATCAATGATAATTGAACTGCTTTGCAGAATTTCCCAGTTGCAAGATAACAATGTGTCACTGTCTTGCAACTCTGTGTGTGTGTGTGTGTGTGTGTGCGTGTGTGTGCGTGTGTGTGCGTGTGCGTGCGTGTGCGTGTGTGTGCGTGTGTGCGTGCGTGCGTGTGTGCGTGCGTGCGTGCGTGTGTGTGTGCGTGCGTGTGTGTGTTTGTGTGTGTGTGTGTGTGTGTGTGCGTGCGTGTGTGTGTGCGCGTGTGTGTGCGTGCGTGTGTGCGTGCGTGTGTGCGTGCGTGCGTGCGTGTGTGCGTGCGTGCGTGTGTGTGTGCGTGCGTGTGTGTGTGTGTGTGTGTGTGTGTGTGTGCGTGCGCGCACATGCCCACACACGTGTTGCCAGAGGTTTCCAACATCTGCAGACTCTCTTGTGTTAATCTTTATTTATAGCTTTAGAACAACGGGACGTGCATGGAATAAAGATATCATTTACAAGCCCGGAGGTGTTTCCCAGCTCAGTCCCATAACACTCCAAATACACCATAGTAAACATTTTTCAGCACTGATCTTGGCGAGCTAGTAACATAAACTGACGGACTTCAGCTTCCCTTCCAAACCTGTGATTAAGTTAGCATGAGATGTAAAAGAACTGAACAGGCCAACATAATGTAATTCCCACCCAGTACACCTGATACAACATTTCTGAGTAACATTTTAGGGAGAACATAGAAAAGTACAGCTCAGGAACAAGTCGTTTGGCTCATGATGTAATGATGAAATGCCTAACTAAGCTAATCCCTTCTGTTTACAAGGTCCACATCCCTCTATTCTTTCAGCATCAATGTGCCTATCTAAAAGCTTTCTAAGCAGTTCTATCACTTGTACCCCCCTCCACTGACAGCACATACTAGATATCAACCACTCTTTGTAATGAAGTACTTGCCACAACCATCTCCATTGAATTAGCCCCTCTCACTTGAAATGCACTTAGACCTTGAGAATAAGATACCAGCTAATAAGATAATGAGATGCCTCTGATAATTTCAAAAACTTCAATCACATCTCTCCACAGCCCTCACTACGTTAAAGAAAATACCCCAAGTTTGTCCAACCTCTCTGTATAGCACATGCACACTAATCCATGCAATATCTGATGCGCCATCAATAACTCACGCTGAGACTTAGGAAGTGAGATATCGGCTTTTATTGACTGAAGAACAACACTACATCCTGGGAAAATGAGGGAGAGCAGCAGACCACAGTCGCCTTTATACAGGGGTCTGTGGGAGGAGCCACAGGGGCAGCCAGCAGGGTCTGTGGGAGGAGCCACAGGAGCAGTCAGACAGGTATATCTAGTTCACCACAATATCCTAGTAAACATCTTCTGTTCCCTCTCCAATGCCTCCACATCTTCCTTATAATGAGTAACCAGAGTTGAATGCAGTATCCCAGCTGCGGCCTAACTAGAGTTTCATGAAGCTGCAACTTAACTTGCTGATTCTTCAATTCAATGCCTTGACTAATGAAGGCAAGCATGTCATCCATCACCTTTACCATCTTATCAACCTGTAGTGTCACCGTAGTGCTATGGGCCTGCAAACCAAGATCCCCTTGTACATAACACTGTTAAGGGTCTTGCCATTAAATGTCTACTGACCCTTTACATTTGACCTCTTAATGAGAAATAGCTCACACTGATTGGATAAAATTCTGTCTGCCATTTTTCTGCCCATACCTGCAACTGATCTGTAACCCAATATATGTTTTGGCAACTTTCTACACTATCTACAACACCACCGATCAATGTGACATCTGCGCACACCATCATTGTTTTCATCTGAGTAGCAGAGGTCCCAGTCTGGATCCCAGTGGAACAGCACTAGTCACGAACCTCCAGCCAGAATTAGTCCCATCGGCCAAACCAATTCTGAATCTAAATGGCCAATTTGCCATAGATCCCATGCATCTTAATCTTCTTGATGAGCTCATCACAAGGGTCCTTCGTAAGCACCTGACTAAAATCCAAGTGGACAACATCCACAGTTCTGCCCTTGATAATATCCTTCAATGCTTCCTCAAAAAGTCAGTCAACTTAGTAAGATGTGGCTTATCCTGTACAAGGCCAGACCGACTTTGACTGAAGCTAATTAGACCATGGTTTTCCAAATGTTCATTGATCCCATCTTTAAGAATCTCCTGTAATAACTTTCCTGCCACTGATATGAGACAGGGCAGTTAATGATTTTCAGGATTATTCGTTTCAATCCTCCTTGCCAAGGAATTTTTCTGGCAACACTTGGTCTTCTTAATCCTCTTGAGTTCTTTTCTAGCTTCCTTACACTGCAGGTCCTACATGCAGGACTTTGGAAATAATGAAAAGCTAGATACAGTGGATAAATTTCTGAAGTCCAACATGCAAGGAGGGAGTTTATTTTACTAACTGTGCTCTAATGTTTTATATGACCATTTAGAATTTTTTATAAAAGTGAAAATGAGGAGAGTAACTTACTGGTGATGCCTTTGTACAGAAACATTATGAGTTGTACCAACAACACATCAAGTTATACACTGCAAGAAAATGGGAAGTTTAACAAATATGATGATGTGAAAAAAAAAGCATTTCAGTGTTAAATGTGTGTTGACTGGGAAGGGGAATGAAAAATATATAGTAATTGATTAAAGAGATGAACAGACAAGATGTGCAGACCCAACCTATGACTGAAAAGAGATGAAATTGATAAGATGGGGGCAAAAGGAATAAGACGTAAGTACAAGTATCGATTAGACTGTGGAATCCTGACCTGGCACAGTGCGAAGCACAAACTTGGCACTGGGAATACTTCCTGGAAGAAGTGTTCATCACAATTCCTTTGATCAAAGCTGTCATTTTTTTTCAGATCATAGTAATATGTATTGACATGATTAAGTGCCTGCTTACATAAGCATATTATTAGTAAAGAACTCCAATGAACAATGATTTTTGAATTCAGTTGAATGCACTTGCATTTATAAGGTGCGTTTTCTGACCGTTTGCAATTCTAAAGAACTTGAAAGCTAATGAAGCCTTTTCGAAGTAAAGCCATGATTGTAATGCAGTAAGTGGGACAGTCTCAGTGCAGAGTAAAGGATTCAGTGACCTAAATGATCAATTTTAGGTGTTGGTAGCAAAACGAATATAGGCCACAACACTGGGGAGGATACCTAGACTCCAGTTTAAGTAATGCCACAGGATCTGAATGTTCATTTTGAACGCAAAGTCTTGCAACTCGGGAATGTGAGTGCCATCATCTGAACAAGAACAGAGATGTCAAACTACCCATAAATATGAATCAGTACAAGATGCTTCTCCTTGCACTCTGTATCTTGCTGCCCCGTGAAGTTCCTGCATCCGTCTCTTGAAACCTTTCTTCCGCGGAAATGTTCATCTGCTGGGGATGGCTCCAATGTACACTGGGCACGCTATTAGTACCTCCTGTACCTAATGAAGTGGCCACTAAGTGTATGCTTGTGGACTTCTGCTGCTGTAGCCCATCCACATCAAGGTTCAATGTGTTCTGCAATTAGAGATGTTTTTCAGCACACCACTGTTGTAAGAGCTGGTTATTTGAGTTTATTTATTTATTTTATTTACTTAGTGATACAGTGTGACGTAAGACCCTCCAGACATTCGAGCCAGACTGCCCCAGCACTGCCACACTGCCACAACCCCAATTAACCCTAACCTAATCATGGGATGTTACACTGACCAATTAGCTTACCCAGTTCATCTTCGGACTGTGGGATGAAACTGCAGCACCTGTGGAAAACCCATGCATTCCATGGGGGCATACAGAGGCTCCTTACAGAATGGCGCCAGAATTGAACTCCCAACTCCAGGATGGCCCAAGCTGTAATACTGTTGCGCTGGCCGCTATGCTACCATGGCATTCAGTTACTGTTGCCTTCCTGTCAGCTTGAACCAGCCTGGCCATTCTCCACTGACCTCCCTCATAGACAAACCATTTCACCCACAGAACTGCTGCTCACTGGAGGTTTATTTTTGCTTTTTCTCACACTGGAAATTCTAGAGACTGGTGTGCATGAAAATCCCAGGACACTCTTTGAACTAGCAAGTGAGAGAGCGGCATCACTGCAGGATGAAAGCCATTTGAAAAGAACAAGTTTTATTGTGAGTGAGTGTTATTTGAGTCAATAAAAAGAAGCGAGGTGTAAGCAGAGCAGCCATTGAGGGTGTGGGCCAGTGTTATAGTGGTTAGGCTTTGGCGAGAGCAGATGGAGTCTAAGGGTGCTGAGTCACTTATTATCATTTACTTTGATTGTGGAACTTGGGCTTGAGAAGTTGGAATCAAAGGTATAACAAGCTTGATGAGAGAGGCTGAGTAAGTGATCTAAGTGAGCTTGAAACTCAAAGATTTCAGAGAGAAGGCACAGGAAAGAACAGATAAGCCTTTTTATTGTCTGTAAAACCTCAGTCCTTAGTTCAAGTGTAGGCAGGATGTTTAATGTGGTGGAATACTGCTCCTGTGAGATGTGGGATTTCTGGCTACCTTGCAGTCTCCCTGATGATTACATCTGCAGCAAGTGTACCCAACTTCAGCTCCTGACCGACAAGTTCAAGAAACTGAAGCTAGAGCTGGAAGTAATCAAGACTCAATAATTAGAGGGGCGGACAGATTCAGTGGCTGAGAAAAAGACACCAGAATGGCGTGTTGCCTCCCATGTGTCAGGGTCCAGGTTGTCTCGGAGCAGCTGCAGCATATCTGAAGGGGGAGGGTGAGAAGTCAGAGGTCACGGTGCATATTGACACTAATGTCATAGGTAGAAAAGGAGAAGAGGTCCTGTGCAGAGAGTAAAGGGAGTTAATATAGAGACTGAAGAGCAGAATCACTGCGGTAGCAATCTCTGGATTTTTCCTGGTACCATGTGCAGGAAGAGGATGATAGTAAAGATGAATGAGTAGCTGTGGAACTGGTGCAAGGAGCTGGTTTTCAGGTTCCTGGATCATTGGAACATCCTCTGATGCAGGGATGGCCTGTACAGGAGGCTTGCACTGAAACTGGAGGGGAAACAATGACTGTGAGGTTCACTAGTGCTGCTCAGGATGGTTTCAACTAGTTTGGAAGAGGGATGAGATCAAAAGCACCAGGTCAGAGAGTAGAGACATGCAGAGGAAGGTAGATGTCAGGGCCAATAAACATAGGCAGGAGTGAAGTAATAGATATGACAGATTGTATAGCTTGAAGTTTGTGTAGTTTAATGCTTGGAGTATTATGGATAAAGGTGAAGAACTTAGAGCATGGAGCTTTAATGTTGTGACTTGCTTGAAAGAGGGCCTGGAATAAGAGGTTAAAGTTTTAGAAAAGATAGAGAGGGAGGTGAAAGAGGGGGTGTGTGTGTGGAATTGCACTATTAAACAGGGACAGTATCATAACTGTCCTCAGAGGGGACTTAATGGAGTGCGTGTCCACTGAGCCTACATGAGTGGAACTCAGAAACAGGAAAGGTGCAGTCACTGTAATGGGATTATACTACAGATCCCCAATAGCCACTGGGATATTGAGAAACAGATTTGCAGGCAAATTAAGGAAAGGTGTAAAAATAATAGGGTTGTTGCCATGGGGGTCTTCAACTACCTTTATATAAACTGGGATCTTCTTAGTGCAATCAGTTTAGATGGGGCAGAATTTATTAATTGCATCCAGGAGGGTTTCTTAAATCAATACGCAGATATCAAACAAAAGGAGGGGCTGTACTGGATCTGGTGCTGGTAATGAGCCTGGCAGGGCAACTGAGTAGTGAGGAAACAGTGAGCACGACTCCTTAAAATTGGAGGTAGTTACAGATAAGGATAAGCTTGGAGCTCGTGGAAGAGTGTTAACCTGGAACAAGGACAATTATGAGAGCATTAGACAGGAAGCTGGGAGAGTTAACTGAGAACAGCTGTTTTTGGGGAAGTCCACATCTGACGCATGAAGGGTGTTTAAAGATTAACTGCACAGAGTACAGGACTGGTATACTTCAGTCAGAAGGAAGGGCAAGGATGGCAAAGTAATAGAACCTTGGATGTCGGACGAGGTGTTGAATTAATGAAGGAGAAAAATGATGAACCTGTTGGCATTCTTTGAGGAGATTATAAGTAGGATAGATAAGGGGGATGTAGTGGATGTTGTATATTTGGAGTTTCAGAAGGCCTTTGACAAGGTGCCACATATGAGGCTGCACACCAAGTTAAGAGCCCATGGTCTTACAGGAAAGTTACGAACATGGTTAGAGCATTTGTTTATTAGTAGGAGGCAGTGACTAGGGGTCAGTGTTGGAACGACTTCTTTTTATGCTGTTTATCAATGATTCAGATGATGGAATAGATGGCTTTGTTGCCAAGTTTGCAGAAGATATGAAGATTGGTGGAGGGGCAGGTAGTGTTGAGGAAACAGGTAGGATGCAGAAGGACTTAGATTAGGAGAATTGGCAAGAAAGAGGCAAATGAAATACAGTGTTGGAAAATACATGGTCATGCACTTTGGTAGTAGAAATAATGTGCAGACTATTTTCTAAATGGGGAGAAAATCCAAAAATCTGAAATGCAAAGGGACTTGGGAGTCTTTGTGCAGAACACCCTAAAGGTTAACTTGCAGGTTGCAAACACGAGGAAATCTACAGATGCTGGAAATTCAAGCAACACACACAAAATGCTGGTGGAACACAGCAGGCCAGGCAGCAGCTATAGGGAGAAGCATTGTCGATGTTTCGGGCCGAGACCCTTCGTCCTGATGAAGGGTCTCGGCCCAAAACGTCAACAGTGCTTCTCCTTATAGGTGCTGCCTGGCCTGCTGTGTTCCACCAGCATTTTGTGTGTGTAACTTGCAGGTTGAGTCAGTGGTGAGGAAGGCAAGTGCCATGTTAGGATTAATTTCAAGCAGTCTAGAATACAAGAGCAAGGATGTGATGCTGAGGCTTTATAAGGCACTGGTGAGGTCTCACCTTGAGTATTGTGAACAGTTTTGGGCCCCTTGTCTTAGAGAACATGTGCTAGCATTGGAGAGGATCCAGAGGAGGTTCACAAGGATGATTCCAGCAATGAAAGGGTTATCATACAAGGAGTGTTTGATGGCTCTGGGTCTGTACTCGCTGGAATTTAGAAGGATGGGGGGATCTCATTGAAACCTTTTGAATGCTGAAAGGCCTAGAACAATTAGATATGGAAAGGATGTTTCCCATGGTGGGAGATTCTAGGACAAGAGGGCACAGCCTCAGTATAGAGGGGCATCTCAAAACAGAGATGCAGAGAAATTTCTTTAGCCGAAGGGTGGTGAATTTGTGGAATTTGTTGCCACATGCAGCTGTGGAGGCCACGTCGTTGGCGGTATTTAAGGCAGAGATGGGTAGCTTCTTGATTGGACATGGCATTAAAGGTTACAGGGAGAAGGCCAGGAATTGGGGTTGAGGAGGAGAAAAAAAGGATCAGCCATGAATGAATGGTGGAGCAGACTCGATGGGCCAGATGGCTGAATTCTGCTCCAGTGTCTTTAAGTTTTATGGTCTTAAAAAGGAAAAGTATGTAAATCTTAGGAACTGGAAACAAACAGAGCCCTGGAGGATTATAAAGAAGCCAGAAAAGAATGTAAGGTGGGAATTTGTAAAGCCAGAAAGAGCCATGAAAAGTCTTTGGCAAGCGGGATTAATGAGAATTCCAAAGCATTCTGTACATACATCAAGAGCAAAAGGATAACTAGGAGAGTGTGGGACTATTCAAGGAGGGGGGAACATATACTTGGATGCAAAGGATGTGAGTGAGGTCCTTAATGAGAACTTTACATCAGTTTTTACCAGGAGAAGAATCTGGAGGATAGGGAGATCAGTGTCGAGAATATTAGTATTCTAGGGATTTTCAAAAATAAAGTAGGAGGTAATGTTTATTCTCTTAAAGAGCATGAAGGTGGATAAACCCCCTGATGGAATGTATCCATCAAATCTGCTCCACCATTCTATCATGGCTGATCCAGGATCCCACTCAACCCCATACACCTGCATTCTCGCCATATCCTTCGATGCCCTGACCGATCAGGAAATGATCAATTTCCACCCTAAGTATACCCATGGACATGGCTTCCACTGCTGTCTGTGGCAGAGCATTACACAGATTTACTACTCTCTGACGAAAAAAATTCCTCCTTACCTCTATTCTAAAGAGTCGCACCTCAGTTTTGAGGTTGTGCCTCCTTGTTCTGAATAACCCCACCATAGGAAACATCCTCTCCCATCCACTCTATCTAGTCCTTTCAACATTCAGCAGGTTTCAATAACATCCCCTCAGATTACTCTGAATTCCAGTGAGTACAGGCCCAAAGATGCCAAACACTCCTGATATGTTCACCCTTCATTCCCTGAATCATCCTCAGAAACCTCCTCTGGACTCTCTCCAATGACAACAAATCCTTTCTGAGGTATGGGGCCCAAAACTGTTGACAATACTCTAAATGCAGCTTGATCAGTGTCTTATAAAGGCTCAGCATTATCTCCTTGCTTTTATATTTTATTCCCCTTCAAATAAATGCCAGCATTTCATTTGCGTTTTTTTACCACACACTCAACCTGTAAATTAACCTGGGAGCCTTGCATGAGGACTCCTAAGTCCTTCTGCACCTCTGATGTTTGAACCTTCTCCCCATTTAGATAATAATCCACACAATTGTTCCTTTTACCAAAATGCATTATTATACATTTCCCAACACTGTATTCCATCTGCCACTTTTTTGCCCATTCTTCCAATTTGTCTAATTCCTACTGCAATCATATTGCTTCCTCAGCACTACCTATCCTTCCACCTATCTTCATATCATCTACAGACTTTGCCACAAAGCCATCAATTCCATTATCTAAATCATTGACAAACAATGTAAAAGTAGCGGTCCCAGTATTGAGAAAAGACCCCTTTTATTCCCACACACTGCCTCCTGCCTGTCACCCATTTTGCTGTCTATGTCAGTACCCTTCCTGTAATGCCATAGGATTTTATCTTGTTAAGCAGCCTCATGAGTGTCACCTTATCAAATGCCTTCTGAAAATCCAAGTAAACGGCACCCACTAACTCTCCTTTGTCCACCCTGCTTGTTACTTCCTCGAAGAACTCTAACAGATTTGTCAGGCAACATTTCTCTTTACAGAAACCATGTTGACTTTGACTTATTTTATCATTAGTCCCCAAGTACCTCCAAACCTCATCCTTAATAATTGACGCCAACACTTTCCCAAGCACTGGGGTTAGCTAACTGGCCTATAATTTCCTTTCTTTTGCCTTCCTCCTTTCTTGAAGAGTGGAGTAACATTTGCAATATTCCTGTCCTCCCGGACCATGCCAGAATCAAATGGTTCTTGAAAGGTCATGACCAATGCATCCATGATCTCTTCTGCAACCTCTACCAGGACTCTGGGATGTAGACAATCCGGCTCAGGTGACTTATCCACCTTAAGACCTTTGAGTTTGCCTAGCCCTTTCTCCTTTGGAATAGTAATGACACTCACTCCTCCTCCCTGACACTCATGGACCATCAGCACACTGCCAGTGTCGTTCACTGTGAAGACTGATGCAAAATACCCATTAAGTTCATCTGCTATTTCTTTGTCCTCCATTATACCTCACCAGCATCATTTACCAATGGTCTAATATCAACTCTTACCTCCCTTTTACTTGTATTATAACTGAAGGAAACTTTTATTATCCTGCTTTATATTATTGGCTAGTGTGTCCTCAATTTTCATCTTTTTCCTTCTTATAGCTTTTTTAGTTGCCATTTTGTTGGATTTCAAAAGCTTCTGAATCATCCAACTTCCCACTCACTTTTGCTGTCTATATGCCCCTTCCTTGGCTTTTATGCAGTCCTTAACTTCCTTTGCCAGCCATGGTTACATGCCCCTGCCATTTGAAAACTTTTTTCTCTGTGGGACCTATCTATCCTGCACCTTGTGAACTATTCCCAGGAACTTCAGCCATCTCTGCTCTGCTGGCATCCCCACCAGTATCCCCCTCCAATCCCCCTTGGCAAGCTCCTCTCTCATGCCCCTGTAATTCCGCTTATTCTAGTGCGATACAGATACATGTGGGTTATGCTTGAGTTTCTATCATAAAGTAGTCATATAAAGTAGCTAATGTTGTCCCATTGTTCAAGATGGGAACCAAAGATTATCGTGGAAACCGTAGACAGGATGGCAGTAGGCAAGCTAATTGAGAGAATTCTTACAAATAGGATTTATGAGTACTTAGGATTTATGAGAATTTGGATTTATGAGGATCCATGGTCTAATTAGGAGAGCCATTATGGCTTTGTGTAGGGCAAGTCATGTCTTATAAACTTGACTGAGTTATTTGATGAGGTAATGGGGGTGATTGAAATAGGAAGAGCTGTGGATACAGTTGACATGAATTTAATAAGCTGCTTGACAAGGTCCCTCATGGGAAGCTCATCCATAAGATTAAGATGCTTGGGATTAATGGTGAATTGCCCATTTGGATTCAGAACTGGCTTAGCCATTGAAGGTACATTGTGGAAGTTAAAGGTACTTATTCTAGCTGGAGGTCTGTGATTAGCATTATTCCACAGGGATCTGTACTGGGACCTTTGCTTTTTGTGATGTATATAAATGACCTGGATGAAGATCTGCATGGTGGGGGGGGGGGGGGGTTAATAAGCTTGCAGATGAGAGAAAGATTGGTAGTCTTGTGGATTGCATAGAAGACTGGTAAAGAATACTACAGGGTATCAATTAGTTGTAGACATGGGCAGAGAAATGGCAGATGGAGTTGAACCCAGTGAAATGTAAAATGCTGCATTTTAGTAGTTCAAAGATAAAGAGACAGTTCACAGTTAAAGGCAACACTCTTAACAGTGCTGATGAGCAGAGGGATCTTGAGGTCCAGGATCATAGCTCCCTGAATGTGGCTAAACTGGTTGCCAGGGTGGTTAAGAAGGCACATGGCATGCTCGCCTTTATTAGTTGAGGCATTGATTTAAAAAATCAGTTAGTTATGTTGCAGCTTTATAAAGCTCCAGTTAGGCTGCATCTGGATTATTGCATACAGTTCTGGTCTCCCCATTATTGGAACGATGTCGAGGCTTTGAAGCGGATGCAGAAGATGCCTACCTGGATACTGCCTGGATTAGAAGGCACAAGCTATAACGAGAGATTGGACAAGCTGGTTGTTTTCTCTGGAGCGGCAAAGGATGTAAGGCGATCTGATAGAAATTTATAAGATGATGAGAGGCATAGATAGAGTCGAGAGACTGGATGTTTTCCTCGGGGTTGAAATATCTAATACTAGAGGGCATGCCTTTAAGGACAGAAGAGGTAATTTTAGAGATGTGAGAGGCATGTTTTTTACAGGAGAATGGTAGATGCCTGGAATTACCTGGGCTGGTGGTAGAGTCAGATATATTTGGACAGTTAAGGTACATTTAAATAGACACATAGATATAAGGAAAATGGAGGGATATGGATATTGTGTAGGCATAAGGGATTAGTTTAGTTAGTGATTTGATTTCTAATTCATTCGGTTCAGCACAACATTGTTGGCCAAAGGGGCTGTGTTGTGCTGTACAGTTCTATGTTCCATGTTTTTGGGAATCAGTGGTTTCTGAGATACTCAGACCACCCTGTCTGGCACCAACAATCATTCCACTGTCAACATCACTTAGATCACATTCCTTCCTCATTCTGATGTATGGTTTGAACAACAACAAGCCCTTTGACCAACAATGTTGTGCCAAACCAAATCAACTTAAGGCCATAAGTCATGAGAGCATAATTAGGCCATTTGGCTGATCAGGCCTGCTCCACCATTCCATCATGGCTGATTTATTATCCCTCTCAACCCCATTCTTCTGCCCTCTAGTAACATCTGAGAAACTGGTTAATGAAGAATTTATCAACATCCATTTTAAAAACAGCCATTTTAGAAGGTTGGCGTCATTCAATGTCTGCAGTGAGATGCTGAAGATGTTCTATAGGTCAGTTGTGGAGAGCGCCCTCTTCTTTGTGGTGGCGTGTTGGGGAGGAAGCATTAAGAAGAAGGACGCCTCACGTCTTAATAAGCTGATAAGGAAGGCGGGCTCTGTCGTGGGCAAAGTACTGGAGAGTTTAACATCGGTAGCTGAGCGAAGGGCGCTGAGTAGGCTACGGTCAATTATGGAAAACCCTGAACATCCTCTACATAGCACCATCCAGAGACAGAGAAGCAGTTTCAGCTACAGGTTACTGTCGATGCAATGCTCCTCAGACAGGATGAAGAGGTCAATACTCCCCAATGCCATTAGGCTTTACAATTCAACTGCCAGGACTTAAGAACTTTTTTTTTTTTTTAAAGCTATTATTAATGCTTTTTGAGTTAGTGATTTTAGATGCATATCATATTATTACTGAGTTAAGTATTGTATGTAATGAGTTTTTGCTACAACAAGTGTATGGGACATTGGAAAAAATGTTGAATTTCCCCATGGGGATGAATAAAGTATCTATCCATCTATCTATCTATCTATCTATCTATCTATCTATCTATCTATCTATCTATTGACTTGGCCTGCATGGCTGTCATAGCTAAAGAAATATTTCCTCATCTCTGTTATAAGTGGAAGCCCCTTAATTCTGAGACTATGCCCTCTGGTCCAAGACTCTCCCACTATAGGAAACATCCTCTTTGCATCCCATCTATCCTGGCCTTTTAATATTTGATAAGTTTCAATGAGATACCTGTCATCCTTCAAAACTCCAGCATGTACAAACTCAGAGGCATCATACATTCCTCATAGGTTAATCCTTTCAATCCTGGTTTCACGCTTGGGAATCTCATTTGGACTTGATTTGTATTCTAGTCCTCTCGAAATTAATGTTAACATTGTATTTGCCTTCCTTACCACTGACTCAACCTGGAAGTTAACCTTTAGGGACTTCCAGACCCTCTGCATCTCTAATTTTTGAATTTTCTCCACTTTTAGAAATAGTTCAATCCCTTTATTCCTTCTGCCAAAGTGCCTGACCATGCAGTTGGCAACTCTATATTCCATCTGCTACTTCTTTGCCCATTCCCCCAAAAGTCCTTTCGCAGACACCCTGTTTCCTCAACACTACCTGCCCATCCACCTATCTTCATATAGTCAGCAAATTTGGCCACATAGCCATCAATTCCTTCATTCAAATTATTGAAATATAACAGGAAAAGAAGTAGTTCCAAAGCTGATCCTTGCAGAACACCATTAGTCACTGGCAGCCAACTAGAAAAATCCCCCTGTTAGCCTCCTGCAGGTCAGCCAATCTTTTATCCATTCTAATACTTTCCCTGCAATACCTTGAGCCCTTATGTTGTTAAGTAGCCTGAAGTGTGGCACCTTGTCAAAAGCTTTCTGAAAATCCAAATAAACAACATCCACTGGCTCTGCTTTGTCTATCCTGCCTTTTATTTCCTCAAAGAATTACAACAGTTTTGTCAGGCAAGGTTTCTCCTTTAGAAACCCAAATCATTTTGGCCTTCTTTATCATATGCCTCAAAGTATCCCAAAATGTCATCCTTAATAATAGACCCCAACATCTTTCCAACCATTTAAGTCAAACTAACTGGACTATCATTTCCTTTCTTCTGTCTCCCTTGCTTCTTAAAGAATGGAGTGACATTTGCAATTGTCTAGCCCTCCAGAAGATTTCCAGAATCTAGCGATTCTTGAAGGATGATTACAAATGCCTCCAAAATCTCTTCAACTGTTTCTTTCAGAATGCTGGGATGTAGTTCATCTGGTCCAGTTGACCAATCTACCTTTAGACTTTTCAGCTTCCTATGCACTTTCTCCTGAGTAATAGCAGCAACAGTCACTTCTGCCCCTGATACTCCCACATTTCTGACAGTCTGCTCCCTGACACTCTCACATTTCTAGCATTCTGCTAGAGTTTTCTCCAGTGAAGACAGACATAAAACATTTATTAAATTTGCCTGCCGTTTCTTTGTGCTCTATTACTACCTCTCCAGCATCATTTTCCAGCAGTCTAATATCCACTCTTGTTTCTCTTTTACTCACTCTCTCTCTCTCTCTCTATATATATATATATATCTCTGAAAAACTTTTTGGATTCTCTTTTATAGTATTGGCTGATTTACCTTCATATTTAATCTTTTCTCTCTTTATGGCTTTTTAGTTGCCTTCTGTTGATTTTTAATAACTTCCCAATCAGTTACATTCACACTATTTTTTGTAATACTATATGACCCCTCTTCTGCTTTAATGCTGTCTTTGACTTTACTTTTTAAAAAATATTTTATTTATAATTTTCTACAAAACTACAACGAAGAAAAGAAAATCAATACTGGCAAGGATCATTGCCATATAAACAAAAATAACAATAATACATGTCTTAACAAATGAGCAAGTCACCCATAGTAAAAAAGGGAAAAAAAGAGAAAAGAAGAAAAGCACCCAATCCATCACCTATCCAACTCCAAGCCAACCATTATATGAGATACACTTTTATTACACCAGAACTACATATTGTAATAAATAAAAGTGGGGGGCAGCCTGCTACCTGATCAGAAAAAAACAAAAGTAAAAAAAAAGCTGGAAATGTAGGGTCTGATTATCAGGGGAAAAAGAACAAACACCTGTCAATCTAGGTGAGAGTTATGAAAATATTCGAGAAAAGATCCCCACACCCTATGGAACTTTATGTCCGAATTAGAAAGTGAGTAGTGAATCTTTTCGAGATCTAAACAAGACATAATATCCCGAAGCCATTGAGCATGGGTAGGGGGAACTACATCTCTCCATTTAAGGAGTACTGCTCGTCTGGCTAGAAGAGAGGCAAAAGACAATGTTCGTTGTTTAGCCGGGGTCAAATGCTTGTCAGGGTCTTGAAGAATACCAAAAAGAGCGATCAAAGGATCAGGTTCCAAATGACAATTTAATATAGAAGATAAAGTTAAAAAAACATCTTTCCAAAATTTTTCCAGAGTAGGACAGGCCCAATACAAATGGAAAAGGGAGGCCTCACCTCTTTTGCATTTGTCACGCCTTTGACTTTACTTGATAGCTATGGTTGCTTCATCCTCCCTTTAAAATACTTCTTCATCTTTGGGATGTATCTTTCCTGCGCCTTTCGAATTTCCCTCAGAAATACAAGCCATTACTGATCTGCCATCGTCCCTGCGAGTGTTCCCTTCCAGTCAACACTGGCTGGTTTCTCTCTAATGCTTCCATAATTCCCTTTACTCCCTGTAATACTGATACATTACAGAATTACAGAAAGCTTTGCTCTCTTTCTCAAATTTCAGGGTAAATTCTATCATATTATGATCACTGACTCCTAAGAGTTTCCTTACCTTAAGCTCCCTAATCAAATCTGGGTTATTACAAAACACCCAATCCAGAATTGCCATTCCTCTAGTGGGCTCAAACACAAGCTGCATTAAAATGCCTTCTAGTTGGCTTTCTAAAAATTCCCTCTCTTGGGAGCCAGCACTAACCTAATTTTTCCATTCTACCTGCATGTTGATATCTCCCATGATTATCATGGCATTGCCATTTTTAAATGCCTTTTCTATTTCCTGTTGAAATTTACATCTGACATCATGGCTACTGTTCAGGGGCCTGTTTATAACTCCCATCAGGGTCTTTTACCCTTGCAGTTTCATAACTCTACCCACAAGGATTATACATCTTCTGATTCTTTGTCAACTCCTTCTAAGGCTTTGATTTCATTATTTAGCAAGAGAGCCACCTACCTCCTCTCCCTACATGCATGTCCTTTCAATACAATGTGTATTGTTGAATGTTAAGCTCCCAACTATGATATTCTATCAGCCATGACTCAGAGATGCCCACAACATCATTCCTGCCAATATCTAACTGTGCTACAAGTTCATCTACCTTATTTGATACACTGCAAGCATTCAAAAATAACGCCTTCAGTCCTGTGTTCATCACCCTTTTTGATTTTGGCTCCGTGTTACACTTCAACTCATTGTGCTGACTGCAATTTTGCCCTAACATCTGTCTGTCCTTCTTCACACTCTCACTACACACTGCATCTAGTTGCATACCAACTGCCCCATCTTCGGCCCTACCTCTCCAATTCTCTTCCACCCTGCCAAATTAGTTTAAACCCTCCCCAGCATCTCTAGCAAATCTTCCCTCAAAAATATTGGTCCCTCTTGGGCTCGGGCATAACTCGTCCTTTTTGTACAGGTCATACCTTCCCTAGAAGAGATCACAATGAACAGAAATCTGAAACCCTGCCCCTTGCACCAATTCTTTAGATACATATTCATCTGCCAGTTCATCCTATTCTTGCCATCACTAGTATGTGGTACAAGCATCAAATCAGAGATTACTACTGTGGAGGTCCTCCTTTTCAATTTTCTGCCTACCTCCCTATATTCTTTCTTCAGGACTTCCTCTTTTTTTCTACCTATGCCTTTGGTATCAATATGTACCATGACTTCTGGCTGTTCACTCTCCCCCTTCAGAATGCCTTGGACTCAATATGAGACTTCTCTGAACTTGGCATCTGGGAGGCAAGATACCATCTGTGTGTCTCTTTCACATCCACATCCACAGTATCTGTTTTCCATTACTCTGGAATCCCCCATCTCTACTGCACTCCTCTTCTCTCTCCTTCCTGGTCACATGGCTTCCCCCAGTAGCCCCCCCCCCAACAGCATCCAAACTGGTGATTTCAGCCCACCTAAAAGAGACAAAAATACCAGAGCTCTTTTTAAACCTCACTCTGCATCATCAACAAGTGACCTCTTGCAGTGGTTTCAGCCCTCTTGACTATATCTGCATATATTTATGCATACAGTTCCTGCACATGATTGGCTGATTAAGTATTTGCATTAATGAGCAGGTGTACAGGTGTACCTAACAAAGTGGCCACTGAGTGTATGTTGCCAACTTTATGAGCTACTGATACAACTCTTGGACAGAAATTACTTTGGGAAAAAAATCATCCATGTCGGTACTATAAAATATTGCCAGTGTATTTATGATTTATTTGGTAATTTGATTTAGAATATTCTGCATGTGGACAAATTGCATTTTACTTCAAACACATGTAATTCATATAATAGCTAATATCCTGCTTGAAGAAGCCTCATCCCCTATTCATTATCATACAGCATGCCTGAAAAGAAATTCCACGAGAGGTGAGGCCCAGAATTAACTGCACAATGCTCAGATGATAATTCAAAAAACAATTTCATTTCATACTAAAGGTTGTTCTTTCTGCAGATCCAATTGCCATAGTTTCTTAGATGTTTTGTTTGTGCTCAGTTTGAGTAATTATGCAACATTTATATCCCACAGCATCAACAAGATAATTTTAACTCTGAACAATGGTGCAAAATGGGCAGTAATAGGTCAGCTGCTCATTTTATATCTTTCCCAATTTTCCTTTTCATTAAAGTCACCTGGTCCAATCCAGTATCATCTGCATTAAACTATTGCCAGTAACTAAGATTATGTTCTAGATTTTCAGAGTCTGTCCCATTTACAATTATACTCATTTAGGAATCAAACAGTTCAATTGTTTGATTCAATCAGTTGGCATCAAACAATATATTTTATACTTTGACATAATGAATAGTTACTTAGAAAGCCTTGCACCAGGTAATACAGCAAATAGCTTACTAATGTTCTTATATAGGAGCTATTCCTTTTCTCCACATAGGTGAATGACCACTAACATAAGTAGCAACACAGCCCAGTCACTTAAGATCTTGCAGATAATTAACCATTAACCTAGCTTTCCAAACCAAGGTAGTTCATGGCATGACTTGAACAAGGTCTCTGAAGACCATCGGTTCAACTTCAATTTGTTACTTGGGTTGAAGAGGAGATGAGGAGATAGGACCATTTTACCTTATTCTAACTTAGTTCTGAAAAAGATCTGCAATAGACAGGACATCCAAATTTCAGTGATAGATTGTGGTCATGATAGTTCCTTAATGCAACAAGGCTTGAATTTCTCTCGAGTTCTTTGAAAATATGACTGATCAAGCAGACAATGTTAATAATCTGGCCAGGATTCATTGTACAGAAATGAACACATCAAACTCGAACTGTGTTCAACTGATCTATTGCATAATTCCAAGTATACTGTAGAAACGAGATTTGCAGCATTTCTATCAAGTATTTTCAGTCATTTGATGCTGAAAAATTGATGGAGAGAAACAGACTGGGGAAAAACTATTTTGTGCATTGTGACAGATTTATGTCCTTTTCATTGGCAAATAACTGCTCAGAGGACATTTATAAACCCTGATCTTTCTTCTCTATTGAAAGATTAAGATTAAACTTTGTTTGGAATACAGTCAAGATCAAGGTTTCTCTTGTCCACGGTTTTTTTGAATCTCATTGTTTTGAGTTTAGGTGATAAACAACATACAGTCCTCTTGCAAATTAGCTGGTTTTGCAAGGCTAAATGTGACGCTTGAATTATGAATTCATGTGTACAGTTATTACAACTGATGCAGACAATTACAGATTGTACCGATGTGTAAACAGACTACTGAACCTTGCTGCCATCTCCTGACAGGCAAGGTGCACTACTGTCTCTGAGGACATTTGTCCTCCAGTGTCAAACAGCAGCATTCTCTGCCACTCTCAAGAACACAAGAAAGTAGGAGCTGGAATAGGCTATCACACCCTTCAAGCCCTTCCCATCACAATCAAAGATGATCGATGCTGATCTCAACTCTAGTTCATTTCTCCCAATTTCTCTATTTTTCCATCTATCAGATGTTTATTCACCTCCACTTTAAATACTTCTAATGTACCTGCTTCTAGCACCTCCTAGGGCACAGAATTCTAGACATTCTGTTTCAAATAACTGGCCCCTTCTCTTGCAGTTGTCCCCTTGTTTGAGGCTTTCCCACTGCTAGCAAACATTCCAACATCGGCTTTGTCAAACTCCCTCAGATTTGCTCTATTTGCATAAGGTTATCCTCATTCTTTTAAACTTTAGGTAATATAGGCCCAAACTATTTAGTCTCTCTGAGCAGGACAAATCTCATCCTAGGAATTAGCCTCTGAATCTCCTTTCATCTATCTCCAGTGTTACAATATCTTTTTTAGGTACAGGGACTGAAACTGTGTGCAGTATTCCAGGTGAAACCTCACCAACACCCTGTACAATTTCAACAAAATCTTCCTAGTCCCAACTCCTTTGCAAGGAATGCCAAAAGACCATTTGCCTTTGAAAGTGCTTGTTGAATCTGCCTGCCTGCTTGATTTTTGTGATTCTATAACCCTTACATCCCTCTGTACTTCACTCACTTGCAGCCTTTCTCCATCTAGAAAATCAACTATTTCCTTTATTTGCATAAAACTCTAATTGCCAGTCTTTCAGTCTGTTTAAATTGATGCATCAGCTCCCTATCCAACACCTTATCAAATTCACCTACATCTGCAGTTTCCCCTCGACCAACTCACCCCATTAGATCCCATCAAGAAAATTCTTCAAACAGTATTTACTTTCATGAAACCATAGTGACCACATTTAGTTATATTCAACTTTCCGAAATGATTATCCATCTTTCCTTTCATTATTGACTCCAGCATCTTGCCAATAGCAGCTTATAACTGCTCATCTCATAATAACTCTTGCACCTTGAGCTTCATTAAATAAGATCAGATGCTGTGATACATTATCATTAAACCAGAATCCATTTCAAAGTTTCATGTGGGGTCCCTGTTCACACTGGCATGCACAATATTTCCATCCAGAGACTTGTCAAAGACTCAGAAATATCTGAAATGGATTTAAATATTTGCCCATCCTGAATCATAGAGTCTTGGAACATTACAGCATGGAAGCAGGTTTTTTGGACTGTCTGGTCTGTACCAAACCATTAATCTGCCCACTCCCATCGACCTGTAACCAGACCATACCATAGCCCTCTATACCTCTCCCATCTATGTACTCATCAAATTCATCTTAAATGTTGAAATTGAACCCGCATCTACCACTTGCACTGGCGACTCATTCCTCACTTTCACCAACCACTGAATGAAGAAGTTTCCCCTTACGTTCCTCTTAAGCATTTGATCTTTCACCCTTAACCCATGACCCCTAGTTGTACTGTGGTCTCAGCCAACCTTAGTGGGAAAAGCCTGCTTACATTTACCCTATTTATACCCCTCATAATTTTGTATATCTTTATCAAATCTCCCCTCAATCTTTTATGTTCTAGGGAATAAAGTCCTAACCTATTCAATCTTGCCTTATAACTCAGGTCCTCAAGTCTCAGCATCTCTGCGCTCGATCAATCTAACTTACACTTTTCCTGTAGGTAGGTGACCAAAACTCCACTCAATATTCCAAATTAGGCCTCACCAACATCTTATACAGTTTCAACATCACATCCCAACTCCTGTGTTCAGTACTTTGATTTATGAAGGCCAATATGCCAAAAGCTTTTTTTAAGATCCTATTTACCTGTGACACCACTTTCAAGGAATTATGGATCTGTATTCTCAGATCCCTCTGTTCCACTACACTCCTCAGTGCCCTAAATAGAGTCTGTGTAAGTCCTACCCTGCTTCGTCCTCCCAAAGTGCGGCAACTCACTCTTAACTGCATTAAGTTCCATCTGCCAATTTTCAGCCTATTTTTTCAGCTTGTCCAGATCCCACTTCAAGCTTTGATCATGTTCCTCACTGTCCACTACACTCCCAATCTTGGTGTCATGGCAAAACTTTTCTGATCCCGTTTACCACATTATCATCCAGATGGAGGAAATGGAGCCAGTGAATAACGTGACCAAGTGTGACATTTTCCATTTTCCAAATGGTTCACGAAACTAGTTCTTTCATTTCTTTTTATGTTTTTTTCTTTCAAAGGTGGTTCTGCTGCTGTTGAAGCTTGTCATCTACATTTTGGTAGTACGTTATCAGGCTAATTCAGCGATCTGGAGCTTTGCTTTCTCCGAGGGTGTTTGGGCGAAGTCTGTGGCCTGGAGGCATGGAAACCTGGAGAAGGGGTGTAAGCCCACGATCAACTCCATTTCAATGTGATTTGTGAATTGGACTCTGTAGTTCACATTATGATGTGTGACTGGTTTCTGGTCACTCCTTTTTTGTTGGTGACTATGAATTGGGGTGGCCTACACATACCAGACACTGAACTGAACTGAATATGCCTGGATTCTTCTGATTTTGTGTTTTATATTCTGTGTTTTTCCACTCGATTTTTATTGCCATTTGTGCAATTTTTTTTTGCATGTGGAGGGTTTCTTTGAATCAGTTCCATGGTTTTCTTTGTTTCATGGCTGTCTGTGGGGAAGAACAATCTCAGGGTTGCATATTCCATACACACTTTGATAATAAATATATCCTGAAAATTTGAATTGTTGATATAGTTGACAAACAATAATAGACCTAGCACTGATCCCTGTGGCACAGGACTCCAGTCAGAGAGGCAGCCATCTACTACCACTCTCTGGCTTCCCCCATGAAACCAATATTTAATCCTATTTACTACCTCCTCTTGAATGCCAAGTGACTGAATCTTCTTGACCAACTGCCCTTGTGGAACCTTGCAAACTCCTTGCTAAAGTTCATGTAGACAACATTCACTGCCTTGCCTTCATCAACTTTCCTGGTAACTTCCTTGAAAAAAATCTATAAGATTGGTTAGACATGAGCTACCATACACAAAACCATGCTGACTATGCCTAATCTGTGACTGTTCATCTAAGCACTTTAATATGCGATCCCTTAGAATACCTTTCAGTGACTTTCCCACTACTGATCTCAGGCTCACCTCTTACGACTTCCTGGCTTATTCTTCAAGACTTTCTTAAACAGTGACACAACATTAACTTTCCTCCAATTCTCCGGCACCTCACCCATGGCTAAGGAGGTTTTAATTAACTCTGTTAGGGGTCTTGCAATATATGCACTAGCCTCCAACAGGGTTCAAGGGAACACCTTGTTAAGCCCTGGGAATTTAGTCACCCTAATTTGTCTCCAGACAGCAGACATCTCCTCCTCTGTAATCTGTTAATGACCTTGCGGCTGCTTTTCCTCACATCTATAGACTGTGTACATCTCCTGAATAAATACAAATGAAAAATATCCATTTAAGATTTCCACCAACTTTTTCAGCTCCATGCATAGACAACCACTATGATCTTCTAGAGGACTAACTTTGCTATCCTTTTGCTTTTCATATATCTGTAGAAACTCTTTTGAGTTCTTTTAGCCCTTTTGATTTCTTTCTCAGGTATTCTCTTGCATTTCTTATGTCCCTCATTTGTTCCTACCTGCTTATACCTGCTATGCTCCTTTTTCTTAACCAGGGCCCCAATATCTGTTGATAATCAAGGTTGCCTAAACCTGGTATCCTTATTTTTTTTTTTATCCTGAAGGACCATACAAATTTTATAAACATGCAATATTTTCTTTTGAAAGCCTCCCACTTTTCAAGCACAACTCTGCCAGAAAACTATCTATCACAATCTACTTGTTTTTGCCTTTCTCCAATTTAAAATCTCAATCCGAAGATGAGACCTATCCTTTTGCATAACTACCTTGAAACTAACGGCATCATAATCAGTAGATGCAAATTGTTCCCCAACCAAAACTTTTGCCATCTGCCCTGCCTCATTCCCCAATGGGAGATCTAGTATCACACTCTCTCTAGTCTGCACTTCTATGCACTGATTAAAGAAACCTTCCTGACTGTTGGTGGTCTCTAATATAATCCCAATAATGTGATCATACTTTTCTGATGCATTTCCATTTCTATCCATAAAGCTTCACTAGATGAGATCTTCAATCTGTCCTGTCTGAACACTACTGTGACATTTTCCTTAACTAGTAATGCCACCCCTTCTCCTTTAATTCTTCCCACTTTTTTCATATCAAGAACAACAGAACACCAGAAAATTGAGCTGCCAGTCCTGCCCCTCCTGCAGCTAAGTCTCACTGATGACTGTAATGTCATAATTCCACAGGCTGATCTATGCCCTAAACTAATCCCTACAATACTCATTGCATTGAAGTATACACAGCTCAGAGCATTAATCCCACCATGCTAAAACTTTTTAATTCCTGACATTGTATGTAGGATTAACAACATCCTTCTTCACAACCACTCCACTATCTGTTCTGGTGCTCTGGTTTCCATCTCCCTACAGCTCTAGTTGAAACCCTGCACACAAACCCTGCACCCACCCCTTGCCTGTGCAGCACTAGCAAACCTTCCTACTAGGATATTAGTACCCTTCCAGTTCAGCTACAAACCATCCCTTTGGAATAGTTTTCACTTCCCCTGAAACAGAGCACTATGACCCAAAGATACAAAGCCCTCCCTGCTGAACCATCCCCATAGCTACATGTTAACCTGTATGATCTTCCTACTTCTGGCCTCACTAGTACATGGCACAAGTAGCAATCCTGAGATCGCAAGCTGGAGGTCCTGTCCTTTAATTTAACACCTAACTGCCTGAACTCACTTTGCAGGACCTCATCACCCCTCCTACCTTTCCTGCTCCTGACAGTCATGCTGGTAACTGTGTCCTGTGTCTTGGGTGTAACTACCTCCTCACGTACCCTGTCTATCAACCCCTCAGCCTCCTGAATGATTTAGGATTCAGCCAGCTCCATCTTCTTAATACAGTCTGTTAAAAGCTGCAGCTGGATGCACTTCTTGCAGGTGTAGTCAGGACACTGGAGGTCTCTGTGCTTTCCCACATCATGTAAAAGAAGTATTCAACTATCCTGCCTGGCACCCCCATTACTCTAAATGTGAAATAAGAAAGAAAGAACAAATAATAAAAAAATCCATCTACTTCTTACACTGCTCCCTGCCAATGCCTTGATGAACTAAAGCCTCAACTCCCCGCTCTAACACTGGCCCATTCACATATTAGCCACTTCCACAATGGTCAATCCACTTGAACCTAACTTCTTTTTACTGAATTTTGCCAAGTGCTTAATTTTGTGCAAACCAATGTCTCCTCTGGAACTGTGGCACACAAAATGTGCCAGCTGTCCCCACTCGCTCTTTTTAAATTCTCTGTCTATCTGTGCAATCCAATGTCTCTTTAGGACCTGTGGTGCACAAAATGTCCAGTTGGTATGCTCATTTAAATTTGAATTATATGCCACACTTTGCAATTGCCCCCACTGTGTTAGTTATTAAAGCAAGGTTAATATTGTTCTGCAGCTTGTGCTAATTATTCATAAGCTCTAACAATTTAATGTTATAGATGTACACCAGCCTGTCGGCGATATTTCATCATCTCCAGCATAGATTTTGGATCTCAAGGAGGGACTTAAGAGGTTATGATCAAACATTTACAAACTTTGTCAAGTTTTGCTCTAATTCACTTTCGAATGGACCTTAAGATACTTCTGGTGGTTCAGATAAAGAACTGGGCTGAATAGCTTCCAGTAAAACTATTCATTCTAACTCTAAAGTAAAGAAACTCTCACTGCACATGAAGTTTGCTGTTCACCTAATACACACGATGATGTCACAATCTCCCCTGATGTCACAATGTCTTCTGATTATATGACATAATCACTTAACTGACGTTGATTCATCTCTTTGAAGGAAAATTCTATAAACACCTTTTGTGATTATATACAAGTGTTACAGGTTCAGCTGTTAGGGAATGAGACAGGGCAGGTGACAGAAGTTTGTGTAGGGGAACACAACAGACAATAGACAATAGATAGTAGGTGCAGGAGTAGGCCATTTGGCCCTTCTAGCCAGCACCGCCATTCATTGTGATCATGGCTGATCATACACAATCAGTACCCCGTTCCTACCCTCTCCCCATATCCCTTGACCCCGCTATCTATAAGAGCTCTATCTAACTCTCTCTTGAAAGCATCCAGAGACTTGTCCTCCACTGCCTTCTGGGGCAGAGCATTCCACATATCCACCACTCTCTGGGTGAAAAAGTTTTTCCGCATCTCCGTTCTAAATGGCCTGCCCCTTATTCTTAAACTGTGGCCTGTAGTTCTGGACTCACCCATCAGCGGGAACATGCCTCCTGCCTCCAGCGTGTCCAATCCCTTAATAATCTTATATGTTTCAATCAGATCCCCTCTCATCCTTCTAAATTCCAGTGTATACAAGCCCAGTCGCTCCAATCTTTCAACATATGACAGAACTGCTATTCCAGGAATTAACCTTGTGAACCTACGCTGCACTCCCTCAATAGCAAGAATGTCCTTCCTCAAATTTGGAGACCAAAACTGCACACAATACTCCAGGTGGGGTCTTACCAGGGCCCTGTACAGCTGCAGAAGGACCTCTTTACACCTTTACATCCAGTGACCACAATGCCATTAGTTTCAAAGTAAATATGCAAAAAGATAGATCTGGTTAGTGGGTTGAGATTCTAAATCGGGGAAAGGCCAATTTTGATGGTATCAGAAAGGATCTGACAGGTGTGGATCAGGACAGGCTGTTTTCTGGCAAAAGTGTACTTCCTTAGAAGGTTGGCAAAACTGTACTTCCTTAGAAGGTTGGCGTCATTCAATGTCTGTAGTGAGATGCTGAAGATGTTCTATAGGTCAGTTGTGGAGAGAGCCCTCTTCTTTGTGGTGGCGTGTTGGGGAGGAAGCATTAAGAAGAGGGACGCCTCACGTCTTAATAAGCTGGTAAGGAAGGCGGGCTCTGTCGTGGGCAAAGTACTGGAGAGTTTAACATCGGTAGCTGAGCGAAGGGCGCTGAGTAGGCTACGGTCAATTATGGAAAACTCTGAACATCCTCTACATAGCACCATCCAGAGACAGAGAAGCAGTTTCAGCGACAGGTTACTATCGATGCAATGCTCCTCAGACAGGATGAAGAGGTCAATTCTCCCCAATGCCATTAGGCTTTACAATTCAACCGCCAGGACTTAAGAACTTTTTAAAAGCTATTATTAATGCTTTTTGAGATAGTGATTTAGATGCATATCATATTTTTTTACTGAGTTAAGTATTGTATGTAATTAGTTTTGCTACAACAAGTGTATGGGACATTGGAAAAAAAAGTTGAATTTCCCCATGGGGATGAATAAAGTATCTATCTATCTATCTATCTATCTATCTATCTTGATAAGTGGTATATTCAGCATTGTTTTCATCAGTTTTAAGCAGCAATAGATTGCTAAATCACTGTCAGTCATCTTTACTAACTGTACAGATCTTGGATACAGTTGTGATTCTCAGCACAGGAATACTTAATCATATCCATCAAGCTGCTCCGTCAACAGTTTGCACTTTTGAAGGCACTCCAGAAGAGGCTGCATCACGGTGGTATGGGGTGTGTGTGGCAAATGCTACTGCACAGAATCAAAAGAAGCTAAAAAAGTTGTAAAGCTAGTTAGCCCCATCTTGGGTACTAGTCTCTGCAGTATCCAAGACATCTTCAAGGGTTGGTGCCCCAAAAAGGCGCTGCTAATCACTGAAGGCCCCAACACCCAGGATATGACCTCTTCTCATTGTTACCATCAGGAAGGAGGTACAGAAGCCTGAGGGACACTCTCTGTGATTCAGGAACAGCTTCTTCCCCTCCGCCATCCAATTTCCAAATGGACATGGAACCCATGAACACCACCTCACTTTTTAAATATATATTATTTCTGTTATTGCACTATTAATTTTACTATTTAATATACATATATACCTACTGTAATTCACTTACTTATTTAATTTTATTTCTATATTATCATGTATTGCAATGTACCGCTGCCACTAAGTTAACAAATTTCATGACATATGCTGGTGATATTAAACCTGATACTGACTCTGAAAAAAATCTGATTCTAAAGTGGGATCCTTCAAAAACAAAACTTTGAGAGTACAAAGCTTGGACATGTCAGTCAGAATAAAAGGTAAAGATAACAAGCGTAGGGAACCTTGGATTTCAAGAGATACTATGGCCCTAGTTAAGAGACAAAAGGAGTTTCTTAGCAGTTATTGGTAAGTAGAAAAAATGAGGTGCTTATGGAGTATAAAAAATGCAAGAGAACACTTAAAAACGAAACCAGGAAGACTAAAAGCAGACAAGGTGAAGGAAAATCCTAAAGGATTCTACAGATGTGTTAAGAGCAAAAGGATTGCAAGAGACAAAATTGGCCCTCTGGAAAACCAGAATGGTAATCCATGCATGGAACCAAAACAGATGGGGGAGATCTTAATGAATTCTTTGCATCTGTATTTACTCAGGAGATGGACACAGAGTCTATAGAAGTGAGGCAAAGTGGCATCAACTTCATGAATCCTGTACAGATTACAGAGAAGGAGGTGTTTGCTACCCTGAGGCAAATCAGGATGGATAAATCTCCAGGGCCTGACAAGGCATTCCCTCGGATCCTATGAAAGGCAAATGTAGAAATTACCCGGGCTCTCGCAGAGATATTTAAATCATACTTAGCAACAGGAGAGGTGCCTGAAGATTGGAGGGTAGCCGATGTTATTCCACTGTTTAAAAAAGGCTCTACAAGTATCTGGGAGTACAGTTAGACGAGAAGCTAGACTGGACTGCCAACACAGATGCCTTGTGCAGGAAGGCACAGAGTCGACTGTACTTCCTTAGAAGGTTGGCGTCATTCAATGTCTGTAGTGAGATGCTGAAGATGTTCTATAGGTCAGTTGTGGAGAGCGCCCTCTTCTTTGTGGTGGCGTGTTGGGGAGGCAGCATTAAGAAGAGGGACGCCTCACGTCTTAATAAGCTGGTAAGGAAGGCGGGCTCTGTCGTGGGCAAAGTACTGGAGAGTATAACATCGGTAGCTGAGCGAAGGGCGCTGAGTAGGCTACGGTCAATTATGGAAAACCCTGAACATCCTCTACATAGCACCATCCAGAGACAGAGAAGCAGTTTCAGCGACAGGTTGCTATCGATGCAATGCTCCTCAGACAGGATGAAGAGGTCAATACTCCCTAATGCCATTAGGCTTTACAATTCAACCGCCAGGAGTAAGATATGTTAAAGTGCTGGGGTTGATTGTATTTAATGTATTTAAGTAAACTACTTAAGAACTTTTTAAAAGCTATTATTAATGCTTTTTGAGAGAGTGATTTAGATGCATATCATATTTTTACTGAGTTAAGTATTGTATGTAATTAGTTTTGCTACAACAAGTGTATGGGACATTGGAAAAAATGTTGAATTTCCCCATGGGGATGAATAAAATATCTATCTATCTATCTATCTAAACGGAAACTAGGAAATCATAGGCTGGTGAGTCTGACATCAGTTGTGGGAAGTTACTGCAAGGTACTCTAATGGACCAGATATATAATTATTTGAATAGACATGGACTGATTAAGGATAGTCAGCATAGCTTTATTTGAGGTAGGTCATGTCTAACTAATCTTAAGAGTTTTTAGAGGAAGTTACAAAGAAAGTGAATGAAGACAAGGCAGTGGATGTTGTCTACATGGACTGGAGTAAGATACTTAACAAGGTCCCAAATGGGATGCTGGTCAAGAAGGTTCATTCACTTAGCATTCAGGATGAGGTTGTGAATTGGGTTAGACACTTGCTTTGTGAGAGAAGCCAGAGAGTGGTAATAGAGAATTGCCTCTCTGACTGGAGGCCTGTGACTAGTGGTGTGGCACAGGGATTAGTGCTAGGTCTTTTGTTGTTTGTCTTCCATATCAATGATCTGGATGATAACATGGTTAACTGGATCAACAAATTTGCAGATGACACCAAGATTGGGGGGTGTAGTCAACAGGGAGGAAGGTTATCATGGCTTGCAGACAGATTTCCATCAGCTAGAAAAACGGGCTGAAAAATGGCAGATGGAATTTAATGCAGACAAGTGCAAGAATTTGCACTTTGGTGGGATCAACCAGGGTAGGACTTACACAGTGAATGGTAGAACAGCAGAACTAAGGATCTGGGAATACAGGTTCATAATTCATTGAAAGGGGCATCACAGGTTGACAGGGTCCTAAATAAAACTTCTGGCACATTGGCCTTCATAAATCAAAAGAGTACTTGAGATGGGATGTTATGTAGAAGTTCTATAAGATATTGGTGAGGCCTAATTTGGAGTACTGTATGCAGTTTTGGTCACCTACCTACAAGGAAGGATGTAAACAAGGTTGAAAGAGTACAGAGAAAATTTACAAGAATGTTGCTGGGTCTGGAGACCTGAGTTATAAGGAAAGATTGAACAGGTTAGGACTGTATATGTGTAAAAGGTTGAGAGGAGATTTGATAGAAATATAGTATACCCAGTTATGAGGGGTATAGATAGGGCAAGTATAAGGGGGCTTTTACTACTAAGGTTGGGTGGAACTACAACTAGAGGTCATGGATTAAGGATGAAAGTTGAGAAGCATAAATGAAACATAAGGGGAAACTTCTTCACTTGGAGGGTTATTAGAGTGTGGAACGAGCATGCGAGCTCAATTTCAAAGTTTAATGGAAGCTTGGATAGATACATGGATAGTAGGGGTGTGGAGGGCTAGGCAAGTTGCTGGGGGTAGGCAGTCGAAATGGAAATGGCATAGAACATATGGGTTGAAGGTTGGTTTCTGTGCTGTACTTCTCTATCACTCGGAGAGTCCATGAGTGTAACCTGCAGGAGGAAACAGGAGCACCTGGAGGAAGCCTATGTGGTCAGAGAGAGAACTTGCAAACTCCAAGCATAAAGTGGGATCAGACTCATTGTGCTCAAACTGTGAGGCAGCAGCTTTACCAACAGTGCCACTGTGGTGCCCAGGACCGAAACATTAGCATCACAGATTATTTCAGTGTCTATAGTTATTATGTACTATATTGGGCACTATGGTAGTATAGCGGTTAACACAACACTTGAATAGCTCAGAGCATTGCAGCTCAGAGATTAATTCCAGTGTCATCTGTATGGAGTCTGGATGTCCTCCCGCAGAATGCATGGCTTTTATCTGGGTGCTCCATTCTTGTAATGAGCTCTCCAGGCCTGTGTGGGGAGTCAGAGAATGTCTGGCTCCAAGGTTTCTAGAGCACCTTAAATGTTTAATTGTTGTTAAATTAGTATCATAATTGCTTAACTTAGTTATGTTGATTTCAATAGACTCGGGGGTTTGGGGTCACCTGTTCTATTTTAATGGACATTCCTTAGTGCTTATTGTGCAGTCCTAGTTGTGAGAATATTTTGTCTTGCAGTGTTGCTTGGTACAGCACCAATTTTCTGTTGGAATTCCTATGTAGAAACTCTGTTTGCTGTCTATACATGGGAGTCGTTTTTTCTCCACACTTGGATTCCATTATTGCTAATACACACTGTGACAGAAGGATCCCGTAATATAATGGACCCAGCAGAGGTTGAACAACAGCTTGCTCATCAGTCCACATTTTGAGTCTTTGTTCTAACAGTTTCTAGTCTTGCTTGAGTTTCTTTCATCTACATTCTGAGCTTCTCTAGTCTACATTCAAGGCTTTTTCCAAGGTTCTCAAGGTTGACAAGGTTCACTAGGTCTCCCATGAACTTCTATGTTTGTCAAGGTTTATTTCAGGTTTACGAGTTATATTTAATATTCCTAAGTTTTATTCAATGTCCCCAAGTTTCATTCAATGTTTCCTTGGTTTATGTCTCAAGTTACCTATGCCTTTCTCAAATTTGTCAGGTCTGTTTGGAGTTCTCCAACCCTGTCTCAAGATCCCCAGGTCAAGAGCAGGCCATAGGGAGAAAGGTAGTGTAATGAGCCCTCCCGGCCTGTGCAGGGAACCAGAGAGGTTCTGGCACTGAGGTTTCTGGAGAACCTTAATTGGTTAATTGCAGTTTAATTAGTATCAATAATTGTTTAACCTGATAAATTTATTTTGATAGGCTTGGGTAATCCAGGTCACCTGTACTATTTTAGTGGACTCCCCTTAGTGCTCATTGTGGGGTCCTAGTTTTGAGAATGTTTTGTCTTGCAGTATCGCTCAGTTGAGCCATTGACGTCCTGTTGGAATTCCTATGTTTGCCATCTCTACATGGGCGTCTGTCTTTTCTCCAGACTTGCGTTCCATTATTGGCAAAGCAGACTGTGACAGATTTCCTCCCACAGACCAAAGACATACTGGTTGGTAGGCTAATTGGTCATTGTAAATTGTCCTGGGATTAGGCGAGTATTAAATTAAGGCTTGTTGGGCAGCACTGCTCAAAGGGCTGGATGGGCCTGTTTGGTGCTATACTTCAATAAATAAATATTTTAAATTTATCTGATATGATTTTCAAATCATACACAAACAGCAATGTGAAAATTAATACCAGATGACTTATTGATCATTTAAGTGGAGCATTGGCTAGTACATTTTGATTTTCAAAACAATATTCAATCATTTAAATATAGTATGACAATAAAACTGCTCACTTTGCATCCTGAACCACCATTGATGGAACTATTGTTTAGGACCCAGGGTTACCATTAGCATTTTGTGATCAATAATGGCATCAGATTGCCCCAATGGGAAGTGATGAAGTTTCTTCGCAGTGAAAATAATTACTGGCTCTTGTTTCTCAGTTTCTGCTTCCTTTGCTCTTGTAGAGAGTATGTGAAGCAAATGCTATAAATTGTTCCTCCCCATTGTGCATAGCATAGCTGATGATTATAATTTATCATAAATGGAAATATTGCTGGTTGGCTTTAGGGCCCCTGTCGCAGCAGTGAACCAGGAGAGATTTGCTCTTCAAACTGCCGTTACAATATCAAATGCTCCCTGATTTATTTCTCAGTGTTTTGTATGAGCACTGGCTAAATCAGACAAGAATCTGAAATATGCTGAATTATTCCCATATAAGAACAAATTTCAGTAACATTTAATGGATGCTTTGTTATCAATTTAGCAGAAACATTGTCTTCAACATTTTTCAGTCCATTAGTATCTACGTTCAGACCGAGGTTGCACCAACTCTTGGTGTGAAATGGCATGGATACACGATTTTAAGCACATATCTTGTGGGTGAATTCACTTCAGTATTTCAGCACATCATTTCCCTCTGCACGTACTTCAGCAACAAACAGATGATCTTTATTGCTCAAACAATTGTCAGTCCCTTCCAGAATCTTGTCCATGGTGCTATGTAGATCTTTGGTGAGGATTTGATTTAATTTAGCAAATAAGTCTACCAATACAATTGAATTAATTTATTGTGAAATATATCTGACCATCCTCATCCAGATCCAGCTGCATGTAAATCATCAGCAAATTAAGCTTAGTGAAAGATTTGGCTTTGTTAATTCAGAAGTTGGTAAAGGCGTTTGCTCATTAGCAGCTGTCTGGTTTAATATCATGTTGCAGTCACTACACTGTTTTATTGTTTAATCTGCCTTCACAACTGTAATAAAATGAATACTGTGGTCTAGCAAGCCAACAGAACTGCTCACAATTCTCCCTGGATCCCTTTGATCTAAACCATTGGAGTCATGTTTAATGCAGTCATTCAGCTGGGAGGTGAACCTCCAGGGCATGTTTTCTGCTATTTCTGTTTACCTGTGTGTTGACCTGGACTTTACACAGAGTTCATGATTTTGGGATGCCACCCTAATCTTTTCCCCCAAATCTTTTTAAATTGTACTAATCATTGTCACCAATTGTACAGTGCAATAGGTAGGCTTTTGTTAGAGTTGTGGTTTAGATGAGTCCCATTTCCAATAACAGTTACAGGATGGAGCAGCTTCCAACAAGGCTGTTTATTCTAAATGCAACAGCAAAGAACTTTCAACCCACACACTGCTTACTCATAAATGTTCAGATTATTTTATTTAAAACATGCAAATACACCAGTTTTAGTTACTTAGAGTCTATCTTGTTCTTTTAGGATCATAACATGTAATGTCTTTAAATAAAGCAAATACTGCTCCAAAGCATTCACTAATATTGAAGATCACAGCTCTTGCAAAAGGTATTTGTATTTGAAGGATGATATGTAGGCTTGTCAAATCCAGCTATGTTTTCCATCAAAGATTAACAGAGAAAGCATTTAGTACTTGGAAAGAATCCGGCATGCTTGCATCTGTATTGGATCAAGACAAGGATGACTGGTAAGTTGATGCCAGGCACACATAACCCCTTCACTGCCAGGGTAATAGCAGACACTGGGAGGATTAATTGTTCAACTTGTCAGCACTGTTTGTGGTCATCTTTATCTGGTCCAGTAGACCTCAAGCAATCTGACATGTTAATGCTCAGTGGCATGTGTCAATAGAGCCTGCCACAAAATGACAATGGGGTTCTGGAGAATACACTGGTGTTGTGATCCTATCTAGGGAATAGATCTTTCCCACAGCAGGTACATCAACTTTCAATGGACTATCAATGTTCACTGTGTGAACCTAAACCTGAGCTAAAGACAACAACAGATCTCAAATTTCTCAGTTTTAACTTGGGCTTGAAGTTTTCATGTGCATCCGGGAGAGCCTTTTTGACTGAGTAACCAGATAGTTCTACAAGAAAAGGGGCAGTACGGACCTAAGCTTGAGGACTGTCGGACAATCAGTGGGAGATAGTGGCATGAGTCTATATGTTTCGGGGTAGTTATGAAAAGTGACAAATATGGTACTGGACTGAGGGAAAGACAATTTCAGTATCATAAGATAGGACCTGGCAAGTGTAGGCTGGCAGAAGCTATTTGCAGGTAAATTGATAGTTAACAAGTGGGAGAAGTTTAAAAGTGAAATAAATCATGGTAGATATGTTCGTGTAAAGGCTCCCATAAAGACAGCAGATCCAAGAAATCCTGGATGTCAAGAGATACTGAGAGTTGGATGAAGGGATGGGGGAAACAAAAGGTATGTAAAGAGAATTGAAAACAAGGTGGCCCATTATGAGTATAGAAAGGGAAGGATAAAGGGAGGACAGCTGTTATGGTACCTTTACCTCATAGGGGCTGTTGTGATAAGCCAGATAATTACAGGCCAGTGAGTCTAATGTAGGTGGAGGTAAGTTATTTTTAAAAGTCCTGAAGGTATATCATAAACACCAGAAAGTCTGCAGATGCTGGAAATCCAAAGCAACACATACAAATGCTGGAGGAACTGAGCAGGTCAGGCAGCATAACTGGAGAGGAAAAAACATTCGACATTTCGGGCTGAGACCCTTCTTCAGGACCAAGAAGGGTGGGAAGATGCCAGAATAAACAAATGGGTGGGGGGGTTGGAGGAGGGTAAAGAGGCAAGCTGGAAGGTGATAAGTGAAGCCAGGTGGGTGTGAAAGGTCAAGTGCTGGAGAGGAAGGAATCTGACGGGAGAGGAGAGTGGACCATAGGAGAAAGTGAAGGAGGAGCGGGCCTGAGGGTAGTGATATGCAGGTGAGAAAAATTAAGAGGTAAGAGTGGGGAATAGAGGACGGGGCAGAGGAATTTTTTTTTTACCAGAAGGCGCAATTGATGTTCATGCCATCAGGTTGAAGGATACCCAGATGAAATACAAGGTGTTGTTCCTCTGCCCCGAGGGTGGCCTCATCTTGATACAAGAGGCAAGGACTGACACATCAGAACAGGAGTGGGAATCAAAACTAAAATGTGTGGCCACCAGGAAGACCCAGTCGTGGTGGATGCTGCGGAGGTGTTCGATGAACTGTTCTCCCAATTTACAATGGGCTCACCAACATACAGGAGACCACATCAGGAGCACCAGACACAAGAAACGACCTCAGCAAATTCACAGGTGAAGCGATGTCTCACCTGGAAGGTCTGCTTGGGGTCCTGAATGGAGGTGTAGGGGCAGGTGAAGCACTTAGGCTGCTTGTAAGGATAAATGCTAGGAGGGAGATTAATGGGGAGGAACAAATGGACAAGTAGGGAGTGATCCCTACTGAAAATGGAGGGGGAGGTAAAGATATGTTTAGTGGTAGAATACTTTTGAAGATGTTGGAAGTTGTGGAGTATAATGAGGCTGATGGCATTGTAGGTTAGGACACGAAGAACTCTATTGCTATTAAGGTGGCAGGAAGATGGGGTGAGTGCAGATGTACAGGAAATGGAGGAGATGCAGGTGAGGGCTGCATTAATAGTGTAGGGAGGAAAAACCTGTCCTTTGAAGGAGGAGGACATCTCTGATGTTCTGGAAGGGAAAGCCGCATCCTGAGAACAGATACAGAGGAGTGAAAGAAACCGAGAAAAAGGAATAGCAGTTTTATAGGAGATAAGGTGTGAAGAGGTATATTTGAGATAACTGTGGGAATCAGTAATCAGTAGGTTTATAAAAGATGTTGGCTGACAGTTTGTCTCCAGAGGTGGAGGCAGAGAGATCAAGAAAGGGGAGGGAGGTGTCAGAGATGGACCAAGTGAACTTAGAGGCAGGGTGGAGGTTAGAGGCAAAGCAGGTAAAATTGACAAGCTCAGAATGGGTGCATGAAGCAGCACCAATACAGTCTTCAATGAAGAGTTGTGAAGTATAACCAGGGAAAACTTCAAACATGGACTGTTCTACACAGCCAACGAAGAGGCAGGCATAGCTGGGGCCCGTGTGAGTGCCCATGGCTACCCCTTGAGTTTGGAGAAAGTGGGTGGAGCTGAAGGAATAATTGTTCAGGGTGAGGACCAGTTCTGCCAGATGATAGAGGATGGTGGTGGAGGGGGTTTGGCCAGTTCTTTTATCAAGAGAGAAGCAGAGAGCCTTGAAGATTTCTTGCTGTGGGATAGAAGTGTACAAGGACTGACCATCCATGGTGAAGATGAAGTGGTCAGGACCAGAGAACTGAAAGTTACTGAGTAAACTGAGGACATGAGAAGTGTCACGGATGTAGTTGGGAAGGGGACTGAACCAAGGAGGAATGAATGGAATTGAGATCTGACAATGAGTTCGGTGGGGCAGGAGCAGGCAGGTTTGTGAATCTTAAGCAGGAGGTAGAAGCGAGCAGTGTGCCGTAGGGAACTATGAGTCTGGTGGCAGTGGATGGGAGTTCTCCAGAGTGGATAACATCACTGATAGTGTCTGAGATAGTTTTCCGATGCTCTTCAAGAGGTAGGTATGAGTTTGCTGCTTGGCCTTAGCAAGGTAGAGGTCAGTGCGCCACTTTACAACAGCACCCCCTTTGTCTGTGGGTTCGATGGTAAGGTTGGGATTGGTGTGAAGAGAGTGGAGGGCAGTGTGTTCAGAGGGGGATAGTTCGAGAAGGAGCAAGGAGTACTGAAGCAATTCGAGATGAAAAGATCCACAGCAGGCAGAGAAGCAAAGTGGGGTGTCCAAGAAGAACAGAAGGGTTGAAGATGGGAGAAGGGATTATGAGCTCAGGGTGTGGAATCCTTGCCAAAGAAATGGGTTCAGAGAAGGAGCTGATGAAAGAAGTGCTCAACGTTGTGGTGGGTGCAGAACACACTGAGGTGTGGGCAAAGGTGAGGCTTTACTGAGGACAGAACGTTTTGCCTCAGAGAGGGGAAGTTTGGAGGGAATTGAGAAGACAGAAAGAAGTAGACAGAGGAAGAGAGTTGATGGTGTCAGAGGGGAGAGGAGGATCGGGGTGTTCAGGGAAGGTGGGGTGGGAGGAAGGTGGAGGCTCCAAGGACCCTAGAACTGACAATGGCACCTCAGAGACACGGGGCTGGAGAGTGGTGCTGGGGTAAAGAGAGACTGGGGGTCTGACGGCAATATGCAAAGTCTCAGACTGGTGGTGCTGGTGGTCAAGGTCCAGGCTGCAGCTAGAGGCATGAAATTAACAGTCTGAAGTTGTCCGGGGTCTTTGGAACCGGCATTGACGGCAGTGGAATCCAGGTACTGGAGTCCACCTGGGATGATTGGAACCAGTGTTGGCAATAGTGGTGTTACTGATCTGGTCCTTCACTGGTCCTGAAGATGAATGTACACTTGTAAAGGCAGAAATTCATCAAATTTAGTCAGCATGATTTTGTTAGGAGAGATGAGTCTGATCAATTTGATTGAATCTTTTGAAGAATTAACAAATTTATTGATGAGGATAGTGAAGTTGATATGGTTCCCATATAAAGTCCCAGATAGGAAACTGGTCTAAAAGAGTGATACCTACTGTGTGTTGATCCAAGGCATGAGATAAATTGGGTCCAAAGGTGTCTTGTTAGTAAGATTGAAGGGCGATGTTGGGAAGCTGTTTTTGTGATTGGAAGCTTGTGACCCGTGGTGTCCCAGTTTCGAACTGAAACATTTAGCATTGTTGGCTATATTAATGATGTGTATACAAGTGTAGGAAATGGTTAGTCAATTCACAGATGACATGAGAATTGGAGTGTTGGCGGTAATGTTGTTGCATGAATGAAGTCACCGGAGAAAAGTACAGATAGATACAAAGAAGCTTCTCTATTTGTCAAAACAAGGTACAGCAGGGATCATATAGAGGCTCTTTCCAGTCGAAATGTCTGGCTGGCCCAACAAGGGCTCCATATCTTGTGTTAAACATCAAACATCAAAGGACAACTCCATATTTACAATGTATGAACAATGTTTTCTTTGAAACTACACTCAACCTTCACACCTCCCCATTCACATCCACACCACAGACATCCATATGAATTTTAATCAGCATTGTCTGGACTGGGATTCACTGCTTTTAGGAACCCATTGTTCAGAGCTGCACTCCAAATTAAATCCACAATACATTCTCTTTTTAAAAAAATATATTTTTATTCTTTTTTCCCAACAAACAAACAAAAAAAAGCACATCTACAAAAACCACGACCATAACAAAATCAAATTAAATATTGAGCAGCAAAAGGGAGAATAATATAAAGGCTAAAGTAAACATACACAGCAGAGGTGCACTGCACCAAAAAAACCCTCAGTCTTCACCTCGTAAGAAAGTCCAATACAGGGCCCCATATCCTTTCAAAGATGTCCCCTCTGTCCTCATTACATAGTCTCAGTCTCTCCAAATGTAAAGTATTTGCCTGTTCTCTCAGCCACAGATTGTACGTAGGCACAGAGTCCATTTTCCATATTTGCAGGATTAACTTCTTAGCAATCACCATTCCAAACAATACAGCCATTTTTTCATACTTATTGGCTGAAGGTAGGGAGTTTGTTGCTCCAAGGATGGCTATGAGCGGGTCTAGTTCCCATAAGCCTCAGAGAAACAGTGAAAAATACTTTCCCAGTGTGCATAAAGCTTACAACATGACCAGAATGAATGTGACAAGTTACTGTTCTCAGATTTACATCTATTACAAACTGGTGAAACATCAGGATAGAAGCTGTGCAACTTTTCACAATACATTCTCAGATGTGAAGACTGGTAGCCAAAGTTAATTGATAAATGTATATGTCCTAAAACCCAGATCTTGCTCTAATAATAGCATGGAAGTTGGTCTAAGGCTAATGGATATTGGTCAGTTTATAAGATGGGCAGTGCAATGGTAGATGGTAAGAATGAGGTGATCACTTTAGGTGGATTAATAAAGATAGAACATACAGTACAGTGCTACCATAAGAAGTATTGAGGAAGAGAGGGCAAGTCTAAAGATCCCTGCAAATGGCAACATAGGTAGATCAAATGCTGAAGAAGGCACACAGCATTGTTGCCATCACAGATAGCTATGTCATCATCTATGGACATGTGATGACAAGCTTGGTTGATATATTGGTCAGGAGAGCCCATTCTTACCACACTACCTCAATACCAACTCTCATTATTCAAGGTTAATGATCTTTGCTCAGATCTGAAATGTAGCTATTTTTCTCCTGAGTGTCACTAATGAGTCATAAAATATAAGAGCAGGAAAGTTATGGTATAAAAGTTATCAAACAAGCTGGAGTTCAAAAACAAGAGAAAATCTGCAGATGCTGGAAATCCAAGCAACATGCACAAAATGCTGGAGGAACTCAGCAGGCCAGGCAGCAGCTAAGGAAAAGAGTACAGTCGACATTTCAGGCCGGGACCCTTCAGCAGGACTGTAGAAAAAAAGATGAGAGGTAGAGTTAAAAAGTGGGTAGGGAAAGGGGAGGGAGAAGCACAAGGTGATAGATGAAACCAGAAGTAGAGGGGTGAAGTAAAGAGCTGGGAAGTTGATTGGTGAAAGTCATACAGGGCTGGAGAAGGGGCAGTCTGATAGAAAAGGACAGAAGGCCATGGAAGAAAGAGAAAGGGGAGGAGAACCAGATGGAGGTGATGAACAGGCAAGGAAATAAGATGTGAGAGGGAAAAGGTGATGGGGAATGGTGAAGGTGGGGAGGCATTACTGAAAGTTCAAGAGATTGTTTTCATGCCATCAGGTTGGAGGCTACCCAAACAGAATATAAAGTGTTGTTCCTCCAACCTAAGTGTGGCCTCATTATGACAGTGGAGGAGGTCATAGATAGACATATTGGAATGGGTATGGGAATTAAAATGGGTGGCCATTGGGAAATGCAATACTCATGGTGTGGCCTCCTGTATATTGGTAAGACCCAATGTAGATTGGGAGATGGTTCACTGGGCACCTATGCTCCGTCCACTAGAAAAAGCAGGATCTCCCAGTGGGCATCGATTTCAATTCCACTTCCCATTCCGAAAACAGACATTCTTACAACATGTGAGAAGTATCTAGATGAGCTAAGATACAGAAAGCTATGGACAAAGAGTGGGCAAATAGAATTAGAGAATGTTCAGCCTGAACATAATGGGTTCATTCATGAATTAAGACCCCTTTACATTTTCAGTAACTGTTTTCTATGTCTGAAGAAATGTCTTATATTCCTTGTCACGTAAGTCTGGATTTTATCATGCAAATAACCAGTTTAGAGTTGAGAAAACCCAAAATACTGCAGATGCTTAAATTCTGAAAGAAAAGCAGAAAATGCTGGAAACACTGACTTATCAGCAGACCATAACTGGGGAAGCAGTTCAGGTTCAGCACTGAACAGAGACTATCAATCTGAAATATTGAGAGTTGGAAGTGCACCAGGATGGTGGGAAGAAGAACTTCCTCCTGCCCAAATACATGCCATCACCTACTCCGGAAGCATATCAGTGTACCTGTGGGTGGGCCTTCCACAATACCATTTGATCAGATGGCTTCTCTATCTGTAGCAGGAAGTGGAGCCAGATATCATCTTGACCAACGGTTAAATTCTGCTTTTTGGTCAGTCAAAACTTCTTCATTGCAAAGCTTATGAATGTTTCTGAATACATAAAAATTCAGAAACACTAAAGGTCATATTGTAAAATAAAGAGTACTTAAATAAACATAAGATTGTGTTTTATAATTTAAAACTGCAAAGATGCTCAATTATAAACAAATCAGAAAGATTCATATCAAAAGAGTTAACATGAAAAAAATGAAATTAATCTCTCCACTCTTCACACTTGTTTGTTTCCACTGAAATCATGAGCATATTGGACTTCTCCAGACTAACCTGGTACAATCTCAGTTAACATCCTGGGGTATCTGTGAACATCCCTATTTCTTGATTGGACGCTATAGGAAATACAACAGCATGGCATGGGATCTAGGGATTGCTGAACAGCTGAGCCAAAGGTTGGACTTCAGCCTTTGTCCATTTAATGGTAACAACTCCAATCAGCCAAATTTTAATTTGAAAATCAGGCCCATAAATTCATATGCTTTCTTATTAAAAAGCACTAATGTCTTAGGAAAGCACGATATTTTCCATTGCTAGTGGATTCAAAATAAAAAGAAAACATAGTATTTCTGTATTAATTTCTGATATAATCTGTTATACAAAATAATTTTCCCAACTTTAACTAAAATTGTTTGGCAGGGCTCTATATTTGTTTCAGCGCTGTTCTCATTAAAAGGTTAAAACTTCCTAAATTTGACTACAACAGAAATGAGTTTACAGAAGTTTACTCCGAACCAAAGCAAATTTCCATGTAATGTTTTGGAATGAAAAAAACAATTGTATTAAGCCTATCAATGCTATATTTAAAATGAATACATGATTGGAGATTGGAGTGATTTTTTTTTAAACTAGGAGGCAGAATAACCACATATCAGAGTCTCATGAAGTGTTATTAAGCCAATTGTTGCAGTTCAGACTGTTCATTATTTATAAACATTAACTTGAAAATTGGTAGAATGTCTTTTCTTAGGTCTCAGCTCCTGTTGTGAAAAATAATGCCAAATAAGATCTCCGCGGGTTTAGATATTTTTCGTGTACTTTTTGTGCTCATGATTTTTCCCTCAGGGTTTTGACACCAAGTAGCCTTTTTTAAACTGAGAGAGTAGGTGAGCTGTCACATTCTCTGAGACTTCAAAGCTAATGGAGCTTTAACTGCATTGACACAAGATATGCTTGCCGCTGGGTAAAATTCACACTTGCTTTCTAATAAATCCAGATTTCATTTCCATTGACTTGGATTTGATCAGTTTTTCTTAAACAAATCAGAAGCAGAATCACCTGGTCTTGACAACCTCTTAAATCTCACTCTGTATAGCACTTCAAAGATAACAAAAGTATGGAGAATATACAGTAGTCTTCAGCAAATAATCCTCTCCCAGAGTAGTGTGATGTCATAAGACTTAAGGGGACAGAACAATGTGAGATTGTGCAGTGATAATTCATAAATACTTCCATATAACTTTCACTTTCACTACCAAGATTAAAATACAGGATAGACTAGAAATCCTGAAAAAAATATTGGGAATATACTCAATGAGTTAGCCCGTACCTTTGAAAAGCAAAGCAGAGAAACCAAATTGGAGTCAAGCAATCAGGACAAAAACCTTAAGACTGCAACATTATGGAAAACTACAAACAAAATGTTGAGAAACTCAACGGGTCCAGGCAGCGTTTATGGAGATAAATAAGCAGGTGATGCTTCAGGCTGAGGCACTTCATCAGGACTGGAAAGGAAGGGGGCAGAAGGGAGAATCTTCAGAATGCTGTTGAAAGTTCATTGATCAGGAGCATTAACTTAGCTTCTTTCTCCACATATACTGGCTGACCTGCTGAGTATTTCTAGCATTTGTACAGCTTCATTTCATTGACATCTTCTCTGTTCATATCATGTATCTGGATCATTTTCGATGAGCTGTTTAAAAATGTGCAAGGTTCCCATGACTTCAAAACTCCAAATAATTTATGGTCATTTGACAATGTAGAAACGATAAGTTTTTCCTTTCAGGCTCCCACACTACATTTGTTAGTCCAAACAGCCAACAAAATCTCTCTTCTGCGGTATGTCAGATTTCAGAAGCACTCAACATCATCTTGAAATTGTGGCACTGAGGGAAAATATTTGGTCTTCCCTTTAAATGGCCTCAGCATGCCTACAGGTTGACTTCATGATCTAATACCCAGTGTTAAAATCCTCCCTTATCTGAAGGGAGTAATTAAAAACCTATTTAATCAACAAAATCTCAAACAAGTGCAGTGGAGGAAACAAAAAAAAACTCATTACTTCACAGATGATGAATTTAAATGTAGAATGTTCTTTGCTTTGAAAATATGATCAAATGTGAAACAAATATTTTAATGTATTTGTTGCTCAGCCATTCATAAAGCAAGAGAGATAGGCTTATAAAAAGTCACAATTAATACCCTCATTAAAACATTTCAAATAATTGCAAACAACTAATCTTAATTTTTCTGTCAACATTTCTCATCATTTGTCAATGGTTTAAGTCAATGACAAATTATGAGCAGAGTTGTCACCAAGTCTAATAATATGGCTGAAAGTAAGCCTGCCAAAAAGGAGGGCTAGATTTTTGTGCTAGATGTCTTGTTTGCAAGTGGGTTTTAGATCTGGAAAAGAAAGGATTTGAGAAGCGAGTTTGCAGACATCAGAAACCATCAAGTGAAAATCTGGGCTTATTAAAAGGCTCTTCATGTCCCAGAAACCTCCAGGGACTGCAGCATCTCAGTTTCAACACAAAATAAAATTGCTACATGACGCAGAAATTTTTGATTTGGTTTGGCTCCCTGAGGTGGGTCTTCCAACAATCAAAGCTTTTATAGCTTCTCTTGAGATTAATGCAACTGCAAGAATAATGGATTCTTTTTGTCATCAAAGTAAATTCTTCTCTTTGTTAGTATCTATGGGATCCCTGTAATACCCAAAAACACCAATATGCGCTACTGAAATCAGAGATGATACGATGAAGATTTCAATTAAACAGTTCAGTAGGATCTTAAGGAAACAAAAGAAGCTGCATTTTAATTTCACTTTGCTTTAACAATAGTCTTTTCAGTTACTTCCCATTGACAAGGTTAGTTGTGACATGGCAAAATATTCATTAATTTGTGTGGCAACTAATCAGGTAATAATTACCACTGCAACACACACTAATGCCAGAGGAACTCAACAGATCAGGCAGCATCTTTGGAAATGAATAAACTGTTGACATTTTGAGCCAAAACCCTTCTTTGGGATTGAAAAAGAAGGGGGAAGATGTCAGAATAAAAAGGTGGGGCAAAGGGAAGGAGGGTAGCTGGAAGGTGATAGGTAAATCCAGATGTGTGGGAAATGTAAAGGGCTGGAGTAGAAGGACTCTGATAGAGGAGTGTGGAACATAGGAGAAGGACAAGAAAAAGGGACCCGGGGGGAGTGATGGGCGGGTAAGAAAAGGTGAAAGGCCAGAGTGGGGAATAGAAGAAGAGGCGAGAGGGGAGAGAAACTATCCTTTTTAAATGGAGGGAGAAATCAATGTTCATGATATCAGGCTGGAGGCTACCCAGACAGAATATAAAGTGCTGCTCCTCCACGCTGAGGGTAGCCTCATCTTGGCACAAGAGGAGGCCATAGACAGACACGTCAGAATAGGAATGAGAATCAGAACCACTGGGAAGTTCCACTTGGGGTAGACGATGCGGAGTGCTCAATGAAGTGGTCCCCCAATCCACAATGGATCTCACCAATGTAAAGGAGACTGCAGCAGGAGCACCAGAGACAATAAACGACCCCAACAGAGTCACAGGTGGAGTGTTGCTCACCTGGAAGGACTGCTTGGGTCCCTGAATGGAGGTGAGGGAAGAGGTGAATGAGCAGGTGTAGGCCACTTGCAGGGACAAGTGCTGGAATGAGATTAGTGGGGAGGAGAAATGTACATGGAAGGAGCAATCCCTGTGGAAAGCAGGGTGGCGGGGGGAGTAAAGGTATGTGTAGTGGTAGGATCCTTTTGGAGGTGGCTGAAGTTGTGAAGGATGAAGGGTTGGATGTGGAGACTGTTGAGGTAGTAGGTAAGGACAAGAGGAACTATCACTGTAAGGCATCAGGAAGGTAGGGTGAACGTGGATGGACGGGAAATGGAGGAGATGCGGATGAGGGCTACATCAATAATGGAGGAAGGGAAACTCCATTCTTTGAAGAAGGAGGGGATCTCTGATGTTCTAGAAATTAAATCCAGATCCTGGAACAGATGGGGTGGAGGCAAAGGAAGTGAGAAAAGAGAATAGCATTTTACAGGATATGAGGTGGAAAAAAATATAGTTAAGATAACCGTGAGAATCAATAGGTTCCTAAAAGATGCTAGGTAGGTTTTTCAGACAGTTTGTTTCCAGAGATGGAGACAGAGAGATCGAAAAAAAGGAGAGGGAGGTGTCAGAAATGGACCAAGTGAATTTACCACTGCTACACCAATCAGAAACTCATTAATAGTAGGTTTTGGCATGTTTAATTAAATTAAATGGACATGTTGATACAAATGGAACATAGAAAGATGCAGGCTATTAGAATCCTGTTTACCAAATATATGATGGACTTTTTAAAAGGATTTTTAACTCACACATTTCCCAGTCATCCACCCACTCCTAACTGATAACCAATATTGTTTGTCGTCAGGATTGGTTGAGAGAGAAGCTGAGTTAATGTTTCAGAAGGTGAATTTTCATTAAAACGAGAATGGAGTTGGACATAAATAAGTTTTAAGATGCAAAGTAGGTGATGGTGGGATGAAAGGAAAGAATGGAAAGGAAAGGGCGGAATGCAATGCAATGGGCTGAGCCATGGGGCAAGCAGAGAAACACATATAACCATATAACAATTACAGCACGGAAACAGGCCATCTCAGCCCTTCTAGTCCGTGCCGAATGCTTACTCTCACCTAATCCCACCGACCTGCACTCAGCCCATAACCCTCCATTTCTTTCCTGTCCATATACCTATCCAATTTTACTTTAAACGACAATATCGAACCTGCCTCTACCACTCCTACTGGAAGCTTGTTCCACACAGCTACCACCCTCTGAGTAAAGAAGTTCCCCCTCATGTTACCCCTAAACTTTTGTCCCTTAACTCTCAACTCATGTCCTCTTGTTTGAATCTCCCCTACTCTCAATGGAAAAAGCCTATCCACGTCAACTCTGTCTATCCCCCTCATTATTTTAAATACCTCTATCAAGTCCCCCCTCAACCTTCTACGCTCCAAAGAATAAAGACCTAACTTGTTCAACCTTTCTCTGTAACTTAGGTGCTGAAACCCAGGTAACATTCTAGTAAATCTCCTCTGTACTCTCTCTGTTTTGTTGACATTTTTCCTAGAATTCGGTGACCAGAACTGTACACAATACTCCAAATTTGGCCTTACCAATGCCTTGTACAATTTTAACATTACATCCCAACTCCTATACTCAATGCTCTGATTTATAAAGGCCAGCATATCAAAAGCTTTCCAACCTATCCACATGAGATTCCACCTTCAGGGACTATGCACCATGATTCCTAAATCACTCTGTGTTCTACTGAATTCCTCAAGGCCCTACCATTTACCATGTATGTCCTATTTTGATTAGTCCTACCAAAATGTAGCACCTCACACTTATCAGCATTAAACTCCATCTGCCATCTTTCAGCCCACTCTTCTAACTGTCCTAAATCTCTCTGTAAGCTTTGAAAACCTACTTCATTATCCACAACACCACCTATCTTAGTATCATCTGCATACTTACTAATCCAATTTACCACCCCATCATCCAGATCATTAATGTAAATGACAAACAACATTGGACCCAGTACAGATCCCTGAGGCACACCACTAGTCGCCAGCCTCCAACCTGACAAACAGTTATCCACCACTACTCTCTGGCATCTCCCATCCAGCCACTGTTGAATCCATTTTACTACTTCAATATTAATACCTAACGATTGAACCTTCCTAACTAACCTTCCGTGCGGAACCTTGTCAAAGGCCTTACTGAAGTCCATTTAGACAACATCCACTGCTTTATCCTCGTCAACTTTCCTAGTAACCTCTTCAAAAAATTCAATAAGATTTGTCAAACATGACCTTCCACACACAAACCATGTTGACTGTTCCTAATGAGACCCTGTCTATCCAGATAATTATATATACCATCTCTAAGAATACTTTCCATTAATTTATCCACCACTGACGTCAAAGTTACAAGCCGATAATTGTTAAGTTTACTCTTAGAACCCCTTTTAAACAATGGAACCACATGAGCAATACGCCAATCCTCCAGCACCATCCCCATATCTAATGACATTTGAAATATTTCTGTCAGAGCCCCTGCTATTTCTACACTAACTTCCCTCAAGGTCCTAGGGAATATCCTGTCAGGATCTGGAGACTTATCCACTTTTATATTCTTTAAAAGTACCAGTACTTCCTCTTCTCTAATCATCATAGTTTCCATAACTTCCCTACTTGTTTTCCTTACCTTACACAATTCAATATCCTTCTCCTTAGTGAATACTGAAGAAAAGAAATTGTTCAAAATTTCTCCCATCTCTTTTGGCTCCACACATAGCTGTCCACTCTGATTCTCTAAGGGACCAAATTTATCCCTCACTATCCTTTTTGCTATTAATATAACTGTAGAAACCCTTTGGATTTATTTTCACCTTACTTGCCAAAGCAACCTCATATCTTCTTATAGCTTTTCTAATTTCTTTCTTAAGATTCTTTTTACATTCTTTATATTCCTCGAGCACCTTATTTACTCCATGCTGCCTATATTTATTGTAGATATCTCTCTTTTTCCAAACTAAGTTTTCAATATCCCTTGAAAACCATGGCTCGCTCAAACTTTTAACCAGTGTCGGATGTGGGAGGTCCTGGAGTCTCCTAGCCTCCCGGACATCCATATCTGCACCAGGTGCGCCGAGCTGCAGCTCCTAAGGGACCGAGTTAGGGAACTGGAGATGCAGCTCGATGACCTTCGTCTGGTCAGGGAGAGTGAGGAGTTGATAGAGAGGAGTTACAGGCAGGTGGTCACACTGGGGCCACGAGAGACAGACAAGTGGGTCACAGTCAGGAGAGGGAAAGGGAAGAGTCAGGTACTAGAGAGTACCCCAGTGGCTGTACCCCTTGACAATAAGTACTCCTGTTTGAGTGCTGTTGGAGGGGACAGCCTACCTGGGGGTAGCAACAGTGGCCCTGCCTCCGGCACAGAGTCTGGCCCTGTAGCTCAGAAGGGTAGGTAAAGAAAGAGGAAGGTAGTAGTAATATGGGACTCGATTGTTAGGGGGTCAGACAGACGATTCTGTGGACACAGTCAGGAGACCCAGATGGTAGTTTGCCTCCCTGGTGCCAGGGTCCGGGATGTTTCAGATCATATCCAAGATATCCTGAAGTGGGAGGGTGCGGAGCCAGAGGTCATGGTACATATAGGTACCAATGACATAGGTAGGAAAAGGGAAGAGGTCCTGAAAGGAGAATATAGGGAGTTAGGAAGGGAGTTGAGCAGAAGGACCGCAAATGTAGTAATCTCAGGATTACTGCCTGTGCCACGCGACAGTGAGAGTAGGAATGGAATGAGGTGGAGGATAAATACGTGGCTGAGGGATTGGAGTAGGGGGCAGGGATTCAAGTTTCTGGATCATTGGGACCTCTTTTGGGGCAGGTGTGACCTGTACAAAAAGGACGGGTTGCACTTGAATCCTAGGTAGACCAATAACCTGGCGGGGAGATTTGCTAAGGCTACTGGGGCGACTTTAAACTAGAATGGTTAGGGGGTGGGAATCAAATTGATGTATGATGGATGACTTATTTTTAAATTTTTGATTACAGAGTGGTATACCTTTATGTGTTATGCTATAACATTTTGATCAATTTTATTACAATATATGAATGTACACAAGTTATGTTGAGATGTATCTATGTGTTGCACTCTGTAAATCTTTTTTTCTTCTGAATAAAAATATTGTAAAAAGAAAAGAACACTGAGAACAACAAGCTGCCCTCACACTCATACTTCCCCTTTCCTCAAATAACAGGAAAAACTGAAACCTAAACCTACCTTACCTTGCCCGTTTCTGCCTAAGCCTGTTGAGCCAAAGCCCTTAAGCCTTCACTCTGCTCCCGGCTCACTCCGCTGCCCGCTGTATAAGGCTGTGTTCCATTTAAATCTTCCGTGTTTCACTGTCCGACGTCACACGCCTGCGCAGTCCGGCCTCTCTTAACACCAATGAGAAGAAGAAAAAAACAAAATGGCTCCCGCTGCACTCCCGTTCTGATTGTCAGACTTCCTTCTCCAAATTAAACCCGAATCAGGATTTCTGACCTTTTAAATCTTCTGCGCTTCACTGCCCAACGTCACACGCCTGCGCAGTCCCGCCTCTCTTAACTCCGATGAGAAGAAAAAATCAAAATGGCTCCCGCTGCACTCCTGTTCTGATTCTAAGACCTCCTTCTCCAAATGGTGGATCTGGGACAGGAACAAAGGCATACAAACTATTTATTATCCAGTCCCACTGTTGAACACAATGTTGAGTCATAAATGCTGCCACGCCCCTCGTCACAAGGAGGATCGGCTCTTCAGGCTGGTGTAGAATTGCATGAGAAGATTGTTGAAGGTGAGGACAGTGAAGGTACTGTAGGAGTGAGATAGAGAATTGCAAATAACAGCTGCAGGGAAGTTAAGGAATATGATTGTCAGCTGGGGGTCAGAGGATATCCACAAAGTGATCATCTAGTCTTTATTTGATCCTGCAATTTGAGAAAAGGGTTGCATAAATTCAGTAGAATTAATTGAAAAAGCATGAATAAAACGTCACTTGTACAGAATGCCTTGGGCCCTGAACAGTGGAAAAGGAGTCAGAGCAGAATGAGAGAATCATAGTAAGTTACAGAAGAGAATGAGGCCATTTGGTCCATTATGTCTATGATACAAAGACATTTCTGGCATTTGAGCACATTGGTGTCATTGGAAGAGATTTGGTAGAAAGGGAAGAGTGCCACAGATAGAAAGGAAACTTCTGAATGGTCAAAGGAAGGGGGAAATGAGCTTGGTGTTGGCAGCATGCAGAGGAAACAGAAATGAAAGCGCTTAATCTATTGAAATGGAGCTGGAATTAGTTTAGAAATGGAACTGATTTATTGTTGACACACGTATGTTGGTGCCATAAAAAATCTTTCTTGCATACTGTTCATACAGATCAGATCATTATGCAGTGAATTGAGGTAGAACAAAGTAAAATAATAACAATGTAGAATAAAGCGTAGCAGCTACAGAGAAGGTATAGTGCAGATAAATGATGAGTTGCAAAATAATAATGACGGAGATCGTGAGGTCGCAAATCCAAACTATTGTACTAGGGAAGTGGAGTAGAAAATGTCTTTGAGCTTGTTGGTACCTGCTTTCAGTCATTTGTATCTCCTGCCTGATGGAAGAGGAGAGAAGAGAGAATGCCAAGGTGCATGGGGTCTTTGATTATACTGGCTGCTTTACAGAGGCAGTGAGAAGTACAGGCAGAGTCCACAGAAGACAGGTTGGTTTCTTTGATGTACTGAGCTGTGTCCACAAGTCTCTGCAGTTTCTTCTGGTCATGGGTAGAACAGTTGCAATACCAGTCTGTGATGCATCAAAAAAGGATGCTTTCTATAGGATATTGATGAAGGTAGAGGCTGTTAAATGGAAGGAGAGCACAGGGAATCCTATTTGAGTTTGGGAGAAAGGGCTGGGGGAAGAGCATTAGGGAAGAAAATTATATCCCCATGTTTAAGAGCTCTATAAATGATAATGAAAGAAAAGAAAATTGTAAATATGAGTGGCGGGGTGTACAAGGGCAGAAGCAAGTTAAAGTAGGTAGGACAAAATGTAGGCAAAATAATTGAGCTTATCGTGCCTATTTTCATCAGCTCATCTGCTGAGAAAAAGATTGGGGAAGGCAAAGAGAGAATAGAAGTTGGTAGTAAAGTTAATAAAATATTCCATTTGCTGCTCCCTGTTAACCGCTACTGGATAACATTTCTGGAACCGGATATTAATTCTCAACATATACTCCTCCCTACATTTGTTTTATTCCCTGTAGCTATCAGAACGCCCTCTTTTAGGACAGCGACAGAAAACTACTTAGCTTTGAACAACAGCAAGGGATCTAGAAGGATGTATGAAAAAAAGCTTGCAAGGCAAATTACATAAAATAAAAAGTAAATGGTAAACTGGAAATATGAAAAGAACAAACTTTCAAAAAACTTCCTTTTAATCTCAGGAAGCCCTTTAATATCAGTATATTATTTTGAAGATGATTATTGTTTTGTAAGATAAAAAGGAAAGTGGCAGATTTGCAAAATAAACACTTACAATCAGTTTTCATAATGGAGGAAAAGAACAAAACAACAAGGAAATCTAAAATTAAACTAAGGTTAAGATTATAATGGATCTAATACATAAAGAGAAGGTAGAAGAGAAAATAATTGTTTTGGCAAACAAATTTACAAATCCTTAATAACTTATGACCCCCAAAAGCTTAAATAAGTAAATTAAAAATTAGTGAGGTATAAACAATGATGCTATTAGAAAGAAAGTTTGCAAAAGCAATTCCATTCTTGAAGAGGGAATGAGAAAGCCATGGCTCAGACAATTAACATAATTTCTGGGGAAGTCACTAGTGTACAAAGACAGTGTCATTGAACGCCTGGTCAAATATCAATTGATCAGATCACAGAGTGAATTCTCGACACATTGGTTGCTTTGGACAGTTCTGGTGCAAACTTCTGTGGAGGTCATTATTGATGCAGACACGAGGTTGTCTACTGATGTTTCTAACTGTAGTTCCAAAAGGAAATTAATTATTATCAACTTTGAGAGTGTGAGGAATTTCACTTGTCAGTAATCAATTGAGACTGGAAGTCGAGAATAGGAGTGCAAAGTTCTTTCCCCCGATTGGTAAGCTGTATTGGAACCTAAGTGCATAGGGCAATGATCTGAACAAAGTAATAGACTCTGTTAGATTAAAAAGCAGAACTAGGATGTAACAGGAGAGAAGCAAATTAGAAAAAGGGCAGTGATAATCAAAAGGTTTGAAGAGATCAAACACGATCTCAGAAAAGATCACACCAGTGGATGTGGAGCCTTGAGCATATGCTTCTATCCTTACCTTGTTACTGCTGCTCCAGCTCTGGATGTTCAAGCTTAATGATAAGAATTTCTAGTGTGTCTTTTATGGTGAGCTGCAGTGACACGTGTATGAGGCTCAGTGATCAGAAGGTCAGCCAGAATGGGCAAAGGTTGTTCTTTTAATTAGGAATTTGTATTTTGGTGGAAGGGAGTTGGCACTATTCACTGCAGATTGTCGAGAAGAACAGTCTTCACTTTAGAGATAACAGAGTCGAGGAATGAGCTCGAGATTAGAGCTGAAGTAGGTGGGTTGTTCAAGGTTGAGAGGGTAAATATTTTACTTCACCAACAGTACTCTCAATCAGACACCGAGCAAAAGATCATATTGTCCCAGCATGCCCATCAACAGTTACTGCTAGGACATCATGGAATAAATTTCCCTGTAATGTCTCACAGCTGTGTTAGGGAATGATGTTATGTTGTGTGGCCCCTGAAGAGGTGTCACATTCATGACTCACTCTAACAGCACCCAAATGAATTACCTGGGAGATGTGATGCAGTGGATATTGCATTGCACACTGGAAAACAAAAATCAATTTTGAATTGCACAGAACTGAAAAGAAACGTAGCTTTGCACAACTGAATTTCTCATTACCTGCCACCATTATGCTTCCAAGTTAAGTTTCACTTAAGACAGTGCAGTTATTCAAGCATCTTTCTTTTAGGTCTGTGATTTTAATTGATTTCTTCATCAATAAGCAAATATATTCTGCTTAAAATCAGTTACACTAGGGAAGAAATCAAGAAAACTGTTATTTTGTTGAAGCTGGGAAGAATGAACTATGAACATGTTTGAATATTTGTACGAGTCCAAGTTTCCCATTTAGATTTAATTACTTCGAATAATTTAAATAAGATGAAAATCTAGATGGGTGGTTAGTAAGTTTACAGGTGATATGAAGATTGGTGGTGTTGAGGACAATGTTGAAGACTGGCAAATTATAGAGGGGGATATAGATCAGTTGCAGATATGGGGAAGTAAATGCAAAGGGACAGCACACTGTTAATGACAAGACCCTTAATAGTGTTGAGATCTTGGGGTCCAAGTTTGTAGCTCCCAGAAAATGGATAAATAGGTTAATAGCATGGTTAAGACTGCATAATGCAAGCTTGCTGTACTGGACTGGGTTGATTCAAGTGTCCAGAAGATGTGCTAATATGCATACAAGCATAATAACGTAAATTAAGTCTGATTGATTATCATAAAATAGAAAGAGCAAATAAACTACACAAAATTCTACATAGCAAGTCACACAGATTTAGACTATAAGAGAAAGGAGCAGAATTAGTAAATTTAGCCCATTGAGTCTGCTTCACTATTTCATCTTGGCTGATCCAATTTTCCTCTCAGCCCCAATCTTCTGCCTTCACACAATATCCCTTCATGCCCTAACCAATTAACAACCTATCAACCTCTGCCTTAAAAATACATAAAGACTTGGCCTCCACAGCTGCCTGTGGCAAAGAATTCCACAGATTAACCCCACTCTGGATAAAGAAATTCCTCTTCATCTCCATTCCAAAAAGATGCCCCTCTATTCTGAGGCAGTGTCCTCTGGTGTTAGACCATTCTACCATAGGAAACATCCTCTCCAGATACACTCTATAAAGGCCTTTCACCATTCAATAGGTTCCAATGAGGTCACCCCTCATTCTTCTGACTTCTAGTGAAGACAGGCCCAGAGCCATCAAACACTCTTCATATGACAAGCTGTTCAAAACTGCTCAGAATACTCCAAGTGAGGCTTCGCCATTGCTTTTTAAAATCTCAACATTACATCCTTGCTTTTATTTTTCTAGTCCTCTTGAAATGAATGCTAACATCGCATTTGCCTTCCTCACCACCGACTCAATCTACAAATCTGCCAATTAACCTTTAGTGAATCCTGCACAAGGAGTCCCAAGTTCCTTTGTACCTCAGTTTTCTGTATTTTCTATCCATTTAGAAATCAATCCATTCATTTCTTTCTTGATCATGCACTTCCCAACACAGTATTCCACCTGTCATTTCTTTGCCCATTCTCCTAAACTGTCCAAGTCCTTCTGTAGCCTCTCTACTTCCTCAAAATTACCTACCCCTCCACCTATCTTCATATTGTCTGAAAACATTGCAACAAAGTCATCAATTCCATCATCCAAATCATTGATATATAACACAAAAAGAATCAATCTCAACACAGACCCCTGTGGAACACTACTAGTCACTGGCAGCCAACCAGAGAAGGCTTCCTTTATTGCCAATCTGCCTCCAGCCAATCAGCAACTGCTTCATCCATGTGATACTCTCTCCTGTAATACAATGGAAAGCTTGTATTACAATCTTGTTTAGCTGCCTCATGTGTGGAACCTCGTCAAAGGTCTTCTGAAAAACCAAATACACAACTTCAACCAATTGTCCTTTGTCTATCCTGATTTTATATCTTCAAAGAATTCCAACAGATTTGCTAAGCAAGATTTTCCCTTTGAGGAAACTATTCTTAAGGCCTATTTTATCATGTGCTTCCAAGTACCCTGAGATGTCATCTTTGATAATCGACTCTAACACCTTCACAAGCATTGTCAGACTAATTGGCCTATAGTTTCCTTTCTTCTACTTCTCTTCCTTCATGAAGAGTGGAGTGACATCTACACTCTTCTGGAACCATTCCAGAATCTAGTGATTCGTGAAAGCTCATTACTAATGCCTCCACGATCTCTTCAGCCACCACTTTCAGAAACCTGGGGTGTACAGGAAATGGTGATCATAATTCTATCTCCCTTACAATAGCATTGGAGAGAGATAGGAACAGACAAGTTAGAAAAGTGTTTAATTAGAGTAAAGGGAATTATGAGGCTATCAGGCAGGAAATTGGAAGCTTAAATAGGAAACAGATGTTCTCAGGGAAAAGTATGGAAGAAATGTGGCACGGGATATTTGTGTGGAGTTCTGCATAGGTACATTCCAATGAGACAGGGCTGTTATGGTAGGGTACAGGAACCATGGTGTACAAAGGCTGTAATAAATCTAATCAAGAAGAAAAGCTTACAAAAGGTTCAGAGAGCTAGGTAATGTCAGAGATCTAGAAGATTATACGGCTAATGGGAAGGAGCTTAAGAAAATTAGGAGAGCCAGAAGGGTCCATGAGAAGGCCTTGGAGGGCAGGTTTAAGGAAAACCCCAAGGCATTCTACAAGTATGTGAAGAGCAAGAGGATAAGACGTGAAAGAATATGACCTATCAAGTGTGACAGTAGGAAAGTGTGTATGGAACCGGCGGAAATAGCAGAGGTACTTAATGAATACTTCACTTCAGTATTCACTATGGAAAAGGATCTTAGTGATGGTAGTGATGACTTGCAGCAGACTGAAAAGCTTGAGCACGTAGATATTAAGAAAGAGGATGTGCTGGAACTTTTGGAAAGCATCAAGTTGGATAAGTCGCCAGGACCAGATGAGATGTACCCCAGGCTGATGTGGGAGGTGAGGGAGGAGATTGCTGAGCCTCTGGCGATGATCTTTGAATCATCAAAGGGGAAGGGAGGTTGCTGAGGACAAGGGGGGGTCATGCCTTATGAGCCAGATTGAATTTTTTGAGGATGTGACTAAACACATTGATGAAGGAAGTGCAGTAGATGTAGTGTATGTGGATTTCAGCAAAGTATTTGATAAAGTACCCCATGCAAGGCTTATTGAGAAAGTAAGGAGGCATGGGATCCAAGGGGACATTGCTTTGTGGATCCAGAAATGGCTTGCCCACAGAAGGCAAAGAGTGGTTGTTGACGGGTAATATTCTGCATGGAGGTCAGTGATCAGTGGCGTGCCTCAGATCTGTTATGGGACCCTTACTTTTTGTGATTTTTATAAATGACCTGGATGAGGAAGTGGAGGGATGGGTTAGCAAGTTTGCTGATGACACAAAGGTTGAAGGTGTTGTGGATGGTGTGGAGGGCTGTCAGAGGTTACAGCGGGACACTGATAGGATGCAAAACTGGGCTGAGAAGTGGCAGATGGAGTTCAACCCAGATAAGTGTGAAGTGGTTCATTTTTGTAGGTCAAATATAATGGCAGAATATAGTATTAATAGTAAGACTCTTGGCAGTGTGGAGGATCAGAGGGATCTTGGGGTCTGAGTCCATAGGACGCTTAAAGCAGCTGCACAGCAATTCAGAAGGCATACGGTGTGTTGGCCTTCATCAATCATGGAATTGAATTTAGGAACCGAGAGGTAATGTTGGAGCTATATAGGACCCTGGTCAGACCCCACTTCGAGTACTGTGCTCAGTTTTGGTTGCCTCACTATAGGAAGGATGTGGAAACCATAGAAAGGGTGCAGAGGAGACTTACAAGGATGTTGCCTGGATTGGGGAGCATGCCTTATTAGAATAGGTTGAGTGAACTCGACCTTTTCCCCTTGGAGTTACAGAGGATGAGAGGTGACCTGATAGAGGTGTATAAGATGATGAGAGGCATTGATTGTGTGGATAGTCAGAGGCTTTTTCCCAGGGCTGAAATGTTTGCCACAAGAGGACACATGTTTAGGGTTCTTGGGAGTAGGTACAGAGGAGATGTCAGGGGTAAGTTTTTTTTTAAAAACGCAGAGATTGGTGAGTGCGTGGAATGGGCTGCCGGCAATGGTGGTGAAGGCAGATACAATATGGTCTTTTAAGACTTTTGGATAGGTACATGGAGCTTAGAAAAATAGAGGGCTATTGGTAAGCCTAGTAATTGCTAAGGTTGGGACATGTTCAGCACAACTTTGTGGGCCGAAGGGCCTGTATGGTGCTGTAGGTTTTCTATGCTTCTGTTACACTGTCTGGTCCAGGTGATGTCTACCTTCTGACTTCTCAGTTTCCAAAGAACCTTCTCTCTAGTTATGGTACCTTCACACTTTATGACCCGTGATACCTGGAACTTCCACCATACTGCTGGTGTCTTCCACCATGAAGACTGATGCAAAATACTTATACAGTTCATCCGCCATTTCATTGCCCCATTACTATCCCTTCAGTATCATTTTCCAGCAGTCTAATATTCAATCTCAGCTCTTCCTTACACATTTTACATCTGAAGAATCTTTTGGTATCTTCTTTAATATAGTTGGCTACTTTATTTTTGTACTTCATCTTTACCTTAATGACATTTTTAGTTGCATTCTGTTGGTTTTTAAAAGCTTCCCAATCCCCTAAATTCCCACTAATTTTTGCTCTATTGTATGCCTTGTCTTTGGCTTTATATTGGCTTTGACTTCTCTTGTTAGCCACCCTTGTGTCACCTTTCCTTTAGAATACATCTTCCTCTTTATATTCTTTGCCTTCTGAATTGATCCAGAACTTCCAGCCATTGCTGCCCTGCTGTCATCCTTGCCAAAGATCTTTTCCAGTCAATTCTGGCCATCTTCTCTCTCATACCTCTGTAATTCCCTTTACTCCACTGTAATACTGATACATCTGACCTTAGTTTCTCCTTCTCAAAATTCAGGATGAATTCGATCATATTATGATCATCACCCCTAAGAGTTCCATTACCTAAGCTCTCTAATCAATTCCAGTTCATTGCACAACACCCAATCCAAAATAACGGATCCCCTAGTGGTCTCAACCACGAGCTGCCCGAAAAAGCCAACTCATAGGCACTCTAGAAACTCACTCTCTTGGAATCCAGCACTCACCCGATACCTCCCAATCTACCTGCATATTGAAATCCCCCATGACTTTTGTAACACTGCTTTTTGGCATACATTTTCTATCTTCCATTGTAATTTGCAGGCCCTATCCTTACTACTGTTTGGGGATTTGTAGACAATTCTCCTGTCTTTTTATCCTTGCAGTTCTTTAGCTCTATCCTCTATGATTCAACACTTTCTAACCCTATGTCACCTCTTTCTAATGATTTGATTTCATTTTTTTACCAACAGAGCAATCCTTCCCCCTCTGCCTTCCTGCTTGTCCTTTAGATACAATGTGTATCCTTGGACATTAAACTCCAAGCTATAATCTTCTTTTAGCCATGCTTCAGTGATGCCAAGATCATCATACCTGCCAGTCTGCACTCTGCTTTTATGCAGAGTAACCATGAGACAGACAAGCTCTTTGATCTTGTATTAACACAGTGCTCGTCTGTTTTTCTTCATTCGAATTTACACCATGTGTCCATTAACACAGCATTCAGCAGACAATAGATCAATTAGACATTTTAATGATCACTCCTCATTCATTAGTCCCCTGATGTCTGGACACAAAACATTCCTTGGGCTTACAAAGTTCTTTAATGTATACATACAAGTTCTGACAGAATCTATCAATCAAACTACTTGACAGACATTCTCAGTGCTTACTCACTAACAGATTTACATTGTTTACTCTACAGACCCCACATACTATGAGATCAGAAAGAGTTAAATTGCCATTTGACCAGATAGACATTCATATATTGTTTGCAAATCATATATACTACACTTGCCTTTATTTGTCAAGGAACTGAGTTCAAGAGGAAGTTATGTTGCAGCTTTATAAAACTCCAGTTTGGCCACAGCTAGAGTACTGCATTCAATTTTGATCACCCAATAAAAGAAGAATGTCAAAACTTTGGGAAGTGTGCAGAAGAGGTTTACAGAAAGCTGCCAGGATGAGAGGATGGCCATACTCGGGTTGCTTCTCTCAAGTAGCAGAGGCTGTGGGAAGATCTGGGCAGACTTACACAAAATTTTGCCAAACAGTAATGGTCCAAAAAGGACTCGAGGTAAACAACAAAATAAAGCTGAAAAATACCTAATTTGGTTTAGCAGATCCACACCCGAGAATTAGGCAAGCAGAGGAAATGCTTTTAACAAAATGCTAACGTTTCACCCCAACAATCTTTTACTGTAAGAGAAGTACCATTGACCTCAAAGACCATACTGTTCCGATCTCCACAGGTACTGCTTGACTTACTGCACCATTTAAATATTATTTTCTGTTGTTGCAGCTGCAGTGGATAAACACATACTGATCCGTGCAAATGCCAAGCATGAACACAAAGGATGACCGAGCAACAGCTTAGCTGGTGAATTGTTGGTTGTGGAGTGTGCTGCATTACAATATGCAAGGAGAAAATTGATGAGCTTCTGATTCAGTGTTAATGTAGTGTGTGCTGATGACCTTGTTTGCAGTGCATTCTTTAGACTCTGGATCAACCTTTCTGCCAAGCCACTTATAGCTGAATGGTACAATACAGATATGTAACACTCACCCAACAGGCTGGTATATGTCTAGGGGAAAATGAGATCCAGCCACACACCACCCCCACCTCTCGTACACGCAGGTGCTGTGGGAATCAAGTTTATGCCTCGCGCATGCACACAGTATCAAATTCACACCAGATACCGTTAAGAAATACACTTTAAAGGGTTTACTAAAACTAAAAGAGTACTAGGCAATACAATATATATGAAAGAAAAGAAAAAGCAAAAGGCGCCAACTTATCAAAGTTCAGTCAGTTTAGTGCACATCGTTGGAGCTCAACCAGCGAACCATTCGACCCCTCGTCACTTTCCTCCGACCTCCATGTCTTCGCACCTGGGACCACCCGGGTGGTCAACCAAGCAGTGCAGCGCACGTCCACCTTCCTCGGCGTCTTCTTCCCGACTCTCCTGAAAACCCGCGAAAACCCCCCAAGCTCCCAGCCTCACAAGACAAAATAACATTCCCCATTGGTTAACAAATGAATACAATCCCCATATCAGCAAGTCTAAAGCTAAATGACTGAGAGAGAAACACTTATCAGACAAAGAAGCATTCCCACTCTTAACAAACCAAAGAAGCCATTTTGAGTAACATACACAGGACATTGTACAGATATAACATAACATGTCTTACTCTATTCATTTTCAAGAATTACTGAAACTGCTCTTCAACACACTGTGGCACATTGTCACTGACTAACTGTTCTGGAACACCAGTCCTTGAGGCTGTGGCTTCTCCACATATCAGTGTGAGAGACTGTAGTGGAGGCTACTGGAAACATTTCTGGCCACTTTGTAGCTGCATCCAAAACTACCAAAAGAGTAATGTCCATGAATGGTCCAGCAAAATCTCCATGAGTCCTTTGCCAGGGCAATGCAGGCCATTCCTGGGGATGGAGAGCCGATGCTCTCTGGAGTCTTCTGGGTGTGTTAGCATCCCAAACAGTGCGTGGTAAGCTGACTGATCTGCTGATCTATCTTAAGCCACCAGAGAAAACTTTAAACCAATGCTTTCATTTTGACCAAGCCTAGATAACCAACGTATAATTCCCCCAACAATTTAGCTTTCACTTGGATAGTACAAAAACTCTTAATCCCAACACAAGACAACCTCCATCAGGGCAAGTCCATTCCTGTGGTGGTAAAAATAGCTGAACTCCTGCTTCTACTGCACATTCCCCCCATTTTGAGTTGCCATGTAGACCTCAGACAGTGTGGGGTCCTTTCTGGTTTCCCTTTGGATCATCTCTGCCGTAATAGGGAGACTTTCAAATTACATTAGGGAGAATATGTCAAGAGGAGTATTTTGTAAATTATTCAGGCATTTCCTTTTCCAAGGGTAAATGTGACAGCCTATCAGCATTTCCATAATTAGTTGTCTCCTTGAATTTGATCTTGTAATTACGTCCTCCAAGAAACAGAGCCCATCCCCATATTTGTGCTGGTGCTGTTGGTGGAACACCATTCTGTGGAAGGAAAATTGATACTAATGGTCGATGACCAGTAACGAGGGTAGCTTCTCTCCCATGCAAGTTCTGATTGAACCATTTTACACCCCAAACCAGACTCAAGGCTTCTCTGTCAATCTGTGTGTACTTTTTCTCTGCAACAGTAAGAGAAGGTGATGCAAAGTCTATGGGGTGTCCTCTCCCATCACTCATCACATGTGACATGACTATACCTATACCATAAGGTGAGGCATCGCAGTCAAGCTTCACTGGACGATGTGGATCATAACGTGTGAGTACAGTTTCTGATGTCACAATTTACGTTGCCTTTTGGAAAGCCACTTCACGCTGCTTTGTCCATTACCATTTCTTCACGATCTGTAGCAATGAGTTCAAGGGGTGGAGCAGAGTAGCCAGGTTTGGCAGAAATCTGTTACAGTAATTGACAAACCCTAAAAGGACTGCAACTGTGACACATCCTTTGGCCTTGGATCATTCACCACTGTTTGAATTTTCTCAGCGCACTTGTGTAATCCTTGAGCGTCGATGGTTTGACCACAGTAATCGATGTTTGGTTTAAAGAATTCACACTTGTCACATGTTGTGCTCTGAGCTCATTATCTTTTAATCTTTTTAACACTGTCTTGAGATTTTGGAGAAGTTACTTGTCATCCTTACTGGTAACAATGATGTAATCCAGGTAACACCAAGTGGCTGGACAGCTTTACAGCACCTGGTCCACAGCTTTCTGCCAGAGTACAGGTGCAGATGCTACTCCAAACCGAAGCCTATTATAGTGAAAAAGCCTTTTGTAAGTGTTTATGGTAAGAAACTCTTTGGACTCTTCTTCTATCTCCATCTGTATGTAGGCCTCAGCTAAGTCCACTTTGCTGAAGTGTTTTCCTTCAGAAAGGTTTTACAAAGATATCCCTCAACTTGGGCAAAGAGTATTGATCTATTTTCAGCACTTACTTTATGCTGCCTTTAAAATCACTACAGAGTCTGACTGACCCATTCTTCTTGGCTACCGAGACCACTGGCAATGTCCATGTGCTCCACTCAAACTTGGAAAGAATTCCTTCAGCCTCCATATGATCTAGCTCACTGGCTACTTTATCATGGATGGTATCAGGAACTGGACGGGCATTGCAATACTTCAGTGGGGCATTTTCATTTAACACCATTTTATCCCTGATATGTTTGTCTTTTTCAATGCCATCCTTAATCACTGTTGTGGCATCATCCAGTTCCTTTCTTAATTCACTTTCAGGTAACTCTATTGCAAGGGATGTGGATTGCAAATGGTGGATGGATTGCCAATCAAGTGGTAGTTGTCACAACCAATCATGGACCCAAAATTCTGGACCTCCTGTTTTTAACAACATACAAGCCCAATGTGGCTTGTTGTCATTTGAATGTCGTTCCCACAGGATTTACCTTTTCTCCAGTATAAGTTCTTATTTGGATATCTACAGGTTTTATTTCAGTATCTTTGAAATGTTGATGAAATACATTTTGTGGAATGACTGAAACAGCCAAGACAGTATCCAATTCCATTTTAATTAATATGCTGTTAATTTCTGGTGTAGGCCATATTGCTTGTCTCTTGTTAGTTTTTACATGTTAAATCCTGTGACATTGTCTTCATTATCAGATCTTTCATCAACAGCATGCAGATTAGTGCCCTTTTGAAACTACAACTTAACTTGTGCAGTCCATTTATTTTTGTCTGCCTCACATGCTCTTTGTATGTGTCCTACTTTGTTGCATTTTCTGCAAGTTCTACTTTTCAATCTGCATTGGTCTGGTGTATGTGAGCCCCTGCCACAACGGTAATATAATTTCTTTGGCCAGACCAGTTTCTGTTTAGACATTACAGTTTTGTTCACGCTCACCTTCATTTCCAACTGCTACTCAATTGCGTCTCTGTCTGCTGTTTCCATTGATACAGCTACAGTATTTCAACTCTTCTTTTAAATACAAGTTGTGCTTCAGTTAGGAGCAGTTTTTGAATGCTTTCCTGTAAGATTCCACCAACTGAATGATCTCTCAGTGCATCATTAAGCCTATCATTGAACTGACAATGTTCCGACTTCAATTCAGCCACATACGCTGAAATGGCCTTTTGATTATGAAGCCTAATGTGATCTACAATCAACAATAGTTTTGGTTCCAATTGCTTCTGCATTTTCATGATATCAGCAAAGTACATTTCGGCTGGTTTGGTTGAAGCAATCAAACTTCTAAGAAAACTGCATGCACTTAGCAAAATTAGCACTCGCTTCTCACTGGCTATTCAATTTGCGTTAAAATACTGCTCAGTCCTCTCAGTAAACAATATGCAGTTATCGCTTAAGCAATTGAATGTGTCTATCATTTCAATGCAGTCAGCCATTTTTACTTTTTTAAAATTATGATTATCTCCCAGTTTTTGCTGTTTATGAACACATGCATTTGTTGTACTTCCCCTTTTCCTAACTTGACTCCATTTAGATAGTAATCTGCCTTTCTGTTCTTGCCACCAAAGTGGATAACCTCACATTTATCCACATTAAACTGCATCTGCCATACATTTGCCCACTCACCTAGCCTGTCCAAGTCATCCTGCATTCTCATAACATCCTCCTGACATTTCACACTGCCACCCAGCTTTGTGTCATTGGCAAATTTGCTAATGTTACTTTTAATCCCTTCATCTAAATCATTAATGTATATTGTAAACAGCTGCGGTCCCATCACCAAACCTTGCGGTACCCCACGGGTCACAGCCTGCCATTCCAAAAGGGACCCGTTAATCGCTATTGTTTGTTTCCTGTCAGCCAACCAATTTTCAATTCATGTCAGTACTCTGCCCCCAATACCATGTGCCCTAATTTTGCCCACTAATCTCCTATGTGGGATTTTATCAAAAGCTTTCTGAAAGTCCGGGTACACTATATCCACTGGCTCTCCCTTGTCCATTTTCATAGTTTCATCCTCAAAAACTCCAGAAGATTAGTGAAGCATGATTTTCCCTTCGTAAATCCATGTTGACTCGGACTGATCCTTCTATGGCTATCCAAATGTGTCGTAATTTCCTCTTTTATAATTGACTTCAGCATCTTTCCCACCACTGACGTCAGGCTAACCGGTCTATAATTCCCTGTTTTCTTTCTTCCTCCTTTCTTGAAAAGTGGGACAACATTTGCCACCCTCCAATCCACAGGAACTGATCCTGAATCTATAGGACATTGGAAAATGATTACCAATGTGTCCACGATTTCTAGAGCCACCTCCTTAAGTACCCTGGGATGCAGACCATCAGGTCCTGGGGACTTATCAGCCTTCAGACTCAACAGTCTATCCATCACCGTTTCTTGCCTAATATAAATTTCCTTCAGTTCATCCATTACCCTAGTTCCTTTGGCCACTATTACATCTGGGAGATTGTTTGTGTCTTCCCTAGTGAAGACAGATCCAAAGTACCTGTTCAACTCATCTGCCATTTCCTTGTTCCCCATAATAAATTCACCCGTTTCTGTCTTCAATGGCCCAATTTTGGTCTTAACTATTTTTTTTTGCTTTTCACATACCGAAAGAAGCTTTTACTATCCTCCTTTATATTCTTGGCTAGTTTACCTTCGTACCTCATTTTTTCTCAGTGTATTGCCCTTTTTGTTATCTTCTGTTGCTCTTTAAAAGCTTCCCAGTCCTCCAGCTTCCCGCTCATCTTTGCTATGTTATACTTCTTCTCTTTTATTTTTATACTGTCCTTTACTTCCCTCATCAGCCACGGCCACCCCTTACTCCCCTTAGGATCTTTCTTCCTCTTTGGAATGAACCAATCCTGCACCTTCTGTATTATTCCCAGAAATACCTGCCATTGTTGTTCCACTGTCTTCCCTGCTAGGGTATTGTTCCATTGAACTTTGGTCAGCTCCTCCCTCATAGCTCCATAGTTACCTTTGTTCAACTGTAATACTGACACATCCGATTTTCCCTTCTCCTTCTCAAATTGTAGGTTAAAACATATCATATTATGGTCACTACTTCCTAATGGCTCCTTTACCTTGAGGTCCCTGATCAAATCCGGTTCATTGCACAACACTAAATCTAGAATTGCCTTCTCCCTGGTAGGCTCCAGTACAAGCTGTTCTAAGAATCCATCTTGGAGGCACTCCACAAACTCCCTTTCTTGGGGTCCAGTACCATCCTGATTCTCCCAGTTTACCTGCATGTTGAAATCCCCAATGACAACTGTATCATTACCTTTGCGACATGCCAATTTTAACTCTTCATTCAACTTACACCCTACATCCAGACTACTGTTTGGGGGCCTGTAGATAACTCCCATTAGGGTCTTTCTACCCTTAGAATTTCTCAGTTCTATCCATACTGACTCTACATCCCCTGATTCTATGTCCCCCCTCACAAGGGACTGAATATCTTTCCTCACTAACCGAGCCACCCCACCCCCTCTGCCCGTCAGTCTGTCCTTTCGATAAGACGTATATCCTTGAATATTCATTTCCCAGGCCCTGTCCGCTTGAAGCCATGTCTCTGTTATTCCCACAACATTGTACTTGCCAATTTCCAACTGAGCCTCAAGCTCATCTACTTTATTCCTTATACTTCGTGCATTCATATATAATACTTTTAATTCGTTACTCCCCTCACCTTTCATATCAATTCCTATTTCACTTGGCAATACTGTATGATCTCTTCTTGAGTTTTCTACTCCATTGATTCTGTTGTCCTTTTTAACTTTTCTTATTTTCACTTTCCCTTTAACTCCATCTTTATATTTCCAGTTCATCCCCTCCCACCCACTACTTAGTTTAAACACATTTGTGTTGCAGTGGCAAACCTGCCTGCCAGAATGCTGGTCCTCCACCTATTAAGGTGCAACCCGTCCCTTTTGCACAATTTATCCTTACCCCAAAACATACCCCAGTGGTCCAAGAATGTAAATCCTTGCTTCCTGCACCAGTTCCTCAGCCACACATTCAGATCCATTATCTCCCTGTCCAGCACGAGGAACTGGAAGCAAACTGGAGATAACCACCCTGAAAGTCTTGCTTTTCAGCCTTCCTCCGAGATCTCTGAAGTCCCACTGCAGTATGTCCTTCCTCTTCTTCCCGATGTCATTTGTGCCGACTTGCACTACCACTTCCAACTGTTCACCTTCACCCTTGAGGATTCCCTGCAATTGGTCCGTGATGTCCGTGAATGTTTCACTGCGCTTCAACATGTAGTTGCCTCAGGTTTGTTTAAAACTTGCTTGTCACCACGGTTATGTTTTGTAACTTCAAAACATAAAACTAAATGGAAGAAAAACAATGGGAGACTGGGAAAACTTGTATGCTTCATTTTTACATTCAGTGAGGCATCCACTTATGACGCAGCAGAGTGATGACATATGCCATTCACGTACCTTGTACATATAACCTTAATGAATTATTTAAACAAAGAATGCTTAATCAAATAATATATTTACAATATTACTCAAATTCTACTGAAATATTAAACCCACATGATTAGCAAACACAAGAGATTCGGCAGATGTCAGAAATCCAGAGAAACACGCACAAAAAGCTGGAGGAACACAGCAGGTCAGGAAACAGCTACAAAAATGAATAAGCAGAAGATGTTTTGAGCTGGGGCCCTTCATCAGGACTGGAAATTAAGGAGGAAGTTGTCAGAATAAAAATGAGGGGAAAGGAGAAAGAGTTCAGGCTGGGTGAAGAGTTGAGAAGTATTACCAGGGAAGGCTTGGAACATGGACCATTCCACATAGCCAATGAAAAGGCAGGCATAGCTGGGGCCCATGCAGGTGCCCATGGCTACCCCAGGTCTGGAGCATGTGGGAGGAGCCAAAGGAGAAATTGTTGAGGGTGAGGACCAGTTCTGTGAGACAGAGGAGGGTGGTGGGTGGAGGGGAGCTGGATGGGTCTTCTGTTGAGAAGGAAGCAGAGACCTTTCCAGCCTTCTTTACAGAGAATAGAAGTTTATAGGGACTGGCTATCCATGGTGAAAATGAGGTGGTCAGCGCCAGGGAATTGATAGTTGTTGAGGACATCAAAGGCGTGTGAAGTGTCACAGATTCTTGTGGGAAGGTACTGAACCAAAGTAGATAGAATGGAGTCGACTATGGACACAAGTTCAGTGGGGCATGAGCAGGCAGAGACAATGGACAGTTAGGTTTGTGGATCTTGGGTTATACATAGAAACGAGCAGAGTGGGGTAAGGGATGTATGAAGTTTGTGACTGTGGATGGGAGATCTCCAGATCTGATGAGATCGGTGATGTGCAGGAGACAGTGGCCTGAAGTGGGGCCCTTTTCAAGGGAGGGGGAGGAAGGGGAGAGAGAGAGAAGGTGTTAAGGAAGAAGAATTAGTATGTGTAAAGGAGAGTCGGTGCTTGTGGGAGAGAATGCCTCCATGCGAAGGTGAGGTAGAGATTCACAGAGAGAGTGTGTAGTGTAATACTCAGCACTCATGGCCTGCACCGATCTGTTGTAGAGGTGGCATACATTGCATTTCAATGTTCCTGCAAAATTATAATTTAGGTGGGTCTTTGTGGTGTATTAAAATAGTTAAATAATTCAAGATTGAATGTTGTGAGAATTTAATTTTTTTTGATGCAGTTAGGTTGGAAGAGCAGGATTATAAGCCACGGAGTCTAACGGTACTTGCTAAATAGACATGATAACTCTATGTGGAAATGATTTTTCATAGAACTTTCCTGAGTTACTGTGAAGGGGATGCATATCCTTGCTTTTTTCTAATTACTTAATGTGCAGCAACAGAGAAAACTTTTAACATTTTTGTTTTAATCAAAGGCTTCTCCCAATTTCTAAGGCTGTAAAATATTTCCTTTGCATTTCCGTCATTTTCTGTGACCTGTTTTGCAATCCACCTTCTCTCACTGCACACGGGTCGATTGCATACAGTGAACGCAATAGCTGGTGGCCTAAAGCTGCCATTTTCCTGGGTCTGGCCTGACTCTATACTCAGTGCAGCAGACAGCAGAAGGAACTCATAGCCATATCCCAGCTTTTCACAGTTGGCAAACTTTAATCCACAATTCCAGCAAACCATGTGCCCAAGTCTAAAATCTATTTAAGAGCCGAGAGGTAATGTTGCAGCTATATGGGACCCTGGTCAGACCCCACTTGGAGTACTGTGCTCAGTTCTGGTCGCCTCACTACAAGGAGAATGTGGAAACCATAGAAAGGGTGCAGAGGAGATTTACAAGGATGGTGCCTGGATTGGGGAGCGTGCCTTATGAGAATAGGTTGAGTGAACTCGGCCTTTTCTCCTTGGAGCGATGGAGGACGAGAGTGACCTGATAGATGTGTATAAGATGATGAGAGGTATTGATCTTGTGGATAGTCAGAGGCTTTTCCCCAGGGCTGAAATGCTAGCACATGAGGGCATAGTTTTAAGGTGCTTGGAAGTAGGTACAGAGAAGATGTCAGGGGTAGGTTTTTTTATGCAGAGAGTGGTAACTGCATGGAATGGGCTGCTGGCGGTGGTGATGGAGGTGGAAATGACAGGATCTTTTAAGAGACACCTGGATGGCTACATGGAGCTTAGAAAAATAGAGGGCTATGGGTAAAGTCTAGGTAGTTCTAAGGTAGGGACACACTCGGCACAACTTTGTGGAGCCGAAAGGCCTGTATTGTGCTGTAGGTTTTCTATGTTTCTATCTGACTACTGTAAACAAGACAAAATCTGCCTGACATGCCTTCTCATGAGATCAGTAATGGAACTTGAATTTTCACCATTTTACAAGAACTTGACCAGGAAATGTTTCTACTGAAGCCACACAAGGTTATCCCTTCTGTAGGTTCAATCACTCCACACATTTCAATGGAAAGGGACAGCAGAATAGATGAAAGGCAATTTCAGGTCATTTACACCTTTTAATTTAAATGTGCCTAATTGTTTATTCTAGTGGTGTGTCTTTAAAGTTTTTTAACTTTTTAAATAATTTAATAAGAATTAAAAATTAAAAGCACCATTAAATAGTTTTGGAATGTCTGCTTTGATAAATGCTTCTGCATGGTATGTGGGTTAAATGGTCCTCACAGCATTTTAGTGGCATTTATGATCAGGATGATATCACTGATCAAGTTGGACCTTCTTTTTGCTGGGAACGTGAACAAGAGTAGGTCTGGCGCATAAATAGCTTGCGATTGCAAATAGTAAGCTACTTTGCAAAGATTTTGCTCTATTGTTTAAAGCTTCTCACAGTTTGAATCCACACGTACAGCGGTTGTCTATCGTGTCTGACGACAACAGGAAACCTGTTCGGGAGAGTTTTTAAAGTGGAAAAGCTGTTGTACTGGGAAGACTGGGTCCAGCCTCACAAGTGTAACAAACTGGGGTCTTGTCTGCAGAGGATGACCTTGGTTTCTTCCATGCCTTAGCATGCCCTTTGCTCTTCCTTGAGCATTGCAGTACTGCCATCCTGGCCATTGGATCTCACTGTAGACCTCATACACCCAGACTGCCGTAGCTGATTTTGCACGCTACGACAGGCGCGTCTCTATCTCACTGGGATATGATATTACCAGCTACCCTCACTTGGTTTAGCATGCCTGTTGAAGCAGTGTACTAGGGTGTGGCCGCTGTCACATGCAAACAGCTATTTGGAGCCGCATTTGAGAGCTGAGTGCCTGGTGAGGACCAAAGGTGAGTGAACTGCCCCAGAATGGACACACCAAGCCCTTTCACCAGAGGTGCTACCCCTCCTTGGTCACCCCATATAACACTAACCACATACTGTATATACACCTTGTATGAAATAACTACAGAGAGAATGTCCTCTAAAAGACCAAAGGGGACATATTTGTGTGGGGCTGCAGGAGATGGGCAATGTTCTTGATGAATATTTTACCTCTGTTTTTACAATGAAAAAGATATGAAGACTTTGGACCTAGGAAAATAAATGGAGTAGTCTTGGGTATATAGTAAAGGAGGTGCAGGATGTCTTAATAGGTGTGAGGTGGACAAATCTCTAGGGCTTCACCATGTATGTCCCAGAAAACTGCAGGAACTTTGGCTGAGGTATTTTCATCATTGTTAGCCATGTAGATGGTGTCTTTATTTAAGAAGTACAGCAAACAGAAACCTAGGAACAATAGGCCACCAAGTCCAATATCTGTGGTTGATAACTTACTGGAAGGCTAAGATATACATACATCTGGAAATACAAGGTTTGATTTGAGGTTGTTAGCGTGGCTTTGTGCATGGAGTTCATGTTTTATGAACTTGATTGATTTTTTTTTGATGAAGTGACGCAGGGTGGTAGGCATGGTGTCTATGAATTTCAGTAAGGCCTTTGCTAAGGTTCTCCATGGGAGGTTGAGCTGGAAGGATAGATCCCATGGAATCCAGGGAGAGCTGGCTAATTGGATATACCAATGGAAGCACAAATGAGTGGATCCTGGAAACCTCCCTCTGACTTACATACTGTATCAGATGCTTGATTATCCCTTTAAAAGGGTAATAGGAGTATTGCCCATTAAGGAAATTACACACCAGAATGTTAAATGGGAATTGCTTTTACTGGTGCAAATTGAGCAAGAAATTTTAGGTGACATTTAGAATAGAACGAAATGTTGAATGGACTTCTGAGCATTTTACAGTGACAATCTGCACGGTTAAACTCAAAACAATGAAAATTTAGGAGGGAATGGCCAAAATAATGGTCATTAGCATTTCTTAAAGGAGTGTTATGCAAGTCATTGCTGTATACCAAGGAAGTTCATGTTAGAATGTTCACTGGAATGCATTCTTTGAAAACCTGGCTGAGTGGCATCGCAACAACAATCTCTCTTAATGCCAGTAAGACCAAAAAGCTGAGTATCGTGTACAGGCAGAAGAAACTGGAGGCCCACGAGCCAGTCCTCATTAAGGGATCAGAGGAGGAGAGGGTCAGTAGCTTTAAATTCCTTTGCATTACCATATCAAAGGATATGACACATAAGTGACATCACAAAGAAGGCATGAGAGCACCTCTATTTTCTAAGAGGTTTGCATAGATCTGGCAAGTCGCAAAAAACATTGACAAACTTCTACAGATGCACAATGGGGAATATCCCTAACTGGTTGCATCCTGGCCTGGTATGGAAACACCATTGCCCAGGAATGGAAAATACTACAGAAAGTGATAGATACAGTCCAATCCATCACGTGCAAAGTTCTCAGTATTATTTTTTTTATTTACAGAGTTTGTCTTCTTTTGAACATTGGTAGCTTGTCAATCTTTGTCTGCTTATGTGTAGTTTTTCCATAAATTCTATTATGTTTCTTTTTTCCTGTAAATGCCTGTAAGGGAATGAATCTCAAGAGTATATGATAACATATACATTTGATAATAAATTTACATTGAACTTTGTACTTAGAACTTCTTTCTTAATGTTCAAATTATCATTTTAAACTTGAAGCTGTTATGTTAACTTAAACTGTAAATTACATAGGTCAGTCCAAAAAGGTTTCATGAGACAGCAAATCTCCTTTTTACTTTATCACAATACATTCTGATATTGCAAATTAAAATGTTTGGAAACAGATAATGTCTTAAAATCAAGTTCCCACTATCTGGGGCAATGTTATATTCAGTCTTATTTAAAAGTCAAAAAACCAAGAGGAAAGCTTAATTCTAAAAGTATATTTCTTAGTTCTCCTAAATTTGGTCCAGATGTCTAAAATACAATCTATTCTCAGTACTCTTTATGCTGATATTTGACAGTGTATCTTTGATAATTAACAATCTGATTTAAAAGGTTGCCAAAAGTTATTAGAAAAGGAAGAATTTTATTTGCAGCGTAAAAGAGCACATAATAAGTGAAGTCTCCTTAGAGCACAACATCTAAATATTTGATGCTCAAGAAATGAATTTATCGTTCTTACATATTAGCTTTTCTATTCCAACTAAATTATTCATAGTCTTGAAATCTCATTCAGTTCTTTATTCCATTAAGAACACTTCACCTAACTTTTCATTATCGCACTCCACTTTCTGTCAGTTTTCCTGTCGCAGGTTGTTCTCAGGAAGTGCACTTCCATTGTTTGTTTATCAAGTCTTTAATGAACTGGCAGTTTAGTCACAGGATCTTGTCCTTCTCATCAATCTTGTTCTTATGTTGTCAAAGAGAATTTTTGTATATTCTTACACATTCAAGAACTATTTCTGAGTGCCTCAGCATTTTAATCTCCCATTGAAATGTGTATTACAGCCTTTTGTTTAAATATCTGCAAGTTCACTAGTTAAGACTATAAATGATAAATTTGTCTATCAGTGTGAGCTCTGTGATGCTTCATCAGTTTTTGGCTGAATATATATTTGATGACAATTGCTTTTTCATTAACACAGTAATTGTAGGATTAAAAAAAGTAAAACCAGTGGGAGGCCAAAATGCCCATGTCATTAGCCATCTCTTTGGAAAACACATTTCATTTGGCCTCTCATGGGCAAGATTTGAAGTTAAATATTCTGCAGTACTTGTGCTTTTAATAGAGACAAGTAGGCTAAAGAGTCTTAATAATATAAAATGGGATAAAGGCAAAAGAGGAGAAGCACCTTAACGCAAAAGAATTTATAAATATATTTTTGAGTTAAGGAACAGCAAATGGCAGAGAATTTTGATTGGATCTCCAAACAGAAATGCTCATCCAGGGTGGAGCATAAGCATGTCACAATGGTATTTCATTAACCAAAGAGGAGTTTAACTTCATACAGACTGGGCAAAACACATTAACAGCGAGTAGGTGGAGAGTAAAAGGGATGCTTTTGCATATCAGTTTCTTGAAAGAACAAGATGTTTTAGATTTTTTAGAAAAAGTATTAATAAATTGTAGAACAGCATAGGGACTTTCAAAGAGCATTGGATGTTAGAATTCAGAGTTCAAAGTAAGTTTATTATCGTACATATATGCTACTGAATACAACCTAGAAATTAATTTCCTTGCAGGCATTCACAATAGAACAAGGAAGTACAATAGAATTAATGAAAAACTACAAAGACTGACAAATTTTGCAAATACAAAAAGAAATAAGTAATAACAATAAACAAATGGATGCAGAAGTGGGTTCAGAAGTGGCAGATGGAGTTCAACTCGGAGAAGTGTGAGGTGGTACATTTTGGAAGGACAAACTCCAAGGCAGAGTACAAAGTAAATGGCAGGATACTTGGAAGTGTGGAGGAGCAGAGGGATCTGGGGGTACATGTCCATAAATCCCTGAAAGTTTCCTCATAGGTAGATAGGGTAGTTAAGAAAACTTATGGGGTGTTAGCTTTCATAAGTCGAGGGATAGAGTTTAAGAGACGCGATGTAATGATGCAGCTCTAAAACTCTGGTTAGGCCACACTTGGAGTACTGTGTCCAGTTCTGGTCGCCTCACTATAGGAAGGATGTGGAAGCATTGGAAAGGGCACAGAGGAGATTTACCAGGATGCTGCCTCGTTTAGGGAGCTAGGGCTTTACTCTTTAGAGAGGAGGAGGATACACTAGTGAAATTTAAGATACTACTAGACAGATATATGGAGGAATTTAAGGTGGGGGGGGGGTTATATGGGAGGCAGGGTTTAAGTGTCAACACAACATTGTGGGTCAAAGGGCCTGTACTGTGCTGTACTATTCTATGTTTAAATAAACAAACAAACAAACTTACAGCATGAGTTGTAGAGTACTTCAAAGTGAGTCCAAAGGTTGTGTTCAGTGTTGTGGTGAGAGAAGATGTCCAGGCTGGTCCAGAAGCCTGTTGGTTGAAGGGCAATCACTACTCCTGAACTTGGTGGTATGGACCTTCTTCCTGATGGCAGCATGAGAAGAGACATGGTCTGGACAGTAGGGGCCCTTGTTGATGCATGCTGCTTTCTTGTGGCAGCTCTGTATGCAAGTTGAAAGATAATTCAAACTAAGACTGGGGTCTTAAGTCTGAATAATACAAATAATAACAGCATCAGATGTGAGTTGGCTATGTTTAGATTGAAAAACTGCATTTAAGTGTATGACAGTGGTAACCTTTTAAAGAATTAATATTTAGTCTACAAGTAATTTACAGTATACGCCTTTAAGGAAAGAATAAAGGAAAGGTTGTCCGCCTTGGTTACCAAGAGAACTTAACAACGACTTATTGCAGAATTTAGCAAAGGAGGAACAAGGCATTCATAAGGAAAGGGAAAGTAGAGTATGAAAGTAGGCTAGCCAGAATCATAGAAACAGATTGCAGAACTTTATAGAAAAATGAGGAGAAAATAAGCAGAAGTTATGATGGATCCATTAAAGACTGACATAGGGGGAAAATACTTGAGTAAGAAAACAGCAGCAAAATTAAGCAAATTTCACATTTTCTTTTATAGAAATGGATGCAAAATTTAAGAAATAATTGTGAATGACTACAGGTCTAGTCACTTAAAGAAGTTAGCATTAGTAAAAATTATTACGTGAGAATTATATGGTCTTGAAAGATGATAAACCCCTTATTCCCCCAACTCAATTATCCACAAATTTAGTTTTGAAAGAAGTGACCATGAAAAAAGTGGAGGCAATAGTTTTCATTCTCCAGAATTCTGTAAATAGTAAAAGATCTGCATACATTCAAAGGAAGCAAATGCAACCTCCCTGTTTAAGAAAGGAGGAAGAATTAAACTGGGACTTCTAGATCAAGTCAAGTCACTTTTTATTGTCATTTCGACCATAACTGCTGGTACAGTACACAGTAAAAATGAGACAACGTTTTTCAGGACCTTGGTGCTACATGAAACAGTACAAAAACTACACTGAACTACGTGAAAACAACACAGAAAAAAAAACTACACTTGACTACAGACTGACCCAGGACAGCATAAAGTGCACAAAACAGTGCAGGCATTACAATAAATAATAAACAAGACAATAGGGCAGTAAGGTGTCAGTCCAGGCTCTGGGTATTGAGGAGTCTGATAGCTTGGGGGAAGAAGCTGTTACATAGTCTGGTTGTGAGAGCCTGAATGCCTTTTCCCAGACGGCAGGAGGGTGAAGAGTTTGTATGAGGGGTGCGTGGGGTCCTTCATAATGCTGTTTGCCTTGTGGATACAGCGTGTAGTGTAAGTGTCTGTAATGGCGGGAAGAGAGACCCCGATGATCTTCTCAGCTGACCTCACTATCCGCTGCAGGGTCTTGCGATCCGAGATGGTGCAATTTCCGAACCAGGCAGTGATGCAGCTGCTCAGGATGCTCTCAGTACAACCCCTGTAGAATGTGATGGGGGGGGGGGGGGGTGTGGGAGATGGACTTTCCTCAGCCTTTGCAGAAAATAGAGACGCTGTTGGGCTTTCCTTGCTATGGAGCTGGTGTTGATGGACCAGGTGAGATTCTCCACCAGGTGAACACCAAGAAATTTGGTGCTCTTAACGATCTCTACTGAGCATCTGTCGATGTTCAGCGGGGAGTGGTCACTCTGTGCCCTCCTGAAGTCAACAACCATCTCTTTTGTTTTGTTCACATTCAGAGACAGGTTGTTGGCTCTGCACCAGTCCATTAGCTGCTGCACCTCCTCTCTGTAAGCTGACTCATCGTTCTTGCTGATGAGACCCACCATGGTTGTGTCATCGCCGAATGTGATGATGTGGTTCGAGCTGTGTGTTGCAGCACAATCGTGGGTCAGCAGAGTGAACAGCAATGGACTGAGCACGCAACCCTGGGGAGCCCCTGTGCTCAGTGTGATGGTGTTGGAGATGCTGCTTCTGATCCGGACTGACTGAGGTCTCCCAGTCAGGAAGTCTAGGATCCAGTTGCAGAGGGAGGAGTTCAGGCCCAATAGGCTCAGCTTTCCAATCAGTTTCTGAGGGATGATTGTGTTGAATGCTGAACTGAAGTCTATGAACAGCATCCGAACGCATGTGTCTTTTTTGTCCAGGTGGGTTAGGGCCAGGTGGAGGGTGGTGGCAATGGCATCATCTGTTGAACGGTTGGGATGGTACGCAAACTGCAGGGGGTCCAGTGAGGGGGGCAGCAGGGTCTTGATGTGCCTCATGACAAGCCTCTCAAAACACTTCATGATGATGGATGAAAGTGCAACGGGACAGTAGTCATTTAGGCAGGACACTGAAGACTTCTTCGGCACGGGGACGATGGTGGCGGCCTTGAAGCACGTTGGAACGGTGGCGCTGCTCAGGGAGATGTTGAAGATGTCAGTGGGAACATCTGCTAGCTGGTCTGCACATCCTCTAAGCACTTTACCAGGAATATTGTCTGGTCCAGCAGCCTTTCGTGGGTTGATATCAATAATACAGAGTATGCTGGAATCTCTATTATTAAGGAAGAAGTAACAAGGTGCTTACAACATAATAGGACTAACATGGATTTCTGAAAGGAGAAATTTTGTTTGACAAATTGTTTAAATTTTTGAAGTTGTAATTAGCATAATTTGTAAAGACAAACCATCAGAAATGGTATATTTACAATTTCAGTATATCATTGATAAGATGGCTAGAAGAAATTTTAAACAAAATTTGCCCTCATGAAATTGGAAGTAATACACTGATGTATGGATCAAGAAAAGGTTAAGTAACAGAAATAAGAAGAAAGAACAAAGGGGTCATTTTTGGCTTGGAGTACTGTAACCAATGGGGAGCTGATACTCTTCACAGTCTGTATCAGTGACTTGAATGTATCCAAATTTGCAGATAATATACAAAGCTCATAGCCTGGGCTATGAGGATGATGCAGAATTAGAGACAAGATAACTGAATGTGGAAGATCTTAGTAGATGGAAAATAATCTGAAAGAATATCAGCCAATCCAGTTGCACAAGAGGAACTGAAAGGTGGAGCACCTTTTCAATGGTAAGAGATTAAAAGATGCTGATATGAGGGGCCTTGTAACAAACTACTGAAGGTCAATATGCTGGCTCAGACCAATTAGGAATTCAATATATGTTAGGCTTTGTTTGAAGACATTGGTGAGACTGCACATGGAGTATTGTTTGCGGTTCTAGTCACCCAGCTATACGAAGGGTATCATTCAGCTGAAAAAGGTCCATTTTTTCCTGGAGCATTAGAGTCTGAAGGGTAATCTTATAGAGGGATATCAATTAGTGAGAGGCATAAACAAGGAGAACGGTTACAGTGTTTTTTTTAAAGTGTAAGATATGCTAGGTTTAAAATGAGAGGGGGTAGATTCAAAGAGGACCTTTGAGACAACTGCTTCATGCAGAGAATGATGAGTATGTGGATCAAGATGACAGTGGAAGAGGCAGAAGTAGATACAATAGCTATGTTTAAATGACATTTAAACAGGTACATAAATAGGAAAGATCTCAAGGAATGTGGTCCAAATGCAGGCAAAAGGGACCAGTTGAAATGGGCACCTCGGCTGGCAGGGGAAAGTTGGGCCAAAAGGCTCGTTCTATGCTGTATAAACCTATGACTGTAAGATAAATTGAGTAGAAGAGTGGAGTCATGTTACATTGATTACATAGAGCCACAGGCTACTGAATTGGTGGAATTATCTACACTGGAGTCTGTGGATGTTCATTCCTTGAGTACTGTATATTCAAAGCAGAGATCAATAGATTTTTTTAAATATTAAGGCAACCAAAAGGTGAAATTAGTACAGAACAGGGAAGTGAATTAATGTTCATGGTCTTATTGAAGAGCACACAGGCATCACGGCCTGAAAATCTACTCCCACTTCTTTTTTATATTCAATTCATTTTTGAAATTTATCACTGAATCTATCTGCATCACTCTTTTGAAGATGTCAGTGTCATGTAGAAATATTTCATGATCTTCCACCTGGCTCCTCTACCAGTTATCTTCAACCGAATGTTATGTTTTTCATTCCTCCTGCCAATAGTGTCTGCTTTACTCTCAAGCCCTACATAATATTCAATGTCTCTCTTATGAATCAGGCTTACATCTTGTACTCTAAAGAAAACAATGAATGGTTTTTCCATCTCACCAGAACAGAAGTCCTCATTCATGCTATCGAATTTGCCTATTATTACATTGATCTAACAGTTGACTTGAGCTTTGTAATCAAATAGAATCTTTATAATAGATTTATCATCACCACAACATACTATAAAATAAGTAATTTTTGGTGAGTATTCCCCCCCCAATAGAACAAAATTTCACAAAAATATTTGTACAAGTAAGTCTGGTATTGATATAAAATCTCTGACTCACAGATGATGCTATCAATATTGCAATATTTATGATATTCCATCGGGTAAACCATTGAAAATTGCAACACTTATTTTTCCCTCTCTCTACTCAATATTTTGAAGATTTCCCTCACATAATCTCAAATAATAAGTTCATTAAAATACATATCTGATATTAATGGTTTAAACTGGAATCTGACATAGTCAGAAAATGTGCAGGAAATCCTCAGCAGGTCTTATGGAATCAATGGAAAACAAAAAAGAGTTAAGGGATTAGGATGAAGGGATTTTGTCTTACAAACAATCTTCAGCCTGAGATGTTAAAACTATTTCTCTTTACATTCTTGCTACCTGACCTTCTGGTTATTTCCTGCGCTCTGTTACTTTTTTGCAGACAAATGTTACTAGCATTTAGATAATTCACCTAGGTACAGCACGGAACATTTACCTTACAGTTTCAACCTCTTTTAAGAGTTTTTTTTAATGAAAAGCTGTACTACTTCTCCTTGACATGTTGTCTGCTCTGTGCATTTCCTAAATTATTTTCTGCCTTTCATCAACATTGGAAGCCAGATTGGATTTACCCGAAAACATCAAGCAACATATTTCTGGAGTGTAGAGCTGATCCAATTTATTTGATTCTGTTTGCATTCATTCGGCAGAAAGAAAAGTATTTCTGACTGAGTTAGAATTAGATTGAAAACAAAAATTATTGTAGTCCTACATTGACAATTAATTAACAAGTTTATTAGCAGAATATCGCTTGTATTTTACAACTGCCAATAATGGTCAATGTAATTGTTTGGAAGACTAGAAATTCTGGTTTGTTGAGGGTAATTTTTTTTGTTTAAAAGTTGAGCATTTTACAATTATATAACAACACAGTTTGGGTAAGAAAGTAGAGCGAAAATATGCTGAGAAATCAGAATGGACTTGGCCATTCATTCCTTCAATGAGATCATTGTTGAACAACAACTCGATTCTGTTTTCCTGCCTTGGCTCCATACTCTCAAAACACATCCATCTTTTTTAACCCAGATCCCTGGCATCAGCACCAACCAGGTTTGATCCTGACTTCTGATGCAGTCTGTTTGCAGTTTGCATGTTCTCTTTGAAACCACGTGGGTTTGGTCCTGTTCTCTATTTTCCTCCAAAATGACAAAGACATCCTACCAAGTTAAATAGCCACTGTAGTTGTACTGCAGTTGTACAAGGCCTTGGTGAGACTGCACCTAGAATATTGTCTGCAGTTTTGGTCCCCTAATCTGAGGAAAGACATTCTTGCCATAGAGGGAGTACAGAGAAGGTTCACCAGATTGATTCCTGGGATGGCAGGACTTTCATATGAAGAAAGACTGGATCGACTAGGCTTGTACTCACTGGAATTTAGAAGATTGAGGGGGGATCTTATTGAAACGTATAAAATTCTAAAAGGATTAGACAGGCTAGATGCAGGAAGATTGTTTCCGATGTTGGGGAAGTCCCGAACGAGGGGTCACAGTTTAAGGATAAAGGGGAAGCCTTTTAGGACTGAGATGAGAAAAAACTTCTTCACACAGAGAGTGGTGAATCTGTGGAATTCTTTGCCACAGGAGACAGCTGAGGCCGGTTCATTGGTTATATTTAAGAGGAAGTTAGATATGGCCCTTGTGGCTAAAGGGATGAGGGGGTATGGAGAGAAAGCAGGTACAGGGTTCTGAGTTGGATGATCAGCCATGATCATACTGAATGGCGGTGCAGGCTTGAAGGGCAGAATGGCCTACTCCTGCACCTATTTTCTATGTTTCTATGTAAATTATATCTTAACACCAGTTAAAAATAGTGGCAATCAGTATCAAAGGGGAGATGTACAATAAAGACACGAGACAACAGATGCTGGAAACTGAGGCTACGTAAGATATGCTGGAGGATCTCAGGGGCTGAGCAGCGGGAGGAAGGGCTTAATGCAGGGTTTTGGTGCAAAACCTTGCGTCAGACTGATGCTCCTCAACCTGCTAAATTGCTGCAGCAGATTGTTTGTTGCTGAAAGCGAAGTTGATGACCTGAGAGGTTGTTGCAGGGATTTAGAGAGAGAGAGAAAATGAGACTCAAGCAGTTTCGCATCTGAGAGCCTGTTCGGATCTCTTGGGCTGTGTGGCCACCGTTTGAATCCTCATAACTTTATGTCAATATTTTGGTCCTGCCCACATTACTTATGTCACCAATCTTTGTTTGGTTGTAGAGCTGGATACACAGATCTCCAATGAGTTTTTTTCATATTTTTCAATATAAGAGACCATTTAGTTCTTTGATTCTATGCTAATTCTCAGAGCCATCTTATCAGGCTTATTCCCCTTTTATTTCCCTATAATCTACTCCCTCTCTCTCTTACATACAAGCCTGATTCTCCCACCATCACGCAGTTCAGGGGTAATTTACTGTAGCAATTAACTTGCCAAGAAGTCTTTGGAATGTGAGAGGAAACTGGAACAGTGAAGAGAAACCCCAGCTGTGCATGGAGAACATACAGACAGCACCAAAGATCAAGATTGAACCCAGATTACTTGATCAGTGAAGCACCACTGTACTATCAAAGACACTTATAGATTCACCTCTGCCAAGTCACTGACAGGCCAGGTTAAAAAGGCATAAGATTTCTGTGAACTTCATTAGCCATCTGCTTGTTATGGAGAATAAAAACTTCAGCCAACCAACTCTCCAACCCCTCACCTCCACCCACATACACACACCCACACCTACTTTGTTCAGTGCATTACATTCCTCCCAGGGAAATATTTAGAGATCAGGAAATTAATGCAATGGTCATTAATCCTCAATGTATTAAGATCATAGATATCTAATCTTTCCCTGATGTAAATCAGAACTTTTTAAAATTCCTCCCACTGTCTAACCAAAACTTTAGAGACTTTTTTTTCTTCTATCTCTGATTTTCAGCATCTTTTATGAAGTGTTCAATCACTGGGACATAATGTTCATGAGTCACCAGGACAATTAGCTATCAGCCCATTTGAAACACACCATTTTGAAAGTCCCATTACTTTCAGATGTTTCTTTTCCTCAAAGTTAATTGCAGGAGATCTAAGCAATTTCAGTTGATGCTCCTCTCAGTGGTGACCTGAGAAGACCCAACTATCAAACATGTATTGTGTGACCAAATTTGAAAAGAATATCAAAAGTGTTAATATCAAGAGCTGAACTTCAATCCTGAACACAGAAAAACTTTGTAATATGCTACAGGAAATGCTAAATACTAATGAGATAAAATTAACCCTAGATCTGATCCAAACAGTCCTTACGGTGGGCCATTCAATAGTCAGATCTTGAACAATTAAAGCCTTTTGGTTGTGATCACATATAAATTTGCATCTATACCTTAACCCTTTCATCTTGTAATGTAAACAGTAGTCAACTGGTTCACTGTTCTTCATAAATGAGAACAAGTGCTGCAAACTCTTTGAGTGTGAAAATAAACATGCACAGGGTCAATAAACAACACAGAAGGCATTTACTTTTGATGAAATGGATATTGTAAGATTAAAATCTACAGACTTTATAATAATCATTGCCAAGAACAATGCCTGAACTTTGATTTCTTTCTCCTATCCGGTAACAGTGAACTGTTTCTCTCCCTATTTAAACCCTGTGTGAATGTACAGTTTCCCAAATCAAGGAGCTGGAAATCTGGGGAAGATTGAGCAAGCAGATAGACTTGGGGGAGATCCAAATCCATAAAACCAGCGGGGACAAACATTCAGTCTGAACTGGGGACACAAGAAACCATAGATGCTGGAATCTTGACCAGGAATCAAACTGCTTGAGTACTCAGAAGGTCAGGTAACATCTGTGGAGGGAAATGGACAGTAGACATTTTGGGTTGAGACTCCTCATTTAGACTGAACAACAGAGGGGAAATAGTCAGCATAAAGAAGTGAAGGGAAAAGGAGGACCAAGATTCTGTTTAGAGAGTCAACATCTATCAATTTCCAATAGGCAAAATCTAATTAGGGAGAGTGAGCAAGGCTTTGAAAGTGGGAAATGCTGTCTTACAAATCTCAAAAGTTGTTTGAAGTGAACAAGAAGATTGATAAGGGTAGAGCAATGTAAGTTGTCTATATGGACTTCAGGAAGACATTTGACAAAGTCCTGCATGGCAGGCCAATCCAGAAATTTTGTTTGCATGGGATCCAGGGAGCAATAGATAACTGGATTTGTAATTGGCTTGTTGGTAAGAAGCAGAAAATAAGGTTGCAGGTTGTATCTCAGATTGGAGGCTGGTGACTACCCAGGGCTCAATACTGGAATACTTGTAATCTGCAACTAATATACTGTAAAGGATTTGGATGTGAATGTACAAACCAAGCTTCTTAAATTTGTAGATAATATTTTTACAATATATGCCAGTGATATTAAACCCAATTCTGATTGGAAAATAGATGGCATCATAGATGGTGAAGGATATTATCAGAACTTACTAGATAAGCAGGCCAAGGTTGTGCCGGGAGTCCTTGACGAGGATGGCTTAGACCCAAATGCTGAAGCATCTGAAGCAAGGATTGAGACACCATTTGAAACTGGATTAAGATTCAGAGCACCAAATAAACACCAGACAAAATCATAAGTAGGCTTACAATTGAACACCAAACCTCAGTCAGGTGCTCCTTAAGTGCTCAATCCTTGGCACCCAGAACACGATTGGCAATTAGTGGGACTGTCCTGAATCTTTAAAGGAGCTGTGCCAGCTATCCATACTCCGGGGAGTTAGAGTGTCTGAACCTCGGAAGCTGGCACAAATGGGTGCATGTCATAACAGGACACCCTCCCCTATGGCTGACTCCTGATGGCTCTGGCTATTCAGAGAGATGATGATTGTAGTCATGGATGAGAGCTGGATCTAAGATGTCTCTTACAGGCACCCAGCACCGCTTCTCTGATCCGGATCCTTCCTGGTCCACAACGTATTGCCAAACACATTGAATAGTATGCAAGTCGAAAATTCCCCTCACAGTGAAAACCTGTTCCCCAGCAACAAACCAGGGTGGCAGCGGGGCTAACGGCGGTGGGGCTAACAGTCTGGTGTTCACAGGCTTTCACTTGGAAATGTGGAAAGTGGGATTGATCTTGAGGGTCTTGGAGAGCTGTAAGGTGCAGGCCACCGGGTTTACTTTCCTGAGAACCCTGAAAGGTCCGACGGACTTGAGCATCAATTTCCTGGCCTCCATTTGGGGAGGCAAATCAAGAGTGGACAGCCAGACCAGACTGCAAGGCAGCCCCCTGTCTTCTCTTTCAGTTTGCCTTCATCTCCATTTTCCGGGTAGAGTCTAGCAAAATCTCTCTTGCCCAAAACCATTTTTGCTTGCAGCATTGGATGAGATCTTTGGCTGCAGGGACCCCAACCTTGGCCTCTTGTTCCTGAAAGAGTGGCAGAGAATACCCAAATTGGCATTTGAAAGGCGACATCCCATATAACCATATAACGATTACAGCATGGAAACAGGCCATCTCAGCCCTTCTAGTCCATGCCGAACGCTTACTCTCACCTAATCCCACCGACCTGCACTCAGCCCATAACCCTCCATTCCTTTCCTGTCTATATACTTATCCAATTTTTTTTTTAAATGACAAAATCAAACCTGCCTCTACCACTTCTACTGGAAGCTCGTTCCACACAGCTACCACTCTCTGAGTAAAGAAGTTCCCCCTCGTGTTACCCCTAAACTTTTGCCCCTTAACTCTCAACTCATGTCCTCTTGTTTGAATCTCCCCTACTCTCAATGGAAAAAGCCTATCCACGTCAACTCTATCTATCCCCCTCATAATTTTAAATACCTCTATCAATTCCCCCCTCAACCTTCTATGCTCCAAAGAATAAAGACCTAAATTGTTCAACCTTTCCCTGTAACTTAGGTGCTAAAACCCAGGTATCATCCCATGTACTGAATGCTGGAAAGTGTTGTGGCGACTTCTGCCCACATCAAATGTTTGCTCCATTTGTCCGGTCTTTCAGAGGCCCGGTGCCTTAGAGTTTGTTCCAGATCTTAGTTCACCTGCTTCATCCAGCCATTGGGCTGCAGGTGAAATCCAGAGGAAAGATTCGTTGTTGCCCCAATCAATTTGCAAATCACCCTCCAGAAACGTGATGTGAGTTATGGACCACAATCCAACACAATGTCCACCAGAGAACCATGGATCCTGAAGACCTGGTGCAAGACGATTTTGGCAGTCTCTGCCACAGATGGTAATCCATGCAATGGTCCTCCCTTCCTTCCAGTTCACAGAAGGGTTCTGCTGGGACAGCCAAGGGTGCCCGAGGATCAGGGGTATGTGAGGAGACTCAGTGATGTGGAAACTAATTTCCTCTGCATGATCCTCTGTCCTCATCTGCAAGACCAATGGCCAAGGCAGTTGTGGACATTGGCTGACTCAACACCTGCAGCAGTATGATGAGCTGACAAGCAGTCCCCAAGTCCAGGAAATTTCTAGTTGCCCCAGAATCCAAAAAGGCATTCACCTCATATGGGCTCATACCCCAGGAGATCTCCACCCTCAGCGTAACACCAGAATCTATGAGGTTGGGGGTTGTAGCTGCTACCAGCAGATTCTCCCGACACTGGATGGTCTGAACAGTTCTCCCAACAGCTGCACCTTTGAGCATTCGACCCGCATGTGACCTGCTTCCCCGCAGTAATGGCAGCATCTTCGACTCCAATGCCAGAGCCTCTCTTTGACTTCCATGGGCTTGACAAGATCCTGAACAGGAGTTGGGCTGGTCAGGGTCTGAGAATGGGGGCAGGAAGGGGGGTGCGGTGGAACAACGATGAATTGAGTCTGGGCTTGGGCTAGCCCTCTTCAACTGCTTGATGTAGCCCTACTTACGCTCTGCCAGATGGTTATCGAGATGAATAGATTGGTTTATCAGAACCTCCAAGTCCTCGGCTGGTTCTCCAAAGACAAGGATCTCCTTCAGTTCATCTCAGAGTCTGTGATAGTATAGCGTGGTCAAAGCCTCTCTGTTCCAGCCACTCTCTTGGGCCCAGGTCTGAAATTCGATCGTGTAGTTGGCTGCTGACTTTCCACCCTGCCAAATCTTAATCAGACAGTCTGAGACATAGCAGGGTCCAGCAGAGTGATGGAACTCCTTCTCATGGTGGCCATGAATTTCTCTGAATCTGAGCAAATCTCTAACCTCCATTCCCAATGCGTGGTGGCCCAGGCCAGGGCTCTTCCAGTCAGAAGTGAGATAATAATGGCCACCTTTCCATGCTCTGAAGGGAAATGGGATGGCTGGATTTCAAATAGTACTGAGCATTGGATGAGGTAACCATGGCAAATCCCGGGTCACCATCGAATCAGAGTGATTGACAGCCTTAGCCCAGTGACTCTGGCTTCCTCCCTGCTGAAGTTGGCACACAGTGACCTGGAGGCCATATATCTCCAGGCTCCAGCCTGATGTTTTCTCACTGTGGCTGGCCACAGCTGACAGAAGGCTCCAATACCCCACCGGGTCCGTGTTGGCTCAATCATACTGTGACGAGAGTCCTTGAAGTGGATGGCTTGGACCAGAATGCCGGAATAGCTGAGGCTAGGATTGCAACATGGTTTTAAAGTGGATTGAGAATTGGAGTGCCAAACACTGGACAAAATCACGAGTAGGCTTATGATTAAGCACCAAACCTCAGTTCAGGTGCTCTTTAAATGCTCAATCCTTGGTGCACAAAAGATGATTGGCAATTAGCAGGACTGTCCTGAATCTTTAAAGGAGCTGAGCCAGCTATCCATGCTCCAGGGAGTTAGTGTCTGAACCTCAGAAGCTGGCGCAAATGGGTGTGTGTCATAACAAAGGCAAATGGCTTTCAAAGCTGAATACTTGGGCCCTAAAGAGTGTTTTGGAACAGAGTACAAGTACTGTACGTTGTTCACTGAAAACAGTGTCAAAGGTAGACAGTGAGTGAAGAGGGCATTCAGGATGCTGGCTGTCATCGATCAGGGTATTGATTTGGGATGTTATGGCATTTGTACAAAATGTTGTACTTGGAGCATTCTGTACAGTTTTGGTCACCCTGTTATTGGAAATACAGCATTAAACTCAAGATTGCAGAGAAGATCTATGAGGATGTTACCAAGACTCAAAGAATTGATTTGGGCAGTCTAGGACTTTAGTCCTTAGAATGTATGAGATTGAAGGATGACTTTATACAGTTGTATAAGATGGAGTGAATACTTAGTGATCAGCAATGAAGGATCATGACAGCAGCCAGAGAGGACCATAATTGGTGAAGGCCAACTTTGATGTCTACAAAAGCCCAGTGAAGATATCTGTGATAAGCCCAAATCTAATACATAATGATTGTGGCTTGAACAGAGAATCAAGGTGTGTGTGTGTGTGTGTGTGTGTGTGTGTGTGTGTGTGTGTGTGTGTGTGTGTGTGTGTGTGTGTGTGTGTGTGTGTGTGTGTGTGTGTGTGTGTGTGTGTGTGTGTGTGTGTGTGTGTGTGTGTGTACCAAATTTCAAAGTTCTAAGTAAATTTGTTATCAACGTACATACATGTCTCTATGTACAACACTGGGATTCTTTTTTTATTTTGCGGGCAATGGTGAATACATGAAACAAAACAGTCAATGGAAGACCACACCCAGCAGGACGGACAGCAACCAATGTGCAAAAAAAACCTAACTATACAAATACAAAAACAGAGAAAAAATAGAAATGATAATTATACCCATAATAATAAATAAATAAGCAATAAATACCAAGAACGTGGGATGAAAAGTCCTTGAAAGTGAGCCCATAGGTTGTAGAAACAGTCCAAACCATGTCCTTCATGATTGCTTTGAAAGTATAAAGCACTTTCTGAAAGCACACTTGAAGGGACATTAGCTGAAAAGTTCAGAATCCATAGCAGGAACACCTGACCATCAATGCAGTGGAGTTCTTCGTCCCTTGACACTTTCTGACCAGTTGATTATTTAAACATGACAGCCAATCACAATGCACATAAGAATAACATTCATAACTGATCTAATATTACATGCAACACTCATCTTAAAAGATTTTACAAATAATTGTACATAACAAATGTTAACATAATCTATGCTTTCATACTTTCCAATTCGTAAATTGCGCAAATATTTTCAAACAGCAATACTTGTGTGCATGCCCTTTTCAATTTTTTTAATATACTGGTGTTATTATATACTGAGCTAATAAAATATAACCTGATTTGTTACCACAAAATAGAATGGCTGAAAAATTCATTTCATGAACTATTTATACTATTGCTCATTGTTTGACCATTCAGACTATTAAAGCAAATTGTTTTCAAGAAAGGGTTTCATAACTGGGAGCCTAAGTAATAAAAATTTGTACCCCTGAGTTTTGAATAATAGAAACAGATTAAGTGATAAAGGGATGTATTTCAGCAATATAAAATTGCATAAGTAATGGATCTGCTGTGCTGGAAACGTACAGTTTTAATATCAATTTAAGTTACATAATCTATTTTTAAAGCTTGTAATAAAATGCTGCTGGTTTTCAGTCTGTTCCTTTGTATGGTCCTTCCAATAAGTTTCAAACTGTAAAATGGACAGACATCAATTACTATAGTTTAATTAAATTTCATAAGAAAAACAGCAAGTTGTCCAACTAGTCTAGTCCAACTTCAATTTTACAGTATATTCAGAGCAGATTTGATCAAAAAAGGACAGCATTACTTTGAACCTCCTGTACATGGTAAATGCTCATTATGCTGAGCTCTATATATTTTGCATAAAATACAGCAGTTACAAATCACTCTGGCTTAAGGATGTTTCAGAGGATCCGTTCTAAAGTGTCAGTTGATGCATTAATAATGATTTCAATGTTTTATGGAAAATTATCTGTACTCAAGCAGCAAATTGAATACAGATCAATTTTTGGTGTAGGCTGCTCGGATATCTGTTTTGATATGGTTGAACATAATAATTATACAATCCGTTACATTACACTTGAACAATTTATGCGTTGCATTCTCAGAACTGCATGTATAGAATTAAAGGCATAACATCCTCAGGATTTATTTCCTTGCCAACAAGCAAACCCACTCTGTAAGCAATAACTGCAGAATATAGAATGTACTCTCCACTTGACATTGACATGAATCTGAATTTTTATTACAATTTATTAATCTGCAAAATTAATGACAAAGGATTTTATCAAGCCCAAGAAGTAAACCTCGAATGCAGAAGGAAGCAAGTAAATACTTATTAATGTTTATGCACTATTTTTTCAAGTAGCAATATTAATCAATTCTCTTTTTCCGACAGCCTTGCGAGACCAGACATTACACTGATATTGACAGCACTTGGATATTGAAGTGGGAGTCGCCTGCTGGAAATTCCATTTCAAATGTCTCTGCTCAAACACCTACAAAGAAGTACTTGGCCTTTAGTTAACAACCTCCCCTCTGCAGCACAACTAAGATTGAAAACCCAGTGAAGTGGAGGATTAAACCTGAATCCCATCTCCTCCAGGATACTGTATTTTAGAGCCCAATGCTGCTACCTCAGCATCATCTCACCCAGGGATCAGCACTGAAACATATAAATATGATTGAATTTGATCTGTTACCAGCCTTTGTGATGCTCGTTGGCTTCCTTGGCTGGTAGCAATATCTATGTGCAATTCTATTCTAATGCCCATTAGTGTTGCAAGTAGAGAGGGAAAAATTGGAATTTACTAGTCTTTACCAGGACACACAGAAGTCAAAATCCTGCTGTTCTTACAACAGTAACTTCCACGTGAACTGGACAGTTAAGATTAAAGTTCTAGAAAAATCAAGAAGGGAAAAAAAACAACAGCTTAGTGAGATCAATCTACATGAATATATTCATTTATACATATAATAATTAATGGTTGAGACTTGTCTTAAGTACTGTGCTATGGTTAGCTGGAGTCTGAATATTTCATTTCATAGCAAAACTAAAAAAGACTAACTGCACAATTGAGTATGGTGGTAGTATCTCTGATCATGCTGTTAAAAATGAACTGGCCAAAATTTCTCATAATATAAATCACATACTTGGAACTTGCTTATGGAATGGTAAAGTATGCTCTGATCAGTAACTCATGACTATTATTTATAATTCTGACTCTGTTTCCACAGTGTTCAGAGACCAGTTGTAGAAAATCTTTGATGGAGGTATATTTCTAACCACTAGGTTAGTTACTGCAATCAAAGTCCGGCTTTTATTTGTGTTCAAGTACGTTTGGATGGACCTCTGCACAATACATTAGTGTTACAGGGGGTACCAGTCTCTATTGATTACTGAATGAGATAAAAGCATCGCTGATCTTTTTTGGCAATCTAATTCTGGTGGTATACACGCATTCAAGAGAATTAGGAGAAAAGGGCAAAAGAGGGAAACGGACTTCATCAAGGACTGAAAGCAAACTTAATTTACAAAACCTAATTTAGTCTCTGAATCCCTGGGACCTGTGGGCAATAATCTTTTGCACTTTCATTTATTTTGCATCTGATAGTAATTTCTATGTCTTGCATTTAACAAATTTCATGACATTTTTTGGTGATCGTAAACCTGATTCTGCAAAGAAAGTGAAGGGAATCAAAAGGTGAGTGTTACTCATAAAATGGTTCCAGGCACAGGCAAAAAGAAGAGAATCTCAAAGAAATAAAAGTTAATGGGGAATATAGACACTAAATACCTAACATACAAGCATCAATGAATTAGTTAAATTGATGGAACAGTAAATCAATCTTACTGATGTTTAATGATTAGAATGATTTATGGAAGAACTCACATAGCCTCAATGTCTGGTTGCCACCCTAGCCGAAATGACTTAACCAAAACTCTGTGACGACACCAGATAGAAACAATACAATTAAACAGACTATCCTCCTTCCACACAGACACTTCATGGAATTGTTGAAGTAATGAAGACTGTTATTTGGTCCATCGAGTCCACTCTCAGTTTGCAAGAGCAATTCGAAGTCATCCCCCTCTATATTTTCCATCAAACTCAAGTAATACCCAACATCAACCGGGAGACTGTAGCTCACTTCACTGACACTCCATTCCAAAATCCACAAGGTTTTATTTGAACGTTCACCTGCCTGTCACTTTAGTTTCCATTCACTACTCACTCTGACCTCTCTGTCTCTGACCTTCTACATTGTTAAAACAATGATCAACATAGGCTCAAGGAACAAGGCTCAAATTCCATCTGTGCTCAGAAAACAGCATTCAACTATTTCAAGTAACCTGTTATTTTTTTCAACATGTTGTTGAATGTTCCAGTTTCAATGTGTTGCTTTATTTTGTGTTTTAATACGGGTACTTTAAGTATTGATTACTTTGACAGCTTTGCCTGCAGCAGAAATTTCATCACTTTCTCCATCTCTAAAACTTAAAGCACGCCCAATTTCCCACTTTCCACTCACATAGTGCTTGAGAAACTTGGCTGGCCAGGCAGCATCTGTGGAAAGGAATGAACAGACAATGTTTGGGGCTGAGATTCTTCATCAATTCATCTCGACCCGAAACGTCGACTGATTATTCTTTTTCATAGATGCTGCTTGACTTGCTGAGTTCCTCCAGCATTTTGTATGTGATTCCAGCATCTGCAGTATCTCTTGACTTTATGTTTTCCCACTTTTCTTGTTCTGAAGTTTTGACTCTGCTCCTGTTCCCTAATATGCTGTATTACCTGTGAAGTCATGCCACTGTTCAAAAAAGGATGTAGGCAAAAGGCAGGTAACTATAGGTCAGTTAGTTTAACATCTGTAGTTAGGAAAATGCTTGAAGCTACCATTAAAGAAGAAATAGCGAGGCATCTGAAAAGAAATAGATCCATCAGGCAGATGCAGCACGGATTCAGCAAAGGCAGGTCCTGTTTGAAAAACCTGCTGGAGTTATTTGAGGATATAACAAGCACGATACATAGAGGGGAACAGATGGATGTTATTTACTTGGATTTCCAGAAGACATTTGATATGGTGCCATATACAAGACTTATCCATAAGATAAGAATGCATAGAGTTGGGGCTAATGTATTAGCATGGATAGAGAATTGGTTAACCAATAGAAAGCCGAGAATTGGAATACATGGGTATTTCTCTGGTTGGCAATCAGTGGAGGGTGGTGTGCCACAGGGGTCTCAACTGTTCATGACACAGAGTAACAATCTGGAAAAGGGGACCGAGTGTAGTGTATCTAAGTTTGCTGATGATGCTAAATAGAGGGGAAAAGCAAATAGTACAGAGGATACTGAGAGTCTGCAGAGAGATATAGGTAGGTTAAGTGAGTGAGCAAGGGTCTGGCAGATGGAGTACAATGTTGGTAAATGTAAGGTCATCAACTTTGGAAGGAAAAATGGAAGATCAGATTATTATTTAAATGATGAAAGACTGCATCATGCTGCTGTGCAGAGGGACTTGGGAGTGCTTGTACATGAATCACAAAAGGTTGGTTTGCAGGTGCAGCAGGCTATCAAGAAGGCAAATAGAATGTTGGCCATTGCTAGAGGGATTGAATTTAAGAGCAGGGAGGTTATGCTGCAACTGTATAGCTACTGGTGCAACTACACCTGGAGTACTGCGTGCAGTTACTCGAGGAAGGATATACTAGCTTTGGAGGTGATGCAGAGGAGGTTCATCAGGTTGATTCCAGAGATGAAGGGGTTAGACTATGAGGAGAGATTGAGTCACCTGGGAATGTACTTGCTGGAGTTCAGAAGAATGAGAGGAGACCTTACAGAAACATAAAATTATGAAAGGAAAAGATAAGGGAGAGGCAGGAAAGTTGTTTCCACTGGTGGGTGAGACTAGAACTAGGAGACATAGCCTCAAGATTCGAGGGAGTAAATATAGGACAGAGATTAGGAGGAACTGCTTTTCCCATAGAGTAATGAATCTGTGGAATTCTCTGCCCAATGAAACAGTGGAGGCCAACTCAGTAAATATACTTAAGACAAGGTTGGTTAGATGTTTGCATAGTAGGGGAATTAAGGGTTATGGGGAAAAGGTAGGTAGGTGGGAGAGGAGTCCATGGTCAGATCAACCATGATCTTATTGAATGGTGGAGCCGACTTGATGGCCGACTCCTGCTCCTATTACTTATGTTCTTCTTTGGTTCATCCAGTATACTCTGATTTTGTTAACAGTTTATAAAAATACAGAGCTATTTGTTCAGAATCACGCCATGTTACTGGAAGTGTTTATTTTAACAAATATTGATGGACACACTGCATAGATGCAAGTTTTTTTTGGTCTCTTTTTATCTCAGGTTCCCACTGTTCCTGGGTTTTCTCCATTAAATCTGTTTACAACAAAATGAATATCTCTATGTAGTTCAAAAAGGACCTTCAAATGAAGGCATTCAATTTAATCTGCTGCTCCTAACAAGGAGAGCTGTTACATTTATCTTATATATGATAAGAAAACTTACTGTACAAAGCAGATAAGGATTTTTATCCTTTACACATCATTAGAAAGCCCTGCTTATAGAGAATGTCAATTGCATTTCATGGTGCTGACAACGCCTAATAACTTTTGATGTGATTAAACGATTGCCAGAAGGCCATGTATTCAATAACTTTCTCCAGAATTAACTTTAAGAACAAAGACTTTAATTGATAGGTTTATCTTCCTATATCTAATACCACTAATCACGTTCTGCTTCCACACTGCTATTACTATCAGAATCCAAGACACTTCTTTGATTAAATTTTGATTACACTGACATGAGGTTTGTGCTGAATCTACAAAACAGTATACACTCAGTGGCCATTTTCTTAGGGCAGGAGTAAAATCCAGTGTGGTCTTCCGCTGCAGTAGCCCATTCACTACAAGGTTTGATGTGTTCTGTTTGTTGTTATTTGAGTTACTGTCACCTTCCTGTCAGCTTGAACCAGTCTGGCCATTCACCTCTGACCTCTATCCTTAACAGGCATTTTTGCTCACAGAACTGCCACTTACTGGATTTTTTTTTTCTTTTTCCACACTGTTCTTTGTAAGCTCTGGAGCAGGGGTTTTTAACCTGGAGTCCACATGCTCCTCAGTCGATCGTAGGGGTCCATGGCATAAAAAAGGTTGGGAACCTTGGCTGCAGAGGCTGTTATGCATCAAAATCCCAGGAGTTTAGTAGCGTCTGAGATATGCAAACCACCGCATCTGGCACCAAAAATCATTCGTCACTTTGATTACATTTTTTCCCCATTCTGATGTTTAGTCTGAACAACTGATTCTCTTGATCATGTCTGCATGCCTTTTTTGGATTGCTGCCATGTGATTGGCAGATTAGATATTTGCACTAATGAGCAGGTGTACAGATGCTCCAAATAAATAGGCCACTGAATGTGCTATTAAAATGGTATGCTTTAAGAGGAAAATCAATGTGGTTGCAAGTACTGCTTCTGGGAGACATTCAGAAGGTGGGAAACCTTTAGAAAGGGACATCACTTATGCATTACAAAATTGGTGGACATTCGTCCCAGCAGGACCATTCAAACCAATGGACTAAAAATCCAGTCAGCCCTACTCCACCTCTTCTTATTTTCTGCAATCCTTCAGTGTTTTTCTACTTTGGATATCTCTCTTAAAATGAATCATATCAACATATGCAAATAAAAAAGATGTATAAAAGGATATCTCACTTTACCTAATACTACATTAAGCTGCTCTCTTAGCCAAAGGTCAACCATTCCAGCGATGTGTTTAAAAATGTATCTCTTCGGTACTTACAATTTTTTCCAAACCCAGAATGCATTGATCATCATTTTAAAGAGTGACTTCAACCTTGCAAGATATGGTTTCAATCACCAGGACAAGAAAATGGGACATCTATTCAGTTATTATTCTCCAACTCAAGAAAGTGAAGAGAAATGTATAAACATCCAAGTTCAAAAATTCCTTTCTTTAGGGAAGAATAATTTGTGTTAATGGAAGAGAAATTGGGGATGGGACCTAATGCTGTAGATCATAACTGTGATTTTTAAATTTTCTCAATCAATTGTCAAATCTGACAAAGGTACATTTACCATTTCTATAAATTAAAAAATAATAACTAGACAGATGGCAGCTTTCTTCTAATATTCCAATCTCAGTTTTCATCAATACAACATACTTCTCCATGAAGCACCTGGCTGTAGTGAGAACCACAATAAATTAGAAGGCTAGTGTTTCTATGGAAACTGATTGCTGCTGGGAAATTTCCAGCCAATCGTTGACAGCTGCACTAACAGGCCCCACCACATCAGCACGGCAATCAGCCACCTCCAGCAGCTCTCAGACGAAGCTGCACTGAAACCACTCTGTGAGTTTTCCCAAGATTAGAGAAAATGTCAATGCCACGTCCATGGGAATCTCCACGATCTGCCTGCTCTGCAGGAATAGTTGAGCAATTACTGATCCCAATGATTTATTTCCCATTATCTTATTTTGAATTTTAAAATAAGCAATGGTCATTTCATAATTCAACTAATTATTATATCCCTTTCAAAATAAACTTGAACTTGAAATTGAAATGAGAACAAAGAGAACTTCTTGCTCATCAAAGGATCACCTTTATTTGCCATATTTATTTACCTGAATTAGGAAATTGCTGTAATGTGCTGGTGCTGGATGCAACAGAAAACCGCATTGAACAATTATACAGCATTAAGAATTATAAAGTTAGAAGTATGAATATTGAATAAAGTGCTTAAATATATAAATACCAGCATGTTTTTGCGATGTAAGTGACATGAGAAAATGGTTTAAGATGTTTACAGTGCTGTCATAGACAGAGATGGTGAGAAGGAGGTAACTAGAATGGTTGATCAGATTAATTGCCTGGGGAAAGGAGTTTTTTGTTTTAGTAATCCTATAGTAATTTCCAGAAGGAAGCTTTCAGAAAAGACAGGTGTGGGGTAGGTAGTGTCCAGAATGATTTATCCTGCCTGTTTCTTTGTCCTGGACACATACTGGTCCTGCAGTGATGGTAGACTACACCCAATGACCCTTTCTGCAGTCCTGACAGTTTGCTGTGGTTTGCGTATATTGTTAGAGGATGCTGCACCGTACCAGACAATAATGGCTGATGTGAGGATGCTCCCTATGATGGTAGTGTAGAATTGCACCAGTATGTTCTGGGGAGGATTAAATTTTACCATCTACCACCAGAAGTACATCTCTGCCGAGTCTGTTTGTTAATGAAGGAAATATTGTTCTCCCACGTGAGGTTCTGAAAAATCATGATGCCGAGGAAGCTGAATGTTGAAATGGTGCTAACTGTAGAGTTGTTGATGGTGAGTGGGTGGAGAGGGGATGCCTTTCTCCTGTAGTCGATATGCATCTCTATGACTTTGAGAGCATCTAGTTCCAAGTTGTTGTGATTACACCAGGAGCCTAGCTTGTTTATATTCTGATGGTATTTGGATTTGTCACCTCCGGTGCTTAGTTCTATGACAATGGTGTTGTTTGCAAACTTTATCAGTTGAACCGATGGATCACTGGTGATGCAGTCCTTGGTGAATAGAGAAAGTAGGAGCAGGGAGAGAACATACTACTGTGGCACACCAGTGCTGATCGAGCAGGATGTGAAGATATACCTGCCTAGTCTCATATACTACCTCCTGTCAGAGAGGAAGTTTGTGATCCACCTGCAGATTAGACCTAATGTGTTAAGTTTGGAGAGTTTCGCTTGTAGAAGCTCAGGGATGACGATTTTGAAGGCTGATCTGAAATCAACAAAGAGAATCCTGAAATATGGGAGTCAAGCAGCAGTAGTATGAAGTCCAGACCATGTTAACAACAATATCCACAGATCTGTTAGCTCTGTAGAGGAACTGCAGCAAAACTATAAAATTTTGAGTTGTGGATTTGAGAAGTGACATGACCAGCCTTTCAAAAGTCTTCATTATGACTGATATCAGTGTAACTGGCCTGTTGTCAGAGAGTCCAGTGATTTTTGATTTTTTGGAGGACTGAAATAATAACAGATTTTGTGAAACAGTGCATAGTTAAAGAGACTGTTTGAAAATGTCTGTGAAGACTGTAGACGGCTGATTAGTTCAATGTTTAAGGATGGCAGTGCAGACAGGGCCAGCAGCCTTCTTGACATTTTGCATCCTGAACACTTCCTCTTAAACCTTATTCAAGTTTATTAATGATGAAGTGATGCAGAATTCTGTCTCAAGTCAGCATGCTAGAGTACGAACACATTGAAAATGGGAGGAAGTTCTTGGCATATTATAATATTTGTGGTGAACTAGATATACCTGTCTGACTGCTCCTGTGGCTCCTCCCAAGACCCTGCTGACTACCCCTGTGGCTCCTCCCACAGACCCCTGTATAAAGGCGACTGTGGCCTGCTGCTCTCCCTCATTTTCCCCAGGATGTAGTGTTGTTCTTCAGTCAATAAAAGCCGATATCTCACTTCCTAAGTCTCGGCGTGAGTTATTGATGGTGCATCAATTTTATTGACTGAAAGTTACAACATGGAAACCGCTTTACGCCCAGAACGCCTAGACTTGGACCCCCGAGACCCTGGAGCAGCTCTTGCCTTTGAACACTGGCTGGTGTGCTTCCAATCGTACTTAGAGGAGGTTCGTGCCACCGACTCGGCTGTTCGGCACAAACTTCTCTTCTCGAGGGTCGCCCCAAAAGTTTATTCGTTCATCAGGGACATATCCACCTACGAGGAGGCGCTTGCCGCCCTCCGAAGACAGTACCTGCGGCCAGTAAATCCAGTTTATGCACGGCACCGCTTGGCAACACGAAAACAGCGGCCTACGGAGTCGACTGCTGAATTCCTCCGCGAGCTACAGATACTCGCGCGGGCCTGTGACTGCCCAGCGCTCACAGCGGAACAGCATAAGGAACTCTTGGTCCGAGACGCTTTTGTGACTGGGGTTCGGTCAGTGTGTATCCGCCAGCGGCTGCTGGAAAAAGCTGATCTTACCTTACGCTCCGCGATAGAGACGGCCGATTCGATAGAGGCTGCGCAGTTGTACGCCGAAGAAGTCCAGCCGAGCGATTCCCCGGTTCCGAGCGAATTCGCCAACGCCGCTGCCAGTCGCGGTATCTCAAACCCCACGAATTCGCCAGGTATGAAACTCTGTTACTTTTGTGGGCTTCTGAAACATGCCAGGGACAGCTGCCCGGCGCGCGAAGCGACGTGTTCCCGCTGTGGGAAGAAGGGCCATTTCGCCAAGGTCTGTAAATCTAAACCGCGCCCGGGGTCGAGCAGCGCTGCGTCTGAGACCTGGGGGCCGCCATTTTGCATGACCGGATGTGGACAACCATCTTTGCCGGCGTCACCAGGCCCCGCCCCCGCCTCGCCATCCTGCATGCCCGGATGTGAGCGGCCAACTTTGCCGGCGTCACCAGGCCCCGCCCCCGACACGCCCCGTTCAACGCTGGCTTCCGTGACCCTCGATCAAAGCGCTCCGCACCAGCTCGCAAGGTCGATGATGGACATCCTGGTGGAGGGGCACAGGACTAGCTGCCTGTTTGACACGGGCAGCACTGAGAGTTTTATTGACCCGGCCACAGTGAAACGCTGCGGACTCGTGACACGGCCGGTCCGTCAGAAGATCACCTTGGCTTCAGGGTCGCATTCCACAGACATCCGGGTGGGTTGTGTAGCGACATTGGTGGTGCAGGGCACAGAGTATCGGAACTTTGCGTTCCTGGTCATGCCTCGGCTGTGCGCACCTGTGCTGTTGGGGCTCGACTTCCAGAGCCATCTCAAAAGTGTGACTATGGCATATGACGGGCCCCTCCCACCACTCACTGTCAGGAATCCTCAGTTTGGTGGGACTTCGCCATATACTCCGTTACCACACGCACATACACCCCGAACCCCACATCCCGCCCAGCACCATGTCGATAGCTGTGCTGCTGACACTATTTGCAACCTCTCCACCCTCAAGATCCCTCCCCCATCGCTGTTCACCAACCTGACCCCCGACTGTAAACCTGTGGCAACTAAAAGTCGGAGGTACAGTGCGGGGGACAGGGCCTTTATTCATTCAGAGGTGCAGCGGCTGCTCAGGGAGGGGATCATTGAGCCAAGCACAAGCCCATGGCGGTCCCAGGTGGTCGTTGTTCGGACTGGGCAGAAAAATAGGATGGCTGTGGACTACAGCCAGACCATCAATAGATTCACGCAGCTTGACGCGTACCCCCTACCCCGCATCGCGGATATGGTCAACCAGATAGCTCAGTACAAGGTGTACTCGACAATTGATCTGAAATCCGCTTATCACCAGCTCCCCATCCGCCCAGAGGACCGCCCCTACACCGCCTTCGAGGCGGGTGGCAGGCTCTATCACTTTCTGCGCGTCCCGTTTGGTGTCACAAATGGGGTCTCGGTCTTCCAGAGGGAGATGGACCGGATGGTGGACCAGTACAAACTGACGGCCACATTTCCCTATCTAGATAACATCACCATCTGTGGTCGCGACTGGTCGGACCATGACGCCAACCTCCAATGTTTTTTCCAGGTGGCCGATGCTTTGAACCTCACTTATAACAAGGACAAGTGTGTGTTCAGAACCACACGGCTCGCTATCCTTGGGTATGTCGTGGAGAACGGGGTCATTGGCCCTGACCCCGACCGTATGCGCCCCCTGTTAGAACTCCCTCTTCCCACTACTCTCAAGGCCCTCCGGCGGTGCCTGGGTTTTTTTTCCTATTACGCCCAATGGGTTCCCCATTACGCAGACAAGGCCCGCCCCCTGGTCAAGTCTACCACCTTTCCCCTCTCTGCCGAGGCCCGCGCGGCCTTCAGCTGCATTAAAGGGGACATTGCCAAAGCAACGATGCATGCGGTAGACGAGACCATTCCCTTCCAAGTAGAGAGTGACGCCTCTGACGTCGCGCTGGCTGCTACCCTCAATCAGGAAGGCAGGCCAGTGGCGTTTTTTTCTCGTACCCTTCAAGGCTCTGAACTTCGGCACTCCACGGTGGAGAAAGAAGCCCAAGCCATAGTGGAAGCTATTCGGCACTGGAGGCACTATCTCGCCGGCAGAAGGTTCACCTTGCTGACCGACCAGCGCTCGGTTGCGTTCATGTTCAGCAGCCAACAGCGGGGCAAAATCAAAAATGATAAAATTTTGCGATGGAGAATAGAACTCTCCACCTATACTTACGATATCCTGTACCGGCCTGGCAGGCTCAATGAACCGTCTGATGCCCTATCCCGGGGACCGTGTGCTAGTGCCCAGCTCGACCAGCTGTATGCCCTTCATGCCCAACTTTGCCACCCGGGGGTCACCCGGTTTTATCACTTCATTAAAGCCCGGAACCTGCCGTACTCCCTGGAGGACATCAGGACGATGACCAGGGACTGCCAGATCTGCGCTGAGTGCAAACCGCACTTCTACCGTCCTGACACTGCGCAGCTTGTCAAGGCCACCCGCCCTTTTGAGCGACTGAGTATTGACTTTAAGGGCCCCCTTCCCTCCACCGACCGCAATGTCTACTTTCTCAGTATTATTGACGAGTACTCGCGATTCCCCTTTGCCGTTCCCTGCCCCGACACTACTACCACGTCGGTCATCAAAGTCCTGCGCCAGCTCTTCACACTGTTCGGATATCCCTGCTATGTCCACAGTGATAGAGGGTCCTCCTTTATGAGTGACGAGTTGCGCCGGTTCCTGCTTGCTAGGGGCATAGCTACTAGTCGCACCACGAGTTATAATCCCCGGGGGAATGGCCAGGTGGAGAGGGAGAATGCCACAGTGTGGAAGGCCATACTTTTAGCCCTTAAGTCACAAGGGTTGCCGGTCTCCCGATGGCAGGAGGTCCTCCCTGAGGCACTCCACTCTATCCGCTCCCTGTTGTGTACGTCCACTAATGCCACCCCTCACGAACGCTTATTCTCTTTTCCAAGGAAGTCTGTCACTGGGACCACCCTGCCAGTTTGGCTGACGTCCCCGAGGCCAGTGCTGCTGCGTAAACATGCGAGGAGTAATAAGTACTCACCACTGGTCGAGAAGGTTCACCTCCTGCATGCTAATCCCCAGTATGCCTACGTGGTCTTGCCTGATGGGCGGGAGGACACGGTCTCTGTCCGCGACCTGGCGCCCGCCGGAGCAGCAGATCACTACCCCGAGCACTCCACGGTAACTATGCACCCTGTACCCGAGGTGACTCCGCGCGCACCGTGCCCCACACAGACTCCGTATGCGTCTGTTCCAGGGCCCTCGCTCACACGCGAGGGATCCCTGACACCTCCTGTTGGGACAGAATTAACCCACTCTCCGCCTTCGGAGCACACACCACCTCCGGCACCTGTGCCGTCATCACCTCCGGCTCCTGTGCAATTGCAGCCGGAGCTACGTAGATCGCAGCGAACGATTCGACCACCTGATCGACTTAACCTGTAAATATGCTTGGGAATTTTTTTTAAACAAAGGGGGGGTGAATGTGGTGAACTAGATATACCTGTCTGACTGCTCCTGTGGCTCCTCCTAAGACCCTGCTGACTACCCCTGTGGCTCCTCCCACAGACCCCTGTATAAAGGCAACTGTGGCCTGCTGCTCTCCCTCATTTTCCCCAGGATGTAGTGTTGTTCTTCAGTCAATAAAAGCCGATATCTCACTTCCTAAGTCTCGGCGTGAGTTATTGATGGTGCATCAATATTGACACAAGATTATTGGTAAGTGAAGAAATGTTTCCATTCAAGATCAAGAATACAGCAGTCAATGAAATTTAAAGCACAACATGAGGAGATAAGGACCAGCAAACAAAATGCAGGGGAACTCAGTGGATCAAGGTAAGAAATTCTGGAGGTGCTGACAACATGGCGGCAGGAGTATTATATATAGAAAAACTGCCTACAACAATAGGTAGAGCACAATAAGGGTAAGGTGCCAAGGTGGGAACTCTGGAGGTGCTGAGAGCATGGTGGTTGGAAGTATGTCAATGATAGATAGAGAGAGCTCTTTCAAGAACTTCTTAAATTTAATAGCACTGCTGAACCAATGGTTACTAATCAGATCCTACAGACACCTGTGAGAGGGGAACCTCCCAATATGAACGAGGTCCATGATGCTATCTGGAGCCTGAAAAGCAACAAAGCTACTGGTCCTGATGAGATCTCAGCAGAGTTCCTCAAGGAAGATGGAACAGCACTTCTGCACCACACACATGTCCTGCTCCTGAAGGTCTGGGAAAAGGAACAACTGCCCTCAGAGCTCAGAGATGCTTTAATAGTGACTATATTTAAGAAGGGAAACAAGACAGATTGTAGCAATTACAGAGGCATCTCCTTCCTATCAACAACAAGCAAAGTACTTGCACATATCCTTGTCAACCTACTCCTTCTGCTATCTGAAGAAGCACTCCCTGAATCACAGTGTGCTTTCCATCCTTCTAGAAGTTCTGAAGATATGATCTTCACAATACACCAACTACAGAAAAAAATGCTGCAAACAAAGGCATATTTTGTACTTGGCTTTCATAGATTTGATAAATGCATTTGATACAGTAGACTGCTAAGCTCTCTAGCTTATATAATCAAGGCTTGGCTGCCATGACAAGTACTTAAGAATACTGAAGCTACTGCATGATGGGATGTCAGCTCTAATTCTCAGCCATTGTGGGGCTGAATCAGAAATCTTCACTGTCAAGACAAGAGTCAAACAAAGTGCATCATTGCGCCTGTCCTATCTACCATCTTTATTGCTACCATTTTTCATCACATTGGCCAAGACCTGCCACAGGGAATCCCAATCATATATAGGATGTACAACAGGCTTTTCAACCTCAGTTGGTTCAAGGTCAAGAGCAAAGTCAGCACCACCACTATCATGGAGCTCCAGTATGCGATGACAATGCCATTGCTGCACACTCTGAAGGAGAACAGGAACTCCATTGTACCCTGAATGGCTTTGCCAAGGCACATAGTGTCTTAGGACTTGTACGAATCTAAAACAAAGACACAGATCTTTATATCAGCCACACACCAACCAGCTACTTAACCAGCCCTCCATAAAATTTGACAATGTTGTCCTTGAACAAGTAGATCACTCCCTATACTTTGGCAGCATTCTCCCTTCAAAAGCAGATGACTCAGAGAAAAACCACTGCCTCAATAGTGCTAGTGGAGCCATGCAAGATTAAGGAAAAGAATCTTTGAAGACTGTGACCTACAGGTCCAAAGAAAATTTTTGGTCTATAGAGTTATTGTCCTTCCTACATTATTGCATGGAGGAGAATCATGAACCACCAACAGTAGACACCATAGATCCTTACAAAAGATTTTGAGGATTGGCTGGTAGTATAGATGTACTCACACCAGTGTGCTGGTGGAGGCCAACATGAGCTGCATCTCCACCATGATAATTCAACACCAACTCCAATTGATATGTCATGTCATCTGGATGTCTAACTCACATCTCCCCAAACAGAACTTTTACTCCCAGTTGAGGAAGGTCACCAAGTTCCTTGGTCAAGATGGCACTAGCGAACAACTCTACCCTGGTGACATCTTCCAAATGGTTCACAAAGCTGTTCACTTCTTTAACATCTTCTTTTTTACTCTAGTACTGTTGGAGCCTGTGATCTACAATTTCCAGATCGAATGAATGATCTGGTGCTTTGCGGTCTCCGAGAAGATTGCAGGAGGCAAGCGGCCTTCAGGCCTAGAAGCTTAGAGACCATGATTGACTCTGTTTCTCGCCTATCTCACTGATTAAAGAGTTGAGGACAATTGAAACATTGAGGAGTGAGGAAGGCAAGCAAGCATTCAGTGGTGTCTATCAGCTTGCTGCAGCCAGAGGAAGGTGACTGTGTGTGATGGCCTCTCTATCCCTTGCAGTGACTTCTCCCAATGGAAAGCCCCTGCGTTCAAATGGTCTCTTTCTCTCCTTTGATGCTGCTGGAGGATGGCACTGAAGTTCTGGGCCTTCAGTTTATGGATTGGACTGTAGTTCAATTGGACACTTTCAGTTTTATGCTTTTGTATTCTGTGTTTTCAGCAATTCTTTCTTGCTTCTGTTTGTGTGATTTGTCTGTATTTTTGCATGTGCAGGGGTCATTTGATGTCCTTGTTGCCATTAGCATCATTTGGCTTTTTTGTGCATGGGGGAGGGTTGATGTTCTTCTTGCCTTTTGCTTGATTTGTTTCTTCTGGTTTTTCTTGTGTGTGGGGGGGGCTCGATTTTTTTTAAAATGGCTTTCATGGTTTTCTTTGTTTCGCGGCTGTCTAGAGAAGACAAATCTCAAAGTTGTATACTGCCCATGTACTTTGAACCTTGAACCTTGAACTTGGGCCAAAGAAAATGCTTTGAAGTTAACATCAGTATCAGCCTGAGGAATTTCAACATTACATCTAAAAACAGGCAAGACATTGCACTCAATAAATACACCTGGAGGAAATCTGTTCAAGAGGGAACTGTGCTACATGGGATTGACCTCCACTGTGCTGCAGAGACCAAGTGGTAGGTGTGAAAGGAGAGGCTGAACAAACAAAAGACTCAGCCACTAACCACAGCCACCACTTATTCTTGCCTATACTGCACCAGAATATGTGGATTCCAGATTAGCTTCTATAGCTACCTGAGGACCTACCAATAGACAACCTCTTAGGGGAACATCATGCTTGACCCGAGTAATTGCACTACTGCTACTAGTATCACACCCACCTCAACTACTTCTTCTGGCAGCTCACCACCCTCTGCAAGAAAAAAATTGCCCCTCAAGACACTTCTAGATCTTTTCCCTCTCACCCTTAATCTGTGTCCTCTCATTGTGTTTTCCTCAACACTGGGGAAAAGACTATTACCACCTACTTTAGCTATACCTCTCATAAATTTAAGCTTTTCTGTAAGACCTCCCTTCATTCTCTTATGCTCCATGGAATAAAGGCCTAGGCTGGCAGTCTCTCCTTATAAATCAGGCCCCCTTTCTCTAGCAAAATCCATGTAAATCTTTTCTGCACGCTTTGTCGTTTAACCACATCTGTTCTATAACATAGTAACTAAAACTACACAGTATTCCAAGTGCGGCCTCATAAATGACTTACAGAACTGCAGCATAAGGTCTCAACTGCTGTCCCCAGTGCCCTGACTGATAAAGGCTACTGTGCCAAATAGCTTTCTCACCACCTGGTCAACTCGTGACATTGCATATACACTTGTACTCCTGGGTACTTATTTTCCACTACACTCCCTCGTGCCCTACAATTCATGGTATCAGTGTCTTTATGAAGCTATTAATGTCTTTGTTTTCATGGTAGGACTCAAAACAAACCTCCTAGAAATCATGCAGGATAGATCTGATGTGAATGAGAAGTTGAAGGAAATCAGTAGGAGTGAAAAACAAACTGGACAATTAGCGTGAATGATAACCAATAAATCCCCTGAACCAGATAACATGCATCCAAAGACTTTGAAAGAGATGTTCTCTGGTGAAAGTGGAGTGAGTCATCGATTGTCGCCTTCCAAAATTCGATAGACACTAGATTAGTTTATGCAGATTGGAAACCAGCAAATGTAATCACCCTATTTAAGAAACAAGAGAGAGGGAACAGGAATCTACACAAGGTATCCTGACATAATTCATAGGGACAATGTAAAGCTGTAATAATGTAGCACTTAGAAAATAATAATGGTATCAGGCAGTCAATATACATTTATCAAAATGCAATCCTGATCGACAAATCTGTTGGCAATTTGAGGCTGTAATTAGCAAAGCAGTATTTGGATATTCAGTAGACCTCGATATGGTGCCAGATTAGGATATTAAAATAATTAAAACATTTGGAGCATGAATTAAGGATTAGTTAATGGCTAGAAAGCAAGGATTAGGAAGAAGCATATCATTTTGCTGTGAAAGGCTGTGGCCAGCTGGATGCCACAGGGATCACCACTAGCAATTGCCCTATTAGTTCACAGTCCATATCAATGATTTAGATGAAGTGACTGGGTTTGCTGATGATACAAAACTGAATGGCAGTTGTGAGGATGATGCATACTGATATCGACAGATTAAGAGAATGGCCATAATGGAATATAAGTTAAAATATGAGATCATCTTTTCAGCTGGAATATAATTAAAAAGCAGAGTGGGAGATCACGGAGTGGGTTGGAAACAGTTCTTCGTGAACTTTATGCACCCATTTTAAAAAGCGAGCAGGAGAGCTCTTGGGCTAATAGTAACAAAGCAAGGGCCAATAAAAAGAAGCAAGGTTTAAGTGGAGTGGCCATTCTTGGAGCAGACAGTGTTAGAGTGGACAGGCATTGTTTAACAGACTTGGGCGAGAACAGGGGCATGCTAGAGCTCAAGTTTGAGAAGTTGGAGGTATAACAGGTGTAGGAAGGATGGTAGTTGAGGCAATAACTTCCTGATGACTATATCTGCAGGAAGAGCACCCAACTTCAGCTCCTGACTGACAAGGTCAAGGAACTGGAGCTGGATCAGGATGCACTTGGGATGGTCCGGGAGGCTGAAAACCTCGTAGATAAGAATTTTACTGAGGTAGTCAAATTCAGAACACAGTCTTCAGATAGTAGATGGGAGAATAAGGAGAGTAAGCAGTCAGTGCAGGTTCCCCTGTGGCCTTTCCCCCCAGCAACAAGTATACCCCTTTCGATACTGTAGTGGTATGACCTTTCAGGGACAGAAGCAGCAACCAGGCCAATGGAGATGTGTTGGCTCTGAGGCCCAGCAGGGAAGTGTAAAGTCAGGCAGAGCGATAGTGGTAGGAGATTTGATAGTTGGGAGGGGGGGAGGTAGCAGGAGGTTCTGTGGCTGCAAAAGAGAAGCCAGGATCATGTATTGCCTCCTAGGTGCTAGGGTCCAGGATGTCTCAGAGCAGCTGCAAGAGATTCTCAAGAGGAAGGCAAAGCAGCCAGAGGTCATGGTGCACGTTGGCACCAATAACATAGGTACAAAGGGAAAAGTGGTCCTGCAAAATGAGTATAGGGAGTTATGGAAGAGGCTGAAGATTGGGACATCCAAGGCAGTAATCTCTAGGTTACTCCCAGTACCATGTGTTAGTCAGGACAGTACAATGACAGTACGGATGAATGAGTGGCTGACAAGGTGGTGCAGCAACAGGGTTTCAGATCTCTGGATCTTTGAGATTGCTTCAGGAGAATGAATGACCTGTAGAAAAAGGACAGGTTACACTTGAACGTGAGAGGGACCAATACCCTTCCAAGCAGGTTGATAGAACTGTGGGGGAAGACTTAAACTAAGTAGGCAAGGGATATGACCCAAAGTGACAGGGCTGAGGATGGGGCAATTGGTGTACAAGTCAATGAATTGTTGAGTGAGACTGTCAGGAAGGACAGGTAGATGATGAAGCAAAAATTGCGATGAGTAGAAGTATAACATGGGGGCAAAGTTGAAAAGTTGATAAATAAGGACTGAAGGTGTTATATTTGAATGCACATCGTACACAAAATAAGACAGACAATCTTGTAGCATAGTTAGAGCTAGGCAGGTAATATGCTGTGGGCATCAGAGAGCCATGACTGAAAGAAGATCTTAGTTGGGAGCTAAAAATTCAAGAACATGTCTTGTATTAAAGGACAGGCTAACAGGCAGACGAAGCGGGGGTGGCTTTGTTGATAAAAAAATGAAATCAAATCCTTAGAAAGAGGTGATATAGGATCAAAAGATGTAGAATATGTGTGGATAGAGTAAAGAAACTGTAAAGGTATAAAAACCCTGATAGGAGTTATATACTGGCCTCCAAACAGTAGCCCGGATGTGAGAAATAAATTACCATGGGAAATAGAAAAGGAAATGTTATAATATTCATGGGTGATTTCTAAGTGCAGGCAGATTGGGAAAATCAAGTTGGTTCTGGATCCCATGAGTGTGAATTTGTAGAGTGTCTATGAGTGCTTGTGCTTGAGCCCACTAGGGGATAGACAATTATGGATTCAGTGTTGTGCATTGAACTGGATTTGATCAGGGAGCTTAAAGTAAAGGAACCCTTAGGAGGCAGTGGTAACAATATGTTAGAATTCACCCTGCCATTTGAGGGAGAAGATAAAGTCAAATGTATCAGTACCACAGTGGAGTGAAGGTAATTACAGAAGCATGAGAGGGAAGCTGGCCAAAGTTGATTGGAAGGGGACACTAGCAGGGCTGTTGGCAGGACAGCAATGGCTGGAGATTCTAGAAGATATTTGAAAGGCGCAAGAAAGATACATCTCAAATATGAAAAAATATTCTAAATGGAAAATGAGATAACTGTACTGACAAGGGAAGTCAAAGACAGCATAAAAGAAACAGACAGGGCATGTAATATGGCAAAAAGTAGTTAGAGGATTGGGAAGCTTTTAAAAAACATCAGAAGGCAACTAAAAAACGTAAGGAGCAAAAAGATAAAATGTGAAGGTAAGTTAGCCAATAATATCAAAAAGGTATTAAAAGCATTTGTTCCCAGGACATGGCTTTCCATTCAAAGGGCATCAGAGATGTCCTCCTTCTTTAAAAAAACAAGGTTTCCCTTCTTCTACTATTGATGCTACCCTTACCCGCATCGCCTCCATTTTCTGAACATTCAAGCACTCATCCCATCTTCCGCCACCTTAATAGTGATAGAGTCCCTCTTGTCCTTACCTACCATCCCATCAGCCTCTGCAACTTGCTGTTTTGCGGCAGCAGTACACTGCAATGCATAATAATAAAAAAACAATAAATTACATTAAGAAATATAAATTATTGTGGGGACCATTTTTGAACTATTTTCAAAACCTTTGATTTGCTGTTAAAGTACAGATGTTGGCTAATAACATATTTCACTATATGATAAGGATTTTTTTCTTTTTTCTTTCTTTACCAAATGGCTTCGAGCTTGGTAGTGGGCTTAGATTCTTTTTTTTGTCTAACAAAATTATCACATTTCAATATTACAATTTAATTTAATTTACATGAATATGGGGTAATGAGTTTGCAAGTGTGATTCAACTATAATGTATTTGATATTATTTTATCTTTTTTGACATAATATATATCTTCTTGTACTGTGTATTCTTCTATGTTGAAATTAATAAAAATATTGAAAGAGAAATATAAATTGTAAAATATTACAATAAAAGTTAAATTAAATAAGTAGTGCAAAAAGAGAGAAAAGTAATAAGGAGAAAATAAATAGTGAAATAGTGTTCATTCAGAAATCTGATGGTGAAGAGGAAGAAGCTGTTCCTCAAAAATTGAGTCGATGACTTCAGGCTCCTAGATGGTAGCAATGAAAAGAGGGCCAGCCCTGGGTGATGGGGGTCCTTGATGATGGATACCACCTTTTTGAGGCATCACCATTTGAAGGTGTCTTCGATGTTGGGGAGGACAGTGCCCATGATGGAGCCGGATGAGTTCAGAACATTATGCAGCTGTGATGAGTATTCCATCATACTCCTGACTTGTAGATGATGGACAGAGCTTGGAGGGCCAGGATGTGAGCTACTCACCACATGATTCCTCACCTCTGACCTATGTATAATGGCTCCCCAGTTCAGTTTCTGGTCAATGATAATCCCCCGGATATCAGTGGTAGTGGATTCAGTGATGGTAATGCCATTGAAGATCAGGAGGTGATAGGTGAACATTCTCTTGTTGAGATTCATCATTGCCTGGCACTGTTATGCTCGTGTGGTGCAAACGTCACTTGCCATCTTTCAGCGCAGTCCTGCATATTGTATAGGTCTTGTTGCATTTGGATGTGGGCTGCTTCATTATCTGAGAGGGTGTGAGTGGTGCTGAGCATTTTGTGAAGTCTACCAAAAAGAAAAGATTCTAATTTTATTCAGTCTGCCAAGGTCATACCATTGCCAATGATGAGATTTCATGAGCGGTATAATGAGACAGATTGCGAACCTATTAAAATTAATAGAGCAGGATTTTTTATATGGTGAGATGAACACAAGAAAGGATATTATCTCTCTTTTCCACAAAGCAACAAGATATGACAGACTTGAAATCCTTTCTAGCTGGAGGCTGAAGAAACTGCATACTTTCTCATCTTCAGAAAACTACATCCACTTATAGAAATGTTCCAATCCCTTTTCACTTCATCTTCCTCACTACTAAAATGAAATAGCAACTGATAATATGATTCTGTATCTAGGGAATTGCAAATCTCTATCTCTCAGACAAATTTAGCCTGGACAAAAACTTGGAGGTTTGAAGTAAAGTAAATGTCACTGAAACCGTTCTATGTTCCTTCCTTAAACTTCAGCTAAGGAAAGTAAAAAGTCTATCTGTAAAACAGGAAATGTCAAAATTTATCATGTAATTAATGTGGAAGTCCATCATATTTGGATTGATATGTTAGACATTCCTTTCTCCACATTAATGAAACTTAACATATAATTAGCTGCCTTCCCAAGAGAGATTAGATGTAACCATGGACAAAAATGTTTGCCATTCCAGTGGAGAAAATGATCCGAATGACAACACAATTTTCTCTTCTCCAATAATCGCAATTTGAACAAAAAAATCTAAATTAAAGCCAAAAGTTTGACAGGAATATAAAACAAATCACAATATCGCTAGTTTTGCTAACAAACAAGGTTTCATGCATTTGGGCTAAAGCTATAAAATTTATAACAAATTAATCAAAGAGGAAGATAAACAAATGGATTGGCTAGTTTTTGCCTTTGAGGTGTGAGCTAAGGCCACATCCATGGATAACAATTCCCTTTCTCCCTGGTGGTTGTAAATTTTATTTGAGATAACGATGGACATTCGAAAACCAATTCTGCAATTGAGTCATAGAATAAAATTAACTTATTTTAAAAAACACTGTATGAATTCAGGAATGTCATGAGTTCTATTACTACCAATGTACCTGATCTTACTGATGGGAATAGAATTCCCAACATAAAGAATCATTGCTAAATACAGTAACTATTTTCAAAAAGAGTTTAAAGGGTGTGATATTCCGGAATATACCAAGCCAAGATTCAAGATTCAAGTTTGTTTATCATGTATACATCAAAATATATAATGAAATGCATCATTTGTGTCAACAACCAACAACCAACACATCCAAGGGTGTGCAGGGGTCAGCCCACAAGTGTTGCCTGACATTCTGGCCATTTTCAAATTAATCTTTAACTTGTGACTTTTAGTACAAAATGCAAATCTTAGCGATTATAGATTCAAGAAAGACACATTTGCGATGAGCTGACAATCTAGCCAGAAGCTACAATGCAATATTAAGAGCATGCTCTGTAGGAGACCCATTTCTGTTAGCAGTGGAATTAAGCTATGCTGAGGCACCTCTGGAGAAGGATTAGATTAGATTAGAGTAGCTTCAACTTCATTGTCATCGTGCCGAGTACAGATACAAAGCCAATGAAATGCAGTTAGCATCTGACCAGAAGTAGAAAAAGAATAGTATTATTTACAAAATAACTGTGAATAGAAAGTAAGTGCTATAGCATACAATTATAAAAGTACTGAGACAGTCCAATATGGGTGCAATACTGCTTAGCGCTGTGATGTGAGGTTCAGCAGGGTCACAGCCTCAGGGAAGAAGCTCTTCCTGAGCCTGCTGGTGTGGGAGTGGAGGCTCCTGTAGTGCTAGAGGAGATTAAAAAGTCCATGGTTAGGGTGAGATGCATCCTTGATAATGCTTTTCGCCCTGCCCAGGCAGCGTTTATGGTAGATGTTCTATGGTAGAGGAGGAGAGATTCCCAATGACTTGGCCAATATATATGCCTTGTTCAGCAACACTCTCATGCTCATTGTTCTGGCTGTGAATGGAATCAGGCATATAAATATATACATAAATGGCAAGTTACCAAGTAGTTCTTATTATTTGGCTCCCAAGTATTTAGAATCCTTCAATCATAAATGATACAGAATAAAAGAAAGTAGTTCATTTTTGTTGTTTTCTACAGCTTATTTTACTTACCTTTTCCTCTTAATTTTATTGCCTTGAAGATTCCTTTAAAACCAATTCAACTTTGATGATGTAAAGCAAAACAAAACAGCAGATGCTTAAAACCAGAAATGAAAGAAGAAAGTGCTAGAAATTGTAAACTGAAGGTAGCGAAATGTCCATTGACCAGAAGTTAACTGTTCCTCTCCCCGGAGGTGGCACCGGCTCCGCTGAGTACTCCCAGGTCCTCTGTTCTTATTTCATCTGTGTGGTTGCTGGGTTTTGTCAGCAATCCCTTTCAGTGTATCCAGTTAACAACTTGACATTCCAGTTATTCCAACTTAAGCTAGAAAAAAATGACATCTTTTATCTTTAGCCTGGGCCATTTGCATCCTCCGGAATCAACAATGAAAATTCCAGCTTCAGGTAAGCTGTCTTTGTCATCACATTTCTTCAGAAGTTCTCACTCATGGCTGATACTACTGCTCTTTATCATCTGATCTGTCTTACTCTATCAGAATATAGTCCTTTGTTTCTCGCCCCATGCCTGTCCACAGCTCTGCAGAAGAAAATTATAAACTCTCCACTCTCCCTCTAGTTGGCTGGTTTCTCTTTTTACTGTTAAACAACAGACTGCAGACACTGGAATCTCGAGCCATTTGAAGGACCTTGACTTACAAGATTTAAAGATTTTAAATATCTCCCTCCACAAATCCTGCATGATTTCCCAGATGAATGCATGGCTGAAGAACTGGTGCAGGAGGCAGGGTTTCAGATTTCTGGATCATTGGGATCTCTTCTGGAGAAGGTATAACCTGTACAAAAGGATGGGTTGCACCTGAACCTGAGGGGGGCCAATATTCTTATAGGCAGCTTTGCTACAGTTGTTGGCAAGAGTTTAAACTAATTTGCCAGGGAGATGGGACCAGAGTGACAGGGCTGAAAGTGGGGCAATTAGCACACAATTAGCAGTGTGTAATTTGACTGCGAGGAAGAACAGGCAGATGATAGGGCAAAATTACAGTCAGTGGGATGAGTGTAACAGGAGGCCAAAATTGAAAATATTGATAAATACTGGACTGAAGGTGTTATATTTGAATGCATGCAGCGCATGGAATAAAGCAGATGAACTTGTAGTGCGGTTTGATATTGGCAGGTATGATGTTGTGGCCATCAATGAGTCGTGACTGAAAGATCGTAGTTGGAAGCTGAACAACAAAGGATACAAGCAACACACACAAAATGCTGGTGGAACGCAGCAGGCCAGGCAGCATCTATAGGGAGAAGCACAGTTGACATTTCGGGCTGAGACCGTTCGTTAGGACTAACTGAAAGAAGAGATAGTAAGAGATTTGAAAGTAGGAGGGGGAGGGGGAAATCTGAAATGATAGGAGAGGACAGGAGGGGGAGGGGTGAAACTAAGAGCTGGAAAGGTGATTGACAAAGGGGATACAGAGCTGGAGAAGGGAAAGGATCATGGGACGGGTGGCCTAGGGAGAAAGAAAAGGGTTCCGCCAGCATTTTGTGTGTATTGCATGAAGTTCCAGCGTCTGCAGATTTCCTCGTGTTTGTATTTTCAAAACTAAGGATACACATTGCATCAAAAAGTTAGGCAGGTAGGCAGAGGGGGTGGAGTAGTTCTGTTTGTAAAAAGTCAAATAAAATTCTTAGAAGGAGGTTGCATAAGATCAGAAGATCTTATGGGTAGATCTTGTGGGTAGAGTTAAGAAGCTGCAACAGTAAAAAGACGCTGATCGGAATTATATACAGGCCACAGAACAGTAGCAGGATGTGACATATTATTTCAATGAGAAATAGGAAGGGCATGAAATAAGGGCAATTATAGGCCAGTTAGTCTGACCTCAGCGGTCAGATGTTGGAGTCGATCATTAAGGATGTGCTTTCGTGGTACTTGGAGGCACATGATAAAATAGGCCGAAGTCATAGTGGTTTCCTTCAGGGAAAATCTTAACTGACAATGCTCTGAAGAAGTAACAAGCAGGATGCACAAAGGGGCGTTGAGTACTTGAATGTTCAGATCGCCTTCAACAGGTGCTATACATGAGGCTGCTCAACAAGTCAAGAGCCCATGGTGTTACAACCCATGGTATTCCAGCATGGATAAAGCAGTGGCTGATTGGCAGGATGGTAAGAGTGGGAATAAAGGGAGGCTTTTCTGATTGGTTGCCGGTGACTAGTGGAGTTCCACAGGGTTCTGTGTTGCTCCCACTTCTTTTTACATCAGATGTCCATGATGTGGATGAGAGAATTGATGGCTTTGTGGCCAAGTTTGTGGATGATACAAAATTGGTGGAGGGTCACATGGTGTTGTGGAAGCAGAAGGGCTGCAGAAGGACTTTGCCAGATTAAATGAATGGGTAAAGAAGAGGCCAATAGATTACAGTGTTGGGAACTGTATGAACATGCGCTTTGGTAGAAGAAATGAAAGTGTAGACTATTTTAAAAACTGTGAGAAATTTCAAAAATTGGAGGTGCAAAGGGACTTGGGAGTCCTTGTGCAGGATTCCCTAAAGATTATTTTGCAGGTTGAGTCGATGGTGAGAAAGGCAAATGAAATGCTAGCTTTCGACTAGAATATGAAAGCAAGGATGTAATGTTGAGGCTTTATAAGGCATTGGTAAGACCTCACTTGGAGTACCGAGAACATTTTAGATAGGTGGACAGTCGGTCAGGTAGTGTTTGGGAATCAGGGAGGCTGCAGAAGCACTTAGACAGATTAGGAGAATGAGCTAAGAAGTAGCATACAGAATACGGTGTCGGGAAGTGTATGCACTTTGGTAGAAGAAATAAAAGGATGGACTATTTTCTATATGGAGAGAAAATTTAAAAATTAAAGGTACAAAAGGCTTTGAGAGTCCTTGTACAGGATTACCTGATGGTTAACTTGCAAGCTGAGTCAGTGGTAAGCAAGGCAAATGACTTTACACAGAGAATAGTGGATGCATGAAACATGTTGCCAGGGGTGGTGGTAGAGGCAGATATATTGGGGATATTTAAGAGACTCTTCGGTAGGCACTTGAATGTTAGAAAAATGGTGGGCCTATATGGGAGGGAAGGGTTAGATGGGTTAAAAGGTCAGCACGGGATGGGTCAAAGGAGCTGTACTGTGCTGCAATGTTCTGTATCCATGGTTGATATCTATAATGCACACCAATGAGCATCCAGACAGTGTAACCTTTCCCATGCAGTGTAACACCACACTGAAGGAAGGCTCGTGACACCTGAAGACCAGAAGACCATAAGACATGGGAGCATAATTAGGCCATTCAGCCCATTGAGTCAGCTCCACCATTCCATCATGACTGATTTATAATCCCTTAAACCCCATTTTCCTGAGTTCTTCCTGGAACCTATGCCACCCTGATTAATCAAGAGCCTATCAATCTCTGCCTTATATATACCCAAAGGCTTGGCCTGCACAGCTGACTGCGGAAATGAATTCCACAGATTCATTACCTTTTGGCTAAAGAAATGCCTCCTCACCTCTGTTCTAAATGAACATCCTTCTATTCTGAGGCTGTACCCTATGGTCCTAGACTCCCTCACTATAGGAAGCATCCTCTTCTCATCCATTCTATCGAGGCCTTTCAATATTTGATAGACATTAATGAGAATCCACCTCATTCTTCAAAACTCCAGTGAATGCTGGCCCAGAGCCATTAAACACTCCTTATATATTAACCCTTTAATCCCTGGGATCATTCTCATGAGCCTTCTCTGGACTATCTCCGATGCTAGCACATCTTTTCTCAGATAAGGGCCTCAAAACTGCTCACAATATTCAAAGTGCAGTTTGACCAACGCCTTATAAAGCCTTAGCATTATATCCTTGCTTTTGTATTCTCGTCCTTTCTCAGAAATATAAATAATAATAATAATAATAAATAACCAATAAATATCAAGAAGATGAGTTGAGGAGTCCTTGCAAGTGAATCCATAGGTTGTGGGAACAATTCAGTGATGGGGTGAGTGAAGTTATCCCTGTTGGTTCAAGAGCCTGATGGTTGATGGATAAAAGCTGTTCCTGACTGCGGTGGTATGAGACCTAAGGTTCCTATACCTTCTTCCTGGTGGCAGTAGCAAGAGGAGAGGATGACCTGCTCCCCAGTAGGAGAGTTCCCCAGTAAGCCAATAGAAGACATTCAGAGAATGGAAGACATTCACATTTATGACTTGGATAGGCAAATGAGAACAGGACATGGGCATGCTGTTTCATTCATAGCTCTCTTCATCAGTCTTCAATTTACGCAGGTTTTCTCTGTTTCTTCCTTCTGCCCCATTCAGCAGTCTATAAATTGCATAGTTCACCAGAGGTGCTCATGGAGAGCCTCCCAAAGTGAATGAGAGTTAAATATCTGCAGAAGTTCCACAGTGAGGCTGGATCTGATGACAATAAGAAAACATGTCAGTGTGGTGGTGAGAAGGGAGATTGGATCCCCTCAGGAAATAGCTGGCCTACTTCCTTAACAACCTCTGATATAGAGAAAGGTTATCTTGGTTTATATAAGCCTTGTTCAGTGGAAAAACACAGATTGGGAGCAAACTTTTTCAGTCTGGAGTCATTCTAAATGACTCCAAAATGACATCTTCTTTCTCTGCTTCCTCCTCTTTCATAAGACAACAAAAATAAAAGTGGAGAATGCTGGAAATACTCAGCAGGTGAGGCAGCATCTGTGTGTAATGAAACAGAAATAGTCGATGGCATTTCATTTGAACAATGAAGAGTTAGAAATTAAACATTAGTCAGTAACTAAATTAAACATGCTTTTTAAAAGAGATAAAGACGAGTGGTGGAAAGAACCAAAGAAATGTCAGGGATAGGGTGGAGATGAAAAGAAACTGAATGACACATCAGTGGTAGTGCCAGCTGAGAGAGGGTGGTGAATGTTAGTTAACTGCAGTTGATCTTTCTGGGAGCCATTTAAAAGGAAGGAAGTGAATAATGACAGAAGAATGAAACAAAGTGTGAGCTATAAATTCTGCACTTGCTGGAGAGCTGAAATATATTTGATAATGCTTTAAGTATTCTGTGACATCATTTGTGAAGACAAAAAACAGTTAATGTGACAAGCTGGTGACCTTTCTTGGAACTGGGCATGAATTAGAAAGGTTGTTTCACCGAAATTGTTGCATTTAATATTGAGTCCTGAGGGCTGTAGTGTACATAAGGTGCTGTTCCTTGAGCTAAGGCTGAACTTCATTGAAGCAGGGTAAGAGACCAATCACTGAGAGGTTTTTGAGACCGATTCTCACTTTCACTCAACTGAACTTCTAGCATGAAAGCCCAAAACTGACACTGATATAAAACTTGGTGATAAATGCAGTGCAATTTTTGTTGGGCAAACACGCCTCTGCCTCAGTATAATGAGGTCCAGTTTTCAAACATATTCTCATAACCTCCCTCTGGATAATCGCTACATCCCTTCTACTTCTCTGCACTTTAAAATATAATTGATTTCTATCTTTTCCAAGTCCAGATGAAAGCCATTGACTGAAATGTGAACTCTGTTACTCCACAGCTGTTGTCTAACTTGATGAGTATTTCCAATATTTTTTGTTTTTATTTCAAGAGATTAGACAGGAACATGGCCTCGAGGTTGAAAATCAGCCAGAATTTTATTGAACCCTGGACAAAATTTAAGATCCTTGAGACTACTCCTGCAGTTATTTCTTATCCTGTTTGAAGGCAACAAGATGGTCAATAAAGCATTTTGGATCTTGGGCTTTCAAAGAAGAGGCAAAGTCTAAAGTCATGGTTCTTGCACAAACTAACACTTCAGTCTCAATGTATGCAATTCTGGGCACAACAAAATAGGATGAACAGGAAAGCAAGGATAGATACAGAATAAAGTTATTTGAATTCTTCAGGGGATAAGCATTTAAAATTACATGGATGGCCAGAAGAAGATCAACAGCTAAGAGGAAATTTAACAGAGATGTTTAAAAACCCTTTCTCCACCATCAACACTGCTCTCAACTGTGTCTCTTCCATTTCACGCATGTCTGTCCTCACCCCATCCTCCTGCCACACCACCAGGGATAGGGTTCCTCTTTTTCCTCACCTACTACCCCACCAGCCTTTGCATCCAGCGCATAGTTCTTCGTAACTTCCCCCATCTCCAGTGAGATCCTACCACCAAGCACATCTTCCCTCCCCCTCATTTTCTGCTTTCCACAGCGATTGCTGGCTATGCGACTCCCATGTCCACTTATCCCTTCCCACTGATCTCTCTCCTGGCACTTATCCTTGCAAATGGAACAGGTGCTACATTTGCCCCTACACCTCCTCCCTCACTACTATTCAGGGCCCCAAACAGTCCTTCCAGGTGAGGTGATACTTCACCTGTGAGTCTGTTGGAGCCATCTACTGTGCTTGGTGCTCCTGGTGTAATCTCCTGTATATCAGTGAGACTCGATGCAGATTGGGAGAAAGCTTTGGCAAGCACTTATGCTCCATCCACTAGAAAAAGCGAGATTTCCCATTGGTCATCTATTTTAATTCCTCTTTTCATTCCCATTCTGACACGTCCGTCAATGGCCTCCTCTACCGTCACAATGAGGCCACACTCAGGTTGGAGGAGCAACACCTTATATTCCATCTGGGTAGCTTCCAATCTGATGGCATGAACATAGATTTCTCAACCTTCTGGTAATGCCGAGCTCACCTTCACCATTCTCCATTTCCATTTAATCTCTCACTTTATCTCCTAAGTTGCCTATCACCTCCCCCTTTTCCTTCTTCCATGGCCTTCTGTTCTCTCCTATCAGATACCCCCTTCTCCAGCCCTGTTGCTCTTTCACCAATCACCTTTCCAGCTCGTTACCTCACCTTACCCCCCACCCCAGTTTCACCTATCACCTCACCTTGTGGTTCTTCCTCCCCTCCCCTCCCCCCATCTTTTAAACCTACTCCTCAGCATTTTTTTCTCCAGTCCTGCTGAAGGGTCTTGACCTGAATCATCAGCTGTACTCTTTTCCAGAGATTCTGCTCGGCCCTCTGAGCTCCTCCAGCATTTCATGTGCGTTGTTTAAAAATTGCACTGGATTTGGATAGAGTAAATAAAGATAAGCAGTTTTCAACATCCTAACATTGATAGCAAGATGGTCTTAGTTTCTGGAATTGGCAAAATATCTAGGAGTGATGTAAGTAAAATTTTATTTTTGCTAAAAATACCTAGAATCTGGAATGTGCTGCATGAGGAAGATAGGCACCAATCCACCAGGAACACTCCAAAGGGAAAGGAGTAAGTATTTGAGGGGAATCAACAAATAAAAGGCGATGTGAATAGTGCTGGGTAGTCAGTCAAATTGATTGCTCTTTGTGGTACAGGTTGAACAACTTCTTTACTGATTAAATTCCATTCTGTGAACCCAAGGTCAACACTACAGATAATATATCATTTATAATATATAACCTAGTCATCTTTTCATTTGATTTTTAATATTATTATCCCTCAACAAATATTATTATCGCTCAATAAATGCAGTTCAACTTAGAAGAAGGCAATATGATGAAGCAACAGATTGTTTTTCCCAGTAATTCACTATTTATTTTTGAGGGAGAACAACTCCTCCAAGCTGGCACCAACATTGTACCAGAATAATTTCCCTGCCTCTCAGTTGGTTTACCTTTATAAAATAGGGTAATATCAAATTAAAATGGTTAACCTATTTTCCCTAGTTGTACCAAGAGAACCGCGTATAAGTGATATTATTAATCTTTGAAAGCAACAACTGAGGTGAAAGTGATTGGGGTAAACTGTATTTTCATTGCAATTGGAGACTACTAGAGATTTTCTTGCTCTTTGGTACTTCAGCCAGGCATTCAAAATTTGAATTTGATCAGCTCTGTAAAAGAAAAAAAACACCTGGGACAATAGACAGAGGTTCAAACTAATATGGAAGGGGGACGGGAACCAGGATGATGGAGCTGAGAATGAGCCAGCAGGGTTACGAGTAAATGATGGGTGTAAGATGAATGTAAGGAAGTATAAGCAGTGATAAGCATTGATTGGGTACAAATACAGACCGAACAGAGTTAAATTGTACCAGAAGCAAAATTCAAAATGGCAAAGAATGCAAGACTGAAAGTGCTGTATTGAAATGCACATAGCATTCAGAATAAGGGGGACAAACTCGTGGTGCAATTAGAGATTGGTCGGTGTGACGCCGTGGCTATCACTGAGTTATGGCTGAAAGAAGGCCATAGTTGTGAGCTTAACATCAAAGGATGTATACTGTATTTCATATCGAAAGGACAGGCAGGGAGGCATAGGTGGTGGTGTGGCTCTGTTGGTAAGAGATGGAATTACATCTTTAGAAAGAGGGACATGGGGTCAGAGAATGTTGCCTTTTTGTGGGTGGAATGAAGAAACTGCAAGAGTAAAAACCATTATGGGAATCATATATAGGCATCCAAATAGTATCCAAGATGTGGGCTTGAGTTGGAAAGGGAGCTGGAAAAGGCATGTAATAAGGATAATGTCACAGTTGTAATGAGGGAATTCAATATGCAAGGGGATTGGGAAAATCCGGTTGGTTTTGGATTGCAAAGAAGGAATGTTGAATGCCTACAAGGTGGCATTTTTAGAGTAGCTTGTGGTTGAGCTTACCAGGGGAAAGGTTATCTTATAATGGGTGTTGTGTAATACCCAATTTGTATTAAGGAGTTTAATGTAAGGAACCCTTAGGAGGCAGTTATCATTATATGAGTGAATTCATACTGCAATTTGAGAGGGAGAAGCATAAGTCACATGTGTCAGTATTGCAATGGAATAAAGGGAATTACAGAGGCATGAGAGAGAAGCTTGCCCAGGTGGATACTGGTGGGGAAGATGGCAGAACAGATGTGGCTGAAGTTTCTGGGAATTGTTCACAAGGTGCAGGATAGATACATTCGACAGAAGAAGTTCTCAAATGACTCCTTTGCACTCTTTTTGTTCAGTTCTGGTTACCGCACCACAGGAAGGATGTGGATACTATAGAAAGAGTGCAAAGGAGATTTACAAGGATGTTGCCTGAATTGGAGAGCATGCCTTATGAGAATTGGTTAAATGAACTTGGCCTTTTCTCCTTGAAGTGACGGAGGATGAGAGGTGACCTGATAGAGATGTATAAGATGATGAGGGGCATTGCTCATGTGGATAACCAGAGCCTTTTTCCCAGGGCTGAAATGGCTAACAAAAGGGGACATAGTTTTAAGGTGCTTGGAAGTAGGTACAGAGGGATGTCAAGGATAAGCTTTTCGCACAGAGAATGGTGGGAGCAACGGTGGTAGAAGTGGATACAATAGGGTCTTTTCTGAAACTCTTAGTTAGGTACAAGGAGCTTAGAAAAATAGAGAGCAATGTGGTAGGGTAGTTCGAGGCAATTGCTAGAGTAGGTTACATGGTTAGCACAACATTGTGGGTTGAAGGGCCTGTAATGTGCTGTAGATTACTATGTTCTATGTTCTATGACAGGGGTAGGCCTGCATGGCTGACAAGGGACATTAAGGACTGCATAAAAGCCAAGGAAAGGGCATATAAGGTAGCAAAAGTGAGTGGGAAGTTGTATGATTGGTAAGCTCTTAAAATCCAACAACAAGCAACTAAAAAAACAATAAGGAGGGAAAAGTTCAAATATGAGGGCAAACTGGCAAAACTATGAAGCAGGGTACTGAAAGTTTTTTCAGTTATGTAAAGAATAAAAGGGAGGTAAGAGTTGTTATTTGACCACTGGAAAAATGGATGCTGGTGAAGTTTTAATGGGGGACAAAGAAATGGCAGATGAACTTAATGGGTGCTTTGCATCTGTCTTCACCGTAGCAGTGTTTCAAGAATCACTTGATTCTGGCATGGTCCCAGGAACTGGAAGATTGCAAATGTCACTCCACTCTTTAAGAAGGCAAGAAGGCAAGAGAAAGGAAGTTATAGACCAGTTAGCCTAACGTCAGTGGTTGGGTAAGTGTTGGAGTCTTTTATTAAGGATGTGGTTTCAAAGTACTTGGAGACTAATGTTAAAACAAGCCAAAGTCAGCGTGGTTTCTGTGAAGGAAAATCTTGCCTTTTAGAGTTCTTCGAGGAGGTAACAAGCAGATTGGATGAAAGAGAGGCACTGGATGTCATTTACTTGGACTTTCAGAAGGCAGTTGATAAAGTGCCACACATGAGGCTGCTTAACAAAATGGTGTTACAGGCAAGATTCTGGCATGGATAGAGGAATGGCTGACAGGCAGGAGACTGCGAGTGGGATGAAAGGGGGCCTTTTCTGGTTGGCTGCCAGTGACTACTGGTGTTCCTCAGGGACCATCACTTTTCACATTGTTTGGATGTGAAATTTGGATTCACATTTGGATAATGCAATTGATGACTTTGTGGCAAAGTCTACAGATGATACAAAGATAGGTGGAGGGGTAGGAAGTGCTGAGGAAGCAATGCGGTTGCAGCAAGACTTAGACAAATTTGAAGAATGAGCAAAAAAGTGGCAGATGGAATACAGTGTTGGGAGATGTATGATAATGCAGTTTGGTGAAAGGAACAATAGTGTGGACTATTATATAAATGGAGAGAAGGTTCAAACTTCAGAGGTATAGAAGGGCTTAGGAGTCTGTGTGCAAGATTGGCAGAAGGTTAATTTGCAGGTTGAGTCTGTGGTAAAGAAGGCAAATGCAATGTTGGCATTTATTTCAAGGGAGACAGAATATAAAAGCAAGGAGATAATGCTGAGGCCTTATAAGACACTAGTTAGGCTGCACTTGGAGTATTGTCAACAGTTTTGGTCCTCATTTCTCAGCATTGATGTGTTGTCATTAGACAGAGTCCAGAGGATATTCACAAGGAAGATTCCAGGAATGAAGGGGTTAATATATGAGGAGCATTTGACAGCTTTGGGCCTGTACTCATGGAATTTAGAAGAATGTGGAAGGATCTCATTGAAACTTACCAAATTTTGAATGGACTATATAAGGTGGATGTGGAAAGGATGCTTCCTATGGTGGGATTATCCAGAACTAGAGGGCACAGGCTCAATCTTGAGGGGTGCCCTCTTAGTACAGAGGTAAGGAAGCAGTCTTTCAGCTAGAGAGTAGGGAATCTGTGGAATGCTCTGCCACAGACTGTGGTAGAGGCCAAGTTTGTGGGTATATTTAAGGTGGAAGTTGATGGTTTCCTGGTTGGTCAGTGCATCGGCACATGGGGTTGAGTGGAATCTGGATCAGCCAAAATGGAATGGTGGAGCAGACTTGATGGGCTGAATGGCCTAATTCTGCTCCTATGTCTTATGGTTTTATGGTCTTATGGACATGTTTCCCTTCTTTAGAAAAGTCTTCCTGATTTCTACCAGAAACTGCCAGTCAGGATGAAAGGTTACCATTATATCACAGCAGTCTGTTCTTCACCACCTTTAGTGCTGTACTGCCACCTTCAGTTTGAATGACTTTCTCTTCTGCAATGCAACACCTGTAAAAAGAGGGTCTTTAACTGTATGTCTGTGCATATCACTGTGAGCCTTCTGTGGAGTAAACTTTACTGCCAGGTGCCTCTTAGAAAATGGATTGAGCAGTGCTCCTTTAACTCCCCTCTTCAGATGCCATGCTGCTTCTAACTCTTGTTTATTATTCAGAAGAACACACAGATTCGTCTGAAACACCAGCCATTATCTATTTTTCGTGTTCTTCTCAACCAACTGTCCAGGTTTGTCTTTCCTTGTGCTCTCTTTAAGATTCCTTGTGCATTGTCGTTCTCCTCCTTCATATCAAAATGTTTTGTCACACGTTGAGCAGTGTTGGATGCTGTCTGCTGTGCACCTGTCTACTCCATCAGTCCCTCTTCATCCTTGCTTTACCTCTATCCTCCTTAATGTTTGCTACAGGGTAAGTTTCATTTCTTCCACAAATTTCAGAATGGGTAAAGGAATGATATTTGACTTTGAAGAGTGTAGGAGACAGTGGTGGGCCTAATGCTGAATTCTATGGATGCAATGTTCCAGAATAAACACTTGCAATGTGGAATTTGCCATGCTGCTTCATATTACCTCGAAATCTACTGTGTTTTTACGGTATTGTGATCTTAAAAAGGAAATTCACACTTGTTTTGAAGATTTTCTTACATTGGATCCAATAATCTAATATAACAGTAACAAAACACAAGGAAACTACATCTTACTGTCTGAAAAAGCCATTCAATATAATTTTTTGGTTTCCTACTCCATCACTAATTTTGCATCTGTGTTCTTGTCCTCTTGGCTTCAGTTTTGTGAATGAGGTGGAGACTCACACATAGGAAAACAACAAAGGAACATAAATAATGTGTTTAAGTTAAAGGTAAAACTTTGGTGTAATCATGGTTCCAAGGTTCAACTAAAGTAGGTGTCTGGTCTCAAACACTATTTTCATATTTGATTATTTTTTATTTTGGCTGCTATATACATTTTATTAAAATAGTTATGGAAGTATATTTCTTCTACCACAGTGGTAAAAGACTATTAAACAGTTTCTGGCACAATAAGTCAGACTCTTGACCTTACAAACTACCTTTTTATGATCTTGCACCTTATTGTTTACCTGCACCACACTCTTCCCGTAGTCATTACCCTTCATTCTGCATTGTTATTATCTTAGTTTATTCTCCCTCAGTGCAGAATGTAACCATCTGATCTGTTTGAACAGACTGTATCTTGGTACACGTAGCAATAATAAAATAATTCCAATTCTAATATGTGGTGTATAAAAGTAAATGTTTATTCTGAAGTACAGACTAAAATCTTCATTGATACACTTGATAGCTAAATATTTCAAATAATACAGATACATGAGCAGCACACCAAATTGCATCTTAGCAATCCTTCATTAAAATGAAACATACTAAACTATCTTACATGAGTATTATCAAACAAAAAAAAGGACATTGAATCACAGAGAGCATGTCAGGAGAGGAAAGTGAAAGGTTGGTTCAAAGTAGGTTTTAAGTAACTTCTTTTCCAATCTTTTTATTGATTTTTAAAAAGTGTGTATACAAACAGGAGGAGAATATCTCTGGTATATATGTCAATAGCAGTACATACAGAAGGTAAAATAAACAATATCAGAATCACACATACTGTTCATCTACAAAGTATTAATTTGATATAGAATGTATAATTCTCCTCTTACCAATTTATGAAGAAAGGAAGAACTATTAGAAATTTTTATATAAAAGAAAATAGAAAAAAAACAATATTCTAAACAGCAAAAAAACAGGACTGGGCAGTCCATCCTGAGAGAAAAACCAAGAGAAGAGAGACTCTCTGATCAGATTCAAGCTTCTGAAAAAATAGCTGGAAGAGAATCAGTACAAAAATCAGATCATATGAAAATATTGAACAAAAGGTCACCAGATTTGTTCAAATTTAAAGGATGTATCCAATGTCCGACTTCTTATTTTCTCTAGACTTAAACAGGACGTGATAGAGGAAAGCCAATAAAAGGCGGTAGGAGGGTTAGGGTCCTTCCATTTAAGTAAAATGGCATTCCTAGCCAATAAGGTTGAAAATGGTACATGGTAAATGGTAGGGCATTGAGGAACGCAGTAGAACAGAGTGATCTAGGAATAATGGTGCATAGTTCCCTGAAGTTGAAATCTCATGTGGATAGGGTGGTGAAGAAAGGTTTTAGTATGCTAGCCTTTATAAATCAGAGCATTGAGTATAGGAGTTGGGATGTAATGTTAAAATTGTACAAGGCATTGGTGAGGCCAAATTTGGAGTATTGTGTACAGTTCTGGTCACCAAATTATAGGAAAGATGTCAACAAAATAGAGAGTACAGAAGAGATTTACTAGCATGTTACCTGGGTTTCAGCACCTAAGACAGAGAAAGGTTGAACAAGTTAGGTCTTTATTCTTTGGAGCGTAGAAGGTTGAGGTGGGACTTGATAGAGGTATTTAAAATTATGAGGAGGATAGATAGAGTTGACGTGGATAGGCTTTTTCCAATGAGAGTAGGGGAGATTCAAACAAGAGGACATGAGTTGAGAATTAAGGGGCAAAAGTTTAGGGGTAACACGAGGGGGAATTTCTTTACTCAGAGAGTGGTAGCTGTGTGGAACGAGCTTCCAGTAGAATAGGTAGAGGCAGGTTCAATTTTGTCATTTAAAGAAAAATTGGATAGGTATATGGATGGGAAAGGAATGGAGGGTTATGGGCTGAGTGCAGGTCGGTGGGATTAGGTGAGAGTAAGCGTTCGGCATGGACTAGAAGGGCCGAGATGGCCTGTTTCCATGCTGTAATTGTTATATGGTTATATGGTTAAAAGATTATCATCTGCTGAGTGAAAGCAGTAATATATCCTGCTTCTGATGGATTAATCCCAAAAATAGCTGTAAATAATTTTATTTGTAAATCCAGATCCAGCATTTTTGATAAGGTTTTAAAAACATCTTTCCAAAAATTCTCCAACTTTATGCAAGACCAAAACATGTGAGTTAAAGTGGCCACCTGAGTATTACATCTATCACAGATAGGATTAATATTGGGAAAAATACGGCCTAATTCATCCTTTGACATATGTGCCCGATGCACTACCCTGAACTGTATCAAGGAATGACGGGCACAAATAGATGAAGTGTTAACAAAGGAGAGATTAAGGAAAGCAGAATGTTTCAGGTAAGGAATTGAGGGATTGGGTCAAGGTTGCTTCAGGCATATGAAATAAAATTCTGTAGATGCTACAAATCTAAAACAGAAATAGAAAGTCAGCAGACTAGGCAGCATCTGTGGAGATGGCAACAGAGGTAGTGTTTCAGGACAATAACCTATTATCAGACTCATGAGTGGTCAATGACCTGAATCCGAACTCTGTATCTCTCTCCAAAGAAGGGATTTGAATTGAAGAATACTTTCAGCTTCTATTTCAGCTGAAATCGTGATGCCTAATAGTAGAGCGACAAAAAATTCAGCAGAAACCTAGGGATCAGAATCATGAAAGAGGATAGCGATTTTCAGAATAATTTGCCTCTATATTGCATATTCTCTGTAAGTTACAGGCAACCAATATCAACGGATGTACATTTTACTGCAAAACATGATTGTGTTAACCCTGACCTAGATCCATCACAAAGCCAATGCTCCCAGTGAAGCCTCGTCCACATTGATAAGACCCAAAATAAATTGGGGGAGCACTCTGCATGCACAGCTGCTCCATCCATCAAAAGCAGACTTTTCCAGTGGCCAGTCCTGTTCCAACAGGTCAGTCCATGGCTTCCTCTAGTGCCATGATGAGACTATACTCAGGGTGGAGGAGCAATACCTCCTATGATATCTAGGTTGTCTCCAACCTGATGGCATGTACATAGATTTCTCCTTCTGGTAATATTTTTCCCTCCTGCTTTCCTCTTCTTCTATTTCCCATTCTGGCCTCTTACCCCTTCTCCTTATCAGCCTATCACCGCCCCCGGTGCCCTTCCTTCTCCCGTTTTTCTCATAGTCTACTCTCCTCTCCTACCAGATTCTGTCTTCTCCAGCCCTTTTCTTTACCCACCACCTGGCTTAACCTAGCACCTTCTAACTATCCTTCTTCCAACACCCCCCCCCCCCCCATACCCCCACTTTTTTATTCTGGCATCTTCTCCCTTCCTTCCCAGTCCTGAAAAAGGGCCGCGGCCTGAAACATTGACTGTTTATTCATTTCCATAGATGCTGCCTGACCTACTCCATTCCTCCAGCAGTTTGTGTGTGCTGCTCCTTCATTAATGCTCTGCTTTACTATATAATTTTCTTTTCTTCCTGGGATAATCAGAAAATCTGTATTAATTAATTATAAAGCTGGACCACAACCCACTGATAGGTTTTATGAAGTGCAGGAAACTCATTCACATCAAAGAAGAAACAAATTGAGTTTTACATATTGCTGTGACTTAAAAGCAACTTTCCCAGGTTGTTACTGCACTTGAGAATGCCTGTACACATTTACATTCAATGCATTTGCACACTTGTCCAAAGCGTTTATTAGCCATGACAGCAGTAAATGCAAAATGAATTGTTGCACATGCTAAAAATAATAGGGCTGCAGAGTAAGCAAGCAAGATGCTAAAGGGTCCGATATAAATTATGCTGGGGGACAGTTGGCAGAATCGATCAATCCTTGGATTATTTTAGATTAACTGTGAAAAGGTGACACTTCACATTGTACTTCATGTCTTGTGATTATAAATGAGCCCGACTATAACATTCAAAAATAGATCAAGTCAAATGGGATTTGCAGGCCGATCTTAATGGAAGCCACACCACCAAGCTGGGGCAAGGAACTAGTATTGTTTAGTGACATTTCAAAATAAAATCATGAAGGTTTCTAATCATATCTCCTAATCCAATAGCCCATGGGATAACCCATTAAAGCTGCAGCAAAAATGTACTATAATGTTAGATAGTGATGCAAAAATAAATCTTGATCACCCTGCAGGATTTATTTTAAATACTATGTACAACTCTAATTTGAAAAGTAGATCATGTTAAGAGAGAATGAAAATGATATGGTGATTAATTTAGGTGACAGAAATAAATATATTTGAAACCCATTTATTTTTATTAGGGCATTTGCCAGCAACATTTATGTATCTTATGAGCCTGCGGCTAGATTGTAAAATCACTGATCTATACTACTAAAAGCAGCATTTTGAATTTTACTGTCACTAATTACAGCTGTGTAAAATATTGACTAATATAGTTTTGGTTAGCATTGCAAAGGGCAATAGTGCTTGCAAATCATTGGTGTAAATTACAGTGACACTGTAGTAAGATTTCTTAATGTTTACCCAAGGAGTTCTAATTAAAGAATGCTGTTTCCTGAGCAGGCACCTACACAGGAACACAGGGGTCCTCCAGGAAAGTACAGGCAGCCCCGTGCTTTCCCACTGGCTACTAAATGCACCAATGCCATTGTTACTGATTGCTAGAGATCCTACATAATTCAAGATCAGAAAGGTAAATATCAATGTCCCCTCTGCACACATATAGGAATCACACCACAGACATGTAGTGTGCTGCATTCATTCCAAAGAAGACCAAAACAATATTCTCATCAAAGAAATAACAGGGATATTAATCACCTGCCTCTATTCTGTAACAGTCGTAAAAAATGTTCTACAACTGTCAATTTTTTTACTGCAGAGATCTGTTGTGCATTATAAGATCATAAGACTATAAGGCATAGGAACAGAATTAGGCCATTCATCCCATCCCGCCATAACCTTTGATGTCCTGACCAATTAGGGAACTATCAACTTTTGCCTTAAATATACCCACAGACTTGGCCTCCACTGCAGTCAGTCTGTGGCAGAGCATTTCACAGATTCACTTCTCTCTGGCTAAAAAAAATCCTCCTTACCTCTATTCTGAAAAGGTCACCCCTCAATTTTGCAGCTGTGCCCTCAAGTTCTGGATACTCCAGAAGGGACGTATAGTACATAATAGATAGTAAGCACATATAAGCTACCAGTAAAATATGGTTATACAATGAAAATAGAGTCCAAGACCATGAATCCAATTTATCACTGAGCAAAAATTAAATTAAGTTGGAAAATAACCAAATGAAAAATTTTGGCCCCCAAAATATTTAGTCTATCTTGTCATAAATGACAACATCATGTGCTACAAAGTTCACATTCACCTAAGGATGGATTTATCCTGGGAAAGCTGTAGAAAAATTTTTCATTTTTCTTTTGGATTTCACTGGCAAGATTGGTGGACAACAATGTTGTAGGACGATAGATGTCAGTCATTAAAATTCAATTGAGTTGAGCAGCCCTACAACAATTACCGAAGCTCAAGTTGAGATTCCTTCATATGGCTGCTACATACTCAAGGTCATTAGATCTCTAAACAATAAACCTTACTACTGCTCCTGTTTTAGGGATTCTTATCCTGAAAGCATAAAGACCAGAATTATTGTCCATTATTTTTGGAAGTTTAAGAACTGAGTTCTGTTTTGATGAATGAGGGGCCGCTGGAATCAAATTTGTTTAACCTATGGGATATTTGCACCCTATAGGTTGAAGATGTAATACAAGTCACTTCTTGTTCCCACCAGTGAAGAGGACCAAGCAGTAGATATATTCCCTGCTGCTATTCTTACTGTCTTGAATCTCTATTTACAACCTTTTGCTGGATGGGGTAGAAGAGAGGAGCTGTACCCAAAGAACATGCTGAAGGGGAATACCAACATCAAGGATTGGAGTGGCAACCACATACCTATCTGGGACAGGTTGGAAAGAGTAGATGGACATTATGTCATACCTGTGGAGGATTCATCTAGTGCCATGGGAAGGCAGTGCCAAAGCCAAAATGTCTTCGTGATTTCTCATGTTCACCCTATCTCTGGAGGGACCATCAGTGATCTGCTCTGGATCAATTCAGTCCAAAAAAAAAGTACACTGCAAGGTCAAGTTCATCATATCATCCCAAGCTTTGCTGAATCAAAAACCATATCAGGACCCAAGGATGCCAAAGGCTACAAGTACCCAGCATAATGCAAGTAAATTAATTTTTAATTGCAAAATGAAATTTTAAAAATATCTGAAGTTAAATGTATGTAAAAGCCAGTGATGTGGAGCCCTTTTATTACAGAAATACAATTTTTAAGATAACCCATTAAGGTAGAATAGCATTAATCTTGACTCAGTGCCATGTTATTTTTGTTTTAGTTTTCTTCTGTTATAGTATGCTCTTTTTCTAGTACTGTAGCAAATTGTAAATACATGAGGAACTCACCAGTGCAACAAGTAGTTCTCCTGGAATGGAAGGCTGCGCTACTGCCTTCTCTGTGGCCTACCCTGGTTATTTTGCAGATCCATGTAGAACTCAGTGGAAGAAGCAATCCATTTTCAAACAGCACCTGTGGGAGCTTATTCTTTCGTAGTCTGCATTGGTTCCAGAGGAAAGCTCACAACCACCTTCTCCCCAGCAAACTGGAAGAAAATTCTGGCCTTGGTATTGTTGCTCATATCCTCAGAATGATTAACAAACCAAGACGAATCTGGATGAGAATCTATATTCTCACACTCCACAGTAGAGTGCACTAATTTTATCACCAGCCTGACAAAACTAAAATAGCTTCAGCCATGCTGAAATTGAGTGTGATTCAAACAATATTGTTTAAGTCCAACACTACCCAGCTGTAAACTTAACTCACACTTAAATGTAGTATTCAGCACACAAAGGCTCTGCTAGTAAGTAATAGCAATGGTGTGTGCAGACAGAAGTGTGGCCAACAGTTCTAGAAGAGTATTGTCCAAAGAAGCCATAGGAATGGCATAAAAACACAAAATGCTGGCAGAACTCAGCAGGCCAGACAGCATCTATGGGAGGAGGTAGTGACGACGTTTCGGCCCGAAACGCCGAGGGTTTCGGCCCGAAACATCGTCACTACCTCCTCCCATAGATGCTGTCTGGCCTGCTGAGTTCTGCCAGCATTTTGTGTTTTTATTTATTTCCAGCATCTGCAGATTTACTCGTGTTGCATAGGAATGGCATTGGTGCTTTTTACCTAAAGTGTAGTAAGTTGATGCCACTATGAATGTACATACTTGACGATACCATGAATATATAATCTGGTTGACACTATATTGTAAAGAAAACCATGCACTGTTCTGTTTTATCCCTTTGATATAATTTTTATGAATGAAGCTTATTTTTAAAATTAAAAATAACTCTGAAAGCAATCTCTGATGTTCAGCCATTCCCAACTAAATAGATCCCAGAACATCTGATGCTCAGCAGTGTCGTTGATGCAAAATGCCGTCCAATAATGGAGCACGATCATGCTGGGAATACCCAACATTTCCCATTTCCATTCATTCAGGGTTCTAGGCTGGAGATTACAGGAAAAAATTAACCTTATATATTTTTAAAAGTTATTTTGGTTTAATTTTTTAATTATTTAAAGTAATTTTAGACTTAAATGTCTTTAGATATCAGAAACATTTAAAGGCTGTTTTGTAGCACTGACCTTTTTCATCAGGAGGCATGGTTTTTCCTTCTGCCATGCTTCCTGTGAAAGGATGTCAGCGTTTTCAAGGAGTGGAGCCTCTTCTGAAGATGTGCATTATCTTGCAGATCTACACTTGGACTCTCTACTTCAAGCCCCAGTCAATGTGGGCAGGCAGGAGACACAGCGGCAGGTCAATTCAATCCATTCATGGCGTCTCAGTGTACACACTTATGACCACCTGCTTACACTTTTGTAAAATGTCACAATCCATCATTTTGTTCAGTGGAGGTATGGTTTCAAAAAAATCACAGGCAATGGCACGAGTAGTAATTACACTTATATGCCCTGGCTGAGAGAATGAAAATTGAGCCGTTTCTGATACAAACTTGATTATTGCCACAATACCATATGATTAAAAATGCAGAAAGTAATTAACAGCCTCGGTCTCCTGCTTTTATAAAGAATCATTCAGGGAAGACGTAAGATTATTCTACTTTCAAAGTGTAAAATAAAATCTTGTTTATACACTCTCATTGATTTTGTATTTTCACTAATATGAAAATGGGTAAATATTGGTCTGCAGCATGTGCTATATTATCTGGTACATTTGCTACTCTGAAGAATCCCTAGAAACCAAAGCTCAGTCTCTATTAATGTCATAGTCCCAGGGAACTACAGCCCATTCCCTCCTATAATTAATCTTTCAGGTACAGCATTGACATTATTGGTTCACCAGTAGAGCAGAACTACCTCAGCCATCAATAATAATTCAGTGCATTAGTAAGAGGCCTATACACCCCTCAAGGCAGCTGAACTGCCTGAAGCCTGCTGTATTCACTTTATAACATGTTCAAATGGGCATCCTGTGTTTACTTATTGCATTCTTTTTAGATCCTTAAAATACAATTACTCAACCCAGTAAATCTGTGAATACGTTTAAACTGTTTTGCAGAATGACTCCAAATGATGCAGAAAACATTGCCCTATTAACTGTTACCTGCACAGTCAGAAATGCTTGTCGCAGCTGGTATGGGTGAAACAAAACGGCTGACGAAGTCATTAATTCCTTTGTGATTGTGATGAGTCTGCCTGAGATTTGCACAATGCTGTGGGAGTGACATTTTTTTTGTCCTTATTTACAACCAGTGGAGTCATAACAACCAATGCAGAGGTCAAAGTTGAGTAGCACAACTTCCTTTCACTGGCAAATTTCAACAGCATATTAATATAGCAATAATCCCTGTAATCTCTACTTGTCAGCAAATCAGTATCAGTAATCCAGTGATAGGCTTTGAATTTTACTATTTTATCACGTGCCATGACCATTTCCAATTAGTCTGCAAAAAATATCCTGAGAGTAATCTTGCAAATTAAATACTGTTTTTATTATTCATTCAGAAATATTCTTTCTTTGCTATCAAAGGAAGGTTACTAAATGCAAACTGGTGAAAAAAAGAGATTGCAATCAAGAAATTGAATTAGACAATGAGATAAATTATGAACTTGGGTGGAAAAATTGTAGCACAGAGGATTCAATCACAGATATGGATTGAATTGTTGATTTGTAAGGGTGTCAATGGTTATAGGGAGAAGCCAGGAGAATGGGGTTGAGAGGGATAATAAATCAGCCATTTTGGAATGGCGACCAGACTCAATGTCCTATGCTCTTATGTAAAGTAGCTGAATTAAATTCACACTTAATGAGCTCTGTGATTTTTAATCTGGTGGATTTAAGGATCAGTGCAGGCCAGTTGAGTAGTGGAATCACAAACACGACAAAACCTGAACCTGCCAGAAATTCAAAGCAACACACACAAAATGCTAGAGGAACTCAGCAGGCCAGGCAACATCGATGGAAAAGAGTAAAAATTCGATGAGTCAGGCCAAGACCCTTCTTCAGGACTGAAAAGGAAGGGGAGAAGTCAGGGTAAGAAAACTTGGGGGGGGAGAGGGTAGAAAAAAGTACAAAGTGGCAGGTGATAGGTGAAACTAGGAGAGGGGGAGGCAGTGAAGTAAAGAGCCAGGAAGTTGATTGGTGAAAGAGATAGTAGCGGGTCTGGGTGATTAAAGAGGGCCGAGATCACAGAGGGGGAACAGTGAGAGAGAGTATCAGTGAACTCCCATCAAAGGGAAGATGTAAACTTCTTCAGGGTAGGTAGGCATCCCTCAAAGAAACTGCAGATGCTGGAAATCCAAAGCAACACACATAAAATGCTGAAGGAACTCAGCGGGCTGGCCAGCATCTATGGAAAAGAGAAAAGAGTTGACGTTTTATGCTGAGACCCTTCTTCAGGTCTGCAAAGGGTTGACATTTCAGGAAAGCTTGGGTAATTATGTGTGAGCTGTTTAACTCCATCCATCAGATATTCCATCTCCTTTCCCATTCAGCCTCAAACACAAAGACATATACTCAAGCGCAAAGTAAAATTCTGTGAATAAAACATACATTTTATCTTCTACAGTTATTTGATATTGACAAAAAAACATAACCTTCAAGTTTTTGATATGCATAGTGTAACTGGAATGATGAACTTTAGTATTAAAGGTGTACAGCATGAAAAATGTTTGTCACCATTCTCCAGACTTATAGGAACTCTTCTCACCTTTCAAAACTTTCATCAATCTTGCTGTTAACAGAAACCTATTTATCTCAATTTCACTTACCTATCCGCATATAACTGAAAGCTATTTGCAACAGCCAGGATCAGCTGGGGAAATCAGGATAATGTAAATTAACCTATTTTACATATTAAGGCTTTGAAAATTAAATCAGGCAGTATAGATACTGATTTGTATGTAACCTAGTCTATGACTGATTTCCCTTCTGAGTCTCTTCTCATCACATCATGGGATTTTTACAGGTGAGAAAAGTCATGTAGCTCATTTTATTTCATCTATCCAGAAATACATTTAAATTCTCTCATTTTGACGAGTAACTATACATAAATGACATGAGCTTTCACTTCCATTGCTCCAAACAGGACTCCATTTCATGCATTTCTTGCTTGAAATGTAAAGAAGGAATTCCCCTACCAGTCTTTGCTTTGTTCGTTTGAACTCAATTCCTTGCAATTTTGGGGAACTTCCCAAAATAATCTTTCACGTATTGCATATTCTCTTATACATCTCTGTACAAACATTCTGGTGTTTCCTTCAGAGTAGAAATAATCTTTTTTTCATGTTTCTTTAGTTTAAGATGACTGCAAAAGGGATATATGTATGCAGCAAAGGAGCATGGGAATAAGAGGTCCATTTAGTCGCTTGACTATTTTCTGTCATCCAATGGGATTGAAGCTGGATGACCAAATTCCAAGTCCACACTCTTTTCACATCCCTCACTATCCGTTATCAAAAATCTTTCAAATTCAAATTTGAACTTAACATTTGATTTCCCAGTGATTAGCATTTGCACCAGAGATTTACAAATGATTACCAAGTATTTGATGTTTTGACCATTGAGTCTAATGGCATGGCTGAAATCCATTTCTGCAACACTGAACAAGTTCTATCTGATTTCATTCTTGATATCAAGCTCAATTAAAGTTTTCACTAGGAATTAGAATTTCCTGTAGAAACAATCAGTGATTACTGTTTTCATGTTGTACTTCTTTGAAGCATGGCTAATACTATGATATGAATAATTAAGCTGATGTAATGTTGCTTTATTTCATTCTTTCAACAATGTGTGCTCTTAGAACAATACCATTAGTGCAGCATTTTTTTCACTTTTGCCAGCTGACCTTGATCTGCCAATAGTGTTTGCAGCAAGCTGTAAGGGTGAGATGATAACAGAGGAATCAGAGAGGGATCTCTATGTATGTTTGATCTTTGTTGAATTAGTTAAGTGTCATTTTAAGTACTGGTTCCACTTACATTTTCTCAGAGAGATAGCATAATAATAGACTGCTTCTGAATATGCAGGCTGCAAAAACACACACACAATGGAACAAGACAAATACTAGGTAAATTATGCAAATAAAAAATAGAAGGGCAATTCTGGCAGATGTTATTTGTGAAGACAGAAATAAAGTGAACATTTCAGGAGGCCCCATAAGTCTCTCCCTTGTTGCCAATTTTCCCCACTCAAAAGGAGCCAGCAAACCTGCACTAGTTCTAATCCAGTGCAGTTCCTATGGATAGATTCTTCCTGTTGTTCAGAAGCTGCAGCACGTTGGCACTCCATTGCCATGAGGTGTCCAACTTCGAGTGCCATTGGAATGACAGCAGTGAGGCTCCCTCAGGGGCTTACCCTTTGCCCAAGTTAATGCAAACAGTTATCTGGGAAACTGTTGCTGTAGTCAGAAACACTACTACTGTTCTGAAAAATTCTGAATCATTAACTCCGTACCTCTGATACACAAGGTTATGCTGTAATGCTTTCATAAGCTATTAACTCCATCATTGCTCTATGTCTAACACCACTCCTCCCTATGATAAATTAACACTTCCAGATTTAAAATATTTGTGGCGTTTCTGAAAACTCAAGCAACATTACTTTTCAACACAGACATAAGTTAGCAAAACGATTTGCATTTGTAGAATTTAGCATCAGCTTTGAATTCACTGGTTTTTATCAGAAGAAATTAATTGATTCTTCCATTAATTCTATAGGAACATTTATGACTTTGAATGCCATTGGCTTCTGTGGATCAAGATTAGCTCCTTTCTTCACACTAATGAAGTTGACTTCACCTGATGTATTGGTAGAAGTACAATACAGTGGATTTCAATTAATTGGGACACAACAGGACCAATACATTTTGGCCCAATTAAGCGGCTGCCCCAATTAGCCCAAGTTTCTTGGAAATAGTTAAAAAGGTATAAAAAAGATGAACTACCATTTTATTCAGTAACAAACTGTGTATTTGTTATCGACGGATGAATTCATCCAGTCTACATTGCCATGTATGGGGTGTCCAGGGAGGGGTTGCACCTCTGGGGAAGGGGCTTGTCATGTCCACTCTGGGGCAGCTCACTCACCTTTGATCCCCACCAGACACTCAACTCTCAGCAGTGGCTCCAAGTAACAGTTTGCATGCGACAGTGGACACACTCCTGTCAGCAGCCTACGCCCCACGAGGGGTGATGGGCTTATGAAGTAGACACAAACTGCCTGCTCTAAGCATGGTACAGTATCTAACGGCCATACACATTCAGGCAACTGATGCTAGTTAGAAAAACTTTGCTAACAGTCTGCTGTACTAATGAAGAGGCATAGTGTCCTTAGTGGAAAGCGGCCAGTGAGTGAGTGGGCCAGTGAAGGAGTGGAGATTTGAGGCTTTGACTCGAGAGACTTCGACGAGAAGAGGCTGAGGACAAACTTCACTCCAAGTGAGGTAAGGCCGGGTAAGTTCCTTTCAAAGGAGAAAGTTTCAAAAGTTGAGGCAAGTATTGGGTAGGTCATGGCAGCTGAGATCGGCCCCATGGTTTGTTCATCCTGCAGCATGTGGGAAATCAGGGATACTTCCAGTGTCCCTGATGACTATGTGTGCCTGAAGTGTGTCCAACTGCAACTTCTGGCAGACCGCATTGAGCGTATGGAGCTGCAATTGGATTCATACTGGAGCATCCGCGATGCTGAGAAAGTCGTGAATAGCACGTTCAGTGAGTTGGCCACACCGCAGGTAAAGGCTACACAGGCAGAAAGGGAAGGGGTGGCCACTAGACAACGTAGCAATAGGCAGGTAGTGCAGGAGTCCCCTGAAGTCATCTCCCTCCTAAACAGATTTACTGTTTCGGATACTGTTGGGGGAGATGTCTCATCAGCCGAATTCATTGCACCATGGGTGTCTCTGCGGCACAGGAGGGAAGGAAAAGGAGTGGGAGAGCTATAGTGATAGGGGATTCGATTGTAAGAGGAATAGATAGGCCACAAACAAGACTACAGGATGGTATGTTGCCTCCCTGGTGCAAGGGTCAACAATGCCTCTGAGTAGCTGCAGGACATTCTGGAATGGGAGGGTGAACAGCCAGTGGTCGTGGTGCACATAGGTACTAACGATATAGGTAAAAAATGGGATGAGGTCCTACAAGGTGAATTTAGGGAGTTAGGAGATAAACTGAAAAGTAGGACCACAAAGGTAATAATCTCTGGATTACTACCACTGCCACGTGCTAGGCAGAGTAGAAATAGGAGGATATTTCAGATGAATACGTAGCTTGAAAAATGGTGCAATGGGGAGGGATTCAAATTTCTGGGGCATTGGAACCAGTTCTGGGGGAGGTGGGACTGGTATAAACAGGAAGGTCTGCACCTGGGCTGGACTGGAACCAATGTCCTAGGGGGAGCGTTTGCTACTGCTGTTCAGGAGGCTTTAAACTAATGTGGCAGGGGGATGGGAACAAGTGCAGAGAGACAGAGGGGTGTAAAATGAGGGTAGAAGCAAAAAGTAGTAAGGTGAAAAGTAAAAGTGGCAGGCAGGCAAATCCAGGGCAAAAAGCAAAAAGGGCCACTTTTCAACATAATTGTATAAGGGCTAAGAATATTGTAAAAACAAACTTGAAGGCTTTGTGTGTCAATGCGAGGAGCATTCATAACAAGGTGGATGAATTGAATGTGCAGATAGTTATTAATGAATATGATATAGTTGGGATCACAGAGACATGGCTCCAGGGTGACCAAGGATGGGAGCTCAACATCCAGGGATATTCAATATTCAGGAGGGATAGACAGGAAAGAAAAGGAGGTGGGGTAGCATTGCTGGTTAGAGAGGAGATTAACGCAATAGAAAGGAAGGACATTAGCCTGGAGGATGTGGAATCGATATGGGTAGAGCTGCATAACACTAAGGGGCAGAAAACGCTGGTAGGAGTTGTGTACAGGCCACCTAACAGTAGTAGTGAGGTTGGGGATGGCATTAAACAGGAAATTAGAAATGCGTGCAATAAAGGAACAGTAGTTATAATAGGTGACTTCAATCTACATATAGATTGGGTGAACCAAATTGGTAAGGGTGCTGAGGAAGAGGATTTCTTGGAATGTATGCGGGATAGTTTTCTGAACCAACATGTCGAGGAACCAACTAGAGAGCAGGCCATTCTAGATTGGGTATTGAGCAATGAGGAAGGGTGAGTTAGCAATCTTGTCGTGCGAAGCCCCTTGGGTAAGAGTGACCATAATATGGTGGAATTCTTCATTAAGATGGAGAGTGACATAGTTAATTCAGAAACAAAGGTTCTGAACTTAAAGAAGGGTAACTTTGAAGGTATGAGAGGTGAATTAACTAAGATAGACTGGCAAATGATACTTAAAGGGTTGACGGTGGATATGCAATGGCAAGCATTTAAAGATCACATGGATGAACTACAATTGTTCATTCCAGTTTGGCAAAAGAATAAACCAGGGAAGGTAGTGCACCCGTGGCTGACAAGGGAAATTAGGGATAGTATCAAGTCCAAAGAAGAAACATATAAATTAGCAAAAAAAAGTGGCACACCTGAGGACTGCGAGAAATTCAGAGACCAGCAGAGGAGGACAAAGGCCTTAATCAGGAAAGGGAAAAAAGATTATGAGAGAAAGCTGGCAGGGAACATAAAAACTGATTGTAAAGGCTTTTATAGATACGTGAAAATAAAAAGATTGGTCAAGACAAATGTAGCTCTTTTACAGTCAGAAGCAGGTGAATTGATCATAAGGAACAAAGACATGGCAGACCAATTGAAAAACTACTTTGGTTCTGTCTTCATTAAGGAGGACATAAATAATCTTCCGGAAATAGTAAGAGACCGAGGGTCTAGTGAGATGGAGGAACTGAGGGAAATACGTGTTAGTAGGGAAGTGGTGTTAGGTAAATTGAAGGGATTAAAGGCAGATAAATCCCCAGGGCCAGATGATCTGCATCCCAGAGTGCTTAACAAAGTAGCCCAAGAAATAGTGGATGCATTAGTGATAATTTTTCAAAACTCCTTAGATTCTGGATTAGTTCCTGAGGATTGGAGGGTGGCTAATGTAACCCCACCTTTTAAAAAAGGAGGGAGAGAGAAACTAGGGAATTATTGACCGGTTAGTCTGACATCGGTGGTAGGGAAAATGCTAGAGTCGGTTATCAAAGATGTGATAATAGCACATTTGGAAAGAGGTGAAATCATCAGACAAAGTCAGCATGGATTTGTGAAAGGAAAATCATGTCGGACGAATCTAATAAAATTTTTTGAAGATGTAACTAGTAGAGTGGATGGGGAGAGCCAGTGGATGTGGTATATTTAGATTTTCAAAAGGCTTTTGACAAGGTCCCACACAGGAGATTAATGTGCAAACTTAAAGCACACGGTATTGGGGGTATGGTATTGATGTGGATAGAGAATTGGTTGGCAGACAGGAAGCAAAGAGTGGGAGTAAACAGGACCTTTTCAGAATGGCAGGCAGTGACTAGTGGGGTACCGCAAGGCTCAGTGCTGGGACCCCAGTTGTTTACAATATATATTAATGATTTAGACAAGGGAATTAAATGCAGCATCTCCAAGTTTGCGGATGACATGAAACTGGGCGGCGGTGTTAGCTGTGAGGAGGATGCTAAGAGGATGCAGGGTGACTTGGATAGGTTAGGTGAGTGGGAAGATGCAATTTAATGTGGATAAATGTGAGGTTATCCACTTTGGTTGCAAGAACAGGAAAACAGATTATTATCTGAACGGTGGCCGATAAGGAAAAGGACAGGTGCAACGAGACCTGGGTGTCATTGTACACCAGTCATTGAAGGTGGGCATGCAGGTACAGCAGGCAGTGAAAAAGGCAAATGGTATGTTGGCATTCATAACAAAAGGATTTGAGTGCAGGAGCAGGGAGGTTCTACTGCAGTTGTACAAGGCCTTGGTGAGACTGCACCTAGAATATTGTGTGCAGTTTTGGTCCCCTAATCTGAGGAAAGACATTCTTGCCATAGAGGGAGTACAGAGAAGGTTCACTAGATTGATTCCTGGGATGGCAGGACTTTCATATGAAGAAAGACTGGATCGACTAGGCTTATACTCACTGGAATTTAGAAGATTGAGGGGGAATCTTATTGAAACGTATAAAATTCTAAAGGGGTTGGACAGGCTAGATGCAGGAAGATTGTTTCTGATGTTGGAGAAGTCCAGAACGAGGGGTCACAGTTTAAGGATAAAGGGGTAGCCTTTTAGGACCGAGATGAGGAAAAACTTCTTCACACAGAGAGTGGTGAATCTGTGGAATTCTCTGCCACAGGAAACAGTTGAGGCCGGTTCATTGGCTATATTTAAGAGGAAGTTAGATATGGCCCTTGTGGCTAAAGGGATCAGGGGGTATGGAGAGAAAGCAGGTATAGGGTTTTGAGTTGGATGATCAGCCATGATCATACTGAATGGCGGTGCAGGCTCAAAGGGCCGAATGGCCTACTCCTGCACCTATTTTCTATGTTTCTATGTTTCTAAATAAATGAAGAGAATCCTGGCTATGTTCTCGATTAATTTTGTAATTTCAGAGTTGTCCCAAATAAGCAGCTGCCCTGATTTACCAGTGGACCAGTTGGCTGCAATCCACTGTGCTTGGAACTCAGCAGTTTCTGAGGAGAGAAGAATTTGCCATGTTACTCTTCATATCTCTCTCTGTTGGCTCATGAATTGAATATTGACTGGATATAGGACTGGAAAAATCTGTGAAACATTCAACAGTGCAATCCTTGACTACCATTTATTTTGTAAGCTCCATAATAAATGAGAATTGATTAATTAAATGTGTAGAAAGAGAATTTGCCCTTCAGAAAGAGAGAATGAAAAAAATATAACTAAGATGCGTGCAATCTAATTGTAAAATATTCTGCAGAATTGGCATCCATCATTGTCCCATTTGTCTGTCACTCCAGATATGCCTTGAAGCAGTTAAAACAAAACATTTATTAAATATTTGAGTTTACAGATACTGTAGTAATGCATTAATCTATGATCGGATATTGGACAGTAAAATATTATTTGTATTAAATCATCATATCAATGTTGCAGTTTTATTTTATGGCTGTGCCTTTATCGTACAGCAGACGTAATCTGCAACCTGTCCGTAGATATCTGGGATAGATTGAATAAATACAATTGGGATATGGATTGGATTATCTGTGTTAACTCCTATGTTATGCCAACAGCAGTTCCATGCAATAAATGTTTAATGTCAATATTAAACTTCTTCAACATTTAAAGCAACATTATCTGATTTAAAATGGTAATATATCATTGTATATTGACAGAAGAGTCATCCACACAGTGTTCTAAAATACTGTCTCTGGAGACAGTTTGCTTTTAATATTGTATTTTTCCACCATTTCCTCTGAATCAGCTGGTTAATATTGCAAGAGCAACTCTCCTTTGTCACTGTACATTGATGCCTATGGGAACGAGTTGAACATTATTCCAGTTGTAAGCCAGCATTTTGTTGCCAAACATACTGCTTTCTTAATATGTTCCAATTTTTATCTGAAGTCAGGTATAATAATGAAGAAGATTTTTTTCATGGCATCATCTTTCTTACTTATGTACAATATTATATTGCAGACTGTGTGTACTTTTGACTAATCTTCTTTCACAACTTCCATTGTATCCTTCTGAATTGTTTAGATTAATTTTACTGGTTTTCTTCCATCCTCTCCACTTATGTGTACTAACTTTAAATCCTGACCGGATTCTGCCATTTCCATGTCTGGATCAAAATAGAAACCTTCCATTCAGAAAACAGCAAGATCATCAGAAAAAATACAGAAAGAAAGATAAAAGAATTGATAAAATATAAGCGGAAAACAGAACAAAACTGGAAAAAAATGACAAAGTGATGACATCCGCTTTTCACTTCAGCAATGTGTATTGCCCAGATACCAAGCAAAGAAAAAGCCAAAGTCATTTTGCTAAGGGTTTTTACCCATTAGCTTTCCTGAGATTTATGGAATTTCAGTTTCTGGTAAGGGGGTTAAGGGGTATGTAGAGAAGGATGAGAATGGGATTGAAAAAGAACGATCAGCCATGGTTGACTTGATGGACTGAAATCCTAAATTCTACTCCAATATCTTATGGTCATAAGGTCAAATTTCAGTGGATTCCTTGATACTGTCCTGTCATCAGAGCCTTCCCTGGTCCAGCCATGTACACACCACGGCCAAATAAGCTCACCAAAGTCTCTTCTTTAGGAGATCTAGGCCTCATATGGAGCCAGTGATCATTAATGGAGAATGTGTGGAGCAGGTTAAGACCTACAAGTATCTGGGAGTACAGTTAGACGAGAAGCTAGACTGGACTGCCAACACAGATGCCTTGTGCAGGAAGGCACAGAGTCGACTGTACTTCCTTAGAAGGTTGGTGTCATTCAATGTTTGTAGTGAGATGCTGAAGATGTTCTATAGGTCAGTTGTGGAGAGCGCCCTCTTCTTTGTGGTGGCGTGTTGGGGAGGCAGCAATAAGAAGAGGGATGCCTCACGTCTTAATAAGCTGGTAAGGAAGGCGGGCTCTGTCGTGGGCAAAGTACTGGAGAGTATAACATCGGTAGCAGAGCGAAGGGCGCTGAGTAGGCTACGGTCAATTATGGAAAACCCTGAACATCCTCTACATAGCACCATCCAGAGACAGAGAAGCAGTTTCAGCGACAGGTTGCTATCGATGCAATGCTCCTCAGACAGGATGAAGAGGTCAATACTCCCCAATGCCATTCAGCTTTACAATTCAACCGCCAGGAGTAAGATATGTTAAAATGCCAGGGTTAGGACTCAATGTATTTAAGTAAACTACTTAAGAACTTTTTAAAAGCTATTATTAATGCTTTTTGAGAGGGTGATTTTAGATGCATACATATTTTTTCTGAGTTAAGTATTGTATGTAATTAGTTTTGCTACAATAAGTGTATGGGACATTGGAAAAAATGTTGAATTTCCCCATGGGGATGAATAAAGTATCTATCTATCTATCTATCTATCTATCTTCCTCAAGAAGTTAAAGAAATTTGACATGCCCCATCGACCCTAACCAGTTTTATATTTGCACCAGAGAACACAGTCTGTCTGGATGCATAATGACTTGGTATGGCAACTGCTTTGCAGGTGATCACAAGTAACTGCAAGTGTTGTGGACACAGTTTGGCAGATCATGGAATCCAGCCTCCCCTCGATAGATTCTGTCTACACTTCTCCTAGTATAGTAACCAGCATAATCAAAGAGTCCACCTACCCCAGACATTCTCTCTTCTCCCCACTCCCATGTGACAGTAGAACAAAAAGTGAAAACTTGTACACCCAGGCTCACTGATAACTTCTATCCCACTGTTATCTGACTCTTCTATGATAAAATTGACTCTCGGCCACTTATTATCTACATCATTATGATCTTGCACATTATTGTTTATCTGTACTGCAACTTTTCTGTAGCTTTTACAACTTATTCTGCATTGTTATTATTTCACCTTGTTCCGCTTCAATGCACTGTGTAATGATGTGATCTGTATGGAAGTATGCAAAACAAACGTCTTATTGTATCGTGGTACATGTGACAATAATAAACCAATTTCAATACCGCTACTGAGGGAGCTCCACAACTCATTGAGTCAGATACTTAGAGCACAAAATTGGGATCTTCCACCCACCAAGTTTGTACCAATCATCAAACACTCACTTCAACATTAATCCCATTTTTTTTCTCCCCACATTCCCATCTACCATTCTTCTAAATAATGGGAGCAATTTACAGTGGCCACCTAAGGTACCAATCTGAATGCCTTTGGGAGGAAACCAGAGAATGTGAAGACAGCCTCTGAGGTCAGATTTGAACCTAGAGCTCTAAACTGCACCATTGCACTGTGCTAATTGTATAGAAAGGGAAATTCATTCTGCTGCCCTAAGGTCTGGGTAGGTGAACTACACTTTGAAGTTCTGCTTCTGTTTAGAAATGAGATACAGAGTTGAGAAGATAATCAGTTTTTTTTTGTATATCTCCCATTCATCTATTCCCATCCGTATGTGGTTCTCAGTAAAGCACCATCACCTGCATGAAGAGTCACCTCAGCCAGACTATCAGAACACAGAGAAACATAAGTAAAACAACAAAAGAAACCTGAAATAGGCATAGAACACAGTTGCTTCTAGAGTACTAGAAGGTCAGGCATCCTGTATGGAAAGATAAAAAGATAAGGTCTCAATCAATAGTTTGCTATTAAAAGATAAAAATGTCAAAGATGAAAACCTTTTCAAAGTTCAAAGTAAATTTATTATCAAAGTACATACACAGCACTGCATACAATCCTGAGATTCATTTTACTGAGGGCATACACAGTAAATCCATGGCACACAACCGAATCAATGAAAGACCATCAGAGCGGACAAACCAACGTGCAAAGGACATCAAACTGTGCAAATATGAAAAAGAAAATAATAATAATAAATAAATAACGCAATAAATATTGAGATGAAGAGTCCTTGAAAGTGAGTCCATAGTTTGTGGATACAGTTCAGTGATAGGGAGAGTGAAGTTTGAGCAAACTTATTCCCTCTGGTTTAAGAGCATAATGGTTGAGGGGTAATAATTGTTCCTGAACCTGGTGGTGTGGGTCCTGGGGTACCTGTACCTTCTTCTTGATGGCAGCAGTGAGAAGAGAGCAGAACCTGAGTGGTGGGAGTCCCAGATGATGGATGCTGCTTCCCCATGACAGTTGTCCATGTAGATGTGCTCAGTAGTGGGAGCACTTTACCCATGATGACTTGGCTGAATCCATTACTTTCTGTAGGATTTTCTGTTCAAGTGCATTAGTGTTTCCATCCAGGCCATGATACAACCAGTCAATAAACTCTCCGCCACACATCCAGAGAGGTTTGTCAAAGTTTCAGATGTCGTACCAAATCTTCGCAAGCTTCTATGCAAGTAGAGGTGCTGATGTGCTTTCATCATAATTACACTTGTGTGCTAGGTCCAGGCCAGATCCTCTGAAATGATAACACCAATGAATTTGAAGTTCCTGACCTTCTCCACCTCTGATCCCCTGGTGAGGACTGGATCATAGACTTGCAGTTTCCTCCTCCTGAAATCAATAATCAGCTCCTTAGTCTTGTTGACATTGAGTGAAAGGTTGTTGTTGTGGCACCACTCAGCCAGATTCTCAATCTCCCTCCTGTATGCTGATTCATCACTACCTTTGATTCAGCCAACAAGTCAAAGGTGGTGTCGTCAGCAAATTAAATATGGGATTTGTGCTGTGGTTAGCCACACAGTCACAAATTTAAAGTGGGTAGAGCAGGGGGCTAAGCACAAAGGTGTGTGGTGCATCTGTGCTGATGGAGATTGTGGAGATGTTTTTGTCAGTCTGAACTGACTGGATTTTGCAAGTGAGGAAATCCAGAATCCACTTGCACAAGGAGGTATTGAGGCCAATGTCTTGAAGCTTATTGGCTAGTTTTGAGAGGATGATAGTGTTGAATATTGAGCTACAGTTGATAAAAAGCATCATGATGTATGCATCTTTACTGTTCAGATGTTCCAGGGTTTAGTGAAGAGCCAATGAGATGGCAACTGTTGTGCTGGTAGGCAAATTGGAGCAGATCCAAGTCACTTCTCTTGCAGGAGTTGATAGGTTTCATCATTGACCTTTCAAAGCACTTCATCACAGTGGATGTAAGTGCTACTGGACAAAAGTCATTGAGGTAGGTTACTACCTTCTTAGATACTGGAATAATTGAAGCCTGCTTGAAGCGGTTGGGGGTGGGGGGGTACCTCACAGTTCCGAAGCAAGAGATTAAAGGTATCAATAAGCACTCCAGCCAATTGATCAGCTCAGGTCTTTATTTATTCAGTGAACCCATCGGGGCTGATGCGTTCCATGGGTTCACCCTCCTGAGGGATCTCTCATATTGGCCTCAGAGACTGAAATCATAGGTTCATCAGAGCCTGTGGTAGTTCATGAAGTTCCTTCATGCTTTGATGGACAAAGCAAGCGTAGAAGGCATTGGGCTCATTTGGGAGTAAAGCTTTCTTGTCACCTGTCACTTGATTTCACTTTGTAAGAGGTAATAGCATTCAAGCCTTGCCACAGCTGACGAGCATCCTGCAGTGACTCACGTTTGATCTGGAACTGGCACTTTGCATGTGAGCTGGCTTTCTGGATATCATACCTGGACCTCTTTCACCTTACTTGGTTGCTAAACCTGAGTGCCATTGAGCTGCCCCTCAGCCGATGCAGAGCTCATGATTCGACCAGGTCTTCTGGTTGGGGAAGACTCTGAATAATTTTGTGGGGATATTCTTGTCCATGACTGTTTAATAAAATCTGTGACAACCATGGTGTACTCATTCAGTTCCACAGATGAGTCCTCGAACATGGCACAGTCTACCAACATGAAGCAATGCTGTAGCCGCACCTCTGCCTCTTTTGACCGCCTCCTTGTTGTCCTTATCTCTGGAGCCTTGCTCTTTAGCTTCTGCCTGTATGCATGTGGGAGAAGGACAGCCAGGTGATCAGATTTCCCGAAATGTGGTCAAGGCATGGAATGGTAGGCATTCTTAATTATGGTATAGCAGTGATCTAGTGTGTTGGGACCTCTGGTACTGCAGGTTATATGCTGATGATAATTGGGCAGAGATTTCTTCAACCCAATGCAAAGTGAAGGAACGTAGTGCAGGTGAAGAGCAGGATTAAGGAAAGATCTATGATATGGTGGAGGGTAGGGAGTGTTTAAATTACCAAAGTTATGCGTGGTGAAGGACAAAAGATAATGCTAATAAAACAGCAGAGAGAAAGTCTCTTAGAGTGTAGTGTTAAATTTATTAAAGTTGTCTTAATTAAGCCAAAGTTATTGGTTAACTTTCGCACTCTTAAATAAACTTCTTCCCAGTATTAACAGCCACTCATTTTGATTTGTCTTCTTAAATTACTGCTATTTCCTTGGATCATAACACAAAGCAAAATATAAATGGAAAAAGTGTTGCCAAGTATTTTATGTTGCACATGCAGTATGTGCCTCCCAGCCAAACAATTGCACCACAGTTATTCAGTACAGTATACAAGATTATCTTAACAATAATATCTTAACAAGACATACTGAGTCATAATTTTCGGTGAAAATAACAGCAAGGTTAATGATGTTTATAACAGTGTTGCCAATGGTTAATGATGATACAACACAGCTCCAGAGACCCAGAGTTAATCTTAGCCTTAAGTGGTCTCGTCAATATGGCACCGTCTGCGGTCTTCATTGAGGTCCTGGTTCTGACTTAATTGTTTTGTAGGTTTTGTAAGCATGGTTTTGGGAACAGAGCAGGGAGTTAGTGGTCAGGTTAGGGTCTAGGGACAGGGATGTGGGGGAGTTACAGGTCAGGCTGGAGTCTAGGCCTCTGCTCTGCATTTGAAGTCTAGCAATGTGAACATGTGACAAAGGACATCTGTGTTCAGATCTTGGGCTGATAGACCAGTGTGGATGAGGACTGGAGCCCAAAACTCCATTCTCCCCCCCCCCCCCCCCCCCACCCCAAGGTCAGTGAGTTGTCGGCAGGTTCTGGGATTGGAAATCAGAGATCCCTGCGGGTAGGAGGCATGAGATCCTAGGTACGGGAGTTTGAGACCTGCTGTTCACGGTCTCATCATCAGCAAGTCCAATGTTCAAGGTCTGGAGTTTGAAGTTCTCATTCAGAATCCTCATTGGTGAGTACTTGGTCAATACTGAAGATCGAAACCCAAATGTTGATCGGAAACTTGGAGTTTGAGGCCTAGTGGCTGGGCCTCTGGGTTTGCGAGTCTGCGAGTCCATGAGGGAAGTCAAAAGCCCAGTATCTGAAATTCTGACCCCAGTGGAGGCTGAAGGACTGGAGACAGCCTGATCTGGGGTTGGAGAGCTGTCTTGTGTGTGTGTGGGTGGGTGGGAGAGGGGACCGGACCTTGTTTTGCTGTTGTTGTTTCAATGTTATCGTTCTGTTGTTGTTGTTAATTGTGTTGCTCTGTAAACATGGTGGGCGTGCAATGTCGGCGCCAGAATGTGTGGCAACAATTGCCAGATGCCCCCCGTGCATGTGCTAGTTGTTGACACAAATGTTGCACTTCACTATTTACATGTGATAAATAAATTAATCTGAATCTGTTGTCTGGATGGAATTTGCACATGCTTCCTTTGTCTGTATGCATTTTCCCTCATGTTCCTATTTCCTGCCAGATCCCAACAATTGTTGGTTAATTACCCATAGTTGCAGAATCAGGGATTTGACGGGGATGTGGGAGGTAAAATAGGAGTACTGTCAATGGGACAGTTCAGACATAGTAGGCAAAAAAAAATGCATCCATACCGTAAGACTATATCAATGCAAATACTACAGAAATTGCACGCAAGGGCAGATTTCGGTCACAGAAAGAATTTCAAGGATTCTGTTATTAGGCAATGTTCCACTCTTATCTTTGCAAAAATGTCATCTTTTGTCTGCCTTGCCACTGAAATGTGTTGAATGGTGTGATGTTGCTTTATTTGACCAGAACATACAAATTAAACTCTCAACAGAGTCAAGTCTTGTTCATTTCAATCCAAGTGCCCTTTCAATGTTGTGATAAGTGTTAATTACTGTCTATCAATCTCTCTGGACAGTGAAGATTGACTGTTACAACTATGCTTCGGGCTTTAATTGTGGAAAGGAATTTTAAAAATCTGAGATTATGATGAATGTCTTGATACTTTTCTCTTCAGTCTCCACTTCTTGCTCACCCAATGCTTTTTATTCTTATTTATTACTCTTTTTGTACCAACCTGGAGGTTAATTTTATCTGTTATTTTCCTTTACTAGGCACAGCAATAATACAGAGTTTCAGGAATAGGATAAAATGCTCAGCCATTATTCTGTGAGTTAACACTCATGACTGAGAGTGAGTTCTTCCTTTCTCAGACTTAGACTTCTTCACGTCATTATTAAATATGAGAAGCGCGTCTGAACATGCATTAAACATGAGGGAAGCTGCTCATTCACTTTTTCACAAGGAAACAAAACTAACAATATAATCATGCTCTCCTGCTTGCCAATTTCAATCTGGAAAGGACTGTCTGACAAGCCTGCAAAATATAAGCAGCTCATTACATGTACTCATCACCCTTCTTCTGATGATCCCACAACTGAGAACCTGAGGCAGAAACTACACGTGACCTTGTTTTGTAGCAAAATAGTAGCTATGCCATCCTTCCCCATGCATTTCGAACCAATGATCCCACCACATACTGATTCTGTTTCCAAGCCAATCTCTAACTTTGGTGCAGAGTACCTGCATTGTGAATTGCGCATGAGACCATAACACATAGCAGAATTTGGCAACTCAGCCCATCGAACCTGCTCTACCATTCTACCTTGGGTGATTTATTATCTCCTCAACCTCATTCTCTTGCATTCTTCTCATATCCTTTGACAACCTTACTAATCAGGAACCTGTAAACTTATGCTTTGAATATACCCAATGACTTGGCCTCCACAGCCATCACTGGCAATGAATTCCATAGATTCACCACCCTCTGGCTAAAGAAATTCCTTCTTCTCTCTGTTCCAAAAGTACATCCTTGTATTCTAAGGCTGTGCTCTCTGGTCCTAGACTTCCCCTCTATAAGAAACATCCTCTCCATGTCCAATCTATGTAGGCCTTTCAGTACTCGATAGGTTTTAATGAGATCCTCCCTTATTCTTCTAAATTCTTGTCCAGAGAGTACAGGCCCAGAACCATCAAATGCTTCTCACACATTAAGCTTTTCGTTCCTGGGATCATCTTGTGCACCTCCTCTGGACCCTGTCCAGTGCCAGTAAGTCCTTTTTAGATAAGTTCTCAGTTTTAGATAGGTCTCAGTTCTGCTCACCTTATTCCAAGTGCCGTCTGACCAATACCTTGGAACATGGAACAAAAGTGAAAGGGTATGAACAGGGCATGCTTATGATGTTTGCGTTTGGCGAATACAGAAGTAATTCTAGGACAAATGGAAAGAGGATTACAGGCTGAGAACCAGATCTGAGAATACCATTATCTTCATGTGTCAGTCTTGCTGCCGCTGGTGCTCCATCGTAGGTGTCCTGTGCATGGTCATCTCCATCTTCCCTATGAGAGTAAAGGCACATAGGTAGACCTTAGAGCCTAAAGTCAGCTCCTGCTGTCTCTGTTTATATCCCACTCTGTCCTACAAAAATGTGTTAGTGATATTGACTCAATTTATCTCAGAATCAGAATCACAGTCAGTTTTATGATTGCTGTCTTATATGACAAGAAATATGTTACTTTGTGGCAAAGACATAAAATTATTAAAAATTACAAAATAAATTAATAATGCAAAATAAAAGGAATGATTAAGTAGTCTTCTTCGGTTCATGGTCTGTTCAGAAATCTGATCCTGGAGGGGAAGAATCTGTTCCTGAGTCATTGGGTGTGGGTCTTTCAGCTCCTGTACCTCCTCCCTGATGGTTGCAATGAGAAGAGGCCGTGTTCTGGGTGAGAGGGCTCCCTAATGATGGATACCACCTTCTCAAGGCATTGCCTTATCTGGGTGATGTGGTAGAATTACCGATAATTGTACCTGCTCTGAATATAGGTATGAAGATGAAAACAATACCATCTGCGTGATGATGCAGCAGAGCATGCAAAAATGAGTCCTGATTATAGAACATAGAACATGAAGTAGCACAACACAGGAACAGGCCTCTCAGCCCACAATGTCTATACTAAACACGATACCATTTCCTGCATCTTCATGAATCTATCTAAATGCCCCTTAAACACCACGATTGCATCTGCTTCCAGGCATCAACTACTCTCTCTGTAAAAAAGAACTTCCCTTGCACACCTTCTTTAAACTCCTCCCCCCACCAGAATCTCCTGACAGGTGAGTGATGGTTCTTCTGGCCAATTGAGGTGCAGTTCATTTTGTATGAACATCACTTCCTGTTGGTAAGCTGTTGTTTATACTATTTCTTGCACAGGTTAGTTTTGATTCAACTTAAAGTGCACAGTGGAAAGGCAGGCATTTCCATTCACTATTTATTTGCCCTTGATACAGCAATATCAGTGAGTCTTAGGTTTTTGGAGATATTGGTGAATATTTAGTAGATATATTTTGAAGGAAGCATTACGTTTAAGTTTATCATTGCACCAGGAGTTTATGCTTATTTACATTGCATAGTTATAGAACGTTGAATGTGTGTACTACTTTGGTTAACAATATTTGTGAAAATAATCGCCAATATTAGGATATTCAAGCATGCGGTGATTCTGTATTGAATTTAATACATATTTTACGTAAATTTCTGCAGCTTCACAAGGACGTTACTTCATATCAACACTGAAGAAAGCTTCCATCTTGGGTGAGTTTTGATAAGCTGTTTAGCTCGCTGCATACACATTTGTGTATAGACGCACAAACGGGCAGCAGAGTGAAAAGATATCTTGTCTTCAAAGGCATCCCCCACAGACTCGAGACGCATCTGGGCCGCAGGCAATAATGTCAACTTCCAACCCGAGCAGTGTCAGTCGCCAAGACCTGGAAGTCAGGTGAGAATGTGACGCATCTATCATGTGTTCTTAGCGCTCAAACAGAACGATGATCAGCATAGTTACAGCATGAGCTTGTGCCAAAGCTGAAGCAGAAAGAATGAGAGCAGCTTATGCTAAGCGCAAAGTTGAGATGCAAATAGAGAAAGCATGTTTAGACACGGAGAGAGACTACATCAAGAAGACTTAAGGAAGTGCATGAAGCTGCGGAAAAGGTTCACAAAGAAGCAGCTGACTTAGACGGTGGTGAGTCTATAACCAGAATCAGTCACGCTTTGCCATCACAACAGCAAATGCATCTTACTAAAGAATAAGGCTATAAAAATGAGGGTGATTCAGCTCTGCAAGGTGAAGCTGTGCACACCATTCAGCCAACATTGCTTTCAGTCTAGGTATTGACAGTCACTGTCTTCAGCACCAGACCCACCATTTGCATTTCCACCATTACAAAGACCTCAGTCAAAAGTTGCTATTGATGCCAACTTCACTTGCACAGACATGGACAGGCTGAGCTTCCACCTATCCCAGGACACACATTTGGCAAACCAATCTCCTCAATGCTCTTATTCAGGAGCCGCAGGTGCATTAGATTTGGCTTGATACCTGGCTCTTTGAGATGTAGTCACAGCAGGACGAAAAGTGTTCAACAACCAGTCTGCCAGTTACCTGTCCTGGAAGTCAAGCTTTTGCAATACTGTGGAAAGACAAGTTCTCAAACCTAGAGAAGAGCTAGACCTGCTTTGTAAGTGGCTTGATGGGAAGTCACTGCAACATACATGAAGGGTTAGAGCAGTTCACTTTAATAATCCAGCTGTGGGATTATAAATGCTGTGGCAGGAGCTGGACAAATGTTATCACTTTCCAGAGGCAACTCAAGAATGTCTCTTCAGTAGTTTCTATAATTTTCCACAGCTCTCACATAAAGGATCATAGAAACTACAGGAGATTGCAGATCTGTTGCCACAACAGCAAGCTGCAAAAGAATGGGGGTGGGGGGTTTAGTCCAACTAGGGCTGAGTTTCTAGGACACAGGAAGAAGAATAAACCCTGTAGTGGAGAAACTACTGAACAATATCCAAGAACAGTGGGTAGCTGAAGGATTCAAGTATAAAATGAAGCATCATATTGCCAATTCTCCATTTTCATTCTTTGTGCAATTTGCTGACACGCGAAAATGTGAGATGATCATACTTTTATGCTCTAAACTTCTGGTAATGCGTCACTCAATGTAAGGTCTCTAACACAAGCATGGAAAGCAAAACCCCTATCGTGATCAGCAAAACTGAAGTGCAGAACTCTAACATGACCTCAAATAGACAATGCCCTGAGTCAGAGTAAAAAAAAAACACTTACAGACCAGAGATGCTTTCTAAAGGAGCACTCGATATGTTTCAAATGTTGTGCTTCAGCAGCACACCAAGCAAAGGACTGCAAGGTTATCATATACTGCATCAGTGACCAGCACATATCAGCACTTCATTCAGGGACAGCACCTTGGGCTACTGCTAGTTCCAGCACATCCAGAGCAGAGTATGATAGGAAGCCAGCTGAGCATCTGTCAGACGTAGTTACATCCCCCTGCATTGAGGTATGCAGGACAAGCTTCCCAGGCAAGTCCTGCTCCAAAATATATCCAGTAAACATCTACCCAAAAGGGCATCCTGAGTAAAAAACAATAGATATTAGATGATCAGAACAACGTGTGATTGGCAAAGTCAACAAAAGACCATAAGACATAGGAGCAGAATTAGGCTATTCAGCCCATCGAGTCTGATTTGCTATTCCATCATGGCTGATCCCGGATCCCACTTAACCCCATACATCTGCCTTCTCGGCATCTCCTTTGATGCCCGACCGATCAGGAAATGATCAACTTCCGTCTTAAATATACCCATGGACTTGGCCTCCACCGCAGTCTGTGGCAGAGCATTCCACAGATTCTCTACTCTCTAGCTAAAAATAAATCCTCCTTACCTTTGTTCTAAAAGGTTGCCCCTCAATTCTGAGGCTGTACCCTCTAGTTCTGGATACCTTCATCATATGAAACATTCTCTCCACATCCTCCCTACCTAGTGCTTTCAACATTTGGTAGGTTGCAATGAGATCCCCTCACATTCTTCTAAATTCCATGAGTACAGGCCCAAAGCTGCCAAATGTTCCTCATATGTTAACTCCTTCATTCCTGGAATCTTCCTTGTGAACCTTCTCTGGACTCTTTCTAATGACAACACAATTTTGTTGAGAAATGAGGCCCAAAATTGTTGCCAATACCTTGAGTGCAGCCTGACTAGTGTCTTATGAAGGCTTAGCATTATTTCCTTGCTTTTATATTCTATTCCCCTTGAAATGAATGCCAACATTGCATTTGCTTTCTTTACCACAGACTCATCCTGTAAATTAGCATTCTGGGAGTCTGGCATGAGGATTCCCAAGTCCCTCTGCACCTCTGATGTTTGAACCTTCTCCCCATTTAGATAATAGTCCACACAATTGTTCCTTTTACCAAAATGCATTATCATACATTTCACAACACTCTATTCTATTTGCCATTTTTTTTTTGCAAGTTCTCCCAATTTGTCTAAGGCCTGCTGCAATCGCATTGCTTCCTCAGCACTACCTACCCCTCCACCTATCTTTGTATCATCTGTAAACTTTGCCACAAAGCCATCAATTCCATTATCCAGATCATTGACAAACAATGTGAAAAGTAACAACCCAATACTGTTCCCTGAGGAGCACCACTAATCACTGGCAGCCAAACAGAAAAGGACACCTTTATTCCCACTTGGTGCCTCCTGCTTGACAGCCATTCCTGTATCCATGCCAGTATCTTTCCTGTAATGCCAAAGGATTTTATCTTGTTAAGCAGCCTCATGTGCAGCACCTTATCAAGTGCCTTCTGAAAATCCAAGTAATTGACATCCACTGCCTCACTTTTGTCCACCCTGCTTGTTACTTCCTCAAAGAACTCTAACAGGTTTGTCAGGCAAGATTTCCCTTTACAGAAACCATGCTGACTTTAACTTGTTTTATCATTGGTCTCCAAGTACCCCAAAACCTCATCTTTAATAATAGACTCCACCACTTTCCCAGCCACTGAGTTCAGACTAACTGGCCTACAATTTCCTTTCTTCTGCCTTCCTCCCTTTTTAAAGAGTAGAGTGACATTTGCAATCTTCCAGATCATGACCAATCTTCCAGATCTCTTCAGCAACCTCTCTCAGGTTTATGGGATGTAGTCCATCTGGTCCAGGTGACTTATCCACTTTAAGACCTTTGAGTTTGCCTAGCACTTTTTCCTTTGTAATAGCAATGACACTCACTCCTGCTCCTTAACATTCATGGATCTCGGGCATAATGCTAATGTCTTCCACAGTGAAGACTGATCCAAAGTACCCATTAAGTTCATCTGCCATTTCTTTGTCCCCCATTACTATCTCAGCATCATTTTCTAGTGGTACAATATCAACTCTCAACTCCTGTTTACTCTTAATAAAAATGAAATTTTTTTTAGTATCCTGCTTTATATTATGGGCTAGTTTGCCTTCATATTTCATCTTCTCCCTTCTTATTGCTTTTTTTTAATTGCCTTTTATTGGATTTTCAAAACTTTCCACTCATCCAACTTCCTACTCACTTTTGCTACCTTAAATTTTCCTTTGCGAGTAGGGGAGATTCAAACAAGAGGAAATGAGTTGAGAGTTAGGGGGGGAAAGTTTAGGGGTAACACGAGGGGGAACTTCTTTACTCAGAGAGTGGTAGCTGTGTGGAACAAGCTTCCAGTAGAAGTGGTAGAGGCAGGTCCAATATTGTCATTTTAAAAAAATTGGATAGGTATAAGGACAGGAAAGGAATGGAGGGTTATGGGCTGAGTGCAGGTCGGTGGGATTAGGTGAGAGTACCGTAAGTGTTCGACATGGACTAGAAGGGCCGAGATGGCCTGTTTCCGTGCTGTAATTGTTATATAGTTATATGATTGGCTTTTATCCAGTCCTTAACTTCCCATGTCAGCCATGATTGCCTACACCTGCCATTTCAGAACTATTTCTTCTGGGGACATATCTATCCTGTGTCTTGTGAACTATTCCCAGAAATTTCAGCCACCCCTGCTCTGCCGTCATCCCCATCAGTATCCTCTTCCAATCCACCTGGGAAAGCCCCTCTCTAATGCCTCTGTAATTCCCTTTATTCTATTGTGATACTGAAATACGTACTTGTTTGTGTGTTCTGGAATATCGGAAGTTGTCAGAAGAAGAGCCAGTGAATTTGCCATGGAGCCAGAAGGAGGCGAGGTTACCTTTACCATCCCTCATTGAGTGTGACCATATTCCCAACACCAGGGATGAAATCCCAGCTTCTGAGGCTACATATGGTCATAGAGACAAGATACCCCCACTTGACTCTTCCACTGAGATTCTTCTGTTTCTTGGGAGAGACACGATCTGTGCATTAGGGAAGTGAACAGCACAATGGTCAGCACTATACATCTTATGCCTGATGATAGACCTAGGCTAGGTTATCGTAGATGAAGTCTGCCTTGATAGTGCTTATCAGCCTACTCTCAGCATATTTAATACTAACGTCCTGGAGAATGGGCTTGCAAGCCATTTCAGACCCTGTGAGAGTAGCATCTGTATTAAAGAGAAGATTATAGGTAAGCAAACCAAATGCCCTGACATACTTACCTCGGCTCAACCAGAGTTAGTCACTCTGAAGATGATTATAAGCTGGCACCTTCCATTGAAGATGAGATCTTCCTTTGGCAAAGATGAGTCAAACATTTGGGTAGCTCCCCTTCCTTTCTGTTCTCCACAACAACTCCTAACAAACAATAGAGAGCAAACCCTTAGTTGACTCAGGTCCCTCAGTCACACATTGAGAAGGAAACCAGAAATGAAAGATCATTAGATTGGAGTTCATGGAGAAGTTCTTCAGGAACAATTGTGCTGAGGTAGCTCCTGTACCAGATCCCAACAAAGAAATCTGGTACTTGCTCAACTTTGGTGTTCACCACCCCAGAAACCTGCACGAATTGTACTTACCTCAAGTGTGCAGTTCAAAGGCATATCACTGAACCCTGTGCTCTTGTGGAGTCCAGATCTCAATAACTCTTCGCTTGGGCTCCTCATGCGCTTCAGAACTGTATCCGCCACAGTAATGGCAGGCATCGAACAAATGTCTCACAGTTCTCTAGTGAGAGAGGATCATTGAAACTGCCTCAGATTCTTGTAGTTCCATGACCTCTAACTGGACAGTGAGATACTGGAGTATCACATGGGAGTTCATGTATTTGGGAACTATCCCTCGGCAGCAGTGACCATAAGAGGACAGCTATCACGTGAGACATATCCAAGACAGAGATAATGTGTAGATTGTGGGATAGTTCAGCCAGAGCAGGTACTGTACTTCTTGCACGTGGAAACATTAGAGGTGGCGAAGCACCTTAGAAACTTCACCACTTGCTGATTGGCTATTTCTAACTGACTGTTGCTCTATGGCTGACAGCCAGAGGACAAACACACTGAGATGTGGAAGAGGGAGCAGAGGCAACACGATGTCCTAAGGGAAACCATGGAGGTGAACTATATTTTGGAGAATGAGGTCTACTCTATCAGCGACTGAGGGAAGTTTGGGGAGGGCAATGAAGTGGGCTGCATTGGAGAACTGATCCAACAATTACCATGGCCCCGTTGGAAGGTAGCAAACTTGTGATGAAATCCATAGCGATGTGGGGCCATGAGCAGGTGCTCAGATGGCTGCTGGTTGGAGTAACTGGACTGGGCATATTGAGGGCAGGCAGCGAGGAACTGATGTATATCTGTGATCATGGAGGGCCACTGGAACCAACGTTGTAGGAAATCCAGGGTTGGTTGTGCATCTGGATGGCTGGAGAGAGGTGAGGAGAGGGCCCACTGGAATGCTTCAGATCACATACCCACCAGCACGTACATGCGGTGGTCAAGTAGACCAGAGCAGGCTCGTGCTGTAGGGCCTGCTAGATCAGTTACTCAAGATCCCAGATGATCGGGATGAGGATCTGTAGGATGGAATGCTGAGCTGAGGGTCAATCTCCATTTCAACTTGGTCGAACTGTTGTGACAGGGCATCCATCTTCGTAGTTTTGGAGCCAGGTTGGTAGGAGATAGTGAAGTTGAATTGCTCGAACACGAGGGCCAAGTGAGCCTGACGTGTTTTGAGCTAGCGGGTCTGCTGAATGGATGAGGTTCTGGAGGTCAGTCCAGATCAGGGATTTCCCCAACAGCCGTCTCTCCAAGGCCCATTTAATGTTGAGTAGCTCCTTGTCCCCTACTCCATAATGGTACTGTGAAAGTTGAACTTGCGCAAGAAGAAGTCACAAGGGTGTCTCTTCCTGTTGAGTCCTCGTTGGGATAGGATGACCCCGGCACCCATCCACTTTTACCACAAAAGGTCCTGAGAGGTTTGGATGGTGGACAATAGAAGTGGTAGCGAGGCGTCTCTTGTACTCCTGGAAAGCGTGGTCCTCAGCAGCAGACCAGGTTATCTGTGAGGTAAGGGGAGGTGGTGAGAGGAGAGACAGCTTGGCTGCAGATCCTGATGAAACAGTGGCAGAAGTTGGAGAAGCCCAAGAAGTGCAGCAGCTGTTTGAGGGAGCGTGGCCAGGGTCATTCAACAATGGTGTGTACTTTCTCTGGGTCAGGAAGGAAATGACTTGGGGGAGAAACTGGCATTTCTCCAACTTGCAGTACAGTTGGTTTTTGAGGAGATGTTGAACAACTGAACAGATATGACAGATAGGGACTTGGGGGTCTTTGGAAAAGATGAGTATGTCATCAAAGTAGATTAATACCTGCTGTACCTGTGTGGCATGTTTCAGAGTTTATGAATGAAAGCATGGAAAACAGCTAGACTGTTGGAAAGTCTGAAAGGCATTACAACGTATTCATAGAAGCTAATGAGTGTTATGAATGCTGTCTCCCATTCATCCCCCTGGTGGACACG